>NW_021635616.1:0-714544 GCF_004799145.2 Neltuma alba | reverse complement strand
TGGTCATTTCCGACAAACATGATGAAGAAATTATTTTCGATGGGATATCATAGAAGCTAGCAAGATGAGAGGTGAAATGTAAATCGGTGTCATCCAGTATAAGAATGGATCCGTTAGAAGATGCCCGAAACAAGTCAAGAAGCGATGAAAGCATTCACGCCATATTTTCTGGCAGGCAGTAGTATGGCCTGAATGTAGCGCTGATGAATCACCCGCATCATGTGAAAATTTACAAGCCTCTCCATTCCTGCACCCCTGCAATATATAACAATCAGAATCGTACAAATACACAGATGTCACCATTAAGTCAGAATCATCCGCATTAAATACCTGCAAGAGAAAAGAAGAATTTGCACTGGGGCCTCTTAGCTTGTAATGAGTGTGGAAAATAAACAACTACTGCCTCTGCTGCATGACCCATTCAATTAAAATAACCAAAGGGGAGCCTGCCCATTTACACTATAATGATTGACATCCACATTTTCCAGTTGATGGCCAGAAGCATCCTCTGCATATTGAGCCCTGATCTGTTTGAACAGGAATATAAAATCCATAGTACCCTTTATAAGAAAGGTAAGTCAATCATCACAACAGGGATTGTCTAAAATAACTCCAAAGGATGATACCTCTTTGATAATAGTAGCAAACTTCTGTGCCACATCATTAATGTAGAAGTGATTTGAAGCAACATACGGTGCAGCAGCTGCATTGCATTTGTTTGATTCGTTTGATGGTGAAAGGCCTTCTTCATTGCAGCAACTACATCTGCATGCACATCTGGCTGATATTCAAGAAGGCACGTGTTTGATTTGAATGATAAGGATCCGTAGAACTCGGTAGGGCGCATTAGATGTGCTCAAAAATTCAGGCCGAACCGATGGACTGAACTTAGTATATCCTCATCTGTAAAAATTGATGGAAAAAATTTTAAAGGACCAGTTAAAAAAACAAAAGAACTTACTTTTTGATACCCAAAAAAATCCCAAGAGTATGTATTTTGAGATAATAATAGCCTTGATACATACAAATTTCTGACACCGGTTGTAGCGATGACCGCAAAAGATAATGGGAAGAACACCATTCCTGTTCAAGCTCAGGCATGAGGTCATTCAGGAGTGTGGCCGGATTACCTCATCATTCTTTGGAACTCGCATCAAATGGTTGACATTAATGCATCCTGCAAATGAGAGAAAAAGTTTACAATCAAATCCACATGAACTTTTAAAGTTAAAGCATTATGACAGAAGCATAAAACTTGGCTGCTAGAAGCTGTTTGGAGGGTGTGTGCCCAGAAAGAGCCGTATGCGAATAGCCCTCTAAATCAGGGAGAAAATTATTTGCGCATGCTGAATTACTAATGCTAACATATTTGGAATTTATAAGCATAATCAACAGAGAATGTACCTTGAAAACATGCTGCCAAAACTGAAAAGCACAGAAGTTACCCAAGAATTCTCTCTCCTTTCGACCATTAAGATGGTCTTTTCACATAGAAGCATTCATGTACTTGGCGAACTGATGAAATTAAAAATATTCAATCAGAGGATGAGTAAAGGCTGGTAGACATAGACAAGCAATCAGGTGCATTAAAAAATTATGAAGTTGATTCAACTGATAGATATTACCAAAGCTTCCTCTCCAAATGGATGAAGAATGGGTAGAGGTTGCATATCCATCATCATTAACCCAGCAAGATGCCTTCACGCAACATCCCTATTTCTCCAAACTTAAGCACTAGAACAAAGCTCAAAAGACAATGGAAAACTAGCATTAACCGTCCATAGAATGTAGGCTCATAACGGCCCCTAGGTGTCTTTCTCAGTGCATGCATCCGAACAAGCAAATCCAAGCCATCTTCAACAACTTGAGGATCTGGGGAATCCAGAGCTTTTCGTAACAATACTGAAATGAAATCCATCAGTCAGGACAATTTGCTAGAGCAAAGACTAAACAAGCTCATTATAATTACACTTTATTATCTCAATATTCACAAGCTCCTTCTCATTGTGAGGAAAATAAGTAAGAAACCCAATGCTATATCTCATATGCACCAGTCAACATTAGGTCAAATCAAAACTGGCTTTAGACACTGACAAATTGCAAGTGATGCTTCTTCTAAAGCAAGCGGATGTCAATCCAACAATACTGCCTCTTCAGGATAAATCATTACTGTGCATAATTGTGAAAAGAGATCAAATTTACACAATTTTCATTGGAAATCCGGGTCATATATACTTACCCTTGGGGTCATTTATAGCTTTAGACTCAGCACAGCAGATCAAAAGGACTTGAAGCCTCAAGGATAATTTCAGAATAGCAGGAATGTTCATGATCTTCAAGCCCATTGAAAAAGGCCCAGTAACCAACCTATAACCTTTGCCATCACAAGTTCGACCAGTTCTTCCTTGCGCTGATCAGCCTACAAGATGCCATAAAATTAAGAATAATGAAATAATAAATCAAGTCACCGTAGAGCATTAAGATTATATTTACCTGAGACTTTGAAACCCAAACAAGCTCTGTAGCTTCCTTTTTAGACACTTATTCCAATAGACTTGTAAGGATCGGCATGAGTCATGACAAAGCCACTTTAGGTATCGTCACGGATGATTCAGCAATGTTGGTGGCCCAAATTACCTAACCAAATAATCTTTTATCAGATAGCATCAAAAGCATAGATCATGAATATTTGTGTTTTACAAGATTACAAGAAAATCACTCAGTAAAAATTCCCTAGCTGCCAGAAATTATCAGGGCAGGAGGATATCATTTCAACTACTTCTGACAATGTGAATAGCTGTTTAAACATCCGCAAACTTGCTGAGACAAAGAGAGACAAATGAGAAACCCCATTGTGGAAGAATTACATCAATAGAAATCAAGTAATCACCTGTTGCCTATAAATGTGTGTAAGCCAAATTACACAAGACAACTTATATTGGATCCTTTTGGGAAGTTGAACCAATGGTTATGACATATAGCTCATGATATAGAGTTTACCACCTGTATAGCATCCCACTTGCAAAATCTTAATTTCAATTACCATATAGAATTTATTATCTGTTTATATCAAGTCATGGTGCTCTAATCAATAATAACTTCCACTACACAGTTAATAACACTAAGCTATGATGATATCCCTCTTAGTTTGAGAAAAAGCCTATGAACGACACCACAATTGGCTAAATTAAAAACAAGTACCTTTCGATGAGATCTTGAAATCTTCATAGCCATTAGAGCTTGTTCAGTATCAATGCTACTATGTAAGATATGAACTTTGAAGGTTGACTTAAGAGGTGTCATTAGGCGATATTGCTGCTCCAGTGAATAGTATGTTGGAAGGAAAACCAGGATGCTTTTCTCAATATCTGGCTCATTCTCATGGATATGCAACACCAAATCATGAATAAGTTTGTGCAGTTCAGAGCCAATGTTAGCACTGGCCGTGGAAGGATCCGGACCAGGACGTACAGACTGCATCAATTCAGAGCTTACCCCAAGAGAGTTAGCTACCTGCAATAAAAATGTTAACACTATTGTCACAGATATCCTATTCATGAAACACGAGTCAGAAAGACAATGACCAAATGTGCATCAGCAGAGAGCAGCCACATCTTGCATAGTGATTTAGGACAAGGAAAACCTTATTTTTCTTAACAAGCACATAGAATTAGGCAATTCCAATTACTTTTGTCGGAAATTTTTTATCTAGATATGGTCATCACTCTCCAGCTTCTTCTGAGAACAAGCCATAAGTATTCTAATTTCATTTGTGTTCATATTCCTCCATTTAAACCTACTTCCACCTTAAGCTTCAGATGCCAAAAGTTTCAGGTGCTTAAAAGTTTTTCTCATTTAATATACCATTGATTATATACTCAGGCGTGATGCAGTTATAAGCAGAATGTCCATCATTGATGTAGTAACTCAGATTTTAGTAATGCAGGTAATTTTAGCAAAGAGGACTGGGCTTTCACAAGCAGGATATAAGAAATCAAATGAATCCAGAAAGCTTAAAGTCTTCACTTTTTCGGTCCATAATTATTGCCACAATTCCCACAAACTTAAACCCATTATAACGGTCTACGTTAAATAAGATATGCCAAACGTAGATTACTCAAGCTAGGAATGTGGTTCTATTCTAATGGAATCCACATGCTTGCCTGCTCAAGGTATGTGACACCGCACTGGAAAACAGTTCTCTGATTGGAGGTAGGGATTGCAAGAACTTCAACTCGGTCACCTCTACCAAGGTCCCTAAAGTACTCCTTGTATCTTGAAATATCTGCAGTTGCTGACATCAAAACAACGCTGAAAATTTTGAGGATATAATATATTAGATCCTTGTGCCAATTATTTTGAATTGAATGGGACATGAAAACGAGGGGGAAAAAAATGCTTCTAATCAAGTCCAGGGAGGCAGTTTGGGTTGCTATCATTTTATCAAGTGCATTTGTAGACCAGACTGCCAATGAGAATCATGCGATTAGGTAGTAAAGATATCCATCAATGGGGTTTTTATCTGCAGACTCAAAACATTACCACTCCCTTCCCCCGCCTCATCTTTAAAGCCAATTCAGCCTTACAAATAAACCTCAAGGTCTCGAGACTTAACATTATTAAACACGGAACTGAATCTTAGACATGAAAATCAGCATAGTTCCTCTATGTTACTTAATGAGATTTGAGTCTTCAACACTGAATTATTGACTTCAAGTTAGTAATTAAAAAAAAAAAAAAAGCCCACGGAACAAAACCGTTAAACTTAATGTTTACCTCAGATCTTTGTTTTTTAATAAAAAACTGCTTCACACAGACGAGAACGAGATCAGACTCTACAGATCTTTCATGCACTTCATCGAGAATATAGCCTTGTACTTTAGTGCAGTCAAGCCCTTCTCTCGTAGTTCCTCTAGCAACACTCCGGCAGTTTTAAATACAATCTTTGACCTGAAGTAATGCACATGGAAACATAGGCGCACAACGTTTAAATGCAACCAAAACAATATAATTATAGGAATTTTCATTTAAATTTAAAATGTGTGTGTGTGTATGAGAACCGCATCTCTTCAACAAAGTGGTATTCCGGTGAAAATGTGAGAGTTTTGTTACATCATATGATTCAAAATATTTTTGTAAGAAGAAGCGTAAATGTCAGCATGATATATAGGTAATTAGATCGTTTTATACTTTCAAATGCATCAACAGAAATTACAACAACCGTATGGGTAATAAGACTATTGGCGCGTCCTTTTCGGACAAATATTGCCATCGACAAAATTAGAAAATCCTTTGTCATCGTGCCTAACAAAGTCGTGATTTCAAACAAATCATTTCAAGGCTTCGCAACCAGAAAAAGCACAAGCAAATGATTGAACGGCAATCACATTCAACAAAAAATTGAAAGCGTAAAACCCCGAAGGAAGCTGGTTTACTAACTATGCATGTGGATTACCTCTCTGATAAGTTCCTTGAATGTCCAATGTGATATCCAACTTCTTCTCCCAAGACACAATTACGAGCTTTTGCAACCATTTTAGCAACAGTGACAACTGCGAATCTCCTGGGCTGCGTACATAGGATGGGTGCCATGTTTTCTTCCAAAAGAAACTGCGGAACTTGTGAACTTTTCCCTAAGGAGGAAATAAAGTGGCAGTATCAACGACATGAAAAGGATATACAACTACTATTAAGTAGAATATATTCATTTTAATCGAAGTCTTTTGAATCGGTACTTCTTGCTGAAACTAATCCCCGCAATTTCAACATGAAAATCGAAATATCAAATAAATTAAGACCTAGGTGTGCGCAAGAGGAACAAATGACCAAGATGCTTTCACTAGCGCGGAAGAATGCGACTTTATTTTATCAGGAAGGACGATCGCACAGATAAAACGTCCAAGACGTGACATTAAAAAGCACACATGCATTGACAAACAAGAATGCTGCAAGAGGAGGAATGCAGGCATTATTTTTCCTTGACATGCTAAGGTAGAAAACGAAGATAGCAGCTTCCCCTTTCATGTTCGACTCAACCAAAAACAAAAAGCATCCAAATGAAAATTAATCAGGTTGGCACCGAGAGTTTCTCCGATATAATGAGCACAGTTAAACCGAAACGTAATGGAGCAAGAGAAAACTAAATGCCTCGCGCAAGTGAACTCGCGTAAAAACATACCGCAGCCAGTCTCCCCAACGATGAGGGTGACGCGATTTTCCTGAATCTTCTCGACAATCTTCGTTCTGAGGGACATTATGGGAAGAGAGAAGAACGGGGAAGAGTAAGAAGAACCGCAAGAAGATGTTGGAGACGACGGAGATGACGCCATTGTAAAAAGGTCTCGCCTTCACACGACGGAAGCTTTATCGGTGGTGCGGAGCAGAAAGAAAAGGTGGGAATGCTTGCTTTCTTTTCTGAGAATGGCCAATAGCTCTACGGTTGTTAAAGACGAGGGAGGGGAATGAAGCAGAGGCTCCCGCGCGTCAGGACTAAGGAGTAAAGACCGCCATTTCACTGCATGAGCAATAATAGGAAAAGATCGAGTGTAGATGAGCTCAGCAGTGCTGCGACTAGATTGACCACGGTCAAAAGTATTAAAATTGATGTTGACCGTGTGTTTGCAAAAGAATGAAATCACAGAGCTGCTAGAAAAGTGAATAGCCTGGCGCAGGTGCATGTGATCCCTCTCCTCGATCCTTCGCTAGCACGTTGTTGCTTTTAGCTCGTCCTTAGCTAGCACGTTACTCGGCGAGGAAGGACTAAGGAGAGTTCGTGGTTCTGCCCTCGCAGTCTCCGCAAGTCTCAATGTCTCATTGGTCGAGTCCGCAAGTTTTACTGTTTTAGACACTGCCCGGACAATTAAAAAGGGTCAACAAGAAATACCACTTTCAAGGGTCATGCTCCCCTGTGAATGATAGTAATTTATACAAGTTCTGATGTTTAATACGATAACTAGTTGATTAATTTAAATATATTAAAAAAATTAGTTATATTAGTTATTTGTAATAAATAGGTATTGTTTTTTAAAATATTTTTACTAAACAAATATATTGGGTAGAATTATTATTGTTATGATGACTGTCTTAAAAAAATAAATAAATATTAGAAACAATATGGACTGACCAAAACTACTATTATTATTAGGACAAAAATAAAAACCAAACAAACTTCTGTATTAAAAACCATAAGTAGTACCCATTATATTGGCTGTTTAATGATTGATAATAGTACGGTAGTCAATAGTCACTCGATGTGTCAAACTAATCAAATTAAGATGTCAATGTCTTTCACGAGCTAGTTGATTTAGATGCTCGATTGATTGATGTCATAGAATAGCAGTATTACGGTGATCAAATAACGAGTTAAGTATTACACAGGCTTCCCAAATTTACGATTGACCCTCAGACCTACCTCTGTTCTATTAGTTTCATGTCTCTGGTCTTCTTCTCTCAAAACTTAGTTTTTCATGATCCTTTTTTCACAGGTGATTTATATCAGGTAAAGCCGAAAGGGAACCTCACAAGGAGCTCATAAGGTGAATCTTCTCAGGCCGCGTGTCATTGTGGTTTCTTGCTTCCTCATGCTGGCGAGAATGTCGAGTATTAAATACATTTTTTGAACTCGTTTGCAGAGGACATGAAAAATGTTGTAACATATATATTGTTATGACTTTTAAATTATCTAGATAGTTGTTATACATGGCTGGGAGTGCAATGGACTGACTAGTTGCACCCATTATTTATTCTGTTTATTGTTCACATTAACATGCGTTATTTTGCAGAATAAATTTTCCACTAAGTATTTTAATTTAAATATTTTTGTGCATGTTACTCATTCATCATCAATGTGTCAACGTGTGATCACCAGTAAAAATACAAGACATGTATAGAAATTTTACTGAATCCAACTTGTGCGAACGTGTGATTAACACTAGGTAACGCAAGGTAAGTGGTTCTCGTTATATTAACTGGGGATGTACAAGAACCCTGGGTTTGCAGCCTGATGCGAGATGAGTCTTGGGGTGCATTTTCAGCCAATGACATATCCCGTCCCCGAATTCATCAGTTTTACCCCTCATTCTATCTTAGCCGGCCGAAGCCTTTTTTGCGCCTTGACTAGGATACTTAGCCTAAACATCTCTCATGCTGATATGGTTTTTAACATGAAAGATTATTACGAGGTGCTGTGAAAGGATGTAATTATCAAAATATCTCAATAATAATTGAGCAGCAGATAATATAAATTTATTATCATTTTTTACATTGTAGCTATTATGAAAACCTTTTGATGGTCACATTTTTTTTATGATACGGTAATTATCAATATCATTCTAAATATAAGAGTCACTTAATCATTGAAAAGGAATATGGTTCATTTTATAAATTTTAATTTGAATCTATCTCAATATTTATTTATTTTTAAAATTTTTTTACTCATTTGTTTGTTCTTTCTCATTAGCCACACCTTTTTTCATTGATTTTTCGGTATATTCTCTTTCATTTTTTAATTATTAGAGTATATTTCTGACCTATTTGCTATTTTTATTTAAGATTTTATATTTAGAAATAAATCCAAAGTTAAAATAGCTAAATTATGAATGCTTAAAAAAAAAAAAAATCCGCCCATCCCCTTCGCTAACGCCCGATCGGGTCATCCTTCCCCCAGACCTCGGCACAAACAGGCATTTTGGTAATTTCGTCTGAACTGTGAACTCCGAACCGCGAATCACTTTTTGATTATAGCGTTCAGCCGCGGAATCAATAGTCTACGGCGAGGGCTGATACAAACCGAAGGACACCGCGATGGCATCAGGGTGGGGAATTACTGGGAACAAAGGTCGCTGCTACGACTTCTGGATCGACTTCAGCGAGTGTATGTCTCGCTGCCGAGAACCCAAGGACTGTGCTCTTCTCCGTGAAGACTACCTCGAGTGCCTCCACCATTCTAAAGAGGTTAACCTGCCCATCTCTCTATGATTACATTAGCAAACGCATTTTCCGCTAGATTGATTGGTTGCGTATAGTAGCATTGCTCAACATCAACTGATTTCTCTTGTTTCTGAAAACCCTAATCGATGTATAAAAATCGTCTGCCGACCGGATCGATCTTCGTCGACGTTGAGTAGAATCTTGATTGGTTACGATTTATTCCTTCTATCCACTAATTTATGTCATTGATGCACTCATTGCATTATTATAGCAATTGGCGACATACACGTTTTTCCTTTAACTAGACATATGCGGGTAATATGCATTGGTTTGAGTAACGTAAATAGATGCTACGTCTGGACTCTGGATCCTACAATTGTTGAGAAGTATCAAAAGTAAGAGATAGTTTTCTTCGATAAGAATTCCTTGATTTTACTCGAAGAAGCATAGTATGTATAAAAATGCTGAACTTTATCTTTCTGTTGGCCGGGAAAACAAATCTTTTATACCCTGAATTCTTTGGTTAGCCAAATCGTGTTTAAAATGAATAAGACAATCCCTTGCCCCGGTGCCAAATGATATCAAACTACTACTGGAGTATACACGAAAAAGACAGCCTACAAACTGCTACTTAGTTTGGATATGCTGAGCTCCTTACACTCCGTTAAAATTAACGCATGTATGGTGACAAGGGTTCAATTTCTACTTCCATCTTTTGCGGGGAAAAACCTTTGTTCACTGTATCTGCTTGTCGGTAAACCTTGGTTCTCTGTTGCTGGGTGATGTTGGACTCTAACGGCAATTTACGTATTGTTTATCTGGAAAGCTTGATTCCCTGATCTGGACATCGTTGACCTCCAACAACAATTTACAGAGCTTTTTAGTTCCACTTTTTTCTTTGGGGGAGGGGGTGGAATTAAGCATCCTATATCGCAACATATTTGTTTGGAAACATTTGGTGGGGGCATTCTGAGTTCCAGATGCTTCTTTTCATTGCCATGCATTTACATTTAATGATGTTTGCTTCTGAAGTTCGTAGTTGCAGCCTTTCTCATGATCAGTATAGAGAAGAAACTTGAGACTAAAATACTGATTTAAACTTGTCATTTTGTGGCACATTCATTTTCCTATAGCTAAATTTATGTGTTGAAGGTAATTGAGATATCAATTATTGGCAAAATTGCTTAAAAGTTATCCAAGCCCCTTATGTTTTCTTTCAAGTAGTTTACCTTCTAGGCATAATTATTAGGAGTTGAAATACAATGCCTTTGTCGACAACCATATTATAATTTGTTTTTTTGGAAACTCGACACGTTTGAAATTGAATTCTTCTGTTGTCACTGTGTTGATCCGTCCTACTTCTTTTATACTTTAACATATCATGCTATTTAATGACATAATCAGTACTGAGGTCCTTTCATATGGACTGTTGAACTCCTCTCATACGTAGTGTGTGTGATCTATAAACTTATGATTAGAAATTGGACACATTTTGCCACTCAGATATCTTGCATGACACGAATGCGAAGACAATATGATGGTATATGATGGACCAAGACACTTGCTGGCTTGCAGTTATTGAAAATGACAAATTTGAAATTGTTCTTTTGACGCTTTTAAGTGGCCAAAGCCAATTGCCTTATTTTGTTAAGCTTGTTGTTTCATTTAGCATGCCAATATGCGGATGTCGTGCTTGAATCAATTTTCAACTTTCGGTGGCCTATTCAATTTATCAAGCTTTATATCCACAACACTAATGTTGCTTTGAGAATAGGAGGAACCAAAAATCAAGGGCAAAAGTTTATTAGTTGTAATGGTTTAACTAGCAAAATATAGCTTCCTTGGCAAGAATGGTGAAAGATTTTTTTTTTTTTAAAAAGCAAGCCTCCTAGCAGTTTATCTATTGTTTATATTGATTTTATTGCATATCTGTATCTTAACTGCAGTTCCAACGAAGAAATCGGATTTACAAGGAGGAGCAGCGTAAAATAAGAGCTGCTGCCCGGCAGGGTCAGGAGGGTGAGAGTGTGGGCGGACATCACTAGCGCTAGTGATTAATTGCTGTTTTGACTCTCAGAATAAGTTGTGGTGAAATTGTTATTTTGATCGAATTGGCATTTATGGATGTCATATGTGCGTTGCTTTTAACTTCCTCCGTTGTTGATGGCCTATTTTCTATTTGCAATAAAGTAAAAAATGGACAATGCTCCGCAGAGTGAATGTGTAATATAGTTCATGCCTTCTGACAGAGGAATTGAAGCTTTAATATTGCTATTTTAAGGTTTCTGTTTGGCATGAGCAAAGGGAAAGAAAAATTTTAATGAGCTTGACTTAAAAAATGGAAGAAGTGAGGTTGTGATTAATTTTTATTGCTATTTTATTTTATATTTTCTTTTCACCAAAATTTTATAATCTCATTTTTTCAATTTTTTAAATTGAATTTACTCAAATTTTTTCCTCTTGCACTCTAATTTCCTGGTACCAAACATAGGATAGAAGTTTGAAAATGTGAGAAGGAAGAAGCTCATAAAGCACTTTAACCTTTCCATCAAAATAGCATAATGAAGTTCTACTCATGTGCGTGGTATGGATGTTGGTATTATATTTTGAACATATTATGGTAATTTTAATTCTCAATAAAAAAATTAGTTTGATTTTCAATTTAATTCTAAATATATGATTTTAATTTATTGTCTTTTATATTTATTGATTTTTTTAAAAAATAGTCCTCATAGTATTGTACATATTAAATGTTTTATCAAATAATAATTTTAATTAATATATATGACAATACTTATTTATTACAAAATTAATTTTTTTAATCTATTTAAATTAGTTAGTTAATTTTTGTATTAAAAAATGGAGGTAGTATATAAATTGTGAATCCTGTACTACAAAACCCGCCACTACGCTGTCATGCAACACCACACCTTTTCCATCTTAACTAGCACATACAATAGTGCCTCAAAGCAGCCAGCACTCCTCCAATGCATTCTTGTGAACAAGTCACCCTTGACAAGTCATCTTTTTTTTTTGTCTCAAATTTACATTATATCACACGCCACTTCTTTTCTTTCTTCTTCTATGATTTCCTTTTATTTTTCTTTCATTTTGTACGTTCTGTAAAACAATCTGGCCCCAGCCACGAATCAACGGACAATCAATTGCAGGGGTGTTTGGGTAATCCCAAAATCACTTTTCAGAATCACTTTTTACAAATCGAGATAAATTTCTCTATATATTTATTTCGTATATTGTAAAAGCACTTCTAAAACTATGGTTTTGTTTTTACCCAAACACCCCCGTAAAGCCCTAAAAAAAAAAACTTACATAGAATAGAGATTTTATGTGAGCATAACATGCGAAGTAAGTAAATACAGAGATATACTGCAAGGTATCAAGTGAAAAAAGTTTGCAAGGCAGTAGTTCAACACCTTGCCTCTACAAACAAGTTAAAAGCATCTATTTCTCATCAAATAAGCTTTCAAATATTCAGACAAAACCAAATAAGTGACTCTCAGAAGACTCAAAACTAAAAAGCCCCAATGGCAACCATAAACAAATATCCGTTTACACAACTCCTCTTCCTCTAGCAAGATGACCACTAGAGAGACAAGCAATAACAATGAACAAAACTAGCAACCATAATACTACTGTGAATTAAGCCGAGCAATAAGAAGCACATGACGATTTGACACGTCGCACAGCTCAGAATGATACCTCACGGGTGGAGAGTAAAACCATGCAAACAGCTAGACTCAATTGCAAGCTAGATTTGCAATCTGATACGAACCCCAAATTCGTACTCTACAAAAATCAGACAGATTGCTTGAAATTGTGCAGAATGCGAAGAAACACTAATCAGTCCGCCAAACCCACAAAACGATTTACATTAGAAACGAACCAGGGCATGGGAACTAAAACAACGGAGAGCAAAGGCACAGAGAAAGAATGAGTGCATAATAAATGTAAGAATTGTAACATAATGCTTGCACAAGCTTTGCGCATACTAATCACTTACTAATCCAAACAGCATATTATCTATACTGAACTAGCATATCATTAGACAACTAATCAGGAATTCAAGAGGAAACCTTCAACCTAACTACAGCACCAATTTAAAACTTATACTTGGCATCAAGCATATAACGGCAAATCGGTCCATGCTCCAGAGACGTGGCCATTTTCACAAACATAAGCTCGAACAACTGGTTCGCCATCGTCATGGAATCCGAAAAATCGCCTTAAACAGAATGCAGAATGTAAATCCCAAGTCTCCTTGCATTGGCAAAAGGCACAACACAGAGCAATCTTTTTCCGATTCCCATCGTTGATTGTCCTCCACACCCTGGTCCGCCTAAAATTCTTGAAAATTCCTCTGAATAGCATGTAGTTTCTCTTCTCCTCGCTGTGCAGACAGCCAGGCCAATCACAAATATACAGACAATCATCTCGAAACTGTCTAGCAAGCAGCTTGTTCCCCTGCTCTCTGCTCAAGTTCCATATTCCAGAAGCCAAATGCGACCGCGACCTCAGGGATATGCAAATCTTCCTTCTTTTACACGAAGAGAATTCCCGATCGACCTTGACAGCGCCTTTCCCAGCCTCTTCAAATAATTGGGGTTCCGGACCATCTTTGGATTCAGAAGCATTATAGACGGTATCATTATACAGATAATCACATAGAGACCAGTGAGAATTAGAACCAGACGCACCCACATCTGAAGAACCATTCGATCGATTGGTGAAGATTTCTTGGGAAGGTGTGATTGCGTGCGGGGAAGGCGATCGCTGGTAACCCTCATCCTGGCCGAACTCACGCTCCAGCCCGAAATCGGAGCTCTCTAAGGGAACGCCGGCGTGAAGGAGGCCGGGACAGCAGACGGCGAGCTTTTGCAGAGAAGCCCAGCCACCGGGCGGAACAGAAGAATCGAAGAGAAGATCGGAGACGACGGAAGGGATTGTATGAGAGCACTTGATTTTGCAGCAAAAATTGCGAATAAAGGAGGAAAATTTGGTGCAGACACAGGCGAGGCGAGCCCAGTGTCGGGGATCGTCTTGGAGATAAAGGAAGATGTGTAGAATAACGTCATCCGGAAGCAGTGAGAAAACTGTTTCCGCCATCGTCGATCGGCTTTCTGTTGTGAACCTGATCCAATCAATATGAGGTTTGGTGTTTTGCTATGGACCTAGAATCCATACATGAAGCGAGGCATCCCCATTCGGGGCACATTCCTAGGATACTGGGACAGGTAATAAGCACACGTTGTCTGGACCAGAGGAGGTGTGCGCCGCCAACCACCGCCTCCGCTATTGAATTTAGGATGTGTTTGGATGAAACCAAACCGTGGTTTGAAAAAGTGATTTTGGAGAATAGATTTTGAGGAGAATAGATTTTGTGAAGAATATATTTTGTAAAAAAGTGATTCTGAGAAGTGAGAGTGTTTGGATAGTTATTATCAGAAGCACTTTTTATATATACAAATTACTAAAAAAAAGACATAAGTTAATATGATAATTACAGAAAAAAATAGATTTTATGATATATTTTAATTTGAAGGAATAAAATTGTTAATAATATATTTTTTACCAACATAATTAATAATACATAAGATAATATAATTAATAAATAATTAATGTGTATATATATTTATAAAATATAAGATTAAATATGTTTATCAAAAAATATGTTTATAAAAAAAATAACAAGATACATATCATATAGGTTCTCACACTCTCCCTTTTTTCTCCAAAAGCAAAAAAATTTTGTTTTTTTCAAAACCATGGTTTTGGAGTCAAAACCATGGTTTTGACCCAAAACCATGGTTTTGGTTTTTAGAGGGGGTGTTTGGGTGATTGACACCCCAAACCATGGTTTGGGGTGTCACCCAAACACACCCTTAGTCAGAAACCTTGAATTTATCCACAAAGCTTAGTAAATTCTTTATCCCGTCATTTCCTTGCTTTTGCTGGTTTCTTTCTCGGCGAAAAAGAAAAGAAAAACATGCACAGAGAAGAAAGTAAAATTTTATGTATTGTATAAGAATTATTTCTTCTTTTTTTTTTTTTATAGTTTTACATAAAATTGTGGTAAGTGTTTGTAAGATCAAAAGGAAAATTAATTGTTCGCGTCATGTTTATGTGTTGCTTGATAGATAAAACGTAGATGATAGTAATCTATAATTCATAGTGAGACTATTGTGTAAAATTTGATTAAATATTAAATAATATAGAGGCAAGTAATCTGGATTCTGGAAGCAAAGTTCATAACTGACAACGCCAGCAATCACTACCTGACAACAACAATGCTGAGATTAATCGCAAGTGTTAATTTGTATTTTCTCGACTCACCTCGTTTTTTTACATTAGATATGCTAAAACGTGAAAAACAAACATTTGCTGATTTACAAACATTAGATATGCGCAGGGAGTGGCCGACAAACATGAGTGGGCCACCCACTCAAAACAAGGGATCTTGTTTAGGCCGTCGAGGAACTCCCAACGAGCTTCTGTTCTCCTCCGCATTGAACCTACATAACTGGACATGGGATTTCCCTGAATAAATAATAGGGCCATGTGGATGAAAAGAAACCTCTCCTGAGTCCCACATTATGTGATTATGGACAGGAACAAAGACTTCGAGAGTTGGGTTTGGTACAAAGGATCAAAGCTCAGCAAAATGCTCTCATACGCCAAGCGTCCACTTGTAAAAGTGAGGAGGCTCTTTCTTCGTATTTTCAAGCGAGTATTACGAACTAAGGGAGCAGTCAGTGCTAAATTCACTATATGAGAGAAGTTGCCCCGTGTTGAATTATGAGCATATATCATCTTCGTCACTTTGGCTTGAATCAAATGCTTTTTTTTTTTTTTTTTGGGTTTCCGGCTCTCTCAATCATTCTTTATATAGTACGCTTTACTATTTATAAAATATGAATAATGCGATATAAAAATCTCCACGATAATTGTGTGTAAAATGGGCAGGCAAGCTTCCTATTACTCATTTGTATTGACTTGTTTAAGTGTTTATAAATAAGTTTCATATAAGTTAAAACAAAACTTTCTTTACGTTCAGAAGCACCTGTGGTCGCTAATCCCCCAATCCTATTTTGGTTGCTTATCCCGTTTCGTCATCTGCCTTTTGGCGCGCATGTGGGATCCTGCCAAATCACAAGAACCTCCCCGCCCAACCTCCATTTTTGGACAACAGCTACCGACTCTTTTTCTTCCCCATTTAATTTTAGTTAAATGGTGATTGGATTTTTTTTTTTAAAAAGCAATCAATTGGTGACTTTTTAAAAAAATAAAACTAAATCCGCTTACTTGCATTCTTTTTCAATTTCATAATTCTGGCACCTTCCTTAACGACGGGCCCATTGTTAGTTAATTTTCATAAAATACCAATGTGAGTTTTTCAGAGTGAGGATCGGATATTCGGATGCTGTCACCTCCTCGCCTCAAAATTTGCACGCGTCGCCCCGTCAGCGTAAGCCGGGGAGGAAGAATTCAGATAAAGAGGGGCCACAAACCTCGCTTCTCTCTCCGCGACCAACTTTCACGATTACATCCCAATCAATGTCATCGCATCCGCACATTAGCTTCAGGGTGATTCATAGCTCGAACGAATCGGAATCGCACAGTAGACATTTTTGCTCATTAAAATATGAAGTTCTGCAAGAAATACGAGGAGTACATGCAAGGCCAGCAGAAGCAACTTCCGGGAGTTGGTATCAAAAAGCTCAAGAAGATAATGAAAAAATGCAGCGGAGACTGCCGATCCCGCAAAGGCCTCAATGAGGCCATTGGCGTCCGAACCTGCAGCGACCAGTGCCCAGGTAATTATCTGATACTTCTCTTTCTTCCATTCACTCTCTTTTTCTCTTTTTCTTTCCAGTTTGACGCTTTAAGAGCTTTGATGAATCCGTTCTACTGATTTGTTGCAAGACTAGTTATATCGTCTCTCCCAAGGTCCTTGTTGAAAGGAATTCATAGATTTTAAGACAGGTATCCTTCTGGACCAACAACAAAAAAGTAAAATACCTGGGTTCTTCCATTTGGCATCGTTTTCACTTGTAACTTCTAAAGGTTATATCTCAATCATATTCTCTCGCAATGTTATAGCCCAAATACACAGTGAGAATCAATAACAATTGTTAGCAATTTGATATTCCTTTTAGAACCCGAGGTTCTCGGATACTCTCGAACCTTTTTTTTTTTTTTGCCTCGGATGTCTGTCATAGTCATGCATTGTGATTTAGAGGCTTTTTCTCTGTCATTGTACTTGTTGGACCGATAAGCTTGTCTCTAGGGCCTGATCTTTGAATAATAAATGAAGCCTAAAAATTAAAATCTCAATGCGGGTAAACATCAACCTCCTGTTGTTTGCTCTTGCATTCATCATATGCTTATTTCTTATAAAGAAGCCCCGAAGGATTTTAGATCCTGTTATGAAAGATCTGATGATCTAAATGGGGAGAGAGGGGTTTATTCATGTTACTGACAATAAGCTAATCCAATATAACTATTCAGTGTGTGATGGAAGCTTCTTCCCTTCCCTTCTCAACGGGATGACTGCAGTAGTAGGTTGCTTTAATGAGCGTGCCCAAAATTTGTTAAAGCTCCATCTCGCTTCTGGCTTCAGAAAGTCCTTTTTCTGGTTCAAAGGCAAATTACGTGGAAAACAAACTGCCCTCGTTCAAGAAGGCAAAGACCTGGTTATTTATGCGCTAATTAATGCCATTGCAATCAGAAAGATACTCAAGAAATATGATAAGGTATGCCTGTCCTAGCGTTCATGAGCTTGCTACTTTCATGGTTTAAAAATCAAGGTGAAAATTATGGCTGATGTTATATATATATATATGTATGTATATGTATATTATATTGCTGGATGTTCTTTATGTTCTTTTTTGCTATCACTGTCAGTGCAGATTCATTATTCAAAGCAAGGACAATTATTCAAGTCACGAGCACAGAGTATGCACATAGAAATTCTTCAGAGTCCCTGGCTTTGTGAGCTCATGGCCTTCCACATCAATTTAAGGGAAAGCAAGAACAAGTCAATGAAGAAGCCACCTGCTTTCTTTCATACATGTTCCCTCACATTTAAGGATGATAAACCATCACTTACTTGTGAGCCATTTGATTCCATCAAACTTGATATTGACTTGACGTGTTCTATATGCTTGGTAAGTTACTGGGGCTTTCATTCACTACTCACATTATGAATGTCAAGCTTGGACTGAACATCCATCGAGGTTATTTACACTATATATCTGCAGCACAGATAGGAATATTGGAGCAAATTCTGCTGATGAGACTTGGAACTGAAAATTTAGTTTATGATTCTGCCCCCCGCCCCCGGGGGGGGGGGGGTTTATTTATCTAAGTAGCTTATTTCTTAACTTAGTTTAAAATCCAGACCGCCACAATGGTTGCCAATAGCTCTCACCCTCGAGGCATTCAGCCTTTGTGCTCTGGGACCCCACCTTCGATTTCATCTTTCATTGATAATATTAATCTGGTTTGTGTGACAGGACACTGTATTTGATCCAGTTTGTCTTACTTGTGGCCACATATTCTGCTACATGTGTGCTTGCTCATCTGCATCAGTAACTATTGTTGACGGAGTTAAAGCAGCAAATTCTAATGCAAAATGTCCACTGTGCCGAGTGGTAAGCTGTACGTAATGTATTAGCGAGTCTTCCCACATCTCCGTTACTTGTGACAGGAATATACAAAGGCGATTTCACTTGATTATTAGGGTATCATATGCTTGTCTATTACTGATAATTTCATCCATTACTGATCGTAAGAGCCAATGGATGGTATTGATCTCAAGTCTAGTCACTGAAATTGTTGTATTGGAGTGCCGTATGATCAACTCTTTTTAACAAATGGCCAAAAAACTGCAACTGGCTGATGCTTTTGGCGTAAGTTTAAACCGAACATTTTCAGTTCTCTGTCGTTTGGGTTAGTTTGTTTCGATCTTCCAATGATTTGCTTATTTTAGGAATCATCTTGCCGCTATGGTTGGATCTAATCTTAGCTTCGACCATAAAATAGGAACTGATTGAGAATCTGCAACTGCAGTCCATCATATTCTTATTTTCCTCTCCATGAATCACTCATAATTATTGGAGCAAAGGTAACATACATAATTTTATTTTTCTTGATTGCAGGGAGGAGTCTATCAAGGTGCTGTGCACTTGGAAGAATTAAATATTCTGTTAGGCCGAAGGTATGGTCCCACTTGATTTATAGTTTATAGTCAAGCATTTCCATGGGTAGGACTGGGGAAAGTGAGAAAGGGGACCACTAGGAAAGTAGCTTAACTGCAAACTGTTAGGCGGCGTAGCAAGGGAAGAATGAGGCTCTTGTGAACCTGTCTTATCACCACCTTGGTGCAATTGCCTGACTTTATTTGTATAATTTGACAGCTGCAAGGGATACTGGGAACAAAGGCTTCAGATAGAGAGGGTTGAGAGAGTTAAGCAAATAAAAGAGCATTGGGAATCGCAGTGCAGGGCATTTGTGGGCGTCTAACCATCGGCTTGTCCATTCCGGAATTCTATGTTAATCTCAGGCCGATGCCTATAATCACGGTCAATTTTTTTATTTTATTTTATTTTATTTTTAAATAACATTCAGAATAATGTAATGTATTGTAAGCTCAGAAATGTTAAGGATAGTGGTTTTAACCCATTCTTGGTAAAAGGATGGCTACTGACTCTGGGGTAAAGATAATAAGCAAACACGCTAGTTCGGATTAGTATTAGCAAATGCATAGGCAAAATTACTTTTCTTCCAAAAATAAAAACAAATTACTCCAGTAAAAGTCAGTTTGTAATGGCCCTTGGATCTTGTTCTGTTCCAACTATCTGGATCTAGACTTTTAATCGGGTTTTGAATAAGACGACCTTTTCAATTTTCATATAAATAGTCATTTTATTTGGGATTTGCAAAAGCTTATGGTAGACACTATCATCAACAAGATAAGTAGGACTTGCTAGAAGTTTACTTTATGTCACAATCTACTTTTGCTTTATTAAAATAGTTTATCCTGTTGTGTATTTCATCTTCTTGTAATAATTAAAGTGGTTGTCATTATTAGAATAGTTGCAAGAGTACTTGTGTATTTAAAGCGTTCTTACCTTTATATTAAATCGTCATAATGACACCTACCCATCATAATGACTTCTACTATTAGAGTTACTATTAGGATGTGTCATGTTATGACCCCGAGCCTTTATATAAACCCTACTTTGCCTCCAATTACAGGCAGAAGGAGTTATAAGAAATTCCTTATATAATACTAGTATGCTTTTCTCATGAGTTCTCTCTAAATTTCTTCTTCTGAAAGCCTCACTTATAATGTCTTTGTTCTGTCTCAAGAGATTCAAAGTATGTTCTGCACTTATTTCTTTAAAAGGATTCTGTGCATTAAAAATAAAATCTAACCACAATCCATGAAGAGAGTTTAGTGACAATTTTTCCAGTTATCCTAGATCTGGTATTCAAAACTGAGAATCCAAATGTGACCTGTTGATGAGTTGAGAATGAGTGGCCTTACCTAGACTGAAGTTTTGGATATCAGACTATGTTAGCTTTGCCTGATTCAGCTGACAAACCCTAGCGGTATCACTAGTATTATACAAGGAATTTCTTACAACTCTTTCTACCTGCAAAGCTTCTCAGCCTCCAAAGCTCTTATCACTCTCCACACACCAACCTTTCACTTGGATGGAACATAAGCCGAGGTGATTGATAAAATATGTCCCAATCAATTGAAATATTCTGTTTTTAATTTAATTGAAGCATGATAAATGTCACTTTAACAATAGTTGACAATAAGGCTTGATAAGGTTTAACTGAATATGACTTGTCCATCTTTAGTTACACTACCAAGATTTTACAACCTCCGATAGTAAGTACGGCATGCATCATCTTCGCGCGTGCGCACCGAATTGTGCCCATACATTATATTTGATGACTTGATTTCGTGATAACCCAGTACCATTTAAAATATCCAAACGATTGAAAAATACATAATAATTAAAAGCACGTCCTCTCTGTCACAAAATTTGGCTGATCCGAAGCGAATATAACATCCCCAGGTCCAAATGCAGCTTCAGCATGTCATCCAGGGATACACGTTTCATAGTCATGCCGGTAGTCCAGAGTATTTAAGAATTAGCCACAAGCAGGGGATTCTTATTTTTATACATATGGTACCTCTCACAGAGTTTCTGTAGAGTGGCAATTGAATGCTGCATGGGATTTAGCTTCATATCCATGAACATACCCTGACCAAAAATAGACGATAATCATGTAAGCCCCGATATCTCTTTCAAGTTGTAATTGTCTTGAACTAAAAGCAAACACCAAACCTGATAATCATCTCCATATTTATCTATCAGTCGTCCAATATGAAGCCGCTGCATTGCTGTCAAAGGTTGAGGTGGTGCACTTTTTCCATCCCTTCGCTTCTTTCCCAAGGCTGATTTCAAGTCTACATGATTCAAAGAAAAGACATAGACTCAGAAAACCATGCGTAGGTGCTCCTTAGGTTGAAGAGCAGCTTGAACTTCAGCTAAATAGATTCAAAGGGGAGACGGCTTAATTAAGAACAGGTCATAATTTTTACTCGTCCGCACATGATAGAGAGAGAGGAAAATGAAAATATTGTCCATCTAATACAATAGATTAGAATTGTGACGGCCACGAGGTTGCGTAATAGAAAGGGCGAGGAAAAAGTACTAATTGTTGCAATGTTCATCATTCCTTGTTCTGATGAGGAATTTCCCATCCATTTCATTCGCGTTTTTATTCTCTCCCTGCTTCTATAACTAACAATTTTATGTGCAAAACAACCAACAAAATGAACATCCAAAATTTTCAACTTATTCGTTGCATCATGTCATTTCAGCTTTTGCCGAGCAGGTTCCAACAGTAGTAATTAAAATGATCTCATCATCATAAAGTGTCTAGATTCAAGGAAGATGCCTTAAATTTCGAAGGTTTTGAATTATGCTCAGCGGAGTAGGCATCAGGGATCTTCATGAACAGTTTAGATATTTAGTAATTTGTAATACTACCTGGTTCTTCATGTAAAAAGCTAGTTGCCTAATTTAAATAGATTAAGAAAGTTTATTAACTTGATTATTTGTAGTAGATATGTGTTATCTTTCCTGGAATAAACTTGCTAATAAAGTGGATTAACATGTGTACTTTGAACAAAAAATCGATAAATATAAGACAAAATGGATTGGAGCATATATATATTAACTATTAAGGAACGGAGGTAGTACTTAATAATAAGAAAGTAGGCTTATGAGTTACGGCATACGGCACTCAAGCATATGACATATCACTGCAATCAACAGTTGTTAATTTTCAACAGTGGGTTAGAGACCTCTACGAGGGAGCAAAATCCTCAGTTTTACTATACTACAGAATGGTAGCTTAAACATTACACTTGAATTCTAGAGTCCTCAAAGCTTTATTATAATCGTTGGGGTTGGGAAGAGACCCTCCAGCCCCTCGCGGACTTCTTAAAAATAAGTCAAAGTTTGTTATGGAGAAAATCTCAGAACTAAACTTGCACAATTGTATGTTTACTAAAGATGGATTTTTCCCGTTTGTTATACACAGATATTTTAGAGTTGATTTGTATTTTATAGCCTCATAGTTATATGCAAGCACGAAAGTAAAATACCTGTTTATACCTGAAAAATGCACAGACGGACTGGGAGAGCGAATCATGGTTTTGAAAATTTAATAAATAATATATATATAATAAAAGGAATATTTGACTGACCGTCTTCTTCGAGGTCGCTTCCGGAATCGAGGAGCTCAGATTCGGCGGGAGCATCATCGGTGGCGGAAGAAGGAAGGGGAACCTGAAGGGAATCGCTTTCCACAATATGAGGAGTACGAGATCGAACGCTGAGCAAGTTGGGATTGGAGACGACGCCAAAGGACTTGTAATTGTGAATGACGCTACCTTTGTCGTCCCATTTAGGGTCTCTGTCAGCCAAGGAGTGCAAAAGCTTTGGAGGAAGATGAGACGTAGGCTTGAATACTCCTGGCTTCTTCTTTGGCAGTCCCACCCGCACCTTTGGCTTTGATCGCTTCAATTTTCTTCGCGACCCTCCCATTGCCTCACTTCCTGAATCGGGGGAAATTAGCGCCAACGGCTTATGGAGGGTTTTACCGTTTTAGGGTTAAGCAGGCCGGTCCGGCATTTGACGACATCGTTTTTGTCCGCTCTTTGCTGGACCCCACACCTAGGCAAGCCATGAGAATAGAAGGATGGGTTTACCAGTGCGCCAAATGGGCCAGGCCTGTGCCGTCCAAAGTATACTGTGCTTCAGAATATGGCATTGGAGTTGGACCTTAATGGCCACTAGAAGCTGTTTTTTTTTTTTTGGGGCAAGCAGAGCTGCGCAAGCTTGAAATTTGAAAGGACTGAAGTTTCATCCTCAGCACCAGAGTTTATGCCGTTTGGTCCGGTTAAGATTTGCAGATTAGCAACCCTTGATTTTGCAATTACCTACGTAGCCCCGTGGCTGGGGTTGGGCTTGGGGGGGTAGCTATTGGCACCATGAGCTTGGTCACTTACATAATTAATTAGCATATTCTAGAAACCAGAGGGAAAGTACTAGAAGTGTGTCCCAATATTTATATTCTCGACATTTACCTCAGTGTCGGGAAAAGAACACTTGGGGTTTCATTATTGCCGCTGTTTAGGGATTTTAGCTTATTCTCCCGCTTCTTATAGTTAGTATGAGGTAAATGCTTATCAATGCTAGATTTTATCTGCTTTTTAAATCTTCAACCCTCTGATATTTTTTTCTTGGTCTTCTGGACAAATTATGCCGCCTTCGTTGCATGCTCTACTTCGTAAAATATGCTTATGATATGCGGGGGCTTGTATTTTCTGGCTGATGAACCGCATTTCATTAATGAGTGAACTAATTGAAATGAATAAACGAATTGTTTTGTTCTTCCTAAGATTGTCTTTAGTTGGGCGAAAGAGGGGCATCTGTTTTTCTGTGCTGCTGAATTTAGGTTCTTCTGCTGAGTTTGTTCTGAGGCGAACGTGTAAGCACATCATTAGCGATTGAATTTGAGCGTGTTTTATTTCTCTCTCACACCCGCTCTTCCTTATTTCTTTCGCTTATTTTTTTTTGTTTAATTGGCCGTGTTACTAGTCGGCCTGTTTATCGTTTCATGCAATGTTTATTCCCCTATCCGATTGGAGGAATGAAAGTGCGAAAGGGTTGTGTGAGTCATGGAACTGGGCTGACTCTGGTACTATAGGCCAGTGGGGTTCACTGTAATTATTATTTTTTGGGCACACGACGAATGCTTACAGCAGTTTGAGAGCTTGGCGGATTTTCTTTTTCTTGCAACAATTCCTGATAGTAGTTCATTTTTTCTTCTGTCTATATTATTTGTGTTCTTTGTGACGCAGTCGTCATCCTGAGGTCAAATGGGCTCAGCGGTCAGACAAGGTCTATATCACAGTGCAGTTGCCTGATGCTAAAAATGCAAAAGTGGATCTTGCTCCAGAAGGCGTTTTTACTTTCTCCGCTAGTGGTGGGGCAGAAAATCACCTTTACGAGCTGAAATTGGAACTCTTTGGCAAGGTTAATGTAGAGGTGAGAATGGATTTCCTGTCGCTGGCATTGGGTTTTTGTAGGTACACTTGTTTTCTTTTTAACATGAGCTGAGCTTGAACCTTAAAATATCCAACTATACAAGCCTTGTGTGTTCCCCAAGTTTGAATACATGCGATCCCTTTCTTTTGGCTAGTCTGATCTATGTAGTTTGAATTTCTATTCTGCTTGTCTCTGTACATTATTTTATCCTTCTTCTCTCCTTGTAATGGTTCTTGGTTGATTATTTTAATGCCGTTACTTGATTGCTTCCTTTTATTTTTTTCAGGAGAGCAAAATTAATATAGGGGTGAGAAACATATTCTGTGTAGTACAGAAGGCGGAAGATGGATGGTGGAAGAAGTTATTGCGGGGAGAAGGCAAGGCTCCTCATTACATAAAAGTAGATTGGGATAAATGGGTTGATGAGGATGATGATAATGGTATGCTCACCTATTAACCATGTCATTCTTCTTAGAGTTCCTTTAAGTTATATAAAGCTTTTAAACTGCAAAGCATCGACTGATCAAGTAATCTCCTTGTTTGTTGATTAGGTCTTGGTGACCTGGATTTGGGAGGAATGGACTTCTCGGTATGCAATGTACTCATTTGGTTCTTGCTTTCACTCGTATTCTTCTTTCTGATGTTCTGATTAATTTTGCATGCTGCAGAAATTTGGTGGGATGGGTGACGGAGGAATGGGTGATGATTTTGATGATAATGATGATGAAGGTAAACATGCTGCTTATTTTTGTGGTTGTTAATAGGATATTTTTTGGGTAACGCGCAAAATTTTACTTCATTTCTCTAAAGCTACTTTTAGACGAAAGTTAGTCTGCTAGGTACTGTGACTGTAAGGTATATTTGCGTTTTGAAGTAGGGAAGAGTGTTTTCTTGTGATGCGGTTCGCAAGTGCTTATGTCTGAGATGGACCTACTTCCATCGTGATGAGGTCCGTGTACGTGCATGTGCATGGCAAACGATGCTCTAGATCCGTCTTATCCATGCCTTCTATCACACTTCTTATATAATTTAGTATGAAAAACAATGGAGTTTTATTTTTCTTCGTGGAAAAATTAGTGTGTCAAGATAGGTGCGAAAGTAGTGTGAATTTAATGATTTGAGAATGATAATAACAGCATTGTTGTGCATGTGTGGTGATTTATTGTCCCCTGTTTATTTGGTGGTTAGAATTATTCGTGTCTAGTTTTTAATGTTTTAAGAATGTTGAAGTTTATTCATTCTGTATTGAAGCCATCAATCTCATAACCAGAGAGCATAATATCAGTCACCCTTTCCAAGATATCATCAAGAGTGCATGCGACTTGTTTAATAGAAGTTGGAATGTTTCACTTAATTTTGTTTACAGAGATGTAATTAGCATGGCAAGCTCTCTAGCCAGGAAAGCTCATGAACTTGATAATGTTTCTTTTAACCTTTGATCATCTCCCACCTTTCATTAGAAAGGCGGCAATGATGTGAAATAGTTTTTTTAGAATTCTTGCCGTTTCATCTTGTATGTCTTTCTTTTGAATGAATACATTCTTTCTTCTTGTATGTCTTTCTTTTGAATGAATACATTCTTTCTTCTTGTATGTCTTTCTTTTGAATGAATACATTCTTTCTTCTTGTATGTCTTTTTTGTCTGAATCAATACATTCAGTTCTGTTAAAACAAGAGAAGTTTTTGATGAAACCGCAGTATATTGGTTTCATCATTGAGATGAGTTTTTGTTGAACGTGAGCGGTAGATTAGTGCTTTTACTGGGACTGATAATGATTGGCAAAATCCTAGTTGATCGTAATGATTTGTTTAGTCCTGCTGCCATTAGAACTTGAATAGATGAACTCGATTTATGGACTAGTTGGTCAGAGTTTGATATTTGAAACTAAAAACTTCCAATGGTCACGAGATAACTTCAGGGAATTATGGATGTGAATAGGTTCATACTGTGCTAAATGAGATGTGTTTGTTTGGTTATTCTAACAGAGGAAGAAGTGTCAAAGCCTGGAGAAGACCCTGGCAAGGTCGGAGAGGGAGGGTCTAAGGATGAAAAGCGAGATGCTGGCAAGAATGAGAGTGAAGATTCCATGGAGAAACAAGCTGCACCAAGCACATGATATTTATGATGTCAGAAATTCTAATTTGAAGACGTCTGCTTGTGAATTTGTGCGGTGAAATTTTCAGTCTGATTGTGCCGCGGATTGTCAGTTATTTTGGTGGAGGCATCTACGTAATTCTCCGTATGTCGGCTTAGCAGTCGTTATGCATTGGTTAAAGCTCCTTCTGGTCTTTCTAGGGAGTTGTACATCAGATAATTTTATTTCCCGAGTGAATGACGTGTCCGAATTCTTGTGCCGAAATAACCGCTTCCATATGTTTTTCGTGATCGGACACTTGATTTGGAATACAGTTTCCTCGCATCCCGTCGTGAACATTTGTTCTCTTGAGTTGTTCGAAAGCTAAACGGAGCTGTGTGTCGCGAATCAGTGTGTAAAATGGCTGCCGTATGAGGGCTGTATGGGTTTGTTATTTAACAGGAAGGTTGTATTCCCCGCGAAGAGAAGTGAGGCTAAATTCGCCCTTCATTTCTTAGCCTTCGAGGTAGAACAAAGATAGCAAACTTTGATTCAAACTGGGGATGGGAAGAAAGGAGGGAAAGGGAAAAAGAGAGGACTGTCTCTCATAATATACTTATTAATTATTATACATATATAGTATGAAAGAGAATGAGTGTGTGCCACACGGGTAACAAAGGTTGTGTAACTTTTCTCGGCGTTGAGAGAATAGTGATGGAAGAAAGGGATGGGGGGGGGGGGGGAGTGAACGTCTGCCGTGATTTATGAAGGCGCTTAACCTTCTATGAAATGGCTTCCCCCGGCCATCACCCTTTTGCCAGGGTGATTTTCTTTTTACCAGCCTTATAATAAGAGTTATTAATTAGAGAATATAAAATATTATAACTATAGTTTGTAGTCTGAGGTTTTATAATTAGGATTAGAAATTTTAAAACTTTTTTGTAAAATTCATTGTTCTCAGAATTTTTATTAAAAAATATACACTAATGTTGTGGCCTTGTACTGAAAAAAACCAGTTAGCCAATTCAAATCTGACCTCTGAATTTGCTATTATTCATATTATATGCATAAATATATTCAAATACGCGTATTTTCTATAGTTTTACATAATTATATAGTATCGGTTATAATTTAAATTAACATTAAAAAATCACTTACTTTCACATACGAGGATATCTATTGCTGGTAGCCTGGTACGATGATCTGTTTTGTTTAGTTGCTCGGTTTCCTTGTATTTTCGGGATCAGCCCTGCATATATTTGGTTGCAACTGTAACTAGACAATAGTGGGGACTTGGTAGTATGGGTCGGGCTTTAGCCAGTAAAGCCCAACTCACAACCAGCAATTTTAATAAAATTTAAAAAACTAAAAGATTTTGCCCTAGCTTCCTGCTTCACCCTTCTTCTTCTTCTTCAGCTCGGGCTCGTCGACCGGCGACCGCGCTCTGTTGTTGTCAGACTTAAAAAAGGGCTATTCCTTTTTGTTCCTATAGATTTCTGCATATAGCCACGACACAGTTCGAGACTGAACAGGAAAGAGAAATGGAAGCCAATGTGGCTATGGATGTTGAGGCACAACCTTCACCTGATCTCAACTCTGTTAAACGATTTGGACTCAAAAACTCTATTCAAACCAACTTCGGCGATGACTATGTATTTCAAATTATCCCAAAGTACGTTTTTGGTCTTTGTCTAGTTGGCTCCACAGAAGTTAACTGAAAAACAAATTAAGTCATCTTGTGTGTTCATTTAACTGGAAATCCCATGATACTTGTGACTTAGGCTGTGATTTTTTTTCCTCTTTTGGGTGGCTTCTGGACGGAAGGGATGATTGGAGTACAATGGCAGTGTCATTATCGACGAACACAGTGAAATTGTATTCGCCAGTGGCTGGTCACTATCACGGAGAGTGCACAGGTCATTCTAATACCATTAACCAAATTTTGTTCTCTGGTCTCTCAGATTCATATGTCCTAGGCTCTTGTTCTTCGGATGGAACTATTAGATTTTGGGACACCCGAACGTTACAGCAGGTACCCATTTCTTTGCTGTTATAACAGTTATAAATTCAAGTTTACTGATGATTGTGGGCAATTAGCAATGTAACTGCTGAAAATCAAACTGCAGATATCCTGCATATCAGCTGGTTCTTCTCAAGAGGTATTCAGCTTCTCCGTTGGAGGGCCTAGCGGGAATTTAATTGCTGCTGGCTGTAAATCGCAGGTTTGCTTTCGACCACAATAACCTTCGTGATACTGTATGAATGATCTTAGATTGGTATTTAAGAGAAGGTATATTCTGCTGGATAATTTTACTCAGATAATCTTTTGGGATTGGAGAAACAACAAGCAAATTGCATGCTTGGAAGAGTCTCATGTGGATGATGTTACTCAGGTATGTGCCGTGCAAACTGATTAATTTCATGAGTAGGTACATTCTAAGTAGGATTGATATCGTGTTAACGGTACCCATTAGAGTCTAGAACTCTGGCCTTGGAAAACCTCTGACAAAAAAGGACATATTTGTATGCATACGAGTGTCTGAAAGGTGATCAATCCATTATCGTGTTAATAATATATATATGATGGCCGATTTGGGTGGTCAAAATTAAACAATATTAGAATCTAGTTTCTTGACTGCTCACCACCTTAGATGCGCATCACAATTGATCCATCTGTATTCCTGTTGGCACATATCTCATCTGCTTTTAACATGTCATCTAAAGATGATGGCGATATTGATTAATTGATATTAATTGACTGTAAAGTTTGTTCTTTTACTGAATAGATCGATGCTAGTAATTGAACGTGTTATGAGTTCGTAAATTTAGTCTGAGCATATGTTTGTTGATAGGTTCATTTTGTCCCTAACCAACAAGGGAAGCTTGTTTCTGCTTCAGTAGATGGGTTGATTTGCACATTTGACGTTGCTGGAGATATCAACGATGACGATCATCTGGAATCAGTAAGTATGGTATTCCAGTTTCAGATTTGACTTTGTTTTTCTTTTTCAGTTTCTCAGGCTACAATTCAGTTTTCAATTGATACACACATGCGCATGTGTATGCATGCACTCCTTTGGTCCTTAATATAAGATCTATTTAACTAATTTAATTAGATTAAGGAAGTTAGGTAAATTAGTTAATTATAATAAATATGACATGTTTTTCCTTAAAATATCCTAATAATCTTCCTTAATATCCTTCCCTCCTATTTAATTATGATTGAGGGAGTATCAATAGAGATGATTTGGGAAAAATTGATAAATATGAGAAATAGGTCTTACATATAGAATCAAGACCAATTCCACAATTAGGTCTCACATTAAGGACCGGAGGAGTATATTATTATGCTTTTTTTTACCAGAAGTATTTTTATTATGCAATGCATGCACATTTAAAGCTTTGGATTTTGAAAAACCATTATTTTTCTTTGAGTTCTTTCATACTTGAGTTTGGATTCCAGTAAATTATTCATGCTTGTTACCTAAAATGCAGGTGATAAATGTGGGAACTTCAATCTCAAAGGTGGGGTTTTTTGGTGAAAGTTGTCTGAAGCTTTGGTGTTTAACGCATATTGAAACCCTGAGGCACGTTATCTCCTTAAATTGGTTTGCTTGACAGTTATATTGACCTCTGCAATTTTGTGGCCCAAATGATGATGTGCTTTGTGCCTTTATCTTGCATTCAATTTAGTTAATAGTTGCTACGGAAAGGCAATTAACACTGCTTATCAACTATCATGTGAACTCATGTTGTGTATGGAGATAGTACTTTCAGCAGAACTGTCTGCAGAAGCAATTAGATTGAGAACTCGTGCATTTGTGTCCTGACTCCTTTTCTTTGCTAAGCGTTCTCTTGTCTGTTTAGCTTGATTCTTATTGTTTATTCTACTCTGATTCCTTGTAGTATTTGGGATTGGAAAGATGCTAGAAATGAAGTAAACTTCACAGATGCTCGTTGTTTAGCTTCTGAAGGTTGGAGTTTGGATAATGTGAGTTCTTCCCTCTCTCATGGAATATGTTTTAGCGAACTGGAATAGCTTCATGCTTATGTATATGTTACATAATTACTTAAATTGAGAGAGAGAAAACTTTTAAAGCTTATTCCTGGAGAGTTCTCCATGAGAAAGAAGCCATGCTTCAGGGGGTCATTTCTATCACATGAGCTGATGCAACCTGCCTTTGTGGAAGGGGAGCATGGAGCTTCAGCTGCACTATAAGTGTGGATGGTCTTCCGAACTTTTCCAGCTGCTACTACTATAACGATTCTGCTATAATTCTGTGCTCACAAGTCCACAAACTGATGTTGCACTTTCTCTTGTTAGATTGACTATTTTGTTGACTGTCACTACTCCGGAGAAGCTCAACAACTATGGGTGATTGGTGGCACTACTGCGGGTGTTCTGGGCTACTTTCCTGTAAATTATAATGCGGCGGCAACTGTAGGATCTGCGGAAGCAATTCTCCAGGGGGGCCATACAAGTGTTGTAAGGAGTGTATTACCCATGTCAAGAATTCACGGCGGACCCGGGTGTGACCAAGGCATTTTTGGATGGACCGGTGGGGAAGATGGTCGCCTTTGTTGCTGGCTGTCTGATGATTCACCTCAGGTGAATCGATCATGGATTTCTAGCACGTTGACAACGAAGTCCGAAAGAACTCGCAAGAAAAATCGTCATCAGCCCTACTAGCTTTCCGTTGTGGTCTTTTGAACCGATGAGGTTTGATATGAGCGGACAGATATTTTCAAAGATAACATGGAGCATCGGTCCTCAGGTATGCAACTTTCAGTAGTTTGAATACTTTTTTTTTTTTGGGGGGGGGGGGGGGGGGGGGGCTGGGCTAGGGATCTGGGTCTTTTGTGGACGCTTATTTTTTCAGGCTGATTGACTGGCAACTTGTATCATATGGAGGCAAATTTTGGCACAAGACTAAGTATCTTTGCATCCCTACAGGAGATTGTATAAATGATTGTATGAATTATGGAAATTTGTATTTTATAGAATTTAGAGATCCTCTATCATCGGCAAGAATAACCGATTAATAACATAAGAATAAAACTACCCCGCTATTCGTTTTTTTTTTTTGGGGGGGGGGTGTTTTGCCAACAAAGCTACGGTTATTCGAGCCTCATTTTTCAGATTAATCGATTTACTAATGGCGCGGTTTGTTGGCGCACTTGAGAAAAAAAATGCTCAACCCTACACGATAGCACTGCAACGGCCGACTCCAATTTTGAAACAGAGAACATTTATTAAAATTTCAAGTCTCATCCTTTTTTAATTTTCCGGATACAGAAAAGTGAAGACTATATCTGGATGGAGGGAATACTAGGAAGGAAACCATCCAAAAATAGTTACAAAATTTACTATCTTAGGGAGTCTTTTTGGGTCCTAGTACGCTTTCTTTTATAATTTTCTTCCCATCCAAACGTAGGCATCAGTTAAACCGGAAAATATGTATAAAAATGAAATGTTTCTTCTCCCTTTTTTTGGGGGGGAAAGGGTGGGGGGTTAAATTCTTCCGACCAAAACCCACAAGCATTGAGAAATGATACACTCCCAGTGTTAAAATCCCTTCTTTATCGAACCATCAGCGATTCATTTAATTCACAAGAATCTCATTCTTCTTTCGCATGAACTAGTTACTGAATACTGTAATACATGCTTTAGTGAAACCAAACGTATCTGATGCTTATTGCCCATACGAAGAATAATCAATCAAACTTCACCGTAACACCCCCTTGATTTTATATGCACAGTTCAACAAGCAACTTGAGGTTCACTAGGGTTTAAGCCCTGGCAAAAGTGAACATTTGTGGGGAAAAGAGCCTCTGAAGACTGAGAAGAAAATGACGTCAACAATCAACCAGAGGCTCCGTGAATTAAATATAAATTAAGCGTTTAGTATCATCATCCTTACTCATTGGGGCAAATGATTTGGATAATGGTTGAAATATGATGCACGGCCAGAGGCTTTCATCAAATTCTTTGATATCACCTATATTTTGGTAACCATAACAGCCATGAAAGCCTAAGACGACGAAATATCCATAGATAAAAAGATAATATGCAGAAGAATCTGTCAATGCACCCAAATAAAATGGGCACAAATGCCTCTAAAAGTAGCAAACTGGCCCATCCTGAACTGTTACAGCACAAACTAAATTAACCTCTTCCTCGTCCAGCGCCTACAAAAGCAAAGAAACCGGATTAGATTTATTCAGCGTTTGAGCTTCCATTAAGACGGCACATGTATAGAAATAATAAGCAGTTCACAGAGTTGAAGAACGTATGCAGCTAAATCTAGAGACATCTCCCAACTATAAATTTCAACGCTGAATCCAACAAAACTATTAAACATGTATATTAATTTTTGTTTATTTATATTTCAAATTTTAAGTCCGGGAGAAATTTCTTCTCCATCAACAGCTTGCCTGGGTTAAAACATCAGTAATTCAATACTAGCGCAGAAAGCAGTTGGAAATCTTCCACGGAAAATTGAAGGGAGATAACATATAATCATCTAGAGAGGAACAGGATATAAGGGGCCATTTACCTCTTCCACCAGGCTTGCCACCTGACCCACCCCTGCCCCTGCCTCCACCTGGTCCTTTTGCACTACCATCATCAAGGCCACGCCCAATTCCTTTGGCTTGACGTCCCCCAGGACCATCCGCACTCCCTCTTCCTCTACCTCGTCCCACGCCAGGTGGTTTGCGATCTGAAAAGGGATACGTTAATTAGACAACTCTCTAGTTTTCAGCAACTTAAATGAACAGCATTTCATAAAATACGGGTAAAATTAAGTCAACTAATCTTAGCTCATTAAAATACAGTGGTCTTTTGCTTATGAAGGAAAACCCCGTTTCTTGTGGTGGGGGAACAGGCATCTTAGTTATGTTGAGCATGATGGAGTTTTCGACAAATAACTAGGCGTTATAAATAGTGACTACAAAGATGAACAACCAACTAATGTGCCAAACAATTCACCTGTGCGGCTCTTGGTTTCTTCCTGAACTTTGTCAATAACCTGAAGTAACAAGTAATAGCAATAAATCAGAGAATAAATGTAACAGGGACGAAACAGTGTACAGAATTCAACTTTTTTTTTTGGGGGGGGGGGGTGTTTCTACCACTCACCTCATCTGGAACTCTTAGGTACTTAATCGTATTTCCTCGTATGTAGCATTCAGGCATTCGCCAAAATCTATCTCCATCCTATATCAACAATATCGACCAATTTTTTTTTTTTTTTTCAAAACTTATAAGAAAAGTATATAACCAAGCAGACGGGATATTATAAGATGATAAAATGGAGCAAAATCAGCAAGGGCCAGAGAATGGAAATTACTTTTGAGGTACAGATGACTTCACGGAGATGGATATTCATCCATGTGTCACAGTTAACCAAATGCCCGTTATAGGTTTCCCCATTTTTCAGTTCTACCAACTGTTACAAGATATTAAATAACCACAAGTTACACATCCTGCAAAACAACACAAGTTATAAAAGAAAGGTAAAGCACACTACGTTTCAGAAAGGTTCTGAAAGACCACACATACACAATACTTACCATAGGGTGCCCTTGGGCAGTCTTGAGAAGGGAAAGAGGAAGCTGCAAAAATGAGCAAAAAATCATAGATGTAAAAGATGGGTTAAGAATGGGGTAAAATTCACATTGACCGTAAAACAGATCCTACAGCTTCGATTTCGGAAAACCCTTAACACGAAAATTACACTGAACCCGGAGTTTGGGACCCCAGCACCTTATGGTAAGGAGAAGGAGGGATAAGTGAAACCCACTTGGGTTTTCGGATTAACGTAATAGAAATGACTAACATAGGGGAAGAGGGTACGAATAACTTCACGAAATCTAGGGATCAATTGCGTTACGCCGGAGAATGCTAGGGTTTTGAAAAAAGTATGACCTCGACCAAACAGAGGGAGAAGTAAACACATACCATAATGGCTATGGGATAGTCTCTTCAACACGCGGATCGGCCGCTAACGTCTTCGTCTAGAGACTTGTGAATTCTGTTCAAAGGAACAGAGACGAAGAGAAGCCGGACAGGTACGACTATCACTTCACCTGATTCCCATTCGAGTTCGAGTCACCTAAAACCTTCACACCTTTCGGCTGGTGCCAGATAATAAAACCAATAAATATTCTAAATTAAAGATTTGTTAGGTCAACTGGGCCAAAACTTGTTTTTGGTTTCTCTTTTCCGGCCGTCCTGTTATTCATTTCTTAATTTTGTTTTTTAAGTGTGACTTTAGTTTTCGATAATTTTGCCCAATTATTTTCCTTTTTCAATAACAAAATGGAACTAGAAAAACTGAGCGGGAGTGTTCTCTTCCCTGATCTTCAAAAAGGATGGGTAGGAAATATAATTATTTTAATACTCTTCTGATTTTAAATATAATACCATTATACTAATGTGTATAAAAGTGAAGGAGTAACTTTTTGAATTTTTTTGGTGTAATAAAATAAATTAAATAATTATTAATATTTTTATGATTGTTGGGTTCTTGAAAACCGAATATATCTTTTTTCATTCATTTTAAAACATTTGATTAATAAATCACATTATTAAGAAAAATAATTAGGCTTATTATATACGTCACATTGAAAATTTAATATATATATATATATATATATATTGGTATATTGATTCCTTCTAACGCTCTGGTTAAAGTATCTCAATTTTTTTTTTTTCCCTACTTGAATGCATTCTATTATGAAAATTCTGAATGTCTAATTCAATTTTTAATAATGTCTTCCACAATCATATTATCATAAGCAAGCCACTCTTTCAGCTGGTGTTTTCCCAAATGACCATAGAGGGCTATTTGTGAAAGGATGTAGAGAATCCGAATGCAACCCGCCAATTTTTATAGGAAGCTAATGACTTGCGAATATTGGCATGATTTGATGGATATAGCTTTTAGTAAGTCATTTATTTGTTGGTACTAATGTTTACAATACATATATATATATATACATATATATATTTTGTAGTTGTAAAGTCCCGCACTTAAAGAAGATATCACAAGTCAGCAACTTACATCCATATCACGCGTTTATGTGAAAGTAACTTGCTCCTTCATGCAACTCACAAATATACAACAGGACGGATTTTATGTGCATTGGTACTTGTTCCATGGTTAAGATGAAGGATGACAAGTACAAAAATAAGTTGTACAAATAGGTTAAACTCCGAATCGCAAGAGCGGCAGTCAGAATTTCCTTGTGAATCAATCTACGTTCTTTAATTCTGACCTCTTGTAAATTGATGTCAAGTCCACTAGATGACGCATTGTAGGCCTGCCATGGGGACAATTCCATGGAGATTTCAGCTCAGCCAAATGCCCCAGAATCTGAAACACACATGATAGCCGATTCTCATTAGTGAAGGAAGCTACAAATTTTTGGCCTGTCAGAGTGGAAGTTGAAGCTGGAAGGTTAAAATATAGTTGAACTAATTCTTATTCTGGATTTCTTCTAACGAATGTGCCTTCTGCTTTGGTGAGGGGGTAAGAAGCTGAGGTGATGATTACAGGAATGCATTTTACTACCTTCTGCATTTCATTTCTTCCAAGGGGATCTCCAATCATAATGGATGATCGACATGCACGCGATGCCAACATTGCACGAACTCTTGGAGGGCAAATAGAATCTGACGTGTCCAGCTTATAACTACCAGTAATGGAGCAGTCCCCTTGATCATCAGCTAACGTAGAAACCAGGTCCTTAACATCTGTTGGAAGAAACACAGGTCAATAAACACTAAAACGCAGGATTCAATTAGCAAATATATCATCAATACAAAAGTGAGATAAATACTTTGTATATATTCATGTCACTGTTGGTTTTCTTTTTACTTTGATTAATTAATAATTAATTTGCTTTTTTAAACTTCGTACTGTTGTCAAAAGAAATTTTGAATTTTTTGTACATAGGGAGAATCAAAAACAGAAAATGATGCATCTTATGCGCAAGGAGGTTATATTCAGGGCTTCTCCTTGACAGAGCCGAAATCATAAAAACCAACAGAATCACCGTAAGTAAATTTAAAACCAATATCAGCAAATTCAGAGCTAACTACCTTCACTTCCAAAGACTATGTTTTTACTGAAGGGGACGGCCTTCAATTTATAACGGCATCCAGGTGGAGCATTTGGATCCTCTTCCAATGTAAACCCATTCTTTCTGGAAATGGAGAAAATGCAAAATAACACCATCAACCAGATTAAACCTCAAATATGGCAAAGTAAAGAAATGCAACACTATAGAAGTTTTGCGCTCACAAAATTTAAATTTGGTATCGACGAAAAATGCATATACAAAAGTAGCTGACACAAACAAGAGGAAATTAGACCAAGCACTAATGGTGTAATCGACACAACAAGAGGAAATTAGACCAAGCACTAATGGTGTAATCGACACAACAAGAGGAAATTAGACCAAGTACTAATGGTGTAATCCATAAGCAGGAACTCAGAAATCTTAAATGGAAATATTATCTGTCAGTGACTGTAGCAACAGCAGTCACAACCACAATTAAAGAGATATCAGCAGCCAGGAATTGGCAACTTAAATAGTTTGGGAAAATATCAGCAGGGGGAGTGGGGAGAAGAGTTTGGTAACTCTAATAATCTACCCTGGCAACCTGAAAGGCAGTGCTATTGAGGCCAGCCCGCTCTTGTAATGACACTCTACCTCAACGAAATTCTCAGGATCTGGTTGAAGCCTGATATGGGATCGAAAACAAGGAATGTAAAAGGTGTTTGAGCATAGACGTCTTCAATAGCCACAACCTATGGTTGATCACAATGAATTATGCCTTCGTGAGATCATGAAACTAATCAATAAAGAGAAACAAGTGATAAGAGATGAGGATGTCAATTCCTTAAATAGACCAAAGGACATAATCACCGCTGCATCTTAACCTAAGCATCAGGTTGATGATATCAAGCATTGAATAAATCCAAACATAATTTTGTCCCCAGATTTCTATATATTATGCACTTCGCAGCAGCAAAGTATCTGACCATACACCTTTTGAAATTGTCTAGGAAAATCATTGGATTGATTTAGCATAACATAGCGCAGTTTCAGCTCAGTTGTCCAGTGATCCACAAGAGACTGATATGTACTGTTCAGTTTACTACAGTAGATAAGAGAAAATTAACCAGTGGTATTATCTGTGTTTTCTGATATAGCATTACATGATTCTTAGCTTCTAAAATAAGGTGCTATCACTGTGAAATAGGAATATGTTCAAGACACTCAATACGGTTATTTTCTCATATCATGATAAGTAGGAAATGAGCAAGCAAATCAGAGCACATTGGGAAACACTTCCGTAATGACCAAAGCAAACTGGACAGAAATAAAGTCTGCTTGGTTCAAGACTAACATTACAATAGCACTATAGATATCTAGTTTCTAACAATAACCTGAAATAAGTCGAAGTAATATATATCAATACTTTACCAGCGGGGTGCCAATTATACCTGATTATGTCCATGTGCATTGAAGCAACTATTTCTTCTTGAGGGGATAACTCCAATCTTAGAGCCCTACATTAATAATTTGAAAAGGGTTTGAAACCTTGGATAGAAATAGAAGTTGAACAAATATGGGAACGAGATTACTCAACCATGTTTCATCAGTGCAGTGTAGATAATACAATATATGGTTCAATAAAAGTGCTTCAGCTATCAAGTTTTCACTCTGAATAGATATTATAACTTTGAATTGAACAAGTTCCTTTACCTTTAACACGAGAGGACGCAGTAGTTGATTTCAAAATAAGCATAGTATCTATACCAAGCAATTGCAATTTGAAGTGCCATAATCTCCCTCCTCTCCAAAAACAACAAAGCGAAAAAGAGACAACATGGTAAAACTTGCAAGTCAAAGACATTATAAGCTCCTAACCTAAGCAAAGGCTGCTGGTTCAAGATGGTTGATTGTGAAAGGCGCTCGTAATTGTACTTCTCATCCGCAGCATGCTGAAAATAGATTATTCTTGTTAAGAATTATGTTTCAAATTTCGATACAGAAATAAACTGAAAATGCCAATCTGATGAAAATAAGACATTTTTATTGATTAATCATTCAAATTAATGGAGGTAAAAACTATATATATCACTGGTTTAGAAGCGTGGACCAGAAATTACCTGATCCACAATAAATAAATCCTGATCCAATTTCCCAATGATAAAACCAAGATTGAATTGCCCAATCACCTACAGGAACAAAGCAGAGCAATCAACAAGTTATTGTAGGGCATGTTTGATTTAAAAGAAAACCATGGTAGTTGACTTCTTAATTCGGGCACGGGTTTTCAATAAAGAAAGGAACCTACAGGCTCCTAACATTTTAGTCCATAACTTACAAAGCAGTAACACAGATCATCAAAAAAGATGGCACAGTTAGAGAGAGAGACACAGAGAGAAAGAGAGATGTGGCACAGTTAGAAGCATTTCAAGCATTTTAGATGATTATTTGAAACAAGTTTTCTTTTTGGGGACCCCCCCCCCGGGCGTGACCTTCATTCTGCTGAAGTCTTTCTTCTTAAAGAGTCTTTCCAACTCAGTTGTTGCAGCACATAAAGCTCTTTCTTTCTGCTCTTCAATTTCCAGCTCTGAAAACTTTAAGTTTGCAGCAGAGTAGCAACTACGAGTAAACATAAAAAGTCAACTGATTAAACAGCTGTATATGATATTGCCAATTTCATACAATTGGTAATGTAAATAGAGACCTTTTGACATTCACTTGTTGAAATCTGTAATTACTGGATTGCAACATAGAACGCCTCTTCTTTCTCCTAGTATTAAGGTCTTGGAAAGAAAATTGCAAGTTTGAGCATGTCTTCTGATCAGATGATTTCTTTGAAGTAGATGAACATACTTGATGGTCTGAGACGAAAATATGCTCCGACATATTGATCAAATCAGTGCTGGATGGAGCGATTGATGCTGCATCAGCAAGAGATGCTTCTTTCGCTTGATCTAAATCCTGAAATCAGCATCCTCAATGTGAAAATTATACCGAGAGCAAGTTGATTTTTCTTTTCTGGACATAAAATTTGAATAACAAGGGGGGGGGGGGGGGAAAAAACTTGCAAATACAAAGCATCAATAGGAGAAAACTCTCTAACCACCTATATGTCTACGAAGGAGACTTAAACTAAGAACAGCCCCATCCTTATCTCCCAAAAAAAAAAAATCCCCAAAGCAAGCCAAACACTTGCCTCAAAAACAAGCAATTTACTCCAACCATAGACACTGAGGAATAATGTGCCAAGCAGTTCAGATGAAAGGAATACATAGCCTTGTTTTAGCATCTTAATACTATTGCAAAATGACACTTATCAGAAGGATCTCCATTAGGATTAAAAAAATAGTCAAGACTCTTGTTGGAGGAACAAAAAGAATAAACCAGGGATCATTGATGTAAAAGACACAACTTAATGGAGCAGCCCAAGATCTTTATAGTCCTCATACAATACGGCTCAAGTATATAGTCTGCATTTAATGATTGCATGGTTCAATAACTGAAACTGTAGGTATTTCTTAATAGCAGTTCAAATAAATTTGAGGAACATTTAAAGTATAAACCACATACCATTTCAGGTTCTTTGACACCTGAATCATCAATAGAAGAAATTAAATGCTCACTTCTGTGGGTATCATTATCAGGACTAAGATGCTCCAAAGACTCATTCCAATTCCCCTTCCCAGTTTCATCATCTTGTTCATGATGGTGCGACGGTCTTGTAATCGAGTCATGTGTTTCAGTATTCACAGTTGTTAGTTGACAATGGTGATATTGATTTCTCAGGACAGGCACTTCAGATAAGGTTGTACTGATGTTATCATGCTTTCTTTTATTTATGGTAACAAATTTCTCAAGAGTTGACTGGACACGACTTGAATGATTACATGAACTTTTATTTGAAGCGACTCCATTGTCAACTGCTTTGAACACAAAAGCAGCTTGATCAGGCACGGTACTGTTAGAGTGCATTGTCTGTCTTATACTTTTATCAGACTTTAATGTCCCATGAGCTCTCAGTGTTAAATCCTTTCCCAATGCGCTTCTATTATTCTCATTGTTAGACTGTTCTTCAGCATGAAAGCACTGATCATCAGGAACAGGTTCAGAAACAAAGTAGGACTGATTATTATCCTTCTCTTTCCACTCCTCCTGAGGAACACTAGCATTGTTGAATTCAGTATTACACAGCTCAATACAGTCTTCTCCCACAGCAGGCTGTTCAGATTCATTAACAGAATAACGAGCACTACTAGGAGAATAAATTTGCTGGAATCCCTCTCTGAGGGCATGCAATAGGCAACTTTCTTCAGAAAAAAATATCTTCCTCTTATCAGGAGTCACATTCACATCATATGCTCTAGATGGAACTGAAAAATTCAAAATTGCAATAGGATATTGCCGTGAATTTGCACCTTTGTATAATTCATTTAAAAGTTTGCTGACTTTAGGCATATCTACTGGTCTGCCATTAACAAAAAAATACTGCCTATCTCCTAAATTACGTCCACTTCCCTGTCCGGGCTTGGAAAGAAAACCTTCAGCCTTGCAGCTATCAGATATGCATAATGTCACAGGCTCTAAGCAGCTCAAGGTGTTCATGCCAAAGACTGTTATAATGTTATCTTTGAGAGAACCACTTCCCTGGGTCTTAAGGACCACAGACCTTGCATTTTTTCCAGTTGTATTGGTACAGACAAAACGAACACCTTTGGCGATAAGGGCATATGCCTGAAGAATTGATGGTAGAAAAGTATCAATTAAAAAATACATATATCATTAAGAAGAAAGAATATTTTATTTGGGAGGGGGGGATATCTATAAAAAGCAGAAGGGATGTAAAAGCAATAACCATAACACACTAAAACAAAGGCAAAGGGCCAATATCTCTAAATTGCTGGAGAATAAGTGATGTTTTTGTGATGCATCCATACATAAAAGGTCAGCAATAAATATGCCAGGAATACTATTACCAGCAATCCAAAAATCAGTTTGTAGAGAGCATAGGAATTTGACTGCTCGCATCATTGTACGAGGCAGAGATCCAATAAAAGTATATATACATGTGTGTGTGCACACATGGGTGCACACATGTATGTATATGTATACATGATAAAAACCAGATAACTCGTTAAAAAATTTGCATACCAGAACGAATTTTTTGGTGAGTATGATGGGTATGAAAAAGAGTGTTCTGGCATCTGCATGTGTTTTTTCAGAACGTTTTTATGCGAAGAAGAAATCGTATTGAATGAAAGAATCAGAAAGTATGCATTCACTTAACCTTGCCATGGAAAGGATACTCACATTCAATAGCGAAACTAACTTTCCATATTCCTTGCGTATGTTACGCCTGAATTCTTTACTTCGGACAGGTAAGTTAGAAAATAACTTTTTAACAGTGACGGTGGTGCCAATTTGACGTGCAATTTTCCTCTCAGCTACCAGTAGACCTGAATGGTCAAAAGTCAGGTGTGTGGCAACTGACTCATTCTTTGTTCTCGTTTCAACTGTCAAACCCCCCAGAGCACAAAGGGAACTCAACGCCTCCCCTCTAAAGCCAAATGTGGTGAGAGACTGAAGATCAGGAAAATCTGATAATTTTGAGGTGTGATGCTTAAGTGCAAGAACCTGCGATAATGTTTGAGCAATAATAACCTGTTATAAACTGTACGACTGTAAAGTAACTGAAATTGATCAGCACATGAAGCATATTTTCTGCTTATCTGATTAAGAGAGAGCTAGCCTAATTATCTATCATCTCAATTACTTTTCACACAAGCACCCAAAAAATGCCCCTTACAATCACGTAAAAATTAAATGAATAAAAGATGGTGACATCCAAGATAATGTATACATACACTCAAACTTCTGAGCTAAACATGTCAAACTGAGAAACTCGTGCCTGGCAGCGATTATGTAAATTGAGAAATTGATCATTGTGAAACTTTTGGAGAGGCAAATGATAATAACTAGAAGAAAAAAATAAAAATAAAGATAAAAGATGAGAGTTCTAGACAAATTCCTGTAAGAGAAGGTACAAAATTCTACTTACAACCCTCTTCCTACCGTATTCAACCTCCTTACTACTCAACCACCCCACCAAGTAGCAGCTAACAGAACCATATTTGTACCCCCTCCTCACAGCAGCAGTCAAAGTAGAATCAAAATTCTGATTTGAATCATTAGGCATCTAGCAATAAATGGAACCCATTTGCTACAATTCAAACAGAGTATTTGTTCACCATTCAGCATCTAGCAATAAATGAAAATTGTGGAAGGATAGAGAAAGAAGAGAGAAGAATTCTAGACAGACTCCATTAAGAATGAAGACAAAGTACACAGTGGAACAACACTACTTATAACCCTCTCCCGCACCAGTTCGGCTATGCCAGGCCACTAATAGTACCAGCAAGTCATTCGAAAAGTTAAACCTATAACAGTGTTAATATACAGCTGCAACGTTAAACAACGACAGCAATGAGCTCAACTAAGACACTAGTTATGCTTGTCCTACTAGATTTCTGGTTTCGCTGGTATCGCCCTGCTACATTTACAAGGGAGTGTCCCCTCAGACTCTGACGTTCTTAAAATCAAGCCAAGCCACCTCATTTTAGGGTGATAGAATACCTTGAAATTATTAGGTGAAATACCACACCCATTATCGATGACCTGGAACCATTCTTCGCCATAATCTTTCAAGGCAATTTCAATGCTAGTCGCGCCAGCATCCAAGCTGTTTTCGACTAATTCCTTAACCGCAGATGAAAGGTCGAAGATCACTTGACCGGCACAGATTCTGTGAACAGCCGCCTTGTTTATCGGCTTGATAGCTGGTGATTCAACTGGCATTGCTGCTTGCCCAGAAACCCCAATCAAGAATCCGTCGGCTTCTCGAGTCTCTACCGCATCAGTAGTTGGTCAGTGACTCAAGTGACAAAGCCCCAGATATAACTAGCGTCACCTGCAGGCGTCGATGCTTGGTTTGTGACAAAAAGAAGAAGGTTACAGAGTTTACCGCCAAAACCGAAGCGGGAACGAAGTTAATTTTTTCACAGCCTGCCTACCTCGGGAAAAAATAGCCGGCCAAGCGGAACGGTGGCCTTTTCCGTACCGAAACCGCCCGAGCCGAGGGGCTGCGTCTGACTATTTTGATGATCTATCTCATCAATTTTTGATTAAAAAATTTTAACCCGTTTGTTTATTTAATCCATATTTAAAATATTTTTAAAATTTTAAAATGTATCCCTTAACTTTGTTTCATCATAAACGAGGGATAATGACAGAAAAAAAAAGCTAAAATTTTGTAAATATCAGACAAGAAACGTTAACAAAAATTTGTTGTTATTTGTAAATTCAGATTTGTCAATACCAAATAAAATTGTGTTACCAAACCTGATTTGAGATTTGTAATTTTCAACTTCTTTTTCTGTCATTCTTTCATAAAATGATTCTCAATCAAAGCATGCCAAGGAAAAGAAAAGAAAAGATTGAACATGAAATAATGTGATAGTTATTATTTGGAATAATTTATAAATAGATCTTCAATCATAATTTGCAAAATACAAGATAAATATGTGAGAAGAATTTTATCTTGACTTGCATAAAATATACTTATAAATGTTTTTTATCGCTATTTCAAAGAGTCCCTAACTCATGCAAGAAATATACTAAAACAAGTTATTAGACTCAAAAATAAACATTTATGGCGCCGAAAATATTATAATTATTCATAGATGCTAATAATACCCTCGAGATCATATCTTGAGATTTCACTTTCCTCTTAGCATTTAGGAGGATATGGATAGCCATCCCATATCTTCCAAAATGAACAGTTCCTAAGGTCTGTCGCATGTTTAGTAATTTAAGTTTGTATTTTTATCAATGTCACCCTTGATTGATATCCATAATTGAAGATGTATAAATGGAGATTGTTTACAGAACATTTGAAGCCCATGCGTCAATAAAGGAACCCCCCTTTTGATTCTCCTCCCTACAATGTTCTGTCACTTTTACCACCAGGCCACCTATATTTTCAACTTCAATGAGCTGACAGCAGTAATAACTATTACCTCCTATCATTAATATAAAAAAAAATTTTATTTTTATTTTGATCACAAATATAATATTTCAATTCATTTTGTCTCTTATATTTATCTATTTTTCTAAGATAGTTCTTGTAATAATGATAGTCTAGTTAATATACTTGATTAGCAAAGATATTTTAGAAAATATCATATATTTACTACAAATAACTAACTTAACTAATTTTTTTAATCTATTCAAATTAGTAAACTAACTTTTATACTTCTCCAGTCCTTAATATAAAACATATTTAACTAATTTGATTAAATTAAAAAAGTTAGACAGGTTAGTTAATTATAATAAATATGACATGTTTTTCCTAAAACACTTTAATCATCTTTCTTAATATCATCCCTCTCTCTTCTACTTGATTATATTTGAAGGAATATTTATAGGGGTAATTTAAGAAGTACTGATAAATATAAGAAATAGATCTTATATTTGAAACTAAAACTAATTTAATAATTAGCTATTATATTAAACATCATAGTGTTAAAAAGGAGTAATACTACGTTCCATTAATTTGCATTTCAATTCAAACATGGAAAATGAGATTTTTCTGCCAGTTTGCTTCTTTCAATCTCGACTCACGGAGATGAGGACACTGGCTTCTTTGGGGGAAGATGAGGTCTAGAGAAACTATTTTTATGTGAGCTTCGTTATTAAAGGAATGTTTGGCAACCCTCAAAAGTGCTTGTTAGAAGCACTTTTTCACAAAACGAGACAAATTCCTTCACATATTTACTTCGTAAACCGTAAAAGCACTTCTGAAACTATAGTTTGGTTTCCATCCAAATATCCCCTAAATGCAGCTGGCGATCCCATTCCCCAACTTTTTTTCTTGTTCGTGGTTTACGTTTCCTTTTTTATTATTGAAGCACGAGAGCTTTAAACTAGCCATACAATACCTCAATGGATCACTGCCTGTTTATCACTTTTTTTCTTCTGCTACGGCATTTTTTCCCTCCGGATTGATTTCATAGCTGTTTACGGGGCCATTTGTTTAAAAGCAAAAGAAAAAAATGATTCTGATTAATTAAACATAAAGAAGTGGTCGAAGTAAATATGGGCAAAAGTGAATTATTTTCAACACATCCCCAATTTTACCTGAAAGTTCTCCCAACACCTTCTTTACAATCAAAATCACTTTTTTCCCCTCAATTCCAAAGTTTTTCCGTGTAGAAAAAGTGGGCCCCGTTATATGACTTGGATGTCTCGATTGGAACTTGGAAGCACAAATGATACGGTACTCTAGGAGAACCCAAGAATTTACTTGCCTTGAGCGGTGTTTGGATCCCTGAAAAAAATATTTTTTAAAAACATTTTCTTACAAATCGAAACAAACTCATCTACATATTTATTTTGTATACTGTAAAATCACTTCTAAAACTATAATTTGACTTCTATTCAAACACTCCCTTCTAACAGAGTCCTTGTGAATTCACTAGCCTTTAAGCTCCCAACGTTCACTGCCCCCTTTTCCAACCGAAAAAGGCTCTCTATGCTCATTTTCCCAGAACCAGATAGTCAAGTCTACATATTTTCTGTTTTGGGCCGAAGCAACTTCAGTCCCCAGATACTAACCAAGCCAGCTACGCCATGCAGCTGTCCTATTAACTGCACATCGTGTCACTAGAACACAAATAGTGAAGGCCCATAAGGGAGCATATATATTAATAAATATGCCCTTCTCGTTGTCTGCGTTCTACTTCGCTGCCGAAAAGATGGATGATTACCAGAAACAGTCCACCGGATGATCCTTCATCTGCTTAGTCTTTTGGCGGCATATTTTCCCGCTAATTTCACTCAGCGGCATAATACACGAGCTAAGGAATGTAACTTCCGAGAGAGAGAGAGAGAGAGAGAGAGAGATTCCAAGAGTAGTAAGGGATAGAATTTCAACATTCCTAGACATCTAAAAGTCAATCAAATACACCTCCCCTTATGCACAGAGTTAAGAACAAAATAGAACATCAGAAATGTTGGAAAAAGAAATAGCCTGTAGGATTCATCTGCGCAGATATGATAGATCCGAAAGATCAAATGTGTCCTGAATCATCAAAAATACTAGGGCTTCTTGATAGAAATTGTCCACAGAAGATCTGAATCCGACTGTACTGTGACTACCTCTCCTTTTACAATATTCGATGTGCTTACTAAACCACCAAATTTCATCTCGGTATCATCTGAAACGGATAAATTAAGATGTTACGTATTAGATTCCTCATACGCTAGATAACAGCAGGCTGAGGATGAATTAATAAAATAGTGAAAAGATGATGCATCAGAACCATCTGCCCCATCAAAGCATGGCATCATATTTTCCCATTATGTGTTCTCAGAAATTGCCAATTAGTTAGTTGATCACTCATAACACGAGATGCGTGAATCCTCTTTGCACAACATGAAAATCGATTTTTCATGGTGGAATCTCGCGAGCAATGATTATCATCCTTTAATAAGTGCAGTTTATCACTCAGAACACAGGATAGGAAAGTCATTGCCGAATTGCAGTACACTAACTACTCCTACCATATGAAAAACTCAACTTTTCATTGAGGAATCTCGCAGACAATAATTGACATTCCATTCATGAAATGTCAAGGCAAGCACCTTTTATATAAATTCAATTAAAGCTTAGAAATAAAAAAATCTAAAAATAGCAATCATATAATAATAATGCATATCTTATATACTTACTGAGATCCCACTGGAGTCCAGTGGTAGTAGAACTTCCAGATGGCATCCCAATGGGGATGAGTCCACAGTGTGGACCCTCGACGGAAGATTGAATATGGATCTTATGATGATAATTCATTGGAAGAAGGTGAATGAGGCAATCGTCAGATAGAAGAATAATTCGAGTATCAGAGAAACGGCACAGAACATTTATATTTCCAATCTCATGGTCAAATCGCCCACCAAGTGCTCCAGTTACAAGAATCCTTAGCTGCAAGACATTACAAGAAATGAAGAAATTAATTTTTTTTAAAAATCAATTATGGCGCCATAGAGCATTCATGACCAAGACTGCTCTCTTAAAAGTTAAAGCAACAAGACACGATTAAATACACATAATAGTTCTTCACCATCAAAACTTAAATCAAAGACGTAGAAAACAAGAAGTTTGAATTGATTTAACTTACTGATGACTTATCCATATCTGAAGTACAGTCACGGATGTGGGCAACACATTTGTGCAAATCTGTGGTGTCCTGATCATGAGATTCATCTATTATCTTAGTTCCCTGCAAACAAGCATACATGGTAGAAAGATTGCACGTTAAGAATAAAGCAAATGACAACAAGGTATTGACAAGAAAGTTGAACTCATCACTGCCAGTTTGGAGACATCACGCACATAATCCAACAGAGAGAAAAGAATATCCTATGCAAACAGAGAAACAAAGCCATACCAGAACTTTATAGAAGCCAAGTACTTCAGATCGTATTGAATCCATGTCACCTTTAATTGCATCTGGCACGTACCTGATAGAAACCTATTGAGTTATTGTAACCTTACTGCCATAAAAAAAGAAAAAAAAAGAAGAAGAAAAAGAAGAAGCAACAAACGAATTGCCTGCAACACGCTAGCTAGAAAATCAAAATTGCATCATCTAGTCCAATCCTCCAGCAACTTGACTCCATAGATCAGGAGTGGAATTATAAGATGATTAAGTGACAATTTCATTTAAATAGCTTATACCACTGATATTGATTAAAAGCAAGAAACTCTGTCTACAGAAGCATGTAATGAAAATATTTTAACCAATCAATTCACAGATGTGGTTGACTGCTACTTATAGAAGAGATATAAGACAGACTGCGTATTCCTGTCAGTGAAACAGTGAGCATAATACAGATGAGATGAGATGGATGAAATATCAAATATGGTACCCAGTAACTCAATCCTATGATTCGAAACAAATAAACAGAAAAGAAGCGAGGGCACTGTCTGTGAGTAACAATGGTTGGAGTAATATATCTATTGAACACTTGCAGCACAATGACTTTCTGAGATGATAGCGTGGATATTTTTGTTCTGGCACAACAATCAGAAAACCATATAAATATGCACAGCCATATAACTTCCTAAACATTGTCAAATAATAATCTGCAATGATTAAGGCTGCGCTTACAATTTAAGCGTCCACAATTAGAATGGAAAGGAATTGATTTTTCCATTTCTATATTCAATCATATCAAAAAAAATGGAAAAGGATTTTGAAAGTTAAGAACATCTCTTTTAATCTTGCATTTCAATTGCATTTTCCAATTCTATCAACTAAAACATTAACAGTACCAGTAGCATTTGAGAAAACCTGCGCCAGAATAGATACAAAATTTCAAAGTCATACCACCAGTTACTTCCAAACCTCTCAGCAGGTCACTGACTAATTTATCAATCATAAACATCAGAGGGATGTATATAATAAATTTATTATAAGAGTTCATAATCCTCAGCCTTCTTGTCCCACACTATGAAACTACCACGTCCCAACCATCATTGATCGTGCTAAAAAGGCTTCAGCATAGTATCAAAACCATCTTATCATGAAAGCAACCATCCCAAAATATTCTTTGGTCAGACAGAGAAGTAGAGAAGAAGGCTAAAAGTAGAAAAATCCAACCAACTGAAAGAATTCAGGCATAGAAAACCAACAACAACAACAAGAAGTACACAATAACATTCAAGAAATCTGCATGAGAGGATTCTCAGGCTTTTTATGAATCAAGCTAAAATTTTGATGTCAGTATCTTGGATATGTACAAGTTAACAGGTGCATTAGTTGAACAGGAAATAACATAATAAGTAAAGTTTCATTCTTATATAGATTATTCTCATTTATATTCCGATGTACAGGTATTTCAAGTATGCACAAGTATAAGAATATGCACAAGACCAGTTAGCATGTATTTACAACTAGTATCCTAAGTTAACCTAGTTACTAGGAACCAAAATTTACAAATGAAACATCCAAGATGCAATGAAAACACGAATGCAGAGGCAGTGAGAAGACTAAGAACTAAGACTTAAAGAACAAAGACTTGGGAATCAAATCAGCTTGCTTCTTCTTCCTTATGAATAACACAAGCCATAGCTAATGCCAAGCATCTTAATCACTTCACGATAGCAAATTCTTGAAATGTTGGCTTCAGGCGTTCAAGACCTAGGGCAACCAATCTGCCTTAACTCAGAAGATCCTGAAGGTACCTTATTTGGGAATGTATTTAAGACTTAACTTTATAAATTACTTAATGATTACTAGAGTTATTTACCCCTTTAATCAATGTAATTTCAAAACATGGTTCCTCACTAGCCTAACCATATTGGCTATGTAAGTTTTCAAAGCCCAATTCCTCAAAATATGGCATGTTTTACTAGAGAGAAATCCCTAGCATAATTTCACTGCTCCGTTCCCCCTCTACACGGAAGATTAAGTGGTTAAAACTTCATTCCAATATACCCCATTGTCCTCGCACCATTCGGTGGGAAAAACTAATTGTTAAAGCACAAAGGCAGGTAATCCCTTGGATATACAAAACAATCACTCAAAATACACCAGAAAGAAAGTACCACACTATCAAAAAAAAAAGTTAGGCGAAGAGAGACGATGGACTAGACAGGCAAATGGCGTGAAAATTATCTGGTTTAAGTAGTCATTTAGCTAAGAAACCATTCGAAGTAGAAAATGAACCTGGTTCGAACATGTGAGGCATCTTCATGGGGCAAGAGCAGAGGCATTTCATCGTACAAACGATTGGCACCTCCATCAGCGCAAACTCGTGTTTGTGCTGTGGTACAGAAAAACAGAAAGCGGCAATGAAAGAATAAAAATACATTAAACCTCAGAGAATTTAAACTGAAAAGAAATCAAAGTCCATCCACAAAATAAAAGGGAGAGAGTTGAGGGGCAGGAACAAGGTACCGTGCTCCCAAAGCAGAGGAGCGAATCTCGGTAGACGCTGGTTCAGAATAACGAGTGCGTTGGTTAAGGAAGGGCGGTTCTTCTCCGGCGGAATCACAGGCAGAAGAAAGGTCGAAGAGTGGGACATAGACTCCATAATCTGCGACGGAGACGACAATTAGCAGCAAGAACGATGGTTATCGAAGGTTAACGGAAGCTTTAGCCCCCAGGGGAAGAGAATCTGCGTTAACTAGCTCATTTGATGGTGCTGGCTCATTCACGTCCGACGACGCTTGTTGTTATAATAATTACAAAATTACTCAAAACTAATAATATTTCCTTTCCACAAGTCAAAATACACGCGCTTCTCCCGAAATTGACAATTGACGAACTGCGTCTCGCACTTTTCCCCCTCACGTCACGTTCACGTCCATTCTTTCCGTTCGCCAGTATTACTGTTTATTTCATTGAAAATGACTGAGATTCCAATTACCTTCCCTACGTGACCAGATATTTAATGAATCGTCCGCGGGAAGCTTCCGCTTCCCCCACGCAACAATCTTCGTTCATGTCTCAATTCTGATTCTGATTTTCAGTAATCCCTGGATTTACTTAATGGGGGCCAAATTTTGGAAAATGATTAATGTCGTATCCGAAATAAATTGTCTAAAAATCTGTGTGCCACATGCTCTTGTAAATTCTGATTTCTTTCACGTTATAAAATTTACCTATAAATAAATTTATAGTATTAAGCTTTATAGGACAGAGTAGTAAAATACTCTCTAAATTTAACCAATATTAATTAACAAGGAATTGTTGTTTTCTTTGTCCTTAATTTTGCACCATGTGGATAGTTCTGACTGGAGATAGTGTTAGTAAATACAAGAAGAGAGGAGGATGTAAGACAGATTCACAATACAAATAAATTAAACAATAAAGAGATGTGAATCTTCTCATAAAATAATACAGCGGAAGAATCTTTGTGTACCTCTTGCCATTTGTCTTATCTTGAATTATCTCGGGATCTGAGATAGGGGAATAGAGCTGCAAAAGAGAACAACAGTTAGAAGAAAAGAGTTGTTCAGGTCTCTTCTGACTGGAATAGGGCACAGTGATGGCAACTGGATTAGCCGTCACCAGTCAGGGAACCTCAAAGGAGCAGATAGGTATTTCACTCGCTCACAGAATATTCAGCCGTCAACTCAATTGTTGTGTGTCTCACCATCAGAGAGTTATCAACACATATATAGACTGAAAAGCTTAACCCTACTGGGCTTGGGCCTTGTTTGACTGAAAGGGCCACACTCAGAGTATTTTATTAATTTCCTAATATATATCTAAATAATAATTATAATAAAATATCTAACATTCTCCCACTTGGCCCTTATACGTATGTCAATTGCCGTGCCTCAGTAAGCTAAGGCTATACTGCAAGAATCATGGCGACAAGTCCCCTCAAGTCGGGTATTATCTTCCATGCATCACAGGCAGCATCCTTACTTAATGGGTATACCTTTATGAACAAACTCAATTTTGTTCGGTTCCTACTTTATGTTTATCAACCTCAAACACAAATGTATATACAATCATAACAAGAGATGACAAACCATAAATTTCATTGCTCATACCTCAACTAATCAATTGGAGGACGAAGTCCCATGTGAGGTACGTGTGAAACAAAGTCATTCGGTTTCAACCCCTTAGTCAAAGGATCAGCTAGCATTTCCTTTGTACCGATGTATTCAACCGAAATTTGGCCATCCATAACCCTTTCTTTCAAGCATAGGAATTTCAATTCGACAAACTTACTTCGACTCTTATTCCTCTTGTTGTTGGCTATGGCCACTGCAGCGGTGTTATCACAGTACATTCTGATCGGCCTAGAGATCGAATCAACAATCTTAAGCCCAGCAATGAAATTCTTTATCCAGATCGCTTGTGAACTTGCCTCAAAACACGCAATGTACTCAGCATCACCAGTAGAAGGAGCTGTTAGAGTTTGTTTTGTACTCTTCCATGATATGGCTCCTTCTGCTAGTAGGAAGATATAACCAGTCGTAGACTTATTTGTGTCCAAACATCCTCCCAAATCAGAGTCTGAGTAACCAGTCACTTCTAGATTCTCTGTCCTCTTATATGTAAGCATGTAGTGTTTAGTCCCTTGTAGGTATCTAAACACTTTCTTTGCAGCTGTCCAATGCGCCTCACCAGGATTACTTTGGTACCTTCCCAGCATGCCCACAGCAAAGGCTATATCAGGTCTAGTGCAAACCTGTGCATACATTAAACTTCCTACTGCTGAGGCATATGGGATCCTTTCCATTTGCTTTTTCTTGAGCTCGGTTTTAGGACACTGATCTAGACTGAATTTGTCTCCTTTCTCTAAAGGAGTCACGTTGGTTGAACAGTTCCTCATCCGGAATCGTTCAAGAACTTTGTTTATATAGGTTTCTTGAGACAGGCCTAAAAGACCTTGAGTCCTATCCCTATGGATCTTAATGCCAATGACATAAGATGCCTCACCCATATCTTTCATATCAAAGTTCTTAAACAGGAACTGTTTCACCTCGTGCAATAGTCCTAGATCATTGGTTGCAAGTAATATGTCATCGACATATAAAATCAAAAATATGATATTGCTCCCACTAACCTTGTGGTATATGCATTCATCCATGATGTTCTCATCGAAACCAAATGATGTGATCACCTCATGGAACTTCAAGTACCACTGTCGTGAGGCTTGCTTTAAACCATATATTGATTTCGTTAGCTTGCATACCAAGTTTTCTTTGCCTTTCGCAATGAATCCCTCAGGCTGCTTCATATAGACCTCTTCGTCAAGATCACCATTGAGAAATGCAGTTTTAACATCCATTTGATGCAATTCCATATCAAAATGTGCAACTAATGCCATGATAATGCGGAATGAATCCTTCTTTGATACAGGAGAAAATGTTTCTCTGTAGTCGATTCCTTCCACTTGCGTAAAACCCTTGGCAACCAACCTTGCTTTGTAACGATCAATGTTACCTCGTGAGTCTCTTTTGGTTTTGTAAACCCACTTACAGCCAATGGCTTTAGACCCACTAGGTAACTCTACAAGCTCCCATACATGGTTGTTTGCCATAGAGTTCATTTCATCGACCATGGCATCATGCCACAACTTGCAATTCTCATTCTTCATGGCTTGAGTAAAGGTCAAAGGATCATTTTCAATATTAACATCACAGTCAATTTCAGTGAAGTACACAACGTAGTCACTAGGCAATGCCGGCTTTCTCTCTCTAGTTGATCTCCTCAATTCAACTTCTTGAGTTGGCTGAGGTTGCTCATCAGGAACATCCTCTATCACATTCTGTGGTGGTTCCACTTCTGTGACAGGTTGGTCAGCTTGCATATGTTCCTGATGTCTAGCATCATCAACTTGAGTTATGGGATCCACATCATGTTGTATGATAGCTCTAAAAGAAGAGTCATTGACAATTGATGTTCCCTCACCATTTGTGCTAGTGGTCTCTTCTATGTGATCAATTCCTATCTGATCACTCCCACTAATCACATCATTCTCAAGAAACTTAGCATTCCTAGATTCCACAAATCGTTTTGAAGGAGGCGGACAGTAAAACTTATAACCCTTGGACTTTTCTGCATAGCCTACAAAGTAGGCCCTAATAGTCTTAGGGTCCAATTTCTTTTCCTGTGGGTTGTACACTCTTACTTCTGCAGGACAGCCCCATACCCTTAAATGATTCAAACTGGGTTTCCAACCTTTCCAGATTTCAAAGGGTGTTTTAGGCACTGCCTTTGTTGGAACCCTGTTTAGAATGTATACAGCTGTCTTGAGTGCTTCTTTCCATAGAGAAATTGGAAGTTTGGAGCCACTCATCATGCTCCTAACCATGTCCAGCAAGGTCCTATTTCTTCTTTCAGCTACACCATTCATGTCTGGTGAGCCAGGCATGGTATATTGAGCAACTATACCTTGCTCTCGAAGAAATTCTGCAAAAGGACCAGGTGCTTGTCCTTCATTGGTGTACCTACCATAGTATTCACCACCTCTATCAGATCTTACAATCTTAATTGGTTTCCCAATTTGTTTTTCTACCTCTGCTTTATATTCCTTAAAGGCATCTAGTGCCTCGCTCTTATTATAAAGCAAATAGATATACGTGTAGCGCGAGTAATCATCGATAAAGGTGATAAAATACTTTTGACCGTGTGCGGTTAAATCAGGGCAGCAAATATCGGTATGTATAATCTCAAGCAATTCAGAACTTCTTTTAGCTCCCTTTTGTGACTTAGTGGTCTGCTTTCCCCTTATGCAGTCCACGCAAGAATCAAATTCTGAATGGTCTAAGGGTGGAAGTATTTCCTCCTTAGTTAACCTTTTGATTCTATCAATGGAGATATGTCCCAATCTCCTATGCCACAAGCTAATAGAATTCTCATTGATGACACTTCGTTTAATACCACGCGAAATATTAAAAGATTGAACAGGATCACGAATAATTTTAAATAAATTATCAATCATTGCAACGTCTGCAATCTTAACATGATGTCTGCTCAAAAACATAGAGCCCTTCTCAAGACATAAACCATAGTCCAACGGAATTAATTTTGAAATGGAAATTAAGTTCCTCATGTATGTCGGAATATAAAAAGTCTCAAAAAGGTCTACATGAGTATTATTCAAAAAAATGCGATAAGTCCCAACCAACTCCACACGGTCTGGGTTCCTGCTGCCTGATAGAACCCATTCCTCACTCGGATGTGGTGGCCTGCTTGTTAAGAAGCCCTGCATGGTTGTGGAAATGTGGATCATTGAACCAGTATCAATCCACCAAGTGTCATCATCAACATTAATAGCATGAGATTCTAAGGTAACATGAGAAGTAAACATACCTTTACGTTCAAGCCATGCCTTCCTCTTGGAGCACTCATTCTTCATGTGCCCCTTCTTCTTGCAGAAGAAGCATTTGGCATCCTTCTTATTTAAGGCGGTGGCAGGGGGAATTCTTCTCTTTCTTTTCTTCTTGTCATCCTTATTTCCCTTCTTACTACCACCCCTATTGGAGCTTTCTCCCAGATGAGCTTCCTTAGGTGCACCCTTTCCACTCATCAACAGCCTAGTTTCTTCTTGCACACACATGGACAGCAATTCATCAACTGACCATTTCTCCCTATGTGTGTTGTAAGATACTTTAAAGGCATCAAACTGAGGAGGAAGGGAGTTCAGGATTAACTGCACCAGGAATTGCTCAGTAGGCTCCATATCGAAGGATTTCAACTGAGAGGATAAATCTCTCATCTTCATTATATGCTGCCTAGTACCGCCTATACCTGTAAGCCTCATGGCACATAATTCCGACATAATGGTGCCCCCCATCTGCTTGTCTGTCGGTTTGAACTGTTTGTCCACAGCTTCCAGGTATTCTTTAGCAGTTTCGCATTTAGGGATTGCTCCCCGAATGCTCCTAGCAATCCTTGTTTTGATCAGCAGGAGAGTAAGGCGATTGTTTTTCTCCCAGGATTCATAATACTCTTTGGCCTCTTTGTCAGTCGAGCCATCAGCTGGTTTGGGAGGCCTTTCAGTTTCCAGGACATAGTCCATGTTCAGACAACCGAGATGTAAAGCAATGTCTTCCCTCCAATCAGGGTAGTTAGTACCATCAAGTATAATTTTGTTACTAGCATCAGCAACAATGTTAGGGACAGTAAATGCAGCTGCAATATTAGAGAATCAGTCAAACTTCCAAATAAATAGAGACAATTCACAATAACTGTGCCATGTATGCTTAAAACATTAATAAAGCATACAAATATAAATACGTATCACTAAGTTCTCCCTGTGGGCAAAGAAATTAGCATAGCATGTATTTATCTCATATTGATGGAACTAGAACGCATTTATATTTCCTAATACCTGTGGGCTACTTAGAAAATACAAGGCAATTCTATCCCACCCTAATTAAATATACATTGATAATTATCTACCTGTGGGCAAAGATGAATTATAAATGCATATTTAATTACAATTGATATTTTATAAGTCCATTATGTGATTTATATCGCATGCAATAGATAAAGGATGCTGTGGCTACTCCTTAAAGAAGCATGCTAATCACAAATATCATACAAGTGCATTTAAGTCCAGTATATGCACATCTCAATGGAGAATTTAAGCAATTAATTTAATCAACAAGTAAATAACTGAACTAAATTCTCCCACTATTTTTATGCATCCAAATAATTGTTTAAATATTAACCTCAGCATATTTTTTCTAAAAATGAACATTGCAAAATTCAAGTAAATAACCAAATTGCCCAAAATCTAGTATCCAAAAATTTAGGCAAATAAACAATTTTTCAACAAACAATTTTGCAAATTTACAAAGGATATGAAATAGCTAAGATTAACTTTTATCTTTATTTAAACAATTCAAATATTTGCATAAAAATAAATTACATGTGAAAACTATTTTCAAATAAATAAATAACTTGCAATTAATTATTTATTTAACATGAACTGATTCTGGAAAATAATAATAAATGGGCTAAACAGAGTTTAATCAAAATAGGCCCAAAAGGAACATTCAAATAACAAAATAATTGTTCTGGCCCAAAACAGAAGCCCAGTAACCAAACAGTGACCAAAAATTGATTTCTGTGCAAAAACAGCAAGCCCAAGACGCACAGTTGCAGCCCAGATAGCAAACAGAGAGGAAAAAAATAATTCTGTAAAAAAAAAAAATCCTCGGCCCAGTTCGAAAATAAAAAACATATGATTACAAAACCCAGAAATCCCATTTGGTCCAAACAATTTTTTTTTTTTTATAAAGCCCGAAACGCGGCCCAAAATGGCCGGCCCAAAATCTGAGTAAGTGAAACGCTGAGTTTCACTTAAGCCTGAAACGACGCCGTTTTTAGAACCAAACAAAGAAGCATTCTCAAACCCAAAACGGCGGCGTTTCTGGTGCTGGGTCTCCTTCCTCATGGAATCGGGTTAGGTTAACCCGATTCCAGACCCGCTTGCGACCCGGTTCGGGGCCCTTTCGCAGCCGCCGGCGCCAGCCATGGTTTCCGGCGGTTCTGGGCTATTTTCCGGTGTTAAAAGCGCCATTTTCCGGCCAAAAGACATCGTTTCTCTCTGTTTCTAATGGCGCAATTCACAAAAAACAACATGGAACGAGATTTAAATGGTAAAAGGGGCCAAAAAAAACGAAATAAAAGGGAAGAATGAAAGAGCAGCGTTTTTGGTTCCCCAAGGTCCGACGGAGGTGGCGACGGTGATCATCGAAGAGTTGAGTGTTCTCTTCTTTTCCGTCCCAACTGTCCAAAACACAACTCTTCGACATGTACCGAATCAAAAGGAAACAAAACGTAGATAAAGTTTAACCTTTGAACAAATAAAGCATAAAACGCAATGATTCGGGTCCCCAAATGGTGATGGAGTCAGTGACGGCGATCATTGGAGGAACAATTATTCATCTCCTCGCGTCCCATTCATCCGAAAACGTGAAAAATATAGAACGTATAGAACTGGATTTAATTTTCAATTAGAATAACTTGCAGTATAAAATAACTATCTCTGATCTGCTAATGGAACCCGATGTGAGTCACAACGACAAGGCATTGTATTCCATTTTATGCTCAGATCATCCCAGATAAGGAAAATAAAGAGGCAGAGAATAATTAAACCAGGCTCTGATACCACGTGTAAGACAGATTCACAATACAAATAAATTAAACAATAAAGAGATGTGAATCTTCTCATAAAATAATACAGCGGAAGAATCTTTGTGTACCTCTTGCCATTTGTCTTATCTTGAATTATCTCGGGATCTGAGATAGGGGAATAGAGCTGCAAAAGAGAACAACAGTTAGAAGAAAAGAGTTGTTCAGGTCTCTTCTGACTGGAATAGGGCACAGTGATGGCAACTGGATTAGCCGTCACTAGTCAGGGAACCTCAAAGGAGCAGATAGGTATTTCACTCACTCACAGAATATTCAGCCGTCAACTCAATTGTTGTGTGTCTCACCATCAGAGAGTTATCAACACATATATAGACTGAAAAGCTTAACCCTACTGGGCTTGGGCCTTGTTTGACTGAAAGGGCCACACTCAGAGTATTTTATTAATCTCCTAATATATATCTAAATAATAATTATAATAAAATATCTAACAGAGGAAGCTTTCAATTATTTATATCTCAGCCTTCTTCGGCTTTATTACCTAAATTAATATTAGTGGTTTAAATAAGGTTGTGAAGCTTGTGAGTTTAAATAAACTCTACATTCAGATCATAAATAACTGTTAAATGAGGAGACTGCAACTTTTTTTTTTTCTGTTTGCCAATCGCAGAGGACGAGACTAATCTTAGTTGTTCCACGATAAGATGTATTTACTTTTGGCATATGTATGGGACAGTTTTACATCTTCATCTTATACATTCATGGAAATTTAATGCAAATCAAATTAAGATTTGTAAATAAGAACTTTATAAAAGTAAACAGATGAGACCTGAAACTTCTTAATTGTTGCACGCTGGGTCTGCAAAATATGGACGCACCTACAATTAATTAGCGGACTAAGGGCTTGTTTGGGTGCTCTAAAACCGTGGTTTCAGAAGTACTTTTCCGCAAAACGAGATAACTTTCTCCACATATTTATTTCGTAATCCGTAAAAACACTTCTGAAACCATGGTTTGGTTTCTATCCAAACACTCCCTAATTCAAAACTAAGCGGATACTATTTGATTGTATTTAAAACTTCCTATGCTTCCGAAGCATTTAAAACACCTCATCCCGACAGAATTATTAGACGGATCTAAGGTGATAATAATAGTAGCATTATATTCTCACTGGGTAATAGGCTTGATGTCAATAAGCTCAAACTATTAAAACTCCATTTAGAATCATGTTTAAAATTACTTATAAGCATGTTTTATGTACGTCGATACAATACCCCTCGCACATATCTACCTCGTATTCCGTAATATATTACTACCTCCTGTCCTTAATATATTACTAGTTTCAATTTGATCAAAAATATAAAACATCAGTCCACTTCATCTCCCATATTTATTTATTTTTTTAAGTAGTCATTGTCGTAGTTATAAATTTTAAAAAGTTTCATCAAATGGTATTTTAACTAATATACATTATTAGTAAAAATATTTTGAGAAATACAACATATATCACTTAACTTTTATATTAAGAACTGAGAGTAGTATAAACAAAGCAATATGTTTACATCTTACCAAAAAAAAAAAAGCAACATGTTTGCAAAAAAATATAATCGTTTGACATGTGATGGTAATGGTAGTTAAAAATTCATCAACATACGTACATGTATATGTGTATATATATTGATGATATATATATTTATATATTTGTATAGTAGGAAATGGAGGCTTTTATCAGTCTTAAAGTATACAGACTAGATTATTAAACCGACTAACAACGTGCAGAGAGCCATTTTTTTCTTTAAAACAAAATCATAATCAAATGCAGAAGAGTCGATAAAACGACTTAAGACTAATAGTGATCTTAATTTATACCGGGGATGTCGAGGAGACGGAAAAGTTCTAATTAATTCTTAAAAAAATAAAATATTTTACCCACTCTTTGGTTTTGTCTCAATTACATAGATATTATTTCAACTTTGAAAACGTACATTTTAATTTAAACCATCAGTCCTGTTAAAGAATATTCTAAAAATAATTTTTAAGTATATTTTCTAATTAAAATCATATTCTAATAAATCTTGTTTAGACTTTGCCCTTAATTACATTAAAAACAGGACTTGATAAATAAACAAGAATTTATTGAAAAATAAAAATTTATATTTATTAAATCAGTTAAATTTGTGATATGGTAATCAATTGAATAAAAAACATTAAAATATGTATTTACTTTTTATCTCGGACAAAGACATGTCATATGACCACATGATAATTATTAATATTTGTGTTAAGAATGAGCATTTTGATCAAAATAAAAGTCAAAGTTGGTATAGGTAAAATTTAAATCTCACGGTTAGTGTGAGTTTTTAAAATAAAAAGTAATTTAAATTAACAGAGGAAAGATTGATGTATTTTACTGAATTATAAATGAGCAAACCGTACTTTCCTGACTGTCACTGGATGTGCGGCGAAATCTTACTTACTCTTCGAACACCAGAGTACAAGACACATCTTGAGTATATGGCGTTAGTCTGGGGAATAGATCGACTTAATTATCTTAGCTAACTTGATATTTACAATCACAAGCTCAGAACAGGACAGCCCAAAGGATCCAGGGAGAGAAAGGACAAGCCCTAATTTAACTTATGGCTAGTGAAATTCTATATATTTCTAACAGGGTATCCAAAATTTGGCAGTGAGGATGGCAGCTAAGTAAGTAGTGATGTCGGGGCAAGCTCGAAGAAGGAATTCCCGTGATTGAATTTAACGGGTCACTAAACTTTTCACACCAAATAAGGCTATAGATAGCCTAAGCAAAGAAAAGATGATGCTATACACAGATTTACATAAAATAGCTCAACGATCTCGTTTTTCTGGATCCACCTTCCCCGTAGAGCTCATTCCATTGGAGCAGCTCGTTCATATTTGCTGACTCTGACGACACGCTTGCGCACACCTACGCAAAGGAAGAATATTTAATACGCATAACTAATCCCAACCATTATAAGCAATTGGACGAGAGTAAAATGAAAACAGACCATCCCACTTTTAAAGGGTTTTGGAAAAGCAGAGACTTGGGGCGAGACTTTTAAAGGGGTTTGGAAAAGCAGAGATTTGGCGCGAATTCTACTCGCCACACACTATTTCTGGTTAGCCAGTATGGAAGTTTTTCCCAAAACCTCAACCTCACCCCCACCCCATTCCCCGAAACAATGACAGCACAAAAGGCTTGGCTTACCTGGATCCGAAAACAAATTGACTGACCAAAAAACGAAAACCTGGGGTAATGAATGCCATATACCTGCTCATGTGCATATCTAAAATCCTCCATCTTTAAGGGCCGAATGTCAGTACTGCCATACAATGGAGGTAAAGGTCTGCTCTCAGCCAGCGCCAAACTTCTCTCCTGAAACATGGGTGAATGTCAAAACGTTGATTCAAGCAATGAACAAGGAAAATATACAATATCCACAGTCTGGAGGAAACTGCAAAGTATTCGACAAAATTAATTAATACGGTCAACTTGTCAAGATTTTAATGAGCACTTTGTATTAAAGATATGAAGTGGAGGATAAACAACAAAAGAAGCTAGCCAAAATACTTCTAGGTGACACAACATTGTATGAAAATGACCTTCTTTTCCTTCTTCAATATCTCTCTTATTGGACAGTGAGCTGCTGCGACACAGAGATTCTGCAGCCAAAACATAAATGGTGTTTCTATTATTGCAGGCAAAAGCTACTTTTTTCCGATGACCAACAGCCAAAACATAGCATGAGTCCCTTACCTTTAGGTCACTCCCAGAATATCCATCAGTCATGTTTGATATTGCCTCCAAATCGACATCAGGTGCCAAATCTTCTTTTGCTAAAATTACTTTAAGAATTTTTTCTCTGTTCGGAGCGTCTGGCAAACTGACCATCAATCTGCACATTACCCAGAAATATAGAGGAAAAAATTAGAATAGATTACCTATGAAGCATTTTATAGATGATGATATCAGACACAGCATGCTTACCTCCGTGGAAGCCTCCTAATAACAGCATCATCAAGATCAAAAGGTCTATTTGTAGCAGCAAGTACTAGTATGCGCTCATTGTCTTTTGTGCATAGACCATCCCAATTCACCATGAATTCATTCTTCATTTTACGCATAGCCTCATGCTCACCAGGATTTTCACGTCTTCCTAACATGCTATCAACCTAGCAGTTAATAATAAGAGTTAATCATACAATGACAAGATAACAAGAGTTATTCAGACATTGGAACTAATCACATCCTAAGAACTCCCATCATACAAGAGACACTAACATAGAATATTTCACTGAAAAATACATAGGAAGCTTTTACACGAACCTCATCAACAAAAATAACACTCGGAGCAATTTTGCTTGCCAGAGAAAATACTGCTTTGACATACTTCTCTCCTTCACCAAACCACTGCAAAGAGTATGCATCATGTCACTAAAGCAAATAAAAAGACAATATAACACAAAATAATAATAATTAATAAAAATTAACACCTTTGAGGTAATGCTGGACATTGAGATGTTGATGAAATTCGCTCCAGCCTCAGTAGCTACAGCCTTTGCGAGCATTGTTTTTCCAACACCAGGGGGCCCAAAAAGCAATATTCCCTTGCAAGGCTATACAGAAAGTAATTGTAGTTAGAAATTAGAAAGCAAGCACATGGCAAACAAAAGAAAAGATTCCCAAAATCCCACCTTTGTCAACTGTCCTTTGGAAAACAATTCAGGCCTCTGAAGGGGAAGCATGACCAATTCATTTAAGGCGTCCTTCACATTTTCTAAAGCTCCAATATCATCAAATTTGACCCCAATATCACGTGGAGGAATAACATCAGCTAGCAATTTTTTCTCAAATTCATTCTCAGTAATCACATCCTGTAAACAAAATAAAAATATAGTTCAAAGATCAGTTAGAAAAATTTAGTAAAGAAACCTGCTGGAAACCTAAAAGCCCAAGCCTAATACTTCGCGTTTCACTCTGCTGCCACTCATACTCAGTTTTTCTGATTTTATTCTGTTTTGTTTCCTTTTTGTTTTGTTACTTGCGTCAATCTCGTGTAAGTCTTTAGGGAAGTTTTCTTCCTGATTTTAGTGAGTCTGATTGTAACCTCGGATCTGCTGAGATCCTAGGACAGCAGCCGAGCCAATAAATTCTTTGTTCTGCGAGTTTAAAACAGAGGAAAATAGCTATGTTTTCATCAAAACCCATTACATACGACTCTGAATTTCAATATCTTTCTCACCCCATATACAATTTTTTAAAGATAGTGCAAGGGCATTGACATTTGTTACCTTAATATGTTAAGAATGAAACTAAGCAGAACCCAGTGAAGCAACTGCTTACTGAACAACGAGAATGGAAAAGGACTAGAGATCCTAAGAAATATGATAAAATTACCTTCAGTGATTTCTTTAAGTTCTTACTTGCTCCTTGTATGTCCTGTAGAATATTCAGCCCATACTTAATGCTGCACCAATGGGGAAAAAAGATAATACTCAGTTAATCAAAAAAATTTAAAGGGTGAAAAATTTCATTTTAATCTGCTGCACAACTTTCACAAGACAATATGATGCAATGGCAAAAAAATGATAATAATGACCTTTCAGTAGACAACACAATCTTACAATCTTCAGTTAAATCTTCAGATGAATGCATTAGCTGGTAACTTAATGCCCAGCCAACAACTTTCTCCACACCTAGTGAAAAGAATTGAGGCAGTATTAGTAATGTTGCAGCAAACCTCAAATTTGTGCGTTTAGAAAAATAGTCAGGTTCAGAAACACAGACTGTCAGGTGGTAGTGCTTGATCTTTAATGCAAAGATTTTCAAGATCAGGGCAAATAAATCCAATCTTGTCGAGAACCTGTAATCATTGAAAATTCTCATGAGAATTTTAACAAACGAGGAGAAAATTATGTTATAATATTGAACAAATCGTGTTAAGACAAATGAAAGCACAAACTGGCATCAATAAACCACGGGCAGATAGCTTGTTCTCTGAAAGTCTCTGAAAATCTTTGCTTATTTAACATAGCAATTGCTGGCCCTAGTGCAAAAGTAGCGCAAGCCAGAAAACCAAAATCAAAGCAGGATAGGCATGCGAAGTCTTGCAAAATAAGTGAACAAGAAAGATTTCTCCAATAATAATATTTAAAAAGACCTGACCCTCCTATAGGAGGAGGGAAAAAGCATTATACCTCCAAAATACCAAGTGATTCAGGCAGATAAAACACCATAATTTCACAAGGCCTCATCCAAGAACAAACACAACATAAAGCAGCGGTAAAAGAAAACATCAAGCAAGAAAAAAGGAGTATTAAAATGATAAGATGATATTGCAACACTCACTGTGCGAATGCTGACAATATTTGATTGAGCTTTCATAGTTTCAATGTCATGTTCTAATTGCTGCTTCCAATAAGAAAGCAAGCCCTCATCCTGCGCAAATTAGGAGGAGAAAATGGATATATAATCTACAGATAGCAACATTATAATTGGACAACACATTTCATCTACCATGATACCTGAGGCGGCTGTATTGATACTTTGTTGGGGAAAAGGCGGCCAAGTTGCTTCATCACTTTTGGGTTTTCCTTGCTCCTATCATGCAATCTGCTAAAGTTATCCTAAACATGGGGAAACTGTTTTGATTATTCATGGCAAAGAAATGAAAGAACCTGACTACATAATGAATGCCATGATAGTAGGAAATATTTTGAAATACAACTAGAAAAAACCCTCAAAATCCATGGAAGATATCCACTGTTTTGTAATCCCAAACAAGTAGCAGGAGAATAAGCAACCTTGAAAACTATGAAGGGCTGCAGTCCCAACAGAATATCAACTTCTTTTTGTGGCTTACTTACACGTCCTCACAAATTCTATTTTGACTTTCCAGTAATGTTTAAAAAAAAAAAAAAAACCCCCCCCCTTATTGGTGACTTCAATCAATCACCCCCCCCCCCCAAAAAAAAAAAGAGAAAAAAGGACCTCAGGATAACTTTTTAACAGACAAAAGATATCAACTAGAATTACATCACTGTTTAAAGCAGGAGGTTCGAAGCAAGGGCCACGATTACCATACCGGGAAAGCAAGATCAAGCAATGCTGCCTGAGCACTCCCAAATTTTGTGAACAGAAGGCTACCAGGCTGCGTCTGGAAGCATAAAAATGCCAACATCAAAATCAGCAGCAATGAAGTGAAATCATAAAGGCCTCTTTGTTTCAGCTTTTCTTTAAATGAAACAAAAACCTTTTTTTACTTGGGAGAAGAAAAAAAAACTTGTAAGAAATTGTCATGTTTATTTAAGCTTTTAAGAATAATCAAAATCTTTAAAATACGTACATAAATTTTTTTTTATCATTTTGAGAAGCACTTTCAAGTAAAATTTGCATTCATGATTCCAACCAAACGCAAAAATATTAAATCATTTTCAAATAAAATCTGAAGCACTTTTTTGAGTTTAAACAAATAAGCAGAAAATCCCCCAACCTGGAAATAGTTATAGAATACAATCATCAAACATCACCTTGTCCTTATGATTGTCCAGCTGAGTATGTGAGCCAATTACAACTACATTTCGTGGCAAACTTTCAAGCCTGCTTTTTAAGACTTCTAAGTTCCCAATCACAGCCTTCTCTATATCCTTCAAGAACAACACCAACCCACCACTTCTACTCTGATCAAAAACAACCTATGTACACAGAAAAGCATAAATCATGTGGAGTCAATTTAACTTTTTGCAGGAATAAGACGATAACTGAACAGGTATAGCACTTTGACCACCTCAAAGATTTCATTAATAGCAAGCTTGTTAGTGTCATCCCCTCCAGAGCTATCTACCCGTAGCAAATGATTAGCTGCAGCATACAATGCAAACATATTTAACACAAGCACCAAAACTGTAGTATGCAAAATGTCAACATGCAGACAAAGGAACAGAAATTTAACAAAGCACCAGAACAAAAAAAACCACGATCATCTTCACATAGGCCTCCAAGATCATTTCCATCTGGAATTGGTTTGTCGAATCTAACCCCAATTTTTGAAGATTCATTTTCTTCAAAAGCAAGAAGAACTTTGCCCCGGGAGCCATACCTAGGTCCCCTAACCAACACAAAAGAAGAATCACAATGGAACTTAAAGGCTTCCTGCAAGAACAAGGAAAAAAACAAAGATATGACACAAAAAATTAATAAACATCTTTAATAACTCAACTTACCTAGAAGGATAATTTTGTAATAATGAGACTGCAGAGGGAAGGTTACCAACAAATTTTACTCGGTCACCTGCAAATTACATAACCAACATTAAAAGGGTCTATATTCCTGTTAAGAAGGAGAAAAGAGTCATATTCCAACTCTAAAAGGTACCTTTGTTCCGCTCAATATAGGATATCTCTAGTATAATTAAAACAGCGACTTGAGCTAATTAAAAAGCAAATAATCCAAAATAAAAATTTAAAAATACGATAAATCTTTTTTTTTTAAAAAAAAAAAACAAGTTGAAATCAATGTTAACTTCAAACAAAATCAGTACCCAAGATGGGTGCTCAATTTGGAGGAAAATTACCTGTTTTAAGCATAGGACCTTTGGATGATGCAGTAGATACCTCCTGCTTCAGCTTAACCTGAGAACTTAACGAGGATCCATTGATAAGATCAGCATCGACACTTGAAGTTGGTTTCTTATGCTGTAATTTGGCAATCTGCGCTGCGTGTTTTGCAAGCACATACGCTTTTGCAGGCTTTAAACCTTGTTTAATAGAATCAGAATCCTTTGACGGTGTTCCCTGAGAATTAATTGCACAGCATGAACGATTATTAGATATGTATATAAAACAATCCTGAACGAGAAGCAGGAATAAGAATAACTGAGTAAGCATACACCAGGTAGGGTAAAAGAATCCACAATCAATAGCCTAGCACCAAAATGCTTTGCAAGTGCCTTGGACAAGGTTTCCTGATAAATTTCCGAACCTACAATAAAATTGTCCATATCACTTTTCTCATCACAGAAAAGGGAAACCAACCTCAAATATAAAAATACGGCCCTACCTGCAGGACCAGATAACAATATTCGGGGGCACAGTGAAGGTAGGCTTGAAGCAGACTTTGTGAAACCATTTCGCTTCAAGTGAATGTACATAGAAGTAATCAAAACACTTTTTGTAGCATCACTGTAACAATATGAGACATCATGTTCAAAAATACAACAGAAGTAAAACACAATTCAGGTCGCCTGAATATAGAGGACGAATAAGAAAATAAAATACTCCCGAAGCAAATATTTGCACCTTATATAATATGGGAAGTTTTCAAATGACACATCAATATTATCAGGATTGAGAATTCCTTGTTGTAAGATGTTTTTGAATGCTTGCTGCCTGATGGAAACTAATTTAGTTTGAGGATCAACATCCTTGAAGAGTTCTACTGATTCTCCTTGTTCAGATATTTTGGAAAATCCATCATTCAAGTTGAATTCAGTGCACAGGCCAGCAAGCTTGCACAACAAAGGCCTTAACTCATGAGGGGCCCCTGTCAACATCCCATCCTCCACTTTCATGCTGTCAAGATTACAATTTTCATTGGCAGCGGCAGAGGATGCATAAATAGTTTTATCAGCAGAAACTTCAGCTGGATTGCCATTATTGGTGGTATTCTCCTTGTCAGCAGTATCAACCCCATGGCCAGGAGGCTGCAATGAAACCTCAGCATTCTGTTGGACATTCTCGCTAGTTTTAGAATAAGGTGGAAGGATAGATAAATTTTATCAAGATTACAAATAATAATAATAAAATAAGAAGAACAACAACGCTGCTCCAGCAAGGTATCCTTTATAAACTATGAGCTTCCAAAATACTTACAGAACAAGGTACCCCAGCAGTAGTGACATTATTATTCGTGAGCTGCTGAAATATCTAAATTCCAAGCTAAGGAATCAAGAGTAGATCATTAGAAGAAGTTTTGGTAACACTAGTCCATGATGTATTAACACAGGCAACACAATCATAAGTTTTCCTCATGAACACAAGCATGACCGCATGCCAAAAAGAGGAGGAAGTGAGAAGTAAACAAGAACTAAGATTACATCTAGTAGGAGGGGAAGGAAGATTCTGAAACGGAGATGGAAAGGGAAAGTAGAATTTGGCATATTTGCTAGGTCTCAATCAGTCTTCTTTGGAACCTCACTCTCCCGTGTTTAAAGGAGAGGGCTTTCATCAAAAAGTAGAGGAAAGCACGACCATCCATGAAAAGGATATTTTTGTGACAAAAAGGTCCCCACAACACCTAGTACATTCCAAATTTACCCCTAGCCCTAATTAATGAACACAATTGGATCCCTCTCACAATCGCAAAACAATCAAGAGCTAGCATCCTCAGCCTTTGACCCAGAGCATCAATCAAGCGAAGGAGTTCCTTATAATGCAGAGTAACTTTAAGCCATTGGAGATCCCTGCAACATCACCGACAGTAAGTGGGCTAGAGCTGCGGATTTCTTGAGTATAGACCAACAATGTTGAGAGTAAGCAGAACACCAGCAAGAGCATCATCTTTGACAGCATCTCCTCTCCTTTTAGTTTAACCACAACAGCATTATCCTTTCCCCTTAAATGGACCAAGTAACATGACCTCTCCCTTCCCCGATATACCAAACATGTTTTGGATCCAAATTCCCATTCCCTTTCTCATCCCCATTTTATACCAAACAGGGTCAGATTTCTTCTCAAAGCAGCGCCCAAAACATATGTAAAAGGATACATAAGCATTCTTGTCAGAATTGAAGACCACCTCATCACCTGCGTTCAGGATCAGGCAGGAATTTTTTTTGTAATTCCTGCCATTAACTTGGACGGCACCTTTATCCCCTGTGATTTCCAGTAATCCAACAGACGAACCTCCATGCTATGCAAGTTTAAATAATCATGGTGATCAGGGCTCTATCAAAGGTTATACATTGTGATTAAAAATTTTCTTTCATGAGAAATTCAGGACCCCTCGTGCTACAGCTGAACAGAGATTCATTGATCTCAAATATTATATATATACATATATGTCAGTGTGTGAGGGTGAGAATGCACATATATACATATACGGCAACATAATTAAATTTCAACAATCATGCATGTATGTTGCGAGTGTAACACCCCCCCCCCCCAAAAAAAAAAAAACAGAGAAAGAAAGGAAAAGACTTGTTTGTCACACCTACGATGTACAGCCAGTGGACCCTCTATTACTCAGCTAAATCCCGTAAATTTCCAAGATATAGGTAGAAGTTCTACCTTGGTGAGCTTCAGCTTGCACAAAACATTACTGACAGCTGGATCATTAAGCCATAAATTGCATTGACGGCCATGACCAACAGTGAATTGAGAACTGCACAAGGACAAATGTCGATTCTGGAGAAACATGAGAAATAAAAACACATTAATTTCAAATCCTAGAAAAGTTATGACCAGAAATGAAGGAGCACTCTAACCAGAAGAGGGAATCATAAATTGGTTCCCACTTCTCACCTAAATTCATTATCTTCAATTTATAAACTGCTGCGGAAAATGAAGGAACCAAAACCTTTACTTTGGAATTCAACAATATTCAGACCAAATACCATATAAGTAATAAAGGCATTGGCAACAAAAAGAAGAAGAAGATAGATAACAATGTACTAAAAGCTGCAGATTCATCATCCTTATTGTTGTGCAGAAGCAGAACAAAAGTCTTTAAGGACAAACAGAACTTTTTGTTTATTAACCATGCATGCAACATTACTGACAAAAATTTGAGAAGGATAACATTTCACACCCAGAATACATAAAACATTCTGGCATGACATTAAGTTAAAATAATAATGATGGTGATGGTGAGGGCGATGTCACCAAGAAGACAGGATTTTCTCAATGTTAATAGTTTAGCCTTTAAGAGTGTGTGTGTGTGTGCGTGTGAAATTTGGTCACGCCGGTTTCTTGCAGAATCCTGCGAGCCACGCTAGCAGTGATAACTAGAGACGGATGGAGAACACCCAATAAGGAGTGAATATACACCTGCGAACACTGAGAAAGAAGCCTTCCCCACGCAGCCTTCGGGCTCGTTTTAGTTGATTTCGTTGGGCGTTTCTTGGACCGGGCATCGGCGGCCGCTCCAACCAACTTTGATTTCTCTCCATCCACCGCGGTTTCACCTGAGCTCGCCATGGTTTCACAATAACAAACAACGTGAGAAACGAACGCATGCATACAAGCACGAGCTCCCAATACAAATCAATATGACACAAAGACGAAAGAAGGCCATGTCGCACCCAGAGGCGGCGGCCATGTCAAATCCTCGCCTTCGATGATGGCCATGGCGGGAGATTGGTCAGATATCGTCACGTCACAATCCTCCATGCCTTTCAACGAATCAGTATCTGGAAGATTAGACGGACTTGGCTCCGTCTCTCGGGATTCATTTCCAGGTTCGTTGACAGGACCAAGAAATTCCGCTGACGGCGGACTTCTTGACGAAGAAGCCTTGGGCACCTAGGTTTAGGAGAGCAAAGCGATCAATTCCAGCAGAAAAAAAATAGGAATTTTCATGGAAACCCCCATAATCAGATGAGAACAGTGAAATTCACGTCGAAACAAATCAGCTAGGAGCACTATAGGCAACAAAAATAATACCTTGGGTCGTTTGACGTTGGAAGAGGAGGATGAAGAGAGAGAGCGCTTGGAAGTCGACGAGCCCCGTCTGGTTTCGACCATGATGCTGGCTTCGTTTTAGTTGCGCTAGGTCCCTCTTCACCCCTAAATCCAGCAAGAATCAAAGAGAAGCGGAGGAAATGGCTGTGACACAAAGACGAATGATTGCGGGAAATCCCGTTATCAAGGTTTGTGTATTTGTTGGTTTCTTGTGTATCAAATGATATAAAAATATAAACAGATGTTATTTATTTATCATAAATTATGATGTGAGACGATGAGAGAAACGGAAGAGTGACCTGTGAGATTGCGATGATGCGACCTGAGAAGCCGTGAAACGGGGTATCAGGAACGATAAAAGATGGTCAAGCTCGGGGCTGGCGGGAGGCCGGAGGCCGGAGCGGTGTCGTTGGCGGTGAAATTTATGTGGTGTAGTCGAACAGTGGGACTCGAAGCGATGGGGAGTGGCGAGGTGTCTGGAGAGGAGGGCCCCGGTCAGATGGGATGGATCCCTATGAAGTGGGCCCACAATCAGTTATATGAACTGTACTACTTTCCCGGTTTCTTGTTGGCCAAGAAAAAGCTTCCCTCTACCTTTGGCCTAAAGCCCGTGATTTTATTATTAATTATTAATAAAAATAAAAATCTCAATACATTTTGTCTCTCATGTTTATTATTTTTTTGAAGTAATCTGCATAACAATAAAAATTCTAACCAATACATTTGATTAATAGAAATATTTTAAAAAATATAATATCTATTTATTATATATAACTAACTTAAATAATTTTTTAATTTATCTAAATTAAACAACTAGTTCTTATATTATATTAAGGATCGAAATTAGTACTCTTCCGGTCCTTAATATAAGATCTATTTAATTAATTTAATTAGATTAAAATAGTTGGATAAGTTAGTTAATTATAAGAAATATAACATGTTTTTTCTAAAATACCATAATCATCTTCCTTAATATCCCCCCTCTCTCTTCTACTTGATTATGATTGAAGGAAGATAATTTAGAAAAAATTGATAAATATAAGAAATGGTTCTTATATTTAAGACTAGAATTAACTTAATAATTAGGTATTATATTAAAAAGATGAGGATTATGTAATATGTTACAGGATCTTTTTAGTTATTACAGGTCTTGGGCTACTCGCATTCATTCTCAACAAAGACAAGCCAAGTCTCTATCGTTAAATGTTCACTAAATATTCCTAACCATCATTGAAATCCAACTGCCACGCTTTTCTGGGTAGTCACACGCTGGGAATGATTTTAGTGGACAATGTCGAAGCAAATTGTTGTCAATACTCCTTCTTGGGGAAACCACCAATCAGAATCATGGCCAAAGAAACTAACTTTTAATCAAAATCAATCTTAACTCCAATTAAGGGTCCGTTTGGATCAGCGATTGGAAAAGCAGCTTATAGAAAAAGTAGCTTATGAAAAAGTGAAGATAGTAAAAGTTAAATTGGATAAGCTGAATTGTGTTTGGATTGGAGTCCAGACAAGCTAGTTTACAAAAATGAGATTGGAAAAAGCTTGTTTGGATTATAGTTGAGTAAAAGTAATTTTGGCTGAAAAATTACCAAAATGGGCATGAGTTTTAATAAATAATGAAACATGATTAAAAAAATAATTTCACATAATACAATGAAATTAAAATAATTTAATATGAAGAAGTTATAAAAAATATTATAAATATAAAGTGAAACATGAAAAAATAAAAGTATATTTTTAGAAGCATATTTAAAAATAAAAATATATTTCTAACTTATTCATCACTTTCAACTAATTTTAATTGATTTTTTATTATCTACAAATTAGTTATTTGAGGCTTATAATAAGAACCAAAAGAAGTAATAAATTTCTTAACTTTTTCTCTCTCCATATTTCAAAAGCCATAAGACATAAGCTATAAGTCATAAACTGTTAATTTTAGCTTATAGCTTATTGTAGCTTTTCAAACAAAAGCCTGATTGCAAAAAAGCTGATCCAAACAGACCCTACTTTTGTCAATCGAGCTTATAAGCTCTATAAGCTCTACTTATAAGCTCCAAATAAGTGTTGCCAAACAGGCACTAAAATGCTTGTTTCCATAGACTATTTCTAAAAGTTAAATCTATGCTGTAAAATTAATAAAAACTTGACTGAGAAATAATAACGATAAGGGAGAGCCATGTGAGCGAAAGCATTAAACCTTCTTCTTCTTCTTTTTTGGGCCACGGAAAGCAATAAACACAACTCATTCCCTGAGGCTATAACGTTTTAAGGGGTGTTTAGATAAAAACCAAACTATAGTTTTAAAAGTGTTTTTACGGTATACGAGATAAATATGTGAAGGAGTTTGTCTCATTTTACGGAAAAGTATTTTTGAGAAGCACTTCTGGGTGCTTCCAAACACTCCCTTAATATATGAATTTATATGCTCGTTCACCCTCGTTGAGTATGACGGAGTGTTTAGTACATGCGAGTAACATTTTTATTTTTATTTTATTTTTCTGTGGGATCTTAAGTTGCAACTTTCACTTGCAGGCATCTAATTTAAAAACTCAGCTTAAAAGTTAAAGAATCGTTAAATACTACTCTGCGCGATTATTATAAAGTATAAAATCAGGGGACGACCGCTGACCAAAGAAAAATTGTGTGGAGGCTGCATGACAGCGAGCTTGGAATTAATCCTCAGAAAAAATAATTAAACGGTCAGAGCATGTATATAACCAATCAGCTTAACGCGACAAAACACTCACTACACTGGCTTGTCAATTACTCTGTTGTGTGAGAATGAAAGAAAGGAGCTTCTGTCTGGGAAAAAAACAGAAAAAAGGGAGGGGGGTTGGAAGAAAGGAGGTTCCAAATCACTGAGAGAAAGGTTTCAAGAGGGGCATCGTGCGAGAGCCTTCAACTTCATTACTCTGGACTTAATGTTTTGATTAGACTCACGTATCGAGAGGGCTAAGCTACAGATATGAGATATCACAATATTTTTGGCGTGGAGGGCAATGTAAATGCGCACGCCCTTAAGGCGTCAGAGATTGCAGTTGGTTTAGTGTTAACAAAAGAACAAATAAAGCAGTAAATATGCTCCCCCGAGAAAGTAACCATTACCCAAGGAGCCTACTGAGTAGCACAAAACTAATTCATTGGAACTGGATCAAAAGAGCTATTGAGAAAGAAAGGGCACGAGAAATGCTTCGCAGCAGGTAATTAGCAAAGAAACCTGGGCTCGTAATAAACCACCAAATTGGCATAACCGATGGCTCATTATTGTGCCGCCGAGGAGGTTCCTTCACCATTGGTTGACACACTTGGGCTGTCCTCAAAGATTTTAGCGATCCGATCTTTCGGAATCAGCGGCAGGTATGTTGCCGCTGTGTAGTTCCTTGATGCCATATAAGAAACAGCCCGATTATACTTCTCCGACCAGTCCGCCGCCGTGGGAATGGCAAGTTCAGCCACTTGTGGGAAGAGCGGAAGCCGATTCAGCGTGCGCCAAGTTGATACCGCATAGTGCTCAGCCAACGGCTCGTACTTCGAGTAAAGCTCCTTAGCCGCTGGCTCGTACTTAGAGTAGACATTCTTCGTTATGCTTTTTGTGGCGTCCAGCACCCCGTCGCGTCGTATTTCCGATGCGATAGTTCGAGCGACATCTGGAGCCTTCTGCGCCACAGTAATAGTATGGCTCGATGCGTGCTTTAATAATGAGGGCACATGGCGTTCCACCTCGATTACGGACTTGTCTACCTGCATACAGATCGTGATTAGCCATAAAGTATCCATGAAATAACGATCCAAGACCAACGGAACATTGCTAACCTGACGATCAGCAAAAATGAGGAGCTTGAATGGAACGTCGTGGAACATCTCATGAATAGGTCCGACCACGGTCTTGACGGTTCCTTCCACTGTCTCAACTCCCTGCTTTAACGGACCAGAATTTTCTTTGGCATATGCATAGAAGTTTGAGAGGTAAACAGTGGCATAGATCGATGCCACTCGAACGAAATCCAGATACTTCAAAGTTCCCTCTTTTTCCTGGTCCTGAGACAAGGGGGAAATTTGAGACAAGCAGAGAAGAAAAACAGATCATCGTAAATTGAGATACATTCGACGATGGTTGGTTTGTTTGATTCAATTATCGAACCATTATATGAGCATCATTGGATATAAACCCCAGTTTCGTTTCTCGACGACCGTAAATGCAAACTAAAAGGAGCAAATGACAATAGAAACTTCCAGAAAAGATACAGAAATGGGGAAGAGACTTGTACTAGATCCGGACGATTGCCTTCGGATTCTGCCATGTTCTGTTTCCTTGTTGCAATCGCTTGTATGGCTGATTTCCCTGGGAGATCCAGAGTCGAGGAATACGGAGATTCAGAGATGGCCTGAAAAGGAGGGGACGAGAAGGAGCGTTACAACGAGTCCGCCATTTTATATCGATCCTTGGCCTGGCGATGATCTCGAGGGCCATTGAGAATTCTACGTGGCAGTCATGCGTGAACTGGGAGGTCAAAAGAGTCAAGATGGGGGGCCACTCTCCGCCTCTGCGTGCCACTGGGCAAACGTGCAACGATGGCCACGCTGCCACGTGTCATTGAAGGAGCTGGGGGGGTCAGGGAGATATCGAAACGTGGAGCTACCGGATCACAAGCTTTATTTGCATGTCAAGCGGAGGAATGGGGTATTTGGCACGTGGCACATGGCATGAAAAGCTGAACGAGCATGGGCTGTGGAACGAATGTTAAGATGGCTAGGCCCATCGGCTTGTTTAGAAAAATTAGTTAAAAAAAAAACCATATTTAAAAATTTTGTGTGACTTGCTTTTCCTGTTGATGATTATTACGCATTATTAATAATATGTTATACATAGCAAAAGATGTGTTACATTCACAGGTTAAATTACACTCATTTAAATTGAGGTTCTTTCAGCCGATTAAATTTTCAAACAGAAATTTTTACTAATTTTCCCATATATTTATCCTATATTTATTATTTATTTTATTTTGATGCAGTGAAATTTACTACTAGCTCCTGTTACCCACTTGGTTAATTTATAAAGATTAGGAAAATTAAAAAATTACTTAGAAGGATTTATATTTTAAAATTAATTTGTCCAATTTGTAAACTTACATGCGATCTAATAATTTCATATAAATCATGTAACATGTGCTTTAATTTTTTTAATTCTTTTAAATTAATTAATTGAGTTTTATATTAAAAGTATACGAGAATCAGAAATATCTGTCTCTAGCTTGTTGGAGAAAATTTATCATTTATTAAAAGGCTTCTAATGCCATTCCAAATGATCCTTCACTTTTCTCGTTGGGTGGAGATGTGCTGAAATATGTCCTTCAGACAGCATTTTTCTCAGGATTGCTTCTCTGCCCGCATTCACAGTGGGCTGGGTCTGCGGTCTGCCCAACCCAACTATTAATATGCCCAAGATAAATCACCATGAAGGACAATTTTATTTTATTCGTATTAAAACCCCTGGCAAAAACGGTTTCGGCAGACTCTAATCAAGGTCAGTGAAGGAAATATCTCTCGAGTTTCTTTTCTTTACATACTAGAGAATCACCACATCCGGTGTTTAATATAAAAACCAACTTAACATTCAATTTGGCTTTAAATATTAGAGTCTAATTTATTTTATTTTTAATACTTATTTAATTTTTTAAAGTTGTCATTATAATAGCTATATATGTTAAATATTTAATCAAATGGTAGTTTTAGTTAATACTGCCTCCGATCCTAATTATAAGAATTAATTAACTAATTTGAAGAAATTAAGTTAGTTATTTGTAACAAATAAATGTTGTCTTTTCTAAAATATCCTTGCTAATCAAGTGTACTGATTAGAATCACTATTGCTAGAAGAACTACCTTTAAAAACAATACATAAATATGAGAGACAAAATAGATTTGGATCTTATATTTAGAATCAAAATAAAAGTCAAACAAAGTCTTATATTAAGGACTGAAGGTAGTATATAATATTAGTAAGAATATTTTAAGAAAGACACGCCTATTTATTACAAATAATTAGCTCAACTAATTTTCTTATAACCTATTTGAAATGGCTTATAAGTAACTTTTTAGTCATGGTTTATGAATTACAAGATAAGTATGTGATATAAGTTTTGTATTGGTTTAGTAATTTTAAACATGATGACAAACAGGGTCTTAATCTTTCTAAATTAGTTAACTTATGTCTTCTGGCCCGGAAAAGTTAAAGGATTATAGCAACGATGAAAATTAAAATAAGATTACAAATTATGCAGGAACCGGAATGTGAATTTCAACAAAGATTGCCCCGGCGAACACTCTCCAATTGTTTCGCATGAATGGCAATTTTTTTTGCTAAAATATAGGTATCCATTTATTAGAGACAATCCTATTTGAGGTAATATCAGATACTAAATGTAGACACCTCTCTCAGTGAAGATTTAAATATTAATTCGTCACGTTATGAGGATTAGCTCTTTCCGCTAAACCCAACCCTCGAGAAATGAATGGCAATTTTTGAGTCCAACTTACCAAGCTAATCGAGGCCCAAGAAAAAACTTGATGCAATACGAGGCATGATAAATTTTAGAGTAAAATATTATGACCATCATTCTGTTTTGACTTAATTACACGAACCTCCCTTTTATTTTGATAATATATATTTTAGTTCAAACTATTAACACTGTTAAGGAATATTTTGAATAGATTTTTTACGCATGTTTTTTAATTAAAAATATTAGAATAAATCTTGTTTCCTATTTTACCTCTCATTATATTAAATCTGTAGTTTATCTTTTAATATTAATATTTTTTAATAATCTATTTAATATTTTACTAAATTTAATAAATCAAGACATAACTTTATAATTTTATTGAAAATACATATATACAATTACAAAACATTTTTTACTAATATATATTTAAAAAATTACATTACAAGTAAGTTTAAATAACTAAGCAGGATTTATTGTAAAATAAAAATTTATATTTATAAAATTAATAAAATTTATAATAGGTAACCAATTCAATAGTATAACAAAAATATTAAAATATCTATTAAAATTATTTTTTTAATTTCAAATAAAGATGTATGACATGTCATTAAGTGATAATTATTAAGGAATATTTGCATTAAGAAAGGGTAATTTGGTCAAAATAACGGGTCAATCCTATAATTTAATGGTCAATTAACGAATGGATGGATGGGAATTTAATCTAAAAACTACAAAAAAGGTTTGTGCAATGTATATTTTAATTTTAAGAAAGGTCCATATAAGTCTTTAAAATAAAAGAAAGGTTTTTGTAATTTAAGTTAAAAAAAAGAAAGGTTGATGTATTTTATTTAAATTTTATTTCTTTCCACACGGCAATCCACGAGTAATGGCATTCTGTCTTGAAAGCCATAGAAAAATTTTAAAATATTTTTGTAATAAATCGAGACATAATTTTTTCATTTACATGTTCACATCAAAATTCGTAAAATCATTTTGAAAAAGCTAATCCAAACTCCTCACAGACGTAAAAGTGATAACATCATTATCTGCCTAACTACCGAAAATTTAAAATTTGAATTTTTATAGTACAGAATGATGAGAAAATGACCACAAAAATATCAATTAAATTTTAGAATAACAGATAGGTAATATTAATATATCAAAATATTTACAAGAACGGAATGTCTTTATGAGAATAGTAAGAATCACCCTTTTGATATTTTCAAATTCAAGCGGTATTTTTAGATTATTTTTTTAAAGAATAATTGATAATTGATATAGAATCATATTTAAAAACATTTGAATGGAGTGCCGCGGGAGTACCATTTATTAAGATAAAGTGGCCAGCAGCAATACTTCTCCTGAAAAGAAAACAGGGGCAGTTTTGTAATTATCTGACCCGTTGGGTTCCTGAGGCTCGTTGTTATATGAATCCAATGCGTCCTTGGTGAATCCCCTCGCTCATTTCGTGACTTAAGAGCATTTTTGGTCTCCGGGGAGTTCAGGAGCCGTTGTAGAAATTCCATCTGCATTGATCATGGTTTGGACTTCTAACCCTCATTTCATTTTTTCACCTGATCTGTTTCCTCTTCTTCGTTTTTCGCAGTGTGATTCCTGATGGCAGTTAGGGTTTACATATTTTATGTACAATCCGATTAAATGCATGCGCCTTGAGCCCCTGATTCTGTCCTTGGTCCGCTTTTATCTATATTTAGGGCCTAGTCACCGAATCGGGGTTGATTTTCGATCTTGTTGGTAATTAAAGACTAAGCAAGCATTTGGGATTTCATATATCTGCCTTGATTCAAATCTCCACTTGTTGGATCTTTGGGTTGTTCATCTTTTTTCCCTTTTGTGCGGCCGCTTCTCTATTTTAGCCTATTGCAAGAATACTCTTGATTTAAACTCTATTTCACTAGTTAAGTTTTTGCTTGTAATCTGATCCCTGTCAATGAGTGACGAGTTTTTGTAATTCAATATGGGCATTTTTTGGTTGGCTTTCTGACCATAGCCCCTCCAAACCAACCCTTCTTATGACAGGATGGGCATGACTCCGAAGATCCAAAGCAGAGCACTGCAGATATGACAGCCTTTGTAAGTTGTCAGCTCTACAATATGAAGGATTAGTGGTTTTCTATAGTTGCATTTGTTAATGTCAAGTCCATCAGTAACTGATATTGTAGCACCTCGTATTTCTCAAGCTGGTTTATTTGGCATTTGAATCCATTATTATCGAGGGATTGTCTTCTGGCAAATTGATGTGTTTGATGTAGAAGTGGGAAAGCTTTTGCTTATATTATATTTTTATGTGCTTTTATGTGAATTAATTCTGACTCTTATATGGCCCTTTTCCATTTCAGGTGCAGAACCTTCTTCAGCAGATGGTGAGCTATTTAGTGTAGGCTCTTATTATTCGTTGTTGGTTATCAGAGTATATTCACCTATTGCTAACGAGACTTCTTTTTCCCAGCAAACTAGGTTCCAGACTATGTCAGATTCCATAGTCACAAAGAATATCCTTTTTAAGTTATGGCAGTATATTTGCTACTATGTGTGTTTGGGTTTTGTTGTTATTTTTCTTGGGCGCAGAAGATGTGCTGATTTCTTTTAATTTTAATTTTCTAGAAACAATATGAGGAGGAGGTTAGATGATAGAAGACTAAAGTAGCTTACAGTCCATGAACCTACACTTAACATTAGAATCTTGTTCTTTTTAACAAAAATCATCAAAACTTTTGTTCAGAACTTAAACGGAATTTCTCTGTATTTGATTGTGAGGTATTAGTGCCCAAAGCAATGACATGTTATCCTGTATGACCAATCACGGAAGTGGTATAGTGCAACTGCATAATTGCAAAATTTCTGGCTCGCTAAATTAATCGGTCTAGGCGGGATTTTATTGATATCTATTTTATAACATGATATTGTGGCGTGAATTCCTATCATGCTGAAATGTTTTCCTTGACGTCAATGCACTTGATGAGATGGGAAACCGTATAAACGAGTTGGAGCAAAGCATCAATGACCTTAAAGCGGAGATGGGCGTGGAGGGCTCACCATCACCTGCGGCGCCTGCTAAGCCAAAGCAAGAAGAGGGATCTTCTTAAGTCATGTGACCAAGAGTGTGCGCCTGTTAAAGTGCTTTTCCTTATTTTCTTGCGTTACATCAGGATTTTAGTATTGTGGCGTCTATCTCCGTATGCGTAGTGGTTCATCAAGCACTAAGAAACGTGACCAAGAGTGTGCTCCTTTGTATCTAATTATTTTACTGCTCGTAAAGAGAAACCAGTTTTGCTGACTAAAAACTGGTTAAGTGGTTGTGTTTCCCATTTGACATGGGCTTGATTGAGATCTATTAGTGTGGAGGACCAATTAAGATACTTGATACTTCCGTATTTCATATGTTGCGACTATTTTGAAACTTCTCCCAAATCCCGAGCAAGAACTGAGCTATCAGTGCTACTGTCGCTCTAGTTTGAGTTCTAGCAAGTCGACATATAACATATTTGATGTTTAGAGGGGACAGTATTTTGGTAGTTTCTAGGGCCGCGACCCGTAAACCTATTCATTGGAAAGAAACGACTATTCTATTAGCTAGTATTTGGACTGTGTGAGGTATATTTTGGGAAGAGCGTCTTCTCTCTCTCTCTCTCTCTCTCTCTTAATCAAAAGAAGATCGTCAAATTTGCTTCACTGATGGTAGATACTTATTTTCTTAAATTATGACTTATTTATAATGATTTATAAGTGGATTTTTAATTATAATTTACAAAATCTGAGATACATATATAAAGAGAGTCATATCTCGAAACTTATAATGCCTGCGATGGTAACAATGGCATCTCTAATCGCAAAATCTTCAACCTTACTGTATGTTTCTTCCTTTCATGAAAACAATAGTACAATGCTTTGAGATACAAGAAACATGAGTATTTAGACTTAGGAGGTGTTTGGCAGAAACAAAATTATAATTTTAAAAGTGTTTTTTAAAAACACTTATTAAATAATCTAAACACTCATATTTTATACTAATCAAATCAGAAAATAGAAATTTATCTGCCTAATGAAGTTCTAGTATTGTATCGTTGTATCCACGCGGATTTGAATGCTATGCCTTTTGGAAGTTACATTTTTATTGATCGAATCATTTTTTGTTAATTTTTTTAAAACTTAAAATATGCATGCTTTGTTTTTATTTAACAGACATATATGAAGCACGTGAATTTAAGCATCTAAAATGTTTCACTACATTCACCACAAAAAAAAAAAAAAAAGAAGGGGGTGTTTGAATTGCTCAAAATTTGAGCCCTCACGCAGAATAATTCTTCAACCACCAGCGTTTCTCTTCTTTTTGCCAAATTTCTCGAGAACGATTGCTTTAAGAATAATCACTTTCTCATCGCCTGAAGACACTAGTACGTGATAAAACCATTGCGTCATACATCCGTGTCTCGGCTGAAGTTTACTCGCCGGGATCACCCCACGTCTTCACCTTGCCCAGTTTCTGAGAAAGAAGGCAAAGCTCAACGGGAGTTTTTCGCAACCGAATTTGTTACAATTACAAAAAAGCTGCAAATGCTCAGTTGATACTAATCACTGATTTACAAATTGCAAGATAGGTAATCATCAATTACTTTCTCGTAATTCTTCTTTTACGCAGCGGATAATGCACGTGGGAGATACCTCCAGAAACACGAACGGACTAGAATCCCAAATAGGGAATTAAAATTAGCTCAAGAAAGGGCAAGGGAGAAGCGCACAAGAGAACTAACGGCAAAATAATATAGAACTACACCCATAAACTACAACTCCAATTTACAAGTCTAGAATCCATCCATAGGCGACAAACCTTTTTTAACTAAATATGCGTGATTATTTGAGTAGCACATATACTGTATACATTATGCAATCAATTAAGTTATAGATGATGCAGAAATTAACTTGAACGAGGCGCCCGTGCCTGTTATTGTTAAAGCCCGATAAGTATATTTACATCATCTGCTGCGTTTATTTGACAATATAGTACACCATTTGCTTGGATTGTGTTTTCCATAGATGCATCGTCCAAAATTTACTTCACTTTTAAGAGTTTCAACAAGAAGTGGTTTGGTTTTGATCGATGCTTCAAGTGTGACTCCAAGATCCCAAGAACATCAAGGTTCTAATCGGGTCGTCTGCACGGGCACGGTGGTTACATCCCCTTCTCTCATTTTGATAACGCATAAGAAGCCTTGGCTGCTTCAGAGAGTCGGCGGTGACGGCCACCACGGCGGCCTCGAAGACTTGTCGGAGCCTGTCGCCAATAGACTTGGTGGAGTCGTTGGGACGAGAAGCTTCGCCGGAGACAGGATGAGGTTTCATCCTAGCCATGGTGAGAGACTGCGATTATGAGGCCGGGATATTAGAAATGAAGATCAGAACCGTTGGGTCTATATATAGCCAAATATCGTGAGATGCCGCTAAGGTGACAATCCCTCGGTGCTTAGTTGGTGGGGCCAGATTCCTTATGAATTTGGATTACAGATCATCTCCACTCTCGGCGTCATTATTAATAGCGACCTTGGCCCCGTCCTGTTTCCCATCACCATCAAAATTATTTATAAATATATTTTATATAAATTAAGATAAAATTTTTTAACATACTTATCTCATATTTTATAAATTATGATTAAAAGATTACTTTAAAATTATTCTATATGGGTTCATTATATATTTTTTTTTCTATTTATAAGTTACTTTTAATATAAAGAATCTTAAACTTTATTGAATTTTATTTTAAATTCGACATTTTTTAAATTTTATCGCTATTTACTATATATTATACCTTATGTAAATAAAGTTAAGACAATAATAAATGAAGGATAAAATTGTATATCCATATAAAAAATTTCTTTCAATGCCATACAAAGAAGATCAAACATATTTTCTTTCTCTGCTATATAAATAGGATTTATAGGATCAGAGGAGTATCTTTTATTAAAACTTTTTTAATTTTATTTTTGCCTACAAAACTTTTTTAATTCTGGATTCATACATTTTTCACAATAAATACGGGTTTCTCCTTTGCATGTTACTGTTTTCCTTTAAAGAAAATTACAATAGTTTCAGGACAAATTCCTTTTTGTCCTTTTGCCAACATCAACAAAAGAAATAAAGATATACTTTATTAGATTCTTTCACTGTCTCTTTCACTCACTTTAGTAAATTCCATTCCGCGTAATGACAGTATAAAAACTAAAAAATTTACAGCCAAGATCAGCATAAATTCTCTGGATAATCTTTTTTTTTTTTTTAAAAAAGAACTAGATAAGTCATCCAATGCCATTAAACCACTTATCGGCCAGGCGCAACGCTGAAAGTCTCCCAACGGCCTATTCTTGTTTGATGATAAGACCAATCAAGAAAGAATCTCCCAATAGCTTATTGCTTCGCGGCCCTCTTCAAAAGAAAGAGAATATAGAATAAAGAGGAAAATCAAGTAATTATCAAAATTCAAAATATAAAAAAAGAAAATATATGCAGAAAAGTATAGTATGGAATACGTTAGATTAGATATACACGTCCCTTGGCAATTTAAAAAAAAAAAAAAAGATAAACCCGTCCCAATCAGCCAATCCTCGTGTCGTTATGATTCTGCCTCGCGTGTTTTCTTTGTTTATCTAAAATAATTAACTCTCCTTCCTCTTCTTCGTCTTCTTGGGGATAGAATGATAACTTTCCTGATCTGCCCACCAAGAGGGCAGATCCTACGGCAGGAAACTCGAAACCCTTGGGCAACACCCAACAAATCAGGAAGTTTACGAAATGGTTCGGACTCTGCCACAGATCTCATGACGTGGCCCATTTATCCCACGGCCCAAGGTTGTAGTGATGTAAGGAAATGAAACAGTCCCTGACGATTAACGGGATTAGGAGGGTGTTTGGATAGAAACCAAACCATTGTTTCAGAAGTGCTTTTACGGATTACGAAGTAAATATGTGGAGGAAGTTATCTCATTTTGCGGAAAAGTGATTCTGAAACCTAGGTTTTGGTTTTGCCAAACACCCCCTAGATCTAACAAAAATGATTAGTTTTTTATAACATGAAATATTCATTAAAAAAACTCATATTTACTGTTTGACCCGATAGGAGGATATCTGTCTGGCGAAAAGAAAAGGGTATCATAACCCAACATGGGTCTACGAAAAACCTAACAAATGTCCCCGTTAATAGAATAATCACGTCAATAATCCTACGTGAATTTGAAGTATGAGATATGTCTTCATCAAACATAAAGCAAGCTTCATTGGCAAGGGGAACCTGTGTTGCTTTCTTCCATTTCATCTTTGATTCTCTTTGGGTCCTTTTCCTTTTAGGAAATGAACTTAACTGCGCATAACGTGCCTATTCGCTTTGTTTTTCTTGTGTTTTTCAAAGGATGGCACCTTGTCATCTTCTCCATGGATCCATTCATATATATTCTTAAATCGTTCCGCTCCGACCTACTATTGCTGTAGTCCCTGCAGATGAAACTCCAGATGCTTCTTAATTCGACCGTTTCTAAGACATGATCTTCTCAGCACACAGCAGATAAGGAACCCAGTAATTCTTACGGCACCATTTTCGCATCTACAGTGCACATAGAGGACAGCTTTTAAACGCCATGTTTTACTTTTTATTAAAAGGGGTTTGTGTGTGTACGATATTCTTAACATTATATTATATTATTGACGAAAACTTGATAAGAACATGGCTTTCTATTAACGACACAATAAGTTTTAATTTTTACAGCATATCGATTATTTTCAATTAAATTATACGTTCTATACATTTTGGTCGGGGGAAAAAAATCAAATAGCATTTATCATGTTCCAAGTACAAATCAAAATTGCATTGAACATTAAGGGTTTGTTTGGTTTCTTGTTTTGAAAACAATTTTTTTAAAAAAACAGAAAAATAAAAAAACTTGTTTAATAATTTGTTTTTAGTTGATTGTTTTAAAAAACAAAAAACAGTAACATATTTTTAAAAATAAAAAATCAAAACAACTTTCATATTTTTTCTTGTTTTTGTTTTTGTGTTTTGAAAAATTTTAAGAAATTTTCTTCTTTTCTTATTTACAATCCACCACTTATTATTACCAGCAACAACTGTTACCTACCAAGTGTGATTTTAGAATTATTATACAAGCAAATTCTTTTGTTTTCTGTTTTCAAAACTTGTTTCAAGAAACAATTGTATAAAATTGTTTTAAGAACAAGATAATAAAGAACAAAAACAAAGAAGCTCTAAGTTTTTTTCTTTTGTTTTTTCCACTAGTTTCGTTTGCTGTTTATTTATTGGAGCTTCCCGGAATTTTTGAAGGTGAGTAGGAAAGACAGTGGAGGTTACCGGGGAAGCAAATTGTCAAACATTTGCACTCTTTTAACTCTTAGGTATAGTTTGTTTCGCAATATTAAATATAAGAGCCAGGGATTGATATTAAAAAAAAAATCTATCAAAAAAGTATTTAACACAATAAACTGTTTGTTACATAATATTGGACAAACTCATATATGTAGTACTGGGAAATATAGTCCCCTCTTATAGTATTTTTTAATCCCACTTTCATGAGTTTATCTGATCTCATGTAATAAACCTTGAATTAAGAACCTCACACCGATTGGCTACTAGCATGCATGAAATGCTAATTCAAATGGCACGACAGAGGAAAAGAAAAGGCATAAACTTTGGTGCAAGGAATCTACTTTTTAGATAAGGCTGAAAGGAAAAGGTAGATTTAAGGTCCTACACCGCCCGTAGCAGATCAGTAGGGAGCTATTGGCCTTTCTTAAGCAAAACCCCAAAGAGATGCACTACTTTTTTTTTTTTTTTTTAATAAAAGGACAAGACACTAAAGATCCTCCATACTTGCCTCCATCAGCTACCCCTGCTCATTTTTGTTCCCAACTTTTTACATTAACAAATCTCTTTTCTTTCGTTTTTTTCCCCAGCGGATATTATGAAACTTAAACACCCCCCCCCCCCACAGTACCCCTCAGCACTCATATCCGCCACTTGGTTGTTCATGACTTCACATAACAGAGCATCCACCTTCATATTCATGGTCGTCATCACAGCGCTTGATCCAACCAGGAGGCGGCGGCGGCTGCTGTAGGTGAGAGTATGTAGCATAAGCATGCATGGGAGGGGCATAATACTGAGCACTAGAAGTGGGGTATGCTGTGTTATAGCTTAAACCGTATACTTGTGGTATTGCAGGAGAATAGTACACTGGTGGTGTTGGGTACGACGGATAGGCATGCTGAATCGGAGGACCAAGATCCATGGCAGCCATAGAAGCAACCAAGTTGGGGGTGTTTCCGACTGATTTACTTGGCGGTGGTGGTGTGGCTAAAGCATCAATCATATTTTCTCGACCGCCTCCGTTATTGTTGGGAGAATCTCCCTTGCTTTGGCCCTTTTTCTTGTTCTTGTTCTTCTTTTTCTTTTTAGCACCGCCGCCACTGCCCTTGTCGCCACCTGCATCTGCTCCGCCGGCATCCTCACATTCACTGTCTTCTTTGTAAGACTCTGTATCTTCATCATCAGCCAAACCATTTTGATCAATGTCATCGCCAAGCGGTTCATTATTCTTTTGGTCTTTCTTTTGCTTATCACTTCCCTTGGATTTCGACTTGTTATCTTTCTTCTGGGTCTTCTCTGAAGGACATAGCTCTGCTAGTTTGCCTGATCTTACCAGCTTCTTGATTAAAATGTTAGCGTCCACGTTACCAGTCACCGTAACCTTGTGTTGTTGAGAATCAACCTCAGTGGTATAAACCCCTATAATCAACGAATGGCGATCAATGATTCAATGTCATAATTAAGACTGCAAGCAAAGAGAACTAGTAATCATGAACACACGGTAAGATTATTCTTATAAATATTGCCGCACTACCATCAATTCCCTGAAGAACCTTTTTGACTTTCTTCTTGCAGCCTTCACAGTGGATTAAAACTTTCAACACCCACGTCTGCATGATAGAGTAATTATACAAGGGAAGTTGGAGCGAAATTAGTGAACACTGACCAAGGAGATGAACGTGAAAGAAAAGAGGATTTGAGAGAGGAAGGCTGTGGTGTTGATTATACCTGGTATTTCAAAGCTTCTACTGGAGGATCTTCTTCAACTGTCTTGGCTGCCATATGGAGAGTTAGTTGGAGGGAGTGTAATGTAAGGGATGAGAAGTTTGGCGTTCAGCGAAAGGTTTAAAGAGAAGAGAGGCCAATGCAGTAGAGCCCCATCTCTTCCGTACCAGAGTCCAGAGAGAGAGAGAGAGAGAGAGAGAGAGTAAAGATGCTTTGAGAGGGAAGGAAAAATTAGGAGAAAGCAGCACGAGTTAAAAGGTCCAAGAAAAGTATGAGAATGTGGTGTCGCACCACACCACCTTAAATTCCTTCTAATTAACTAACCAATAGGCTTATGAATATGACACATCAGCAACGTCACGTGAGCACTGATAGAATATGTAATGTGGGGCTGGGATTGGTGAGCTTCTAGCATATGCACCCGCATGAGTTTCTGATAGACCCTTCTGGAATACTCACCAAGGAAATAAAATCAAGCTTTCAGTCGAGTGTTTGATTTTCACGTCTTTAGTTGCGTAGGATGTAAAAAACAGGTGAGGAGTTCAAGAGGTTCTTCGTATCCACTTCGACGGCCTCCTTTGCATCTAATTTTGTCATTATCAGAGGGTTTTAAGGGCTTCATCAATTTTGGTACAAGCTCATTTTTCACCTTCCAGCCTCTCGCATCGGGTCCTTCTCCATGGCCCCACAATCCTCCTACCAGTCCATCACTCACCAAGTGCTGCTTAGAGGCTAAGTTGGTATGAGGGAAATCAAAAGGAGGAGAAGGAAAATTTTAATGAATTCTATTTAAAAAATTGGAGAAGTGGGGTTTCAAAATTTTAATAAAGAAAAAAAATAATATAAAAGAGTAATAAAAATTAATTAAAAGCTCTTAACCCCATTTTTCTAATTTTTTAAATTGAGCTTTTTGATATTTTTCCTCCCCTCCCCTCTTCTCATTTTCTATCATACCAAACGGACCCTAATAGTTTCATGCTCATCCAATCAAAATATAAACCGGCATGATCAATATTAAGCTTCAAATAACACGGGTTAAGACCCATGGTTATGAGTTTAGTGAAAAGAGTAATGAGCCCGAAGGGTGGGGTCAAAAATAACAATTCAGGATGTTTGTCATTTGACCAAGCCCACGCGACAAATGAATGAGTTGGGCAAGAAAATTACATAAAGCATCAGCTGAAATGTACTCCTACTTAAATTCTAAAACAACTGCCTGTTATTTAGGCTAGAATCTGCTATCTGATACATCTAGGATTAGACCAATGGTTTTGAGATTTTTACATGCATATAGCTGCTAAAAGTAACTCCGAATCTGGCATCGCTCAGATTTCATATTTGTAAATAAAATATTATGCAGACGAACTTTAAAGAGTTAGGCATAAAGTTAAGCCAAAATGTGTATACTACAAACGTCCAAGCTTCAAACCACTAAAAAGGCCAATCATAAAATGTAATACGGCTTCTCCATGTCATGCCCATTTTTAACCATCCCATGGTACTTGCTTGGTGATGGCCTGGGTTGATCGTACAAAAGCATCTGAATCCTGAACTTACAACACCCGCAGCAATGAAAGAGCAGCCTTATGTAACCGAAGTTGATCACTTTAAAATCCTATTCTGTTCATCGCCCTTGCAACCGCCCATGCCCATTTTCAGAAGCCAAATGCATCATTGACATCACAGGCTCAAGAAAAAGTGAGGAGAAAGCCAACCCTGGGTACGATGCAAACTTCCCTATTCAATTATGGATTATGATACTGATGAAAGTAGCCATTTTTCTTCCATAGTGAGTTCAATCTTTTTTCAAACGTTAAGGCTCAAGAAAAAAATTAGCTGGGGTTGGAGTATTCACACATGACTCAAGGGTTGAAGTATACATGAACATATATTCCCTGACTGGAAGCATTGTTTTCTAGCTCAACTTATATCAGCTAGTTCTCGAGTGAATTGGAAAACCATGGGATGATTCAAGCCGCTGTTGAATCCAATCCAACTCATAAGATCGATTCATTCCTGAGAAAGTTTCATATTAGATAACAAATAAATTCACAGATATAAGCAGAGTTTAATGAAACAGCATACGAATGCATCAAACACTGACGTTTTCTGATATCCAAGCACCTACTGCATATTAGATTCGCTTTTAACCCCAATTGGAACTCAACATGGATTAACTTGACGGTTTCCAAGAGCGAATTTAAATTTGCCAATTGGGTTTACCTTAAAAGTAGGGAAAAAGTATGCCTATTGCCAACTGGAACAACGAAAGAGAAGTTCACTAGAGATAAGGTTGAGGGTAAAGTATATATATTTAAAGGCAATGAATGAGCAATAAAGAAATATCTCTCGTGGCATTGCAATTGGTAAAATGCCCCTAAATGCAAACGAAACCCTAACCAGAAGCAAACGAGCTTATGCATGTCAGTGGTGGACCCTTTTTCCCTTTTTTTTTTTTTTTTTTTTGAAAAAAGACATAATTCAGCACCCTAAAGTGTGCATGCAAAAGTTTATACAGTTGAATATCTCAAGCTCTAAAGGAAAGAGAGAAAAAGGAATTTAATCTAAAGTGTAGCAGCTGTAGTAGGCTGTCTTCAAACCAGTAAAATAGACATAATTCGGCACAACCACATCCATATCAATACGGTACAGCATAATAATGGACACTCAGTCATCGCCAACTATATGCAGGCTGATTACATTTTTGGCTTCTTTAGAGAAGTGCCTTCTGACATTGATTCCTCTCTTCTGGGTCATCCTCATCTAATTTCAGAACTAGCCAATAATCAATCAATGCGCAGAAGGGCAGAAATTTTAAAGCTAAAATAATAATGTGACCTCTAATCTCATTGCTGGCTAAGTAGACCACAGAGGTCGAAATTAAAACATTTCAAACGGCCAAAGAAGAGCAAAAGAAATCCTGGCATGAGCTATTCAAAACCTTCACATTTCACAGCTTCTAAAAAAAAATCACATTTTTCATTGTTTGGACTTGCATTGAACTTGTTTAATCTAGGATCTGACCAAACCAGAGCATCTCAAATTTCAAGCATGTTTCTCCACAAGGTCCTAATCAAGGGTGTAAAACCTCTATAAAATATACAATTACAATAACTTATACTATTCACAAAACTGCCTACAGTGTGGCCCATTCTTCAAATTTCATGCAATTAACAAAAAAAGGGTTTAATTATAAATTGATAACTTGATAAAGAAAACGAATGACAGAGGCAATTCGAACACACTGACAGTTTGTGTTACTTCAAAGTCAAACTGATGCACAATATGTCTACAGAATGAAAAGGCCAACACATCCCAATTTCCATAATTCGTGTCACCACAGAAAGGATCGTGCCGTGGCTCTACTTGTTGAAACAACCAACGTACGCATAGACTTGAAAACTTACCATTTCACATCCCTTTTAAAAAGTATTTACCCTAATTTTCTGAGCATATTTTTGCAAATAAAAAGAGCGAAGCAAGCCTCCCCCAAAGGCATAATATCTCCACCGTGTAATTTGATTAAGCATTTCACAATTACTATCAATTTTAATCAATTTCACAAGTAACTTGATATTTCAGTATTTGTCGGAGAATTCAGAAGATTGATATGAAACAACATTTATGTAGTCATATGAAATACACCCCAAAGTAAATCAAGCGGCTACAAATCATCAATGTTAAATGCCTTTCTGCACAAAAGAACACCTGAGGTGACCAAAGCAAGAGCCGTCAATGCTCCCTGCCTAGAAAGCCAGAACTCAGTCCATGTCAAGGGTTTTGAGACCTCAAATAGGACCTTCTGAAACTTTTCATTCAAGTCATCCAATGAACCAGTGTTATCTATTACTATGTCTGCTTTAGTCCTTTTTACGTCCAGTGACATTTGAGAGCTCATCCTGTTCCTTGCATCCTCCTCACTTGTCCCGTCTCTCGCCATGAGTCGTTGAATCTGCGTTTCTGGATCAACCCAAACAACAATAGTGGGCTTTGTCAACTTGTCCATCTTGGCCTCAAATAACAGAGGGACATCAAGAACAATAATCTCATGACCCTTCATCCAAAGCTTCACTATTTCCCAAAAGATTCCAGAGGATATATAAGGAGCCAGCAATCTAGAAAAGATCACAATTGAAACTCAAAATCCGGTCCCAATACATCTTGAGACACAAAATAATTCCAAAGATTTCTCACAAAAATCAAGGGAAGACATGTACTAACCTAGCAATTAAGATATAAATTGAACTTTGGACTAGGGCCAATAATTGATAACAAAATATAATGTAACTTACGACATATGCAGCAGTTTGTTATATTGAAGTTACTAGCTACTAATGCTTAATTAACGTCCATTGCCCATAAAAGTTCTCACTTAAATATAATAATTCAATCTCACGTTGCACTCGAAATATATATGCATCTTTTCCACGCAAGAAATCATAGAAATGTGAGGCCACCAATCAGCCATGAAAATGCGAAAATCAGAAGTTTCACGTCAAATACAAAAACTGCACCAAAAGGCAACATTACCTGTTAAGAAGTTGGCGCTTATCTGGATCAGAAAAAACAATTTGTCCAAGTCTTGGCCTATTAACTTCTCCATTCTCAAGTAAAATTTCCTGTCCGAAAGCTGCAACAACTTTTTTCCACCCACCAGTGCCTTTATTTAATGCAGCCTACAAGTAACCACGAACAAACCCGCTCAATTTTTTTTTTTTTTTAAAAACTCCCGATACAATCATCTCCCTTCAACTCAAAATCATTCATACAGTTCAAAGAAAAGAAAAGTCAGAATCATTAAAACCTGACTTCTTTTCAATGCAAAGGGCAACAAAACTTTAGTTTCAAGATCCATCTAAGACTTTGAAACGTCAATGAACAAAGAACAAAAAACATACACGGGCAACGACGTCGGCATCTACAACCGGAATGCCATTAGATTTGAATAGATTAGACACAGTGCTCTTCCCTGAAGATATTCCACCGGTAAGTCCAACAATTCTCATTGTCACTCGTCGAGGAGTCCCCAAATACTGAAAACCGGACCAGTCATTGAGCCGGTCAAAAAAGTGAGTCAAGAGTAAATGGTTTCCACTCGTGCCAATGATTAAAAAATATAATTTAATTAGAAACAGCACACTGCGAAGTTTTGATACAAATCAGAATTAATAAAAACAGCACAAGTTCACCGGGGAAAAAAAAAAAACAGCACAAATGCACAAGTCATTTGATACAAAGCAGAATGGAAGAAAAAGCCAAATTACCAGAATATATTAGCTGAGGAGACGAGGTCAAGAGCACCAGCGAAGATTTAAGAAAAGGCCGAAGCGCTTAGAGGGGCAGACGAGTTCGGATCAGAATTTCGGGCCTAGGGAATTAAGGCAGAAGAGAGGGCTAAAGGGGAGGATCTGTTATTACTACAAACTTTTTAGATACCATGTCAAGTTCTTTCCCACAAGCGCATCTGGTGTAGTGGTATCATAGTACCCTCCCACGGTACTGACCAGGGTTCGATTCCCCGGATGCGCATTTATAGCTTTTTTCTGTGGCGCTGCTAAAAATACTCTCTTCCTCTTTCATCCTGACGTCCTGTGGGAGGATGAGAGGGGCTTCTTTTTCTGGCAAATCTTCCTCTACATAATCGAGGCCATCTCGTTCGACCTTCGGAGATTAGTTGCGTATAACGATGGGACAGGTTTCCGAGGTCAGGGCTTTCACAAATAGAATTTTTGCCCTGCTAAACACCTGTGCTTCTCGAACTCAACTCCACCAGATTCAAACCCAACTGATCATCCATAATCTCCATTCCGACAGCACCATTGCTTCCCAATTCATCACTGCATGCCAATCCGTGGGTCTTCTCAACTCCGCTTTTCTGCTGCTCACCTTTCTTCCAAGAGCAAATACTTTCGTTTGCAATTCTCTCATCCGGGCCTTCGCTCACTCTCACATTCCTCATACCCCTCTCGCCATATACTTTCAGATGCATAAAAATTCTGTTCGCCCTAATAACTACACCTTCCCTTTCCTTTTCAAATCTTTATCCGACTTCCGTGAGTTTAAACAAGTTCAATGCATCTACACTCACGTCTTAAAACTGGGTCATCTCAACGATATTTATGTTCAAAACTCACTTCTCGATGTTTATGCATCTTGTGGCCGTATGGACTTGTGCCGACAGCTGTTTGATGAAATGCTTCAAAGGGATGTTGTGTCATGGACAGTGTTAATTATGGGTTATCGAAATGCTGGGAAGTACGATGATGCGTTAATTGTCTTCGAACAGATGCAATATGCGGGTGTAATGCCTAACAGAGTGACGATGGTAAATACCTTGGCTGCTTGTGCAAAATTTGGTGCAATTGAAATGGGTGTCTGGATACATAATATCCTAAAGAAAAATGGGTGGGAACTCGACGTTGTACTGGGGACCGCGTTAATTGAGATGTATGCGAAATGCGGGAGAGCTGACGAAGGGCTGGAAGTTTTCAGCCTGATGAAGGAAAAAAATGTATTTACTTGGAATGCACTTATTAAAGGACTAGCTTCAGCTAAAAGTGGCGAAGAAGCAATCTGGTGGTTTCAAAGAATGGAGGAGGAAGGAGTAAGAGCAGATGAAGTGACTTTGGTCACAGTCCTTTCGGCTTGTAGCCACTCAGGCCTGGTAGAGATAGGACAACAGATTTTCAGTTATTTGATTAATGGGAAGTATGGATTTTCGCCTGATGTCAAGCACTATGCATGTATGGTCGACCTCTTAGCACGTTCAGGGCGCGTAGAAGAGGCTTTTGAATTCGCAAGACATATGCCTTTTGAGCCTACGAAAGCTATGTGGGGATCCTTATTCGCCAGTTCCAAATCTCAGGGGGAATTGGAGCTCAGCGAGTTTGCAGCCAGAAAACTCGTAGATTTGGAGCCACATAATTCTGCTTATTATATTCATCTGTCAAATCTGTATGCAGAGATGGGGAGATGGTGGGATGCGGAAAAAGTACGGGAAATGATGAAAGAAAGACGGTTAACCAAGGACCTGGGGTTTAGTTCTGTGCAGACTGAACCAAAAGAGCACGCCAATTTTTAGTGCTGTATTTCTCAAAGCATTTAGATAAATGCTAACTAGGATGGAATACTTACGGTCCGATGAAACAAGTGAGGACATGTATAGAGACTGAAAGACGGAGTTAGCCGGCCCTTTTTGTTGAGCTATGGTGTTTTAAGCTGTATATATTTCTTGATTCTTGATGATTAGATTTTGAAGTTAACATAATTTGGCATTTACTCCAGAGACTTCATTTTCTACTGAAGTCAATCGCAAAAATTGAATGCAAAATGGAAGATGGTTCCCAGGGACAGAGTAAAATAATTTTATAACTTATTCGAGTAACATCAAAGTGGCTTTATTCTGTTCATCTCTAAACCTTCAGAGCATACCCATACTGAAATGGCTTTACCTTGATTTCCATAGCAAGGACCTTTGACCAAGCTGGTCTTTGCAGTGATATCAGCTACCCAGGCAGTAACATGGGGCCGTGATCAAACAGATTCCTAGTCTGAGTTCATCAAGTATTGAATGGTGGGGAGGTGATGCAGATCCACCAAGGTAAAGCACTAAAGCAGTCCCCTGCCAAGCACTTGGACTCAGATATTCTCTTGCCGTATATATCAAGAACGCATATAATTAATCAACTATGCACACGCTCGAGATTGATATTTTGATTTGATTAATGAGGCTTATATTTATGTGAGCAAGCGTCTTCCTCTGATTGTGACAGTTTACTTGCGGTGAGCGGACTTGTATACTTTCAACCCAAGTAACCCAACCCGTCATGCTTTCTCTGCATTGCATTGAAGGGCAAGCTCGAGGAGAATATCGTTAAACGTTAGTAATATTTTTTATATTATTTTTCTTTAACTCCGTTCAATTTTATCTATCTTATTTTTCACACATCCCATTCTTTTCTTTTCTTTTTTTTGGTTGCCAACCACACATGCCATTTATTACCCTTATTTTTCAATCCTTCTCTTAATTTTTAAATTTTCTTTAATCTAGATGTTTGTAAACACGATCATGTGGGCGGAGGATATTGTATACGTATAATGTATTATATCATAGATGTTTCAACGGAAACAACATGGTTAACACCGCAGAAATATGTACAGGCCAACATTACTTACACTTAAGCCTACATTCAGGTTAGAACGCAGTCCCTTAGTGGAGTTAGACATTTTACATTATTAAATAGAGACACACTAACTAAAGGCTGAAACGCAACCATTGAAATGTCATCACAGGCTTGAGGCTTGTATCTCATATCGTCTCAAAACCTGTTTCTGGCTCTAAAAAGTTGTGACATTCCAGCTGAGTCATTTCTCCACCGCGCACCGGGTCAAATCGACATCTGTAGAAGCTGCATAGCACAGTCCACTGGGGATCATTAATATCAAAACATAAAAGCTGCTTATAATTTTAAAATAACGAAAGCAAAACGCGATTTGATGATTAAAAAAGGGTTTTCTCTGAAAAGTAGCTTGAGGCTCAACGCAATACTTATTGCAGTGACAAAAATGATACGACAAAGAACAAGTGCTTTCATCTACATTCTCAACTAAACTAATGCAGATATGATATAGGGTGAATGGGGTGGCGCCTTTCTTCAAATATCAGCTCAGCAATACTCAAAAGCGACCAATTTTTCAGACGTAGAAGAAAAATAGAACCATTCATCAATGGGAACCTTAGTATCTAAGGAAAATAGAGCAGATATAGCCACAGCCTACGGAAGACTGCATTCTGTTGAGGAAGTTACTTTTACCTTCCATCCATGCCAAGAATTATGACCGTATTCTTTTGATGACCAAATACAACCAAGTAACGACAGCCCTCATGCAAGTGAAACTGAGCAACCGAACGCTCTGAATTGAAATACTTAGGCAATACTCCTGCAAGTGCAAAGCAAAACAAGCTTAAAATGAACACGAGTAATCAACTAACGCTTCTCCATTTGAGAAAATTAAAACCTAGAACTCCAAACAATTAAAAACATGGAAAACAATAACAAGGTGAAATAAATATGGAATGGAAGAGAACCGGGTGATATTGGTGGCTGTCAACGATTATTTCCAACACATCTTACGCTCTTAACATTCAACTCCTTCACAATTCACAGGTTGAGAAATAGAACGGTCCCGGCAAATGGGGGACAATAGTCAAAATACCAAGGTTAAAATTTAACAATTTTAGTTAGTACGTGTTCATACAACCTAACAGGATATCAAGTGAGAATAACAATAGATGTTTTACCTTTTAAGTTCTTGAACGAGAGAGATGACCTAGATGGCGTAACGGCAGCATTAGAATTGGATGTGCTCTGTGACTTTTCATGCTGGGGCCCACTAGAATTAACCTTGAGGCTGAAAACATGGACAGTGCCCTTGTCACTCGAAACTCCTAGCCACTCAGCAGTAGAAGAGAATGCCAGACTATATATCTCCGCCGCATTTGCACCCCTTCTTACCTATATTGTTGATTCCATGAACGCATTTATTAGCATGAAAAGCTATCAAGTTTAAATAGACAGATATTTTTTTCTTCACGGCTTCCTTAATAGACGAATTCAAGCTTCCAAAGGAGACAAACAGTTTATTCACAACTCGGACAAACAGCATACGCTAAAGAATCGCGTAAGAGCTAAAGAGCATGTATCATCAAATAGTATGCCTAATCCAGCCACTTGTCTACCATAGGAAGACGTATCTCCTCAAATAACTGACGATAGATTTCCTCTACGGATTTTTTAAAAACACGCAGAATTATCACAACCCACCCTATACTATAATGCCGTGAGCATATGAAAAGCATTAATCGTCAAAAACCAGAAAACTCACATACTTCTCGAAGCACCGTGCCATTAGCTGTCCCAAAGATCCTAATTAGTGTCCCCTTGGTGCTTGCGGTAGCTAGTAACTGCCCATCCAGTGTGAGAGTAAAACAAGCTATTCCAGAATCATGTGCCGAAATAAATTTGGATTTCTGCTGCGCATAATGCTCTACTCGAATCTGGCCCTTATGCAAAGCAGGGCAGGCCAGCACCAGAGAATCGGCTAATTGCGAAACTTCGCAGAGCCCTTTCGGGTTCGCAACCGTCTCAATCTGATGCAGCAACTTGAGGTCCGCGAAATTGTACACAAATATCTTCTGTTCCATCACTACAATTATTCTGTCTCGTCGAAGCCGGACTCCCCGAACAGGAGCCCGGAACGACAACTCGCCAATGCACCTGCCTTCATGGTCGTCCCAGATCATCACCTTATTAGGAGGGTATTGGGGGTGAGGACCACCTCCGATGAGTGCCAGTATATTACACCGAAAAAGCATCTCCACGTGGCCAATCCCACCGGCGATGCCACCCCCACCATCGAACTCTCTGCGAAAGTGCTCTCGGAAAGGGTCGCAATCGTAGATACGAAAACCGTTATCCGTGGCGGCGGCGAAACAGGCTCTGTCCTGGTTGAAGGAGAGTTGAAGCAGCGTAGGAGGGGTGGTCATCGCAGGGGAATCGGGCGAAGCATCATTAAACTTGTGATGAGAGATGGAGTGATTGTGACTGTGAGGCGGGGTTGATTGGCGAACCATGAAGGAATCCAAGTCTGGCGTCTGAGATTGATCAGCGTGAAAACTAGGAATTGAATTGGAATCGACATTAGGGCTGGGCCATGGGGGAGAAGAGGAAGTTGAGAGAGTGGCCATGGATCACGGAGTATCGAAAGAGCTGATAGCCCCTTCTTCTCACTGTATCCCTCTTTCGACCCCGACAACCAGTCCCAGTGAACAATTTCCTTTCATTCGGGAAGGCGTAAAACCAGTAGATGCGGAAACGAGAACATGATTCCCAGAATTTTCTGCAAATTGACGATTTTCTCCTTTTCCTGATGTTGGTGATGCGTGATCGCGTCATCACTTACCCGGTGCGGCCCGACTTGCTTGCTCTCAGATATTTTTCATCGGCATCGTCAAAATCATTTTAATTTAAAAATTTTTAATTAAATTTGCTGGGCGACAGTAAACTCGCTCTTCTTCATCAAATCATTTTAATCGTATATCATTTTAATCGTATACATGCTCGCATGTGATCCTTTTCTTGTCGCCGCATTGCTGCATGCCAATGGAAGGAAGCCAGGTTTCACAGAAACAGAATTCTCACGCAACGTCACACACACACACACACTCACGCACACGCACAGATAGGACCTTGATGCTTTGCCATTGGCATAATTCCATACACGTATTAGCATACAATCCTTTTCTTGCTGCAGCAGAGTCCCCGGGATGCCATGAACACAAAATTAAAAAACAGAGACCGCCCGCGCAAGGTGGAATCTTTGAGCGGCTATAAAGCCAAAAGAGTCCTTCGGACAACGACGATCACAAGTCACCCCGCCGTTAATCTCCCTTTTCCAAGCATGAGTTCCTGTGCCCTCATTCCATTATCAGTCAGACCCATGGAAGGTGTGTTAGCAGTCAAGAACCTTGTGCCTTTCATTTTCTTTTTGCTAATTCCCTTCGCATTTTTCTGTCTGTCTTTATGTTCGGTACATTTGAACATTCAAACGAACTGATTAGCGGTGTTTTTTTCCCTGTGGACGATGATATATCTTAGGAAGAAAAGTTCCGCCTTGCCACTACTTATTCAAAATCGAGTCCTTCTCGTTTCTTTCAAAGGCTTCAGTCGAAAATTACACCTCGGAAGAGTTCGAGGCAGGGGGCTACAAATGGCATGTGTTATCCTGCTGTTTTGCGTTCAAATTATATGATTTTTTTACGTGTTTTTTAATCGTTAACTCATCATTGTAGGACTCTATCCGTATACCCGACTGGCAACAAAATAAAAGACGGGCAAGGTCATATCTCAGTATACTTGAACTTGATGGTTTCAAGCTCAAGCTCATTTCCGGATGGTTGGGAGGTCAATGCCATTGTTAATTTGTTTGTATACGATTTTCTTCGTGACGAGTATTTTTCTTATCAAGGTACTTCTAAAACTTCAACATTCCATTTAGCCGGGCGTTTTATAGTGCATTTTATGCGTTATTGACTCGGTCACTGAAATGCAGACGCAAGCACGAGGCATTTTCATAAGCTGCAAACTGAATGTGGCATCTCAAAATTCGTCGACATCGTCTCGTTCAATGACCCTTCAAATGGATATCTGGTTGAAGATGCCTGCGTTTTTGGAGCCGAAGTCTTTGTCGTCAAGCCTCCTGAAGAAGAATGCTTGTCAATGATAGATGAACCCCCTCCTCTTTCTTATAGGTGGAAATTCGACAATTTCTCTAGAGTTAGTTTAGAAAAGTACGAGTCCGAACTGTTCCTTGCTGGAAACTACAGATGGTATGAAACAATGCTTCCTAACTTCCCAGCCACCACCTGCGGAGTGTTGTGTTTTAAACGCCTCAAAAAAAAACGTATTCTGGTTTTGTTGATGCAGGAGACTCGCTTTCTACCCCAATGGGACAGGTGAGGGCAAAGGTAATAGTGTCTCGCTGTTCCTGACCGTAGACCCTTCGTCAATCCCACCTAACACTAAATTATATGTGCACTGCATTTTGCGCGCCAAGGACCAAATCAAGGGACAGCATGCAGAAACAAAATGTGAGGCTCAGAACTAAATTTGTTTTGAATTGGAAATTCGAAATTTCAACTGAACACATTTAATCGGCCAAAAACTGAACACATTTAAAGTTCTCACGATTCGTTCGTTTGTTCCCCTGTTTTTCAGTCTATAGGCACTTCTCCAGCTCGAGTCCCACATGGGGATCAAGAATGTTCGTGCCATTGGCCAAGTTCAAGGACCCAACTAAGGGCTTTTTGGAAGGAAATAGTTGCATCCTCGAAACGGAATTTAAAGTTATGGGATTAGTTAAAACCCCTTGTTGATCAAGCTCTCCAGAGTTTACGTACGATCAAAGATTTTATTGTAACACTTTTTGGGCCTTTGAACCCCGTTGTATTACCCCCCAAAAAAAAAAGAATTTATTGTAACAGTGTAAAATGAGCATGACTTTTTCACTGCGCGCAATATTACGGATTCACATGATGTATTTTTTAGCTTAATATTTTAAATTCATATCGTAGTAAAGTTTAAGCAAAATTGCACATCCTCCCTTTCTATTCACAAGAGAATCTTGAGAACGTAAAAATTAGGTTTTGTTTAAGTCATATATTATGATTTTTCAGCTATGTCATTGACCTCAATAGGGAGAAGAAATAATAAATGAGCCAATTTGATCGATTTTTCCGACTGAAGGTAGTATTGGATAAAAATTCTATCAATCATATATTCAGAGTTTAATACTAAATTTAGTTTTTTTTTAAGTATTGAGAATAAACGATAGGTATCAAGTCTAGTGTTAGCATTAAAATTGTAAATTTGTAATGCTTTCTTTTTTTTGACCAGATAAAAGGTAACTTCATTAAAGAACAACAAAGATAAATACAAAGCCCAACAAGTACAACTGCACTAAAGACAGCCCAAACACAAAGGGAAACCAAACAAGCCCTAGACAAAACCTAACCCTAACAAAGAAGAGAGGGCAGCCGCCACCGTTACCAAGAACTTCAGTCACCATCGACCATTCACTAGAAGCAGTAGGGAAAGAAGTGCCATTACCAACACCAACACCAAAGCCATTATAAGGGGTGGGGGTTCGAAGAACCATCCCAAAGGACCCATCCCTCTTCTTGGCAAACCAACCCAACTGGTTGAACAACCTCCATGAAAAAACATCATAGGAGTAAAAGCACCCACAGCCACCAGAAAAATAGACGAAGGATGAGAAGGTGTTCTCGCCGACAGTTGCTGAGCGAACAAAATTGACGGAACAAAGACGTGCCCTTCGAATTCGCATCCACGAACAAACCACAATGATCCTCTGAAAGATGAAGCCATCAATGTGTAGGACCGTAGTCATCAAATCCCAGCCCCCAAAAATACAAAACGAAGTCGCCATGAGAGGTCTGCCGTCAATGAAGCCCTCAGATCTTAAAATAGCTGCTAAAACCAGACACACCACCGATAAAAGCCTAAAAAGACATACAAAGAAACTAAGGATAACACAGAAAACGGTCATCTCCTCCCCCAGTCGGAGCCGGGGGAGGAGATACCGTGAAAGAAAGCTCGTCCGCTTGACGAGGGAAGAAAACTCTCACCACCCTTGCAATTTCGAGAGAGGGAGAGAGAAAGTGGGCTAATTTGTAATGTTTTCAAAACATTAGTAAATCTGTTTTAATTCTCAACAAACAGAGTCACTTTCAATACTCATTGGAGTGACAAGGATTGTGGTGTTCATCAAATTTAAACCATCTATATTTAATACTATTTTTTATCTTAATTATAAGACTTTATTTGTAAAAACGAATCCTTATAACTAGGACTGGAAGTAATATAAATTATTCATATTTAACTTTTTGTAGTTTTGTCTTTCTCAATTTTTTTATTTTAACAAGACCCAAAATAAAAACAATATTTTGAATTTTAATTTTTTTAAAAATATTTTTTAATTTAAATATTATTAATTAAAAATTTTAAATTTAGGTGACCAAAGTTGTATCTGCAAATTAATAGTTTCCACGTGAGCGAAGGCCCAAGGGTGTGCCATTGGTTAAGATAAATTTTTTCTCATATTTTTACTTCATATCTGATAAAAAAAAACCCGACAGGTGGGGAAAGAAGCTTACGTAGTACGCAGCTCTAAGCATCCGCTCCTCAAAACGTGGTCGTTTATAACAAGGCAGATCCAAGCGTCGACACGAATAGCTGGTTCCTCGTTCCGAAACAAACGGTGAGGATTCGACTTTGAATCCATTTTTGAAAAGTGGAAAACCCGCGCGATCTGAAAATTTTGCTGTGCTTTTCCCACTGAAATTATTACACTATTATCTTTACTGGCTAAATAAATACATTCAAGAAATTGTGTTTAATACGCTCATTGATTGGAAGAAGAAAGGAAAGGTCGACTGGGACTGATCATTGATGAAGGGTAAGAGCTACGGGAGGAGGACCAGCAGTGGAAGACGAAGTGAGTGTAAGGAGGCGACCAAAATGAAGGGAACACTTGCTAGGCACTTGCAGAATCAGCTAGGGCAAGTATCCCACTTTCCCCTGCACCATCAGTCATCATCTTCCCCCATCCCTCGCTTCCAGAACCTCCTTGAAGCCGAAGCCTGTGACAGCAATCTTCCCTCATCCTCTCCTCAGGCTCTGGATCATGTGTTTGATGCCAATGTGGACGACAAAGATTTCATCCTTAGCCAAGATTTCTTTTGGTACAAAAGTCTTTACTTCATCTACGTCGCCTCTTCTACATTTTTGGCATTCATAATCTGTGGTTTGCCCATTTCACTGGAAAATCCAAATGATTTTTGTTTAATATATTTGTCTCCTCGTTCTTTGTTGTTCCTGGCAGCACTCCAGATTACATAACCCCTGATAATCAGCATACTTTTAACGGCTTGGACTGCAACAAGGTGAAAGTAATTCAAATTGGTAATGCCGCAATCTGTATTTTGTATGCAAGACTAATTTTTAGTCCCCTCTCTTTCCCCCTAAAACAGGAGAATATCCCGTGTCCCAAATCACCGGAAAAACTAAACACTACAAAAAGCAAGAGATGCCGATTGGGTAAGATTAGGCATGGCTTTGATACTTTAGTTGGCATTGCTATACTTTGCAAAATTATATTTTCCAGGCCCCCGTCCCAGGGGAAAAGGATTGGTTATGGAGCAACTCATAAGAGTCTTGAGATCTTTGGTAAATGGTGGCATGGTTTTATTGTATGGTCGTTATGTTGTAAAATCTTGTAAATTACAGACGTGCACTGAAGAATTATGATGCATGTACATTCAACTCAAATACGTGTGTTTAATAATTCATTGGAGTCCATAATTAGTGTTTGAAGGGGTTAGAATTGTGCTGAAAAGGGTTTTAAAATATGTTGAATGTCATGATTCATGATGGTTGATCTTCTTTATATCCCAAGCACTCGATTTATTGAATTTCATCTTGCATAGCGGTTTGTTAACCGCATAAAAATGACAATAGCTATCTTTTAATGTGTTAAAGCATCTCATACTGATATACCTTTCATATTCAACCTATTTTTTCGCTGTCAACGTGCAACTTTCATAGATGGCATCTCAGGGAATCCGCTCAGCCCTACTTTGTCTGGCGGTCATCAAGCTGTGGAGCTTGGAACTGAGTCTGCTGCAGATGAATTAGATATCGAGAAACTGATTTCCACAGGCAAACCAAAGGCTCAAAATTATCTCTCGCATTCTGTGCTTGCCTTGCGCTCTAGGGTCATACCCCCTCCTTGCATTAGGAACCCCTATCTGAAAGATGGTTTAGATAAGGATAAGGATCCTTATGGGAACCAAAGATCAAAATATGCAGGTATATTTTGGTCAGCCCTCTTTAGATAAGCATGCATTACAGTTATCTGTTGGTTTTTTCCCTTCGAATTTACTGCATTATAGAAACCATGTAATGCTAGAATTGCAGGTCTGTTCCCTGCAATTACTGGCGGTGATGGGCTTTCACGCTATCGCACTGACTTCCATGAGATTGAGGTATTGCATTTAAAATAGAAATTTTAATTGCCAAGGTTTGAGACCTGAAACCTTTTGACTTCTTCCATTAATATTTCACTTTCATCCCTTTTTCCTCAGCAAATTGGCATGGGAAACTTTAGTAACGTTTTCAAAGTTTTAAAGAGAATAGACGGTTGCTTGTATGCTGTGAAACACAGCACAAGGCAGTTGTGCCTGGAAACAGAAAGGTAGCATCTTCATCTCTTTTGGATTATTCTTAACTCAGGTTGAACCATCAACCCAATCTTTCTGCGTTGCAGGAGAAAAGCTTTGATGGAAGTTCAAGCACTGGCAGCCTTAGGTTTGTAAAGTTAAATTTTCCTTATAGTTTCGTTCTTACTTAGGAATTTCATACCAAATTTTTTTTATCATTCTCTTTAGGATCCCATGAAAACATAGTGGGATACTATTCTTCATGGTTTGAAAATGAGCGGCTGTACATTCAGATGGAGTTATGTGACCATAGCTTATCCATAAGCAAGGCCAATACAATGTTTACAGAAGGACAAGTGCTAGAAGCATTGCATCAGGTAAACTCCCTTTCACGACCATTTCGATTGAATATCGCTATTGATAGCTATTGTTGACATCTAGGAACCACTGTCTGATGAACTTAATTTTTGTTTAAAGTATGATGAAAGTCCCTTTTAGTCTGTGAATGCTTAACTATTCTAACCTGAGCTTTCAAAAACTCCAGTTTGATTGAAATACTTTATCATGCTGCTGATGACCCTCTTTATTGCTGGTTTGAGAACAGATGCTGTTATATAATTTCGTCAGTGTTCTACTGGTGTGTGTTTAACTCATCAAGTCGTTAATGGGAAAGAGAGTTAAATATAATTGCGTATATAACAGAATGCCTTATTGGCTTGAGATGACCTAAGAGAACATTTGTAACTTGTTGCAGGCTAGTTTCTGTTGAGCGTTCAATGGTTCGAGCATCTTTTCCTGTGTACTCTCAATATAATGACGTTGTACTAAATATATGCTTGTTTATTTTTCATATTTTGATCAATTTGACGTGAATTTTTGTGAAGGTTGCAAAGGCTCTGTTGTTTATACATGAAAGAGGAATAGCTCATCTTGATGTTAAACCTGATAATATTTATGTCAAAAATGGTGTTTATAAGCTTGGTGATTTTGGCTGTGCAACTCTCCTTGATAAGAGTCTGCCAATCGAGGAGGGTGATGCGCGTTATATGCCCCAGGAAATCCTGAATGAGAATTATGATCACCTTGACAAGGTTGATATTTTTTCTTTGGGAGCTTCTATTTTTGAGCTCATTCGAGGATCGCCTTTGCCAGAATCAGGATGTAAATTTTTTAATCTGAAAGAAGGCAGGTTGCCCCTCCTGCCTGGCCATTCGTTGCAATTTCAGAACTTGCTCAAGGTACTATACATTATTTATTTTCCCGTGGAAACCTTTTTTTTTTCGTTGGTAACTTTTCCCTTGGAAACTGATGCTTGCCTGTGGTTCATTTAGGTCATGATGGACCCTGATCCAGTTAAACGACCTAGTGCAAGAGAGTTAGTAGAGAATACAATCTTTGATTGGGCCCTAAGAAATACAAAATATTGAAGAGGCACGGGTTTTACCTTTTCGGGGATTTTTGTATATTGTGTATGTAAGCATCATTCAACAGGGCAAGTGTTTATGGCCTTGGTTATATACCTGGCCGATTTTGTGACGAGGTGTGCGCCAGATTTTTCCCGCAGCATGGTGCAAGCCTTATCCCGCGTCCTACTTACGCACTAGTTGTATAATGAACCCAAGGAATCGAAACGGCAAGGTGAATCCCTTCACTCCTTTTTGCAGTCAAATGCTGTGACTCATGGTTCTCAATATGATGTCTGCTCTTCGTAGTGAAATTAGAGCTCGTTGGAACGCGTTATTGGCCTTGCTTTTGATATGTCAAGCCATTAATTGAAAGTTGAAGTATATGTTTAGTATTCCACTTGGAGGGAAAAAAAAGGTACTATTTCTGGTTTTAATTATAAAATCTTATTTATAGTCTTTAAATGAGGTTTTATAATTAAAACTAGAGGTAGGATATGTTTAGTATGGCCAAAATGAAATGCAAACTTAGATAATTGAGGCTCATTGACTTGATGTTCAACATACTAGGATGGCTTAAATTGTGACTTGTGGATTATCCAAAAGCTTTGACGTGGAAGATTTTACTTATTCATGATTTATGACCAAACAATTTCTTCCAATGCACCTAAAACCATACAGGAAAGAATTTCTGGGCCTTTTTGATAGAAAAATTAAGAATAAATTAGATCCGATGTCAATTACTGGGGCTGAGGGAAGACCTATGGCAATTTTGTAAATGGGAAAAAATGTTGCAATGCCAGACAAAAATCTGACTCGGACAATTTGTCCAACGTGGTATGTACACCCCCAAGTCCAAACATGAACTCACCCACATTACAACCATGTCGATAAAGACAGTTTAATCAAGAGCTCTTTCTACTCCAACACGCTTCCTGTTCACTTTCGTATTGGGACCCTCAGAACTCGGGAATTACTGCTATGTTTATTTTAAAATATTCATATTATTGCTTTGAAATCCAGCGCTAGAATATTATACTATAATTAGGTCGATCCCCTTGATTCGTTGAAAAGGCTTTGTTCACTTGGTATTGTATACTTCACCAGGAACAGAACGGACAGAGAAAAACAAACTAACTGCCCACTGCTAAAATTATTGCCTTTATTTCCCCCAAGAAAAGTTTGGTAGGCATTTCTGTGCATTCATTTAGAATTCGACTTTGAAAATTGTTTCATTTAAATATTTAATTATTAAAAGCTCATATGATGACAGATCCATTTGTTAGAAGTCTTGTTTTTTTTTGGAAAAAATGATTTACTAAAATTTTATGTTGGATAATTAATGGAGCCGATAGGGCATTACGAATCAATTATTTGTGCTTCTGCGTGATGCTTTTCGGGGTTTCACTGTTTCAGTATCTTGACTTTATAATAGTCTCTGAAAAATCAACAGTGTTTATTTGCAATCAAATCCAAAAACATTTATGAGTATGTTTTATGTAACTTAAGAAAAAATTCTTCTCGCATACTTACTTCGTATTCTATAAATTATGATTGAAAAACTAGTTATAAAACATTTCAAAGAGACCCAATAACCAACTTGCACATGCGGCTTCCCAGCTCCAATTTGCCCTCCCTTTTGAGTTAAACTTGTTATGTGCTTATGATGCGCGGATATTTTTGAGCAAAAAATCTTTCTATCCTCGAAGAATTTAATGATTCCTCATTCATTCGTCCCCGCCCCCAGCCAATTGCACCTTTCATTAAATTTAGTTTGATTGGTAAGTCTCAAAATGGAATATATTAATTTTATATCCATGCCCGATAGTGATTATTGGAGAAACAACATTGGATGTAATCTACTTTAACTATAAAATCTTGTAATACCCGATAATGTCAAAACGGGTCAGGTTACGCAATTAATGATTATCCAATTGATACTTAATATCATGACACTGATGGTAGAGGGGCATTATAAATGCTATTGGGAAAAATACAAATGGAGTTTCACAAACAAATTATCCATAGAATTTCTCAACACCTGATTTATGTACTATACGTTATCTTGAAACTGACACTCAACCTCTTTGTTTTCTACTTTTGTGAATTTAATTATTTTAATGACAGAATAATTGTGGTTGTACCTTTCACAGTTCTTTGAAACTAAACATTGATGTTTTATCAAGCTGGAAAATAACATTATAGGTAGTTTTACTAAAAAATTTAATGTGAAATCAATATTTAGTAAAACTATCAACGTTAGATATTTAAATCTTATATTTTATTGTCCAAATCATATGTAAGAAAAATCATATTTCTAAAAATTAAGAACAAAAGATGAATTTTTTTTCACAATAGAAGAGGAAGAATATAATAAAATATTTTTCAGTAGTATCAGCCATTTTAATATGTGCGCATAGGGAAGAAGGTTCTAATTAGTTATGAAAATTGCACCTGATCTAAATATAATATAAAATTTATAAAATGTCGTAGGCAATTTCAAGCATATATATGCCACAGCCCTTTGAAGGTTCCAACCAGGCAAACACGGCATTCGAATGAATGAACCTCCCTCCCAAAGCGAAGAAAGATATTGCCGCTGGCGAGTCGCACGTGAATAAAAAGCACACTAGTCACCTGACCTTACTCAAAAGTCAAAAGCGAAGAAAGATACTGCCAGTGTCGAGTCGCTAGAAGTGGAAACTAACAACGGCAATTTATCGCTAATACTTATCATATAATTTATTAAAAAATAAAATAAATGTTACTCTTCTTATCCTAAATATAAGACCCTTATATATACTAGTATAAGGGTCTTACATTTAGAACAAGAGGAGTATCACTTAACGTAAAACAAAATATCTATTCTATATTGTGAATATATAAAAAAATCTCATAATATCCTGATTACAAAAAAGAATATATCTTTTTTCTCGCCGTATTAAAAGGTTTATCCGCTAATCACAAAATCGTACAGGTTAAAAAATAGGATAAAAATAAGTATAATTTTCCTTTTGCATCTGCACTTTTTTTTTCAATTTCTTCCAGCAATGAATTTGTAATTTAAAATAATTTTAAAATTATATATTAAATCGTAAATATTTTACCAACAAGAGTTGGTATAGTTGGTAAGAAGTCGGCTCATAACCCACAAGGTCGTGAGTTCGAATCCCGCTGCTGATGTGAGGACTTTGTTGGTGGGTGATCTGTAAGTACCTCTGTAAGCGCTCTTTGAGTCTGGAGGCATGCCCTGGCCCTGGTGAGCTCCCGGGACCCAACTCACCTAAACTTTTTTATACAAAAAAAAATCGTAAATATTTTTTTAAATCATGTTATAATTAAGTTATTTTTTTTAAGATTTTAAAATTAATCAATTGGGTTTTATTGGAGATAGTATAAATGAAGTCCTTTTTTTATATATAATAAATAAAGTCTTGTAATTATGACTTGAAACACTGTATATTTGAATGAGGCGGCCCAAGCCAATAGTGCGCATTCGCGGTGAAAACGGATAACAGGCGATTGAGATGCGGAGTAATTTTCTGGCACGACTGGTTGACCCAGCCTTTGACTTTGACTCGCATGCTTCACGGGAAATTGGATGCTCAAACGACGGCAGAGCTTAGCCGCGCGAGGCATCTCACCGGACACGCAGTTTTCAGTCCTACTTTCTTGTGCGAAAAGTTATTTCCATTTTCCAATGAATATTCAAAATTCTGGCAAAAGATTGGGGAAAAAAAAAATGAATACTCAAATCAAAATGAAGAAAACGTCGCTAAGTAACACCAATTAGGAACATGCATATTATTGTATCCAATTTTAGAAATGACGGCCTGTGCTTATTGTGATTAATCCTATTTGAAAAATAAATTAATTGAATGATCATCCCATACAATGAACTCGTGTAAAGTTTAATTTAGAAAGCATCAAAGGGGATCAATATGTACATACGCGTACCATACGCGTCTAGTGGCCGTGAGAGTAACTTGAAATGAAATCTTCAACACCATCACAAGACACATGCTTTGTGCAGGGCGGCAACTGGTACTACTAACTTCCATATATACGCACATATTCCAAGCATCTCCACAGATTCAGGTTGCCCGCTCCTTCATTTTCTTCCTCCGAGAAATTAAAGATGTCATCGGCGGAGAAGAGTGAGCTGCAGGTGGAAGCTTCTGATGCTTCTGGGGGTCTCACCGGGAAGAAGCTGTCTTCGCGAAAGTTACGCAGACATGACTCTCTCGACATCGAATCTCGGGCCTACTCCAATCCGAACGCTCATCATCCTTCCTCCAAGGTTCATTCCGTTTCCATACATGAATAATTAACAGTAATAATAGTTGGGTTGTAAATTTGAGATTGAAATTAATATGTATAATGCAGGAGCAACCGACGTGGTTGATGCTGCAACTGGCGTTTCAAAGCCTGGGAATAGTGTACGGTGACATCGGAACGTCGCCGCTTTATGTGTATGCAAGCACCTTCGCGGACGGCATCAATCACAACGATGACGTTTTGGGAGTTCTTTCCATGATCATTTACACCATTACGCTCATCCCTCTCATTAAATACGTCTTCATCGTTTTGAAGGCCAATGACAACGGCGACGGTACCTGCCTACACACCCTTTCCCTCTCTCCTCTTCATTCATTCTCCCAGCTTACTAATTAAACTGCCATAACTAATTCATTATATATAATGCTCTTTATGTTCCAGTAATATTTACTAAGAATGGAAGTATTTGTTAAAAAAAAAAACTGAACAAGAGAGCGAGCGAGAGAGTATTCGTGGCAAAGTTTTCATGCTGTACAATTACGGTATTTTACGTCTTTTTGCGGGGATGTTCTTCTCTGTTACATTTCAATTGTATGATATCACCGCTTTGTATACTCAAAACAATGTTATTTAATTAACAACTTATTTATAAATAATAGTTTATGTGTGCAATAAATCCGTAACCCGCGAACACGGACGCAAACTCCCTGTCTCCGTGCCTGTATTTGACTTTTTCAACTTTAAAAAAACTTATCTTCCACATCTAAAGTCGGTCTTTAAAGGCAGAAACAGTGCTAAACATCAATATGGTGGTGCCTGCTTAATTGGGACATGGACCGGGTTTTTATATGCACACACACATATATTCCAAAATTAAATTACATTTATGTGGAGTCCCTCGCCGCCAATAATCATGTATTCGTGATTCTTTTGCCGATTGACGATGACTTTGAATAGCAATATATATATATATATTATGTTTCAATAATTTACACCAAAAGAATTTGCGATTTAAATATTAGCGCAAACACTCACGCTATGATGGTAGGTATTTATACATGTGTGCGCCATCTAAAAAGGAAAAAAAAGTTATGGTTCAGTTCTTTGCCTTTGGAGGGTTATAATCTGCATAGTGAATTATGTCTAGGAGGGACATTCGCATTGTACTCTCTGATATGTCGTTATGCCAAAGTGGGGCTTATTCCCAATGAGCAATCGGAAGATGCAGAGGTGTCTAATTATCAGTTAGAGTTGCCTGAAAGCAGAAGAATGAGGAGGGCTTCAAAGATCAAATATAAACTTGAGAACAGCCACTTTGCTAAGTTTTTTCTTTTATTTGCTACCATGCTCGGTACTTCTATGGTCATTGGTGATGGTGTTCTGACTCCCTGCATTTCAGGTTTGTCTCTCTCTTTCTCTCCCTATTTCTTTACCCCTTAATTTCCAATATACCACTCTAGAGAATACGGACGCCAAATCACAATCAAAGTTAGTAATTAATTATGACATGTTTTATTTGGCTGCAGTTTTATCGGCTGTTGGAGGGATCAAGCAAGCTGCTACATCCATAACAGACGGTACGTATACGCTATGTTTCATTTACCAATATTGAAACGCAATGAAAGATGCAATGTTTCAAGGGGGTGTGTGTGTTATAAATTTATTGAAGTGTTATGTTTTATGAAAGGTACTGAATTTTCGAAATCCGCATAAATGATATTGTTTGCTTCTGACAGTCTCTTTGCTGAGACCGGCTGGACCATGATTAGGAAATTAAAAAACATTATTCACATAATATTCTCACATTTTATAATATCACGTACAATTTAATTTTATGCCCACTACTAGACAGACCTATATTTGCAAGTCAAGTGACACCGATGACATTCATGCACAATTCTTTCTTTTCCGATCCTTCCTATGTTCTTGGTACACAGATGGGGTTGTTTGGATATCCGTTGCAATTTTGGTGTGCCTTTTCATGGTCCAAAGATTTGGAACTGATAGAGTGGGGTACAGTTTTGCTCCCATTATTTGCATTTGGTTCACCTTCATTGGAGGCATTGGTATTTACAACTTTATCAAGTACGATCCAACGGTCCTCAAAGCGTTAAATCCTGCATACATTATACAATATTTCAAAAGGAACAAGAAAGATGGTTGGATTTCTCTTGGTGGCATTGTGCTCTCCACTACAGGTTTCATATGTTGTTAATTTCAGTTCGTTTTCGCCTGCAATGATAAGGTTATTTACGGCATACCATTTCTAGCTCATAGATGTGGGGGGACAAATTAATTTGCAGGTACTGAAGCATTATTTGCTGATGTTGGACATTTCAGTGTTCGTTCTATCCAAATCAGTATGTGTTCTGTGACATACCCTGCTCTTATATTGGCTTACACTGGGCAAGCCTCCTTTCTTCGCAAACATAACGATCTTGTTGCAAACACCTTTTACGAGTCAATTCCAGGTATGCTAATGAAAACTCTCAAAGCCTCGAACATGTCGATCCAACCCCTACTTGCGAAAATAAGGGGTTCAGATTAACTGTTAGTTAATTAGAATCTGTTACTGGTTATTGCAGACCCTTTGTACTGGCCAATGTTTGCGATCGCCGTTGCAGCAGCAATCATAGCTTCTCAAGCCATGATTTCTGGGACTTTCTCTATAATCCAACAATCCCTTTCACTGGGTTGCTTTCCTCGGGTGAAGATCGTGCACACTTCTACCAAGTACGAAGGACAGGTTTACATACCTGAGACTAATTACATCTTGATGATAGCGTGCGTTGCCGTTACTCTGGGATTTAGGGACACCACAAAAATTGGCAATGCCTACGGTAATCATTCCACGAATTCTCATTGTGTACTCAAAACTCTTAATCTTGCTTTGTAATCTAACGAATAGTTTCGTTCGTCGTTATACATGCAGGGATAGCTGTGGTTTTTGTAATGACACTGACATCAGCCTTACTTGTGCTTATCATGATCATGATATGGAAAACTCACTTTCTTCTTGTTATGGGTTACGTTGTTATATTTTGTTCTGTGGAGCTTCTGTATTTAAGCTCAGTGTTGTACAAGTTTGATCAAGGAGGGTATCTTCCCCTTGCCTTCGCCGCGGTGCTCATGTCCATCATGTACATCTGGAACGACGTGTACCGAAGGAAGTACTACTTTGAGCTGGACAACAAGATTTCTCCAGAGAAGCTCAGAGAGGTCGCTGCCGACACACAAGTTTCCAGAATTCCTGGTTTGGCCATGTTCTACTCTGAGCTTGTTCAAGGTGTTCCACCTATTTTCCAGCATTATGTGACAAATGTGCCTGCATTGCACTCTATTCTTGTCTTTGTCTCTATCAAATCGTTACCTATAAGCAAAGTTGCTACAGAAGAGCGATTCCTGTTCCGCAGAGTGGAACCCAAAGAACTTAACGTATTCTGTTGTGTAGCGAGATATGGGTACACTGATGTGCGCAACGAGAAAGAGCCTTTTGAGAGATTATTGGTTGAAAGGTTGAAGGAGTTTATTTCTAGAGAGGTTTGGGTGTCACCGAGAGTACTGATACAGAATGGGGAAAATGAGGAGAAAGTAGAGGTTGAAGATGAAGTAGTGCAAGAGACTCGTGAGGAAGAGAGACAACAAGAGGCTGTTAAAAGAGAGATTGAGGCAGTTGAGAGAGCAATGCGAGCACGTGTTGTGCACTTGATTGGTGAGAGCGAGGTGGTTGCTATCAAAGGAGCCAACATAGGGAAGAAGATTTTGATCAATTATGCTTACAACTTTGTGAAGAAAAACTTGAGACAAAGTGACAAAGTGTTTGATATTCCTCATAAGCGTTTGGTCAAAGTGGGTATGACTTACGAGCTTTAAACCAGACGGGAGTCCCAAATTAAAAGCTGTCTTTGGTAGAGCTCTGAAGTAAAGATTAATCTATACTGTAATGAAGGGTACATGGAACAAAAGAGAGCTGTACTGGAAGCGATTTAGCTGTTGTATATTTTATTATATTCTAAGTTGTGTATTATTGCAGGGTGCAAGTGGCAAGTTCTATATTGGTAGTAGACATTAATGAGTTTTTGTGTGGGGTATTTGTGCGATGTTTGGTTGGTACGAATCACCAATTAATTTGTATGTTTGATCGGCAGGTTGGTATCGCTTTTCTTTCCTCAGTTTTAACTCATACATGCGAGGATGGGGATTCCATTATTGATCATTTGGTGGAATATAAGTGAATATGAATCTCAGGAATCCGTAGAAGAGATTAACCAGATGTCAAATAATTGGAACGCCGCCACACGGGTCTGTGACTTCAGATACGACAACAAGAAGACCTTAATAAACGTAACATGTACATCATTATCATTACAAGGGGAAAAAACTAGCATACAGCACACCTAGCCCTAATCGTTATTTTTTATACTGATAATTTTGTCTTGGAGCATCTTTAATTGTAGCCTTAATAAAGGTAGGTAGAGCCACAAAAAGGGGATCTAGGGTTTTGAATTCAATTAGAGACAAATGTTACCTGCTAATCAAGGAGATTAGATACCGGACAATGAATGACCACTCCGACGAGTCAAGCGGATTGCGACAAAAATGAATCCACCAATGGAAATCTCATAGCCCTGTGCCTACCAATCAAAGTTTTCGTAGCAACTTATCTACCTCAACAATACGCCTACCTCTTTCTGTGCTCATTTCAGAATACGTACATTATATACACTGAAATCGCTCACATCCGAGCAGCTCGAAGATTGGAAGATCTAAAACTTGGACAGATCGATATCAGGGTGTAATATGAACAGAATGCGTATATATGTAATTATGTATCGTTACGATATTTAAGAGTGTAGAATGCGGTGGTAAAGTTAGAATGAAGTGTAAATAATGTGTGAATAATTGATATTTAAATAATGGAATGTAAATTCTGCCAAAAAAAAATGGAATCTAAATAAGAAAAATTAAAGTACGCGTAAGAAAGCATTATAACTGCCATATTTCCGCATACGATAAACCAAACTACCACTAAGCAGTTCCCAGTTTCCTTCAAAAACTTCTACTTCAAACGCTAAATGTAGGAATAAACTTCCCTTCAATTAGCTGAAATTAATGATCTCTATTATTTGTTTGGATCTTCATACATAAAGATAATTATACATGCATAGCAGAAGGTGGTAATTAATTCAATGGAAATCCTAAAATCCCATCGTTAGTTGGTTGCAAGAGTGACCAATTGACAGTGGGTAGATAAATACAGATGGAAAAGCGATTGTTTAAAAATTTATACACCAAAAACGGGAAATTTAATTCCTCAGGTATTGTTTCCAGGGGAATGTCAAAAAATACCTTTATCCCAGACAGTGCCTATTGCCTATGCGTCATAGGTGCTCAATAGATTATACTACTATTTGAGCTGAGATAATCAATCCACACACGAATTAATTATCATTCATAGATGATTCCAGATATTTTCTTCTAATTAATCCACCGTTAAGGATAAAAAAGAGTAAAACCTGCCTCACACTTGATGCTTGATCTCTTCCATCGATCAGTTATCAAAAGCAAGAAACTCCAATTTATATATATCTTGATCAACTGACAATTTCATATTAAGAATCTTCGCCAAACAAGTTAATTATATAAAACTAAACTCCCTTTGGAACTCCCAAAATTAGTTGTCAGGACGAAGCATGTCTGTTAATTGATCATCAGTAGTTCACCACTTCTGATAACAAAGGCTTATTATCACAGGACAAGAAACAAGTACAAAGATTAGCTATATAACTCACATAATCCTCAGCTACTATCTGTAATTAACCCTAAAACAACAAAGCACCACTACACCAGAATAAACAAACATATATGCAGCATCTTTTCATTAATCCACATGCTTCTACGGCAGAATATAACATGAATATCTGATCAAAATCACAGAGGGAGGGTGGGGGTGGTGGCTAACTAGCTAGAAGTTTGGAAACTGGTGTGAGTGAGAGGTGCCATTGAACCTCATCAATGAGGTACCCGTAGCAGAGGAAGCACTAGTAGTGGGGGCTCTCCTGGGAGGCTCACCTCCATATTCACAAGCTTGATCAGCAACATCAATTTCATCAGTGTGAAAATTGTTGGCCTTATTTTGGTTAGATCTCTCGCCCTCTGATTCCCTAAACTTAAGCAAATACCTCTTGAGTGGCTCGGCGTAGTCGTCAAACCCTAGAGTAGAGAGGGCCCAGCAAATATCGTCGCCATTCACTGTCTTGCGCTTCTCCTTGTGACACTTGTCAGAGGCCTCCCCAGTGACGAAGCTTATGAACTCAGAAACACATTCTTGCATGGTTTCCTTGGCTTCTTTGGAGATTTTGGCGTTAGGAGGCAGAATTTGCTTCATAATCCTCCCCACATTAGCTATTGGAAGCAAGCGATCTTGCTCCTTGATGATTCCCCCGTCTTGATGATGATGAGAATCTGTGTTGCTGAAGTTGTACTTATTAAAGCCTTCTCTCTCTGAGATATAACTCATCTCTCTGTACCACAAAGAGAGATTAACTTCAGTCCTGTCAAACACAGACACGTTGCTCTCTGTACTGACCCTAATATATATATTTATAGACGACGCAAATCCAAGAGTTGCCATGTTTATGCAAGATCATATGTGCATGTGTGTGTACCATTCATATAGGAGAATATTTTGGGTGAGGAGCATCTGTATAGCTAGCTAGCTCGACAGGTCATCAATGAATGAATATCAGCCATAGATCTAACAAGATTGTGAAGAAACTTAATAGTTTTTTTTGTTTTTTATTTGAAAAATACAGGTCATGATCGTTCATGAATTCATAATGTGATAGATATTTTTTTATGTTCAACAAGAATCTTGAAGTTATTTGACTTTGATGACGAGGCAGGTAATGAACAGGACCAGCTCAGACTCATTGGGGAACACAGTGGCGGGCAATTCCCTTTGTTGCTATGAGTTAGGTTCATATCTTTTTTATGTAACTGTGTGTGTATGTGTGTGCATATAATATATATATATATAGTTCGCGGGGCAGTAAACTTACCCGGCAGCTTTAAAGAAAGAGACTCAAAACTTATCATGTACTACATGGAGAGAATGGTCCCACCCTCCTCGGGCTTTAGCCTCTACTTCCTTTCGATCGTACTTTATGGAGGTTAATTATTTGATTAATTAATTAATTGATGTAATTAATGCCGTCCATAATTTCGAGCTAAGTACCGTAAATAATGCTGTAAATTGAATTTGTGGACGATATGAGTGCACGTCGCTTTGTTGTTTTGCGCACACTACCAATTAAACTAAGACCTAAAAAGAACTGATGACGAATAAACTATTGAACTCTTGCCACAGGGCGCCATTTCATCACCTGCTGTTTACTCGCATAGCATACGGTGAATTTAACGGCCCTTCTAGATTGCAATTAAGAAATGGTTCATTAGCACCACGAAATACACACACACACACACATATATAATTTTTAGTAACACAAACAAGTGCCATGCATAAACTGTTTTCAATATACTCTTCATTTGTGATTGGGCTTTTTGTCTTTGAATGATGCCACTGAGGAATAAATGATGCATTACTATTCACGTTCATGAATTCCTATGCTATATTACAACATGCATTTAGTTCTAAATATACAAAATTAAGGTTTCATCATTTGCCTCTTCTCTAAGTATATATTTGTGATCTTAGTAATTTAATATAGGGTTAAGGTGCATCTAGTACCTTAAAGTATTTTTCGAGCTATATCCAATACTCTAAAGTATTTTGTGGCATATCTAACATTCTGAAATATTTTTTTAATACATTCAGTACTTTGAAGTATTTTTTAGTATATCCAACACTCTAAAGTATTTTTTTAGGTGCGTATAGCACCCAAAATATTTTTTCAGTACATCTAGCATCAAGGTAAAAAAAAAAACTTTTGAGTGTTGGACGCACCTGAAAAGTACTTCAGAGTATTAGATGCACCACATAATATTTTGAGGTGGTAAATGTACCTATAAAAATATTTTGAAGTGTTGGATGCACCTTAATTTTTTAATATATCAAAATGATCTCCCAAAACATATTACTCTTCCGGTCCTTAATATAAGACTCATTTAACTAATTTGATTTGATTAAGAAAATTATGTAAGTTAGTTAATTATAAGAAATGTGACATATTTTTCCTAAAACACCATAATCATCTTTCTTAATACCCCCTCTCTCTCTTCTAATTGATTATGGTTGAGGGAGTATCCATATAGATAATTTAGAGAAAATTGATAAATATGAGAAATGGGTATTATATTAAGACTAAAACCAACTCAATAATTAGGTTAGGACCGGAGGAGTACTACTCTTGAATCTAATTTTTCTGGCATTTCTCCACCTGACCTATATAGCATGCAAGAGACAATATAATTTTCCCACAACTTCATATCAGGACATGAAAGCTAAAATATTTAACTTATATATACTGCTCTTGAACAGTTAAGAGATGTTCGAATGGTAGGGGATCCACATCTTTGCTGCCTATATTCGATCTTCCCTAGAATCATTAATTTCTCCTTCTTGTTCCCAACCCAAGGGCTTTCCGGGGAGTAATGTATCAAATAATTTTGTTCTGTGTAGTCGTGAATTATTAGTGATAGCTTGATTCTTTGCTAATCGACAAGTTCAACAAATTCCTCCGACGCATAATAATTGATTAGTCTTAATCCTCGTTATTATGCTTCACTAACCCCCCCTTTTCGCATTCTATACACACACATGAAAAGGACAAACCCTCTGACTCTTCCAATAATTTGAAGGCACATATTATTAATTAAACGCACTGGTTCTTTTTCATTTGTATTCATTCATTAAAGCAAAATCTAGGATAATTTAATCATTTTACCCTCTATAATGCTAGATATTTTATACTTACCGCCCAAATAAAAAACAAAGATTCGAGAAAAAATATATTTGGAAAGAAATTATTCCGTGCGGTGCCACCAAGCATATCCTCTCTCTGAAGGAACAGCGTTGAAGTTTTCCTCATACTACGTTTTAGAGTTTATTATTTTGTTTTTAATTGACGTTTTCTCACTGTAACTGAAACGCGAACAATTGAAGTTTTCCTTGTTCCAATTGAATAAGTAAGTAAATTACTCCCTCGTTTCTCCATATAGCTAGAGATATTTAGATATAATACTACCTCCATTTCTTCATGTAAAAGTTAGTTTGACTTTCAATTTGGCTCAAAATATAATACTCCTCCGGTCCTAATTATAAGACCCAATTGACTTATTTGAGGAGATTAAGGAAGTAAGTTAAGTTGGTTATTTATAATAAATAAGTGTTGTTATTCCTAAAATATCCTTGCTAATTAAGTATATTGGCTAAAACTATCATTATTAGAAGGATTATCTTGAAAAAAATACATAAATATAAGAGAGAAAATGGATTGGGTCTTATAATTAGGACCAAATAAAAAGTCAAATTGGGTCTTATAATAAGGACCGGAGGAGTACTACCTTCTGTCCTAATTATAAGTGCTAGTTGACTAATTTGAGGAGATTGAGAAAAGAAGTTAAGTTAGTTATTTGTAATAAATAGGTGTTGTTTTTCCTAAAATATCCTTACTAATCAAGTGTATTGGTTAGAACTATCATTATTAGAAGGACTATCTTGAAAAAAAATGCATAAATATTAAAGACAAAGTGGATTGGGGTTTTATATTTAGGACCAAAATAAAAATCAAACGAGGTGTTATATTAAGATCAGAAGTGGTACTCTAGTTCACTTTGTTTTTCATATTTATCCATTATTTCAAAGTAGTCTTTGTAATAATTGTATATGTTAAATATTTCATCAAATGATAGTTTTAGTTAATACATATGATTAGTAAAGGTATTCTAAGAAAGACAACACCTATTTATTGCAAATAACTAATTTAACTAATTTTTTCTAGTCTTTCCAAATTAGTCAACTAATTTTTATATTAAAGATTGGAGGAAATATATATGTTTATACGCAAACATAGAAAACATATCCATAACCGCACTAACCACATGAATAGCATAATTTTGTATGAAATCAATATAAAGGATATTTCTATTTAAAATAAATGCAGTTGTAACTACTTTTTATACATCAGTGGTGAGAAAGATTAATATAATTCATAATTTTCAAGTTTTAATGGAGAGCAACGAGACTAGCTCAGATAATAAGAATGTGGTAGGACATGAGTGAAGCTTCCGAATTCAAACAATCATATCATATGAGGGAAGAAAAAGTTAAGCTTTATTGGAGGCTTAGGATCTCAGATCGCGGGACGGGGACACCAGCACAGAGTCATCATGTTTGAGCCAGGAATTAATTAATATAAAAACATGGCCAGTACGCTATTATAGAGTTTCTAAATTGGGATATTAGTAATCATAATTTAATAGTTGACGGTAAATATATATAGTAATGGAATTTAAATTAGAATCTCGAACAGAAGTAGTCTCTGTCTCCTGCCAATAGGTACGAATTCCACACATAAATATATGTTTGTCTATAATATATAGGTTACCAGAATACTACATGTTGATGCATGTTCCAAGGTCATCGCAAGTCGTGAAAGGTAGGTTTGCCAATCTTCACAGCGAAGTTAGTGTGGATGGAGAGAACATGATTTGTGGTTCTGAGTATAATTTCATTGGTCCACCTTCTTTAAACAGTACAAAGGTTGAGTTAATATACAAACATCACCTTCATATTTTATTCCACAGATCAGACCATTCAGCACAAAAGAAACACTTATTGCCCTCACTTACCATTCAGTTTTATTATAATTGTATATTGCTAACACAGTTCACTTTATAATATGTATAAGCATATATAGACGCAGGAGTTATGTATTTTCAGACATATATATGTATGCATGTACGTACGTACGTTTCTGATCTCTTGTAGTTTTCTGCAGTTCAAACTTTTCTGTAACTGTCTATTTAGTTTCGAATCGGAGCCGAAAGATAACATCTTAATTCTTTTATCTGTCTCTCTGTCCGTTCATTTTTCATTAAGATCTGAGCCTAAACAAGCAACAATTGAAGTTGTATGCATGTGATACGTACAATAATGCTTGTGGCATGCAGCAGACTAAAAACAACTAATAACATTGTTATGGTACACGCGCATACATACATACATATATATATATATACTATTTTCGATCCTTAAAGTAAAAACTTGTTTGACTTTTATTTTAGTCCTAAATGTAAGATTCCGGTTCACTTTATCTATTGTATTTATTTATTTTTTTTCAAAGTAGTCCTTGTAATAATTATAGTTCTAACAAATACACTTTATTAGCAAAAATATTTTAAAAAAGATAACACAGATTTATTACAAATAACTAACTTAACTATTTTTTTTAATCTACTTAAATTAATCAACTAGCTTTTATGTTAAAGATCAGAATATAATATATATTAAGGTGGATCGGATATGCTTAACGAAGAAGTTGTTTTGATATGCGCACATATATATACATGTGTGTGTTTATATTAAAGAAGAAGACTCTGTCCATGGGGGATTCTTTGCGACAAATTGGGCAATAAACTAATATAAATAGGTAAGTGGGTGTAGGCACCTAACTGGGAAAGAGAGTTTGACAAACCGAAAAGGGTTATTAAAGTGATATTGTTCTGTTGGTGTGTGTGATTAAGAGAGACGTGGATCTTGAAAAAGAAATTCGTACGCTCACTTTATTATTATATTTTCTGTTGTGGAGAGGCCACCTTTCCACTTTTGTTCTCATCGTTCCACTCTTGTAGTGGGCATCTTTTGGTGATCCATCTGATCTATTCAGTATTTGCAGGGTCTCTGCATTTATTATTACCCTTTGCCACAACGTTTACTCTCGCCCTGGCCACTTGTCACAAAATTAAACATTCGAATCTTGCGCCTTCAAAAGATTGTTCTGTTAACTAACGCTGATTAGATCTAATAGAAAGAGAAATAGTTTCTCATACTATGACAAATCAAGATTCAAATTCTTATTATAAAAAGTGCTCACATTTAGTATCCGACGATAGTATTTTAAATATGATTAATGTTGTGATGGAATGCCTGTGCATAGCAAGAAAAGAAAAGGGAAGTTGCCTATTTAATTCTCTTCTTCTTCTTCTCGTGTGACGTATGAACAAAGCTTAATCCGTGCGATGCCTCAGTTTACTATCTATTGATCGTTTGTGTAAAGTAAACCCCCAAAAGCCTTTTTTTCCCCACCATTAAAAGCCTGTGATCTCATCCACACATAGTTGATTTCCCAAAGAGGCATACAATACATTACGACTAAGAACCACTTGCGCTCTAACATGGTCACGTGCCGACTGCTGATTGTTTATGCTCCCAGATACATCATGGATCTGAGTCAATGCTTAATCACACAAAAGGATCATAAACTTGGATTCGAGGCGTCCTTTGTGCCCAACAAAATAAACACGTGGTGTTACAATATAACCCGACTGTCGTTTCTTTTTTTTTTTTGCTCCCAAATAAATTGAGACTTTTTGTGTGTGTGAAAACGGGGCTAGACATTGGTTCTTGTGGTCCTTGCTGATTACCCGCTTCACGCAAAGAGACCCGGCCCAATATAATTTGGGCTCAGAATGGAACGGGAATTTGCTTCGTTTACCTCCAGGATAATTAGGCCCAGTGATATCCCATTTTCAAGCTCAGTGAAGCTTCAATGTATTAGGAAAAAATAATAATAGTAATAAAATAAAATAAAAGTGATCCTCACCGTCCTCTTACGTCCAGTGAAGCAGGTAACCATGGCTCGGGCTAAACGGAGCGATAAGTGATCTTTAACTCGAGAACAAACGATCGACACCAGAATCATTGCCGCCAGCGTCACACGACGTTGGCAGCTTCATAGGCTCAATAGGCGATCTTTAAATATTTCAATTTTTTTATAGTGAATTATTCATCTAAAGAAGCTCGTCCATATTAACCCTAAACAAAATCAAATTATTACAATAACTGTAAATCTGTAAATTAAGATAAGCTCGTGGGAGAGAATGGTTGTTCATGGCTTTGGTTTTATCTACAGAGTCTCTTGTCTGTGCCAATTGGCAAACAAGTCGATTAATAAATTATGAAATACTATACAAACCAAGCTATTCTGGGAAAAGGTCATCGTCATCAGTTGGGTTTGACTTATAATAAAAGCAACACTCTGTGATGACTGGTATAAACTTGCATTGCTTCGATCTGTCATTGCATTGTTGTGAGCATGCGTGACTATTCATCAAATATATCGATCTTTATTCCATCGATAATCTCTAAAAGTCATTCATCGTCGCCCATAATTAATAATTACGAGGATGTGCAGCATTGAGAAGCTTCTAATATTTTGTTGATTACGTTACTCTGACGTTGCCTGGCTCCCGTTTCATATTCGGGTTTCCGTCTGCTTCTTGTTTTTCAGCCTACACCTCTGCCAGCTGCAAAATTTAACATGAGAATTTTTTTTTGGATAAACATATTACATATACAACATCTGATTATTCACATAATATCTACTTAACTAATTTGGATATACCAAGAAAAGTAATTAAATAGTTATTTGTGAAAAAATATGTGCTGTCCTAAAACATTCTTTTAAATCATTTATATTGAAATTACCTTTTGAAACAATAACATATACGATTAATAGGGTTAATTTGAATAAATAAAAATAACAAAATGTATTGAAATCTTATATTTAAGATCATATTTAATTTTTTATTAGCTTTTATATTAGGAACGAGAAGTAGTATAACATGTCCTAAGCCTCTTTCCCTCTATATCTCACACACAATAACTTGTTTTAGGATGAGTTTTTATGAAAACCAAAACGGAATTAGGAGTTGTCATTGTATATATTACTTCTACAAAAGTTAACATCAATGTTAAATTACATATTAATTAAATATAACCTCAACGTTTCAATAGCCATAACCAAGATACACCTAATTTCCTAATGAGGCCATATAGAAATCTCACGTTAATTTCAATTATCATCTTTTCTCACTAAAATGAGAGCATATGCGTGCTAGGGACCCATGATAACAAATATCTGTTTGAAGTGCTAATTTATTTGAATGCGTATTAAGTAAAAATACATAGCAGCAAGTGCAGATCGAAGAGATATCTACATAGAAGAATAACAAATTAAATTAAATGGAAAATAGATAAATAATTTGTTTAGAACATTTCCATCATAATGCGGACAAGTACAATTTGGAGCTGAACCTCGAAGTTGTCCTCAAATAAGAATATGATTTGTATATATAAGTTATTGATCTCAGGGCAGCCATAGCCTGCCAACTTCTCAAAAGAAACAAAGAACAACTCCTCTTGGGTTTGTCTTGCTCCAGTGCTTTAGAGTTTAAGGAGTGTCGCAATATATGCCAGAAAACAGAAACCTCGGCTTTCACTGTGCGGACACACAGAAACTTGTTCATTACATCAACTTCTAATTATAATTACAGTTTTTCTTTGTGTTCAAATGTCAAATATTTCAGGTGATGAAGCAGGTTTGTCCCCAGGGGAACACGTCCAATATGAGGAAAGCCAGAACCAACAGCAACAAGACAACCACTTGCATGGCTCAAGCTCAAGACCTTATTACCACAACCATAATGCCTCAAATGATTATCAACATCATCCTCAATCAGCCAAGAAGAAGCGAAATCTCCCTGGAACTCCAGGCAAATTCAACTCTACTCCTCAATATTCACCATAGCTTCTTTTCTCCTGCATATAAAATATTACTCCTCCGGTCCTTATTATAAGACCCAATTTGACTTTTTATTTGGTCCTAATTATAAGACCCAATCCATTTTCTCTCTTATATTTATGCATTTTTTTCCAAGATAATCCTTCTAATAATGATAGTTTTAGCCAATATACTTAATTAGCAAGGATATTTTAGGAATAATTAACAACACTTATTTATTATAAATAACCAACTTAACTTACTTCCTTAATTTCCTCAAATAAGTCAATTGGGTCTTATAATTAGGACCGGAGGAGTATTTTCATCTTCCACTACAAATCATCGTTTCTTGTTTATTCAGATTTTTAGGTAGTAATTAGATATTCCTGTGACACATACTTAATGTAAGACTTAATTAAATAATTTGAGTAGATTATGATTTTTTTTTAAATACTTTAAGCACTTTCTTAATTAATTTTCTCCTACCTTCTCCTACTGATTATTGTTCAGGGAATATCAATAAAGTTAATTTTAAAAAAAATTGACAAACCTGCAAAATAGGTTTTATATCTGGGACAAACATTAACTCCCCCAATCAAGTTACATTAAGGATCCGAGAAGTAGGAGTATTATAGATACATGGTTAACCTGAGAAGAAGCTGCAGTAATAATGGATGAAATATTACTGATGAATTAGATCCGAATGCCGAAGTGATTGCTTTGTCACCTACGACACTGATGGCAACGAACAGATTCGTGTGTGAGATATGCAACAAAGGGTTTCAGAGGGACCAGAACCTGCAGTTGCACAGGAGAGGTCACAATCTGCCATGGAAACTGAGACAGAGACCGAGCAATGAAGTGAGCAAGAAGCGAGTTTACGTGTGTCCAGAGCCTTCGTGCGTCCACCATGGCCCAGCTCGAGCACTTGGAGACCTCACTGGCATCAAAAAGCACTTTAGCCGCAAACACGGCGAGAAGAAATGGAAATGCGACAAATGCTCCAAAAAATACGCCGTCCAATCTGATCGGAAAGCCCACCAGAAAACCTGCGGCACCCGCGAATACAAGTGCGATTGTGGCACCATATTTTCCAGGTTAGTCTCACTCTCAGGTTGTTGCATAGAGATCAAACATAATGGGTTCTTTAATAATGCTTTGTTATCTGAATTGTGTAGGAGAGATAGTTTCGTCACTCACAGGGCATTTTGTGATGCGTTGACTGAAGAAAATAACAGGGCGAACCAGGGATTAACCAGTGCAAAATCTGCAGTATCTCTAAACACTCATTCCAACGAAGCATCTGAGTTAAACACAATGGCTCCTCAGGGAATCGTTCCTGTGTCATTGAAGTGGGGAGGCCTGTTCACCACCGCTTCAGGTGCACTTGTCGGTGGTCTTAAGGGCTTGCCCCCTCCTTCGTCCAGCTCCTCTGTTTTTGATTCCATCCAAGAGGGCCAAAAAGGTTCAGAGTCAGCCCACGCGTCTGCAACGGCTTTACTACAGAGAGCAGCTCAAATGGGTGCCACCGCAAGTAATAATAGCAATAACTCTCCCATGGTTCATAAAGGGTATGTTACTTCCATGGCAGGCCCTGATTACCACCCTCAACCAAACCTGGCTGGGATTGGTGGAGGTGGGGAATTCAGCAACCTCTTGTTCCAGAAAGGTGGGCAAGAAATGTCGCAATCGTTTGACTCTTACAATGCATCTGGTTTGAATGATATGGAAATGTTGAGCCAAATGGTGATGGGAGGAAGACATGGAACAGAAGCAAACTCTGAGGAGCTCGAAAGGAATGGAGGAGCAAGTGAGATGACCAGAGTCCACGACTTCTTGGGCGTCGGGGGGCCCCCTCCCATGCCCATTCCGACGAATTTGCACGGGCTTCACAGTAGCTTTGGCTATAACGGAGATTGGAGTTGGAAGCAGTTATGAGATTCAATTGCTTTATTAGTAGATATGGCTTGAACAAGCCTTAGTGGGTGATTCTTTCAGGTCAGGTAATTCCTTCAGAGTGACGCGCCGAAAAAATGAAGTTCAATTCCATTATGAGAACTACACTGTACTTTTTTTTTTTTGGGGGGGGGGGGATTTTAATTTCATATGATAAGCTTAACGTTCCTACCTCAAAAAAAAAACAATACTTTTTATATAATTAATTTCATTACGTTATGCAAACAAGTGGAATGTGCAAGTTTAGTGTCCATTAATCATAAAAATAAGTTTTGGTAAAAAAAATTATAAAAATAATTTTTAAATAATTAATTTAAGTCCGTCGAGCAAAAAGTATTGCTCTCCGTCTTTATTTTTTTCCTTCCTAAATTGTCTGTCATACTGGTGTTCCTAAACAAAATTATCAGTCAGGCCCAAAATGCCATGCAGAAGGCCCATTGCTTGTAAGGATAGCAGTTTGGTCATTGCATGCGGAAAAAACCCTAACCCTAATTAGATCGCCTCTATTTAATCCGCCCCCCGAACTCCTCATGCGGACACTGGCAGGTCGTCCCTGTGCTCTGCTCTTGTTTCTATTGTTTGGTAGGTTGCCTATTACCGTGTTCTTCTGATTTCGCGCTTCTCTTCTGTTTTTCTACTCTTGTGTTGTGGAGGCAATGATGTTGCGAACTACCTATTTTATGAGGGATTTTTCCCTTGTGATTACAAAACCACCAATGGATCCTTCTGAGCCTTTACTCTTCTTTGGGGCATCTCTCTTTTTCGTGCTCTCTAGAATTAGACGTCTTTCTGATATAGCAAGAGAATTAGACTTCCTTCTTCAGAGACACGAGAATACTAGTGATGGTAACAATGTTTAAGATGGAGCCACCGATATGATGATAAGCTGTTCGGAAATTCTATGTGTCGACTTACAAATTCAGACTACAATTATCTGATCGGTGGTTTCTTCGTCGTCCTAAAGTTTTTCTCAAGTTTCCGATTTCGTTTCAAACTTCGATAACACATCAACCGATCCGATTCATCTGGATAATGGTAGTTTGAGAACTAATAACAATAATGCCATATCATATGCTCTGTCCTCGGGAAACTTAGTCCCGATGTTTCTTAATATTTTTAAAATAAAAATTAGATGATTAATTTAAATAGATTAATAAAATTAATTATTTGTAATAAATAGAAATTATTTTTTAAAAATATTTTTGTTAATATATTAATTAGAACTATTAATATTATAAATATTATTTTTTTAAAAAAGTAAATATAAGAAATAAAATAAATTGAAATCTTTATATTAATTGTGTGTTTGTATTTTCCTACTATCCTTCTTTTCTTTCTTTCTATTAGTAGGGTTACGCATATTCAAAGTTTACATATACACTAAATATGAGTATTTTTTTTTTCACTAAGAAAAAATATGGTTATTTCTTCCTACACCCGTTAGGGTATTCCTTCCACCGAAATTTCGAATCTCAGTTCGCCAAAACCAAACCTTGTTGGTCACTTTGTTGCTATGAGTTACAAGTTGTTGTAGTGAAAAAGAAAAAAGAAAAAAAAGAAAAAGAAAGAAAAGGAAAGAAACACAACCGAACCACCAAGAGCTTGATCTCAAGTCTGAAGTTCGAGACTAGGGAAATTAGTATGGGCCTATGGAGTTCCCGGGACAAGGGGCCAATGACAGGCGGGACAAGGGGCTGGCTTGGGAGTTGGGACACACAAACGCATAAAAAGCACGACGAACGTGGGCCCTAGGCTCGCTTCGAAGAGATTAAAAATAGAATTTTTATCAACAACTATGATAATGTTTATGTAACTCTTAGAAATCTCTGGCAAAAAAAAAAAAATGTTAACTCTTAGAAATATATTAGTTTAATGTCTATCCAAGTATTGCCAGGCTTTGACTATGCCTTTTTTTAGCCTTGTTTTCTTTGGTCAAAACAATTTTTTTTCCCGTTTAAAAGGGCATAAATTAACATGATCTAAATTCAAAGTTATAGAATGTGATGCATGGCATGTAATAACTGTTTTCACAGCACTTGAAGTGCCTTGAGAAAGCAATATCATGTCATTATTAAGTACAAAACAAAATTATAACAAAAAAAAATAAAGCACAGAACAAATGTGGATTACTTTATTGCTTCAGCTTTGCCCCATTTTCGCATTCGAGAAACATGCATAGACGTGGGCGTGGAGTTGCTAAAAATTGCAACTTCATGGACTATTCCTGTAAATGATTCAACTGCGGAATTGGTCTCCCTAGTCGTAGCTGAATGCTGACACGAGTAACATCCGAGACGGCCTTCAAAACCTCTTTCTCTGCTTCCTCTGCTATTTCCATTGCATTTCTGTGTATAGATGAACATGAAATGCGATGAGACAGTCGCATTTACATTTCATAATATTCACCAAGGGGGCATCAAACTCAGGCAATGAACTTTACCGAATTTGCATATCGGGGGGCATGGAAACCTCAATTTGAAGAATAATTTTGCCTTGCAATGTGTGCCGTGTTACCCGTTCGACTGCCATCTGAAATCAGTGATTGATAGGTTACATCATTCATAAAGTCTACCACCATTGACAATAAAATCTTATTTGCTGTCAGCACTCCATCTTAATATGGAAACTAAATGAAACACAGCAAGAGCAAAAAGCCTGGACTTAAATGGTAAATTGCTAATGGGATGTCTAATCAACAAAACCTGGCTTTTATATAAAAATATTACCTGTGCGAAGTTTGATGAGATGATGTCAGAAACAATCTTATCAATATGATTATGTCCGGTAGGAATGCCGGAGTTTTGATCCATATCATCGCTCCAAGTAACTTGCTGATCTGCAGGATCTACAAAAGCACAGAGAATTCAAACTGAGAGTATTTGTAGATGCAAAAACGTAGCACAACAAATAACCTCCACTGCAAGAAAGAAAAAGCGATCTAGAAAGAATATATGACTATAATGAATTTTTGTTTGAAAAAATTGCAAGACTAGCAAGTATACCGATGTGTATGAAAATTTCAGCCACTGTCGGATGGGATTTGTGTATATGATGACGGACATTTTCCCCAATGTCATGTGCAGCACTCACACTAGAAAAAGGATCAACCTGCAGGGCAAGACTGAGAAATTAACTCTGAGAAACAATTATAATTAAGTCACTTGATGACAAATAATCTATGTGGCATAGAACAGACAAAGACGAACTAACCTCAATATTCACATCAAGATATAAAGATGAACCAGCTCTCCTTCCTCTCAAGCGATTGCAACCCTGTGCAGAAACTCAAAACAAAAAAAATGACAATGGAAAACAAAACACATGCAGAGTCCAAGATGCCAAAACCAAATTAAAGACTCGAGACTCATAATAAACTGAACCAGCGACAGTGTGTTTTAAAAGTGAGGGGGGAAAAAAGTACCTTGACACCATCAACTTGCAGTATTGTTTGTTTGATAGGATCCATTTGCTGTGATGGAATTGCAGCATCCACCAGTTCCATGATGCTAAAAATTAACGGAAAAAAAATGTATATTAGAGCCAAGGATTGCGCTTAGTCACGGTTATAAATATTTCAAGATGAGGAAAATTTCCTTTTAGCCAGAATAAATTTAGCTCCAGTGGTCACAGAATCAAATCACATTGGAGGGTCGGTGGCAAGTGACTATATGGCTACCTAAGATTCCAACATGCGTCTCATACATCGGGGTTAACGTAACAGGTTGTGTAACCAAAACAACAATTGGTTAAATTCTTACAAATCAACAAGTGCATTACAAGCAATAATGACTTCAGGTGAAACAGGAAAATAGTAAGGTACCGCTTTTTATTTTCCAAATATCAAGATGAATCAGTTACCTTTGGTAACCCGTTTCAGCTCCAGCTTTTAGAATCATCCCAGAGACAAGAAGTCCTGCAAGCGGATCTAGAAACTTCACACCGAGGATGGAGCCTCCTAACAAGGAGATGAACAATTATGGTCAAAGAATGTAAACAAGACAAAAATGAATCAAGTAATCCGGAATATTGTGCAATACACAGTCAAATTGCATAAAGTCGTATCCTCTTATCAGCAGCCTTATTACAATGGCAGCATAAAGATACAGAAAATTGAACGGCAACCATACTTCTCTTACGTGGAATATAAGGACAGAGGTTTTGAATATAAGTTGATTTATCATGCAACATGCATTAGAAATTGGCATAATAGAAAATCATCCCAAGTAACCAAACTAAGCCATATTTCAAAAGATATGTGCCTTACCAACTCCAATGAGAGCAACTACAGATGAAATTGCATCTGCACGATGATGCCATGCATTTGCTTTCATCAGTCCACTACCTTGCCTTTCACCAACTCGCTTTGTTGCCCAGTAAAGCCTGGAGATCAGAAATACACGTGAAAAACAAAAGCCTTCAGGATAGAACAATATTCCAATTCCCTCCATGCATGAGCGCACGCACACCAAAGAAAATGAGGAACTCGAAGTGCACAGACTAATACAATTTCTGAGAAGAGCTTAAATTACAGGGCCAAGAGTTTCAAATCCCCCCGTTTTTTTTTGGGGGGGGGGTGTTCATAGAGTCCACAGAAAGCAGAAAGCTTGTGCCAACATAAAAGGTTTCTTATTTTCGGATTGCCCTCTTATCTTCACTCCTTGATTAATTACTTCGAATTTGAAGCCTTTTAAGATTCAAGATTATTGTTGTTTTGTCAGCTAATATGCCACATTATTTTTCTTCAGACTCAGACTTGATATATGATTTCCTAAAAGTTCGTAGTTTAGTTCTGTCTAACTCTCCCCCCAAAATTTTCAGCTCCCCTCTTGTCTCACAACACAATGATTAAAGCCAAGCTATAGAAGTTTCAACCTAATTATTTGCAGTAATTGGTTGAATACATTAATGATCAAATTCTTAGGCACCCATCTAACTTAAACTTTTTAATAAAGCTGGCCATGAATAAGATGCTATCCGAATTCTCTGTATGACTAGAATTGGTGCATAGTTGACTAGAATTAGATAAATTCAGCAATACTTGAAACAGTGAAATGGTACATAGTTGACCAGAATTGGCAGGAGGAGCACTAGGACCTTTGCTTATTGGTGCATGTTAATAATATGAGTAATTGCAGTACCCTTCTTTAATACATATAGACACAATAGCCATATTCAGAGCTAGAACGGGGTGATCCATGTCAATTCGGTGATGATGTCCACCATGCTGGTGGCTATGCAAATGCTCATGTGCCAATAACTGGCTAACCATTTCAGGACCAGAGGAGTACAATCCCTGCACATGAATAAAATAAAAATGTCTTTTAAGGCCCAAGATAAATGACAGGAAGATCTAGATTAATTTTTAGTCTGTAAAAAAAAAAAAAAACTTCAAACTTTATTCAAATTATGCTGTTCATCAGAATAAGTAAGTAATACAATAAATAGATTGAAGATTAAATTTCAGGCTGTACCAGCAGGATATCTATAGCGTGCCATGCAATGCCACCACCGGTCGCCAGAAGCATACAAGAAATTCCAAGGGCTCCGAGAGTCTCAAACTTACCATGTCCTACGATATGATGAGGAAGAAAGATAAATATAAAACATATAGAAGCCTTTTAAACAGAAACAGTTCTATAATATATTAGAAACAGTGTGTTCATGAAAAAGAGAGATAAATGGAGTAGCGTGTAGATACAAAATCAGAAGTGACCATATGGGTGTTCGTTATCTTTAGGCGCCTTGGCAACTTTGAAAGACCACAAAGATACGCCACTTAGAACCTGTGGCATACAAGGCGTTATATTAATAGGGGATCGAATAAAATATACATCTAATAAGGAATGAGAAATCACATATTGGGAAAAAAAACCACACACGCACGCACGCACACTAGCAATGGAGATACCACATCAGATATGGAATGAGCAGCATCAGCAATTATGGCTGTACTTCCAGAAAGATAACCGACTAAGGCCTTTCCTGTGGCCAAACCAATGTCAGAGGCCAGACCCAACCTAAAAATGTTCTCTCCTTCCTTTTGAAGGAGGAGGTGCTGATGTTCGTGATCCCCATGAGAATGTCCCATATGCCATCTCCTAGTAATTCTGAATACCGGATGGTTAGAGACTAACAAGGAAGAGTCAAATCGATGAAGATTCGCCGATACCAGCAAGGAAGGCAGACTTTTCTCGTAAGATCGTGATGAGAGCCTTGTGATACAGGTTCTGTACACGGTATTGAGATAGCTGAACCTAAATCCCATGATGATTTAGACTGGCGCCCGGGCCTGGAAGGGTTTGCTCTTGAGTTCGCGCTTTATTTATTGCTGTTAAGAATACGATGCAAGCGTCCGCAGATGCAGAAGCTGCCACATGCTGTGAGAACCTGTTCAATTACTTTTCTTAACGAATATATTCTTTATTAATTAAATTAAAGTAAATAATTTTAATTTAAGTACGGGAAGCAACTAAGCAAGTAATTTTAATAATAAGGTAAATGTATGAACTTTTTATATCATTAAAAAAATTATATCCGTCACATGTTAATTTAAAAGTGACAAGATGCAAAAACCAAATATGAATCTTTTCTTTATAGAAGCTATTCACATCCATTTTTTTAATTCTCATTTTAAAATTTTTAACTGTTTAATATGTGTTGGTGTTGGCATATGAAAGTTTTGAACATGTGTTATGTTAGCATATGACATTTGACTAATGTGAGGAAATAATTACACAAACTACTGTTCTTCAGAATATTTACTATGACGAGCTCATTGATAAATTTGGATCAAAACTTTTGATGAGTTGAATTCTATTTTCATAGCCATCTTTATTCATTTACATCGATAGTAGTAATTATTAACAAATCATTTGTAAATACTTGTTTTGATCTATACAAACCAATACAATTTTTAAAAATGATACTACCTCTTATCTTTAATATAAAATCTTATTTAACTTTTATTTTAGTTCTAAATATAAGACCCCAATCTATTTTATTTTTTATATATATATTTTTTAAGATAATCATTCTAATAATAGTAGCTCTAACCAATAAACCTGATTAATAAGGATATTTTATGAAAAATAATATCTATTTAGTACAAATAACTAACTTAATTTATTTACTTAATCAACTCAAATTAGTCAATTAGTTTTTATATTTAAAACCAAAAGTAGTATATATAAATATTATTGTCGTGGAGTACTATCGTTTTTGGTTATAACATGAAACAAGCAATTCTCACAAGCCAATTAAGAAGTGCATAAAAATACCTCATAAATTTACGAGTGTTACAAACATGATATGAATTATACCTTGCATCGTTAAATTCTGAGTAAATCTAAAATTTAAAACTGAAAAAGACCCTTCAACAATACAAGCAGCCTTCATCAATTCCTTGTACCTTATCTTTTTCCCTCATTTGTAAACCTCGATATATTGAATAGTTAAATCTATTGGAGAAAACTATACATATGAAGGAAGAAATAAGTTTCTTTAGAAGGAAGAGATCTGCTTTGCGAGACTCTAGATCATTTTCATATTGTGACAAGCAATACAAAGTCAAGACCCTGCAGATAAAGCAGTAGCAATAACTGTAATGTCATTGCCTACTATGTCTCCAATCATCCACAGGAATATCATCTCAATCAGAATCCATCTCTGTACATGTGAAAATTGCCCAATAAGGAAACCAATCCATCACACCAAATCGAGCGGAACCCTAAGATCACCTCTGATCGTGCCACTTCCTGCTTCCTTGTCTACTGGGATCCCAGTAACCAGAAGAACCCCGATGTCTTGACCATTCAGGCCTATAGTTACTCCCCGGGTTCATTCTGGAATCAGGTAAACTCCTCCCTCTGATATACCCATTATTTCTACTTGGACTATTATCTGGACTCCATGATTCAAATTCTCCTCCTCCTCCTCCTCCATAATCATTTCTCTCCCACGAATAACCGGATCGCTTGGGTCTTTCAACTGACGCGTTATAAGTGTTTTGATTTACTTGAGAATGATAACTGGAGGATATATCCTGTCTAAGTCTCCAAGACTCTGAAACATGACCTTGTTTCTCCATAGGAGGAGGGTAGGAATGTAGAGCGTTGTGAGAGGAAGGTTCATAAAAATGGGGCGGCTGCAATAAATGGGCATGCCCCTGTGGGGGTGTGACTGAACTTGGTGTTGGTGATGGTGTCGGAGTTGGTGATGGCAGGTCATAAGATTGAAGATGTGAATTAGACAATCCCTCTTGTATTCTCAAATTAGCTATTGGTTTTACATTACTACTGATACCGGTGCTATCTACCCGCATAGCTAAAGGTGAGTGTGCAGTGGATAAGTTAACAGACGATGCATTCGCAGGTATTACGTCGTTCATCATGGTACTTAAACCTATGTTCGATGATAGCATTTGGGTTGGAGAATTGGTAAGCAGAGTTGGATGCACAGAGGGAAGAGCAGAAACAACATTAGGCGCTTGAGACAGTGAATCAGTTCGATGTTGTCGTACTGCCAAGCCAGGGGCTGCTGGAACCTGAGGCAATACAATGGCGTTGGTTGCAGCTGCTGGAAAGCTGATGCTTCTGTCAGGCGCCGTGTTGTGGCGTGAAAAAGGATTCTTTGTAGCTTCTGTCGTCCACCCACTCTGAAAAGTCCATAAATGGAGAATGTCAGTCCATGCAACAAATCAATAATTTTTTTTCCACATTTGGTCGTGATTTAAAAATTTTAGCAGGATGGCGAATAAAGATGAAACCATGGAGGGCCCTTGCATCCCATCTGGCGCCTTGCTTTGCCAAGAAGGTAAAGCCCTCTAAACTTTCTCCAAGGGAAACCGATTAATATTACCATTACCAAGAAAAATTGTGATTAAATCTAACGAACAAATGGTCTTCTTGAATACAAGGATTTGACGTGTGATTATTTACTTTTTGTTTCAAAATAGAGAGAACTTGAAGGTCCACCAAACTCCGATGGGGAATGTTGGCACGCTTATTTGAGCTCTCAATGTATGCCACTAATGAATCAGAAACCCATGTCCCACAACCAAATTAGAAAAAATTAGTAACACCAACGCCAGATGTTAGATGGAGCAGGCCCCACGATACATCCGCTCCTCACTCTTTAGGCATACCACAAGTGCCGACAAGGCTGAAGTTGATTCTAAGAGACAAGAAGACCTTTGATAAATAGTTGCAATATAAAATCTCAAATCACGCACCGTTCTTGGATCGTTAGAAGGAGTTGGAGAAGGAAGAGAAACTTCCGCCTTCTCCTGCGCCTTTCCACCAATGCTGCCATTTGTATTGTCAGCCAAATGGACGCTACCTTTTTTGATCATGTCAAGCAGCTTTACCGTTTCCTCACTCGGTATACTACCAGCTTGTCCAGAAGTCAGTGCAAACACCAACTCGGGATTTTTAAGAAGTACAGCAAGCAGCTCCAGATCAGGCTCAGCAACATTTACATTAGCGTTGGAAGATGAAGGGTTCGCCACTTGAATACCTTCATTAGCAGGAGCTGGTGCTTCTGCACCCTCAACATCAGGTAGCTGCTCAATAGGAATTGATGGGGTCAACGTGTCATCATAGTCCATTTCGAGGTCCCATGGCTCGTTGGGATTAAGCGGTATCTCCTGGATAGTCTGATAAATTATCTCTTCTCCCCTCCGATTTCTACTTTTCTGAACATCAACCTCTTTGCTGTTTTCACCAGCACCAACTCTCCAGGTATCGTTAAGTTTCACTTCTGCAGAAAGGGAAGGGCACAAAAGACTCAGAACAAAAATGTGATTCAACATTTAATCAAATTACAAGAACCCCAGAAACCCAAGAAATAGCAAGATTGCATGCTGTGCGAAAAGTGGGCGGAAACTTTTTGATAACTAGATTCATGGTAAATATCCAAAGTTAGATATCGTATATCCAGATCACCGCTCATTTCTTTCAAATTCAACAAGGATAACGATTTAGAGTCAAGACCAACGAAAGAACGACATCGATGTAAGAAAATTGGAGAATTAGGGAAAACAGACAATTGATTTATGCAAAAACCTATAAAGATATAATCACATGCGGTAAGAAGGCTAGGGTCGGAAACTTCTGGTGCATGGAACCCCAGCTCATCCCGTGTCATAGCTCATAAATCGGGCCCTAGCCCCACAGATATTCTCACGAATTGCAGATTACTGTTCACAACTTAGGCCCCATTGTAGGATATTGATGCTCGGTGGCTGCCATACAAACTCCCAAAATCTGAGACGAAAGATTTAAAAAGAAAACGAATATTGCACCCAGAGTCATGACCATGTTTGAAAATTACAACTTAAAACGGCCACTCCCAATGCCACATGTACTGGGACCTGGAATACTTACATGGAGAAGAAACCCCCATCTCGAGTTCCAAAGTCAGATTTCAGCTGGTTTTAGTTCATTCATTCCAACAAACTGAGGTGATACTGTTAAATCCAATTGTTGATTATTTTACAGCCAATAAATTCCTCATTCTCAATCTCTGAATTAACGATGAGTTTTTATGATTACTCATCTGATCCATGAGAGAGGGTGCAAAGATTAAACCCAATGAAATGTTATTTTAAAAAACTCAAAATTTATCATTATCTTCCATTCGGGCTGTCGCACCTCAGTACTTGTCAACAATTAAATAACTCATGGATTCATGATCCCTGGGAAGCTTGGAACACCCCCCCCCCCCGGGGGTAGCTTTCCTCGATTTAGCAGGAATGTGGTAATATGGAATAAAACTTGACAAAGTCATCACTCTTTTAAGTGCCTTTTGGGATATTCGCATGCAAATCAAAATCTTTATTGCTTTAAATTGATAATACAAATGAACTTGGAATGGTCATAAACTGGTCTTCGCCTTGGCCCTCATCTCATCCTTTTATAGTAGATCAGAAAATTCAACCTATCAAATCACCAAATGAGACGGTTTGAAGCAAATCTTAGAGAATTAGAGCTGTTACCCCGTTTGACATGATTTTGCGAACAAGGCATGAGAAGGAGGTTGAGTAACATGATAAATTTTAACCAGTGGATGATGTTTGCCGAAAACAGAAGATCCTTAAATTCTTAAACAAGAAAACTAGTATTTGAGATTGATAAAAACAGAAGACAGATTTGAACAGAAATCTTCCTATTGATTTTTAGACTATATTATAAAAGATACTATATACAATTGCCCAGCATGCCCAAGTTACTTACAGAGCAAGTGCATAGACCCACCACCTTTTTTTTGTTTTTTTTTTTTTTTGAGCAAAAGACCCACCACTTTAATTCTATTTATATAAGCCAAACAACTATTTACAAAAGGTGAAGCTACAAAGAAGCATCTGAATCATCCTCCATGAGAATTCGGCCAGATTCAATTACGGTGTATCTCTCCCTACTCAAAATCAAGAAACCTCCTAATGTGGGGTGCAATCTTTTACAGCCCCCCTCCCCCCAAGCAAACAACTCACAGTGAGATGTTTCGCTGTCAAAGACTCCCCAATTTTTTTCCTATGCTAGTATTATACTCAGATTAAGCGTGGAACCAACAAAAGTTGCATATGTACCTGCTGGTGTCTTCCATGGGATTTGCACCTGCTTGCACTTCTCCCAGAAAGGTTCCTTCAAATCCATTCTTGAGTATGATTCAGAAGAAGCATCCTTCATATTAGAAGTTTTAGAAGGAAGCAACAGAAGTTTGCTGCCTTCATCAGTTTTGGTTGATACAGGAACTTTACATGAGGAAGCCCCAAGACCAGCCCGATTTGTCTGAGGTTTGTTCAGACCATCAGTCTTTGCTTCCTTACTTCCTTTAGATGAACCAGGTTTCCCGTATTTGCTTTTCATAAATAAAGCACGCATTTTTGCTTTCTGGATATCATCAGCAGACATGGGACGACCTTGACTTACAGGCCCTGCCCTTACAGCTTGAGGACTTCTGCTCACTGTCTTTTGGCCTGGCTGCTCCACTAACTGCACTTTTCTGCGCTCCCTAGTCTCTGATTTGTTGTCAAGGAATATAAAGAAAAATTTCGCAATTTCACCAGGTTGGGGAACCATTAGCTATCATGAAACAACTTTGTCCTTGAGCCAGCTAGTTTTAACTAAGCAATGTTGGATAAAGCAACAGGTCATTTATGTCCTTGGACTTCGCTCAGTACTCCAAAGAAGCAAAGGAAATAGTTGCAACATAGATTTACTCTTCAAGAGGTATGGCAATAGTGTGAATTGCTTCTTCCACAAATATTTATTTCCAGTCCTTCTCACTCAGTTTCATCAGGGTGCTTTATGTCTACATGGACTTTTTTTTTTGGGGGGGGGGTGTTAGAGGGGATAAATAACCCATTGCATGGGTATGCAGGTATATTCATAAGTAATAATGGACAAAATAATATCTTTCAGATTAGCATTTGTGTTTCCAGCATCCTACCATCTCATCCCATATACAATGTCAAGAACCTTGAAACAAGCATCCACAAGTCAACTGACTACAGATAGATGAAAAGATAGAGGCCAAACAAAATGGAAATAAACGAAAATGAGGGAACTCTATCAGCTAGTGTGGTTACAAGAACAGGGTTTATAGAGCAAGATTAGATATTGAAATTCCAAGCCAATGGAAAACTGAGTTAACAAAACTTCCGACTATCAGCACACCAATTACTATGCTTGCATTACGGGCCAACCAATCATTTCTCCCTTCTTTTAATATAAGAAATTTTATCCACAACATTTTATTTACAGTAAGTAGCATTATGCTTAGCAGATTTTAAATCTATCAGCCTTGTTCCAAAATTAAAAGGAAAGAGTTAACAAGATGGAATCAATTCAACAAATCCTCCAAGGATACGAGACAGTGATAGGCCTAGGACAGACTTCTTAGTAGAATCATCAGAAGAAGCTGTCAATAATTTCACACTCTGCGGCGCTTCTGATTTCCTGAGCAGAAAGAAAAAGAACCAAGCTTTTTCAGAACTAGCCAATCAACTCATGTATACAGCCAAAAACATATAATATCGTACCTGAGATCATCTGAACCTTCATTTGAAAGGGAAAGAATGTCCTCCTAAGAGCAATAAAGGAATGTTAAGACAAATTGCAAACTGAAAAACCACCACCAGCTGATGGGTACATGTTTATAGAAAGCTAAAAAACACTTACAGGAATATCGACATTTGAGTTCCATGATTCAGTGCCCATAATTTGACAAACCCTGAGACAATAAAATTATATTATAGCTATAATATTACAGTTATTTAAAAAAGGTCAAACAAAAAGCATGGAAAGAAGTTGAAGATATTCGCTTGCCTCTGACCAACCATCTCCTTTTGAGCCTCACTACCAGGTTTCACACCAGTGGTTTTCTTTATTGCTTGGTTCTTCGCTAATAATTTACTCCAGTTAGATAACAAAACCCGCGCCCTGTTTGATATGTCTGATCTTCAAATCAGAGATTAATTATCTTAAGGTCAATTGAGTCAACAAATATTGCCATAAAACACATTCAACAAAGATGCAAACAGGAACTCAAACGACAATAGGTTAAGTGACATCAAATAGCATTCCTTCAAATTTGAGATTTTATAACTGCTTGAAGACCCAGACAGATAATTAAATATCACAGCAGTCGGCATTAATATAACTTCTACAGCACAAATAGAAAGTTTGACACCTCTGATCTTCTATAATTTTTGAAGTATAATCAAAGAACACGGCATTATCGATAAAAAGAGGGGAAAAAAATTAGGATGTGCAACATGAAGCTCTAGTTAATTAAGCTTTTAAAAAATGGACGCTTGTGGTAGTTAATCAAATATTGCAAGAGGCTCGCTTGTAAGAAAATCCAAAATACTAGTCAATGAAACATAAAAAAAGGGGACTCAATTCCAAGCTGTAATTTATCAGGAATGCAATTCTGAAATTTCAGATTATAACAGTCCCTAACCCCACCCCCATCCCCAAAATCCTCCAATTCCTTACTCCCCTACCCTTGGTTTAATCCCACAGGCCTTTTATTCATTCTCATCTAACCACAGAAAGGGAGCAAGCCAAAAATAGGAAAAGAAAAATAAAGCCTCGCAATGGTTTAAATATAATCAAACTCAAACAGGGATAACAGCATGTTGTATTTACTATGACATAGCTCTCCTCTACAGTCATTACCTATGACCCACATAATGTTGAGATCCAGGTTACAGAGAGTCTGAGAATAATGTATATCCAAACTGGAGTCCAACCAGCCATTCAGGAATGGAGGAGAGGTTAAAAATGAAATCATAGGAGAGATGGGAGTTAATGGGCAGTTGCACTGAGGGAGGAAAAACACACCTGACGTTCTGTGAAACCGAAGTCTATTAACACACTGCAATATAGCTGAAATATGCGTAGGAAGGGCTTTGTGTAGAGGCAAATGACAAAGGACCTGAAAATCAGTAAACCAGAATTTTGGATATATTTATAAAGCCAAACGCATGCATTGTACATTAACCACTATGATCCAGATTTACCTTTAAAATAAGAAGAAGAACACTCGTTTGCTCTTCAACAGCTGCTTCATTCAACCAAGCTGCTAATATCATCACACCTCCACAACCTAAAAACCTAAAGAATATACGACTAAAATTAAGCCAAAAAGGAAAGATGACAGAAATTTAACAGATCGCCAAGCTAATGAGGGGGCCAGTAAAGTACCAAATTAATACTGAAGCATTCGGTATCTTCAATATCCACTCCAACAATTTCACCTGGCCTGAAAATGTTTCCTCTTTCCGCATTAAACTAAAAATATTATCAACAAAATGTTTCTCTGAGCCATTTAAGCCAGAAAATGAAGTCTCCTGTGTTGAACAAGAAGCTTCATCTACGCTGATAGGACCAGCAGAGTTTAAGGGAGCTGGATTAATTGGCATCATAGAACCAGAGTTAGTTGTGAACCCATCACGAGGTTCTTCACAGTAGTTAGATCTTAACACTCTTTCCCTTGATAACCGAACTTGTCTTCTCACTCTTGAACGTTGACTATTGAAAAATTCGCGAACCTATAACCAAAGAGCAAATAGGGCCTTATAAAAAATCAAAGCAAAACAGGTGTTCAAATTGAATGTTCCAGTTCAATCCATAAAAGGTTAAGAAATTTAAAGCATATGACAAGCTAAGAAAGAGTAGTGACATGTGCAAACAACACCTAGATTACACAGATAATTTTATAAGAAATAGAATAGGGAATAAGGAGATGGTGGAGGAGGAAGGGCAAAGACAGTATTTAAACAGGAAATAGGGGGGGAAAACCTGTGTCACTGTGACGCCAAATAAAGCACTGATCTCACGAGATTCTTTCTTACTGATTGCATCTTTAATGGAGAATACTAACTGCATGTAGTTTACAGCTTTTGGATTTAACAAATCCCTGGGTCTCTTCCCTGCAAAAATGGATATACATTAGACATGAAAAAACAGAAACAAGCAATATAAAGATTTGTACCAGCCACAAAGTTGCAGTTTCACCCAAGGCGCACCCAGTGCTTTGAATAAAGGCAGGCAAAGCTGATAAATTAAGATACAGCATAAACACATATGTTCTGTTTCAGTAAAATTGTTATATTGAAAAATAAGAGTAAAAAATTAAACCTAAGCAATAGATAGTTATCGTGCAATGGTGACAATACATACATTCAAAATAGATAGCATGTAAATCATAGAAGTTTAAAAGTTCCATTAAAAGTTGGTCAAAAACTCCTAAAAACGCTGGTACGAAAGAAGATAATGAGGTTGAATAACTCTATTGGTACAGAGTTTCGCTCAATTTTCAAATTGGTCTTCATTGTTTATAAGCTTGCACCCAAGTCCCCGTAGTTTTGAGAAGTTTAATTAGGTCTCTGTAATTAAGCTCCCACATAGTGCTACATTGCACTCACTTGGCCAACTATACCCTTTTCACATTTTTGAAAATGCATTATTCATGGCAACAAAATGAGTGGAGTGAAATCCACTCACGCGTGAGGTATGTGCTACTCTTTTGCCGGCATGATTTGGATGAGATAACGTGAATAATGCATAATCAGATCAGAAATAGACATATGCAGAGTTAATGGCAATGAGAAGTCAAAAAACATTTTAAAGTATAAAAATCCCATCAAAAGTTCTAAGCTAAGTGCAATCTTTGGGCCTGGGAAATGAAAAAGGCGTCTTCAAACAAACTGGGAGAGAGGCAAACTTAAAGCACCCATACACATTGTCACTTATTGCTTTGAAGTAGAAATCAAACCAACCAAAACTTACCAATTTTTATTGACAGAGCGCCAGCTGCCTGCAAAGATAACGTCCAAAGTAGCCCCAAAAAAAATCAAATCAGATGGTTGATTCCAATTTAAAAAAAAAAAAAAAAGATGAAAAGGAGGGGGGGATGATATAAAGCTTGAAGTAGTACAGGAAAAAACAACTGAGACAAAACACAGTAGTCTGTGAGAGGTTCTTGCCCTTTTGCCTTCAGCAAAATTGCAATAACTGAAGTTGCGGACAAACTACAAATTTTGAAGCATGAATATTATCTGAGACAGCAGTCGTGATAAAAGGGTTCAAATATCTATCTAATCGTAAGATAAAGAGATTTGATGGATCTTTTTTCCAAAAAAAAAATCCATAAAAGAAATGGAGAGGAAGACAATGGGTAAAATGTTTTGAGGGACTTGGGAGAAAACATAGTAGGGCACAGAAAACACACCATTTCTTGAGAGAGAGGATTGACGCCAGTGAGTTTGCATTGCGTAACGACGATTTTCTGAAGCTGATCGATCTGGCTATGAAAGAGCTCCCTTTGCGAAACCAGAAATTTCTGGAATGACTCCACTGAATTCCCAATCTCTAGCTCCGAAAATTCGTCTTTCAAGACCTCCATCGTTGATCACAGGGGTTGAAGTTTCTACGCCGTGATGTGCCGCAGAGCGATGCAGGGGATCGCATGTTAAGGAACCGGAATCCCCCCTGACTCACTCCGATTTGACTAGTTAGGGTTTGGAGCTTCAGGCGTCCACCGATTAAACCTTTTAACGTGAGTGCAGCGAGTCGGACGAGTGGTAATAAGATTTTCCGTATAAGATAGAACCCACAAACGTCGAAACTCGAAAGACACGTATGGGGGTGTGAAAAACATCGACTCTTTGACATCGTCAAGGTAAGTTTTTTTTTTTTTTTAAAAAAATACAATATTTATTTTTTAAGTTTGCTTTTATTGTGATTTTAATTTTTCAAGTTTTAAATTATAAATTTATTTTTTATTTTATTATAAGAATTAATATTTTAAATGATAGAAAATTTGAAAAACCATAGTTGAAAGGGCAAAAATTGTATTTACCTTTTTTTAAGATTAAATTATACTACATCTGGTTCTAATTATAAGAACTAGTTGACTAATTTGAGAAAATTAAGAAAAGAAATCAAGTTAGTTATTTGTAATAAATATGTGTTATCTTTCCTAAAATATCTTTGCTAATTAAGTGTGTTGGTTAACATTATTATTATTAGAATGACTATCTTGAAAATATATATATAAATATGAGAGGCAAAATAGATTTGGGTCTTATATTTAGAACCAGAATAAAAGTCAAATAAAGTCTTATACTGAGATCGGAAATAGTACAAAATCTCTTTAGATAGGAAAAATCACAAATAAACCCTTAAAAATATATAAAATTACAATTTAAGTTCCTGAATTAAGAAAATTGCCATCAAGATCATATCTTGAGTAGGAACTAGCAATGTTATGTAAAAGAAAATAATAAGTAGACCATTAGTAATAACAAGCATAATATTAAAAATTACAAGTTAAGCATTCCAAATAATAAGAATGTACTACCAAAAAACAAATACCAAATTAAGTATTTCAAATAACAAATTAGTTGAGTATTTTAAATAATAGCAAGACAATTTAGTTTTTTCGCCGGTATTTTATAATTTATATTTAAGATTTTATCATTGGTTGTAATTTTGCAAATTAAAAAACTTAGATTGTAATTTTATATTTTAGGCTATTCTTTTTTCCTTTACTCATGTCCATTTTTATATTTCAATAATAAAAACTTTATGATTTTTTTAATAAAAAATACTTTACAAATGAGTTGAGTCCCAACTCATTACATACGTCTCAAAATTCAAAAAGTTCTTATAAATTGTCCGTCATTGAAATTTTTGCATCAGTAATGAAATTTAAAGTTACAATGAGTTGCAAGTTAACTTTTTATTTATTAGACCAACTTTATTAGTTAAAATTTTTTAATTAACAATCAAGTCATTACTTATGTCTTTGGTGTTTTACATGACTATTTCAATAAAAGCCAGAGGCTTGTTTGAAAAGGGATTAAACTTTCAAAAGTAGTTTTTCAATCATATTACCTCCTCTTCTTAATATAATATTTTGTTTGATTTTTATTTTAGTCATAAATATAAGATTTCAGCTATAAAAAAAAGGCTTATTTCATTAACATTCATCACACATTAAGCATTTCATTTTTAGTTTTATCTATTTATTTATTAGATTTTATACCAATTATTTTCAATTTCAATATACGCTAATCACGTAGTTTATAATAAAGATAGCAGCATGCATTGAAGATATACTTGTTGGCAAGAGAAAATATATTGAAGATATACTTATTAATTCAGCTTCTGCCGATTTCATTGTTAGAGGGTGTTTGGATGAAATTTAAATCATGATTTTAAAAATAATTTTACTGTATACAAAATAAATATATAAAAAATTTGTTTCTATTTATAGAAAAATATTTTTAAAAAACATTTATAGGGGAATCTAAACACTTTTTTAGTTTTATTTATTTTGATAGATTCTATTCATATTTGTTTCAAAAACGTCAATATCTCATTCCCCGGTTTCGCGACTCTCGAGCAGAAAAGGCGGGCTTTTAGCTTTCGATTCGGAGCCCACGGGGCGCCTGAGCACCTCAACCTTCACTGTTTCCGTCCCGTTAAAAAAATATGCGAGGGCAAGTGCCCCCGTTCCATCTGTGCCGTGTGATATCCGTACAGCGCCCCTCCTGCGGAATACTCCGTGATTCAGAGATTGCTCCTTGTAATCGCGAATCCGGGTCTCCCGATCATTTCGACCGCTTATCAACATCAAGTAACTAATTCCGTTCATAAAACACAGCTTCCTCCGCTACCAGAGAACACAACTTTGTCTTTTATCTATACCTGAACTGGAAAACGTCCCGTCCAGATCGTATTGCTGCACCAGTTAGGGTTAGTACAAGCAGTTTTTCTACATTTCTTCATCGTCGTCATATTGTTACTGGTGGGGGCGGATTTATAGTATTGAGAACTCTAGGGTTAATTCGTGGTCTACCTCGCTAATGAGTATTATATCACGTCGAATTTGATAGACATCTGGTGAGCACTGTCCGAATAGCTATTTCATGCAATCCTTTTGAGTTCAGAGTTCATTTTCTCTGGTAACTTTTTGTTATTGGAGACCAACATCCTCCCTTTTGGTGCACTGGAAGTTGTTGAATCCGCTGTCTAGTTTAATTGGCCTGAAATTTTATAATTGTTGCATTTGTTTGTGTATTTTCTCCGCAAGTTCTGTTTTAGGAGATAGCGCTCACTAGAGTGTACCCACGATTATCACTGAAACATACATCATTCAAAAGGCATTCCTGCAAGACATCGGCATCTTTATGCGAAAGGGACGTTATTTTCATTTTTTCCTAATGATTCCTATTCTTCCTCATGATGTTGCCCCATTTTGATGTTTCTACACCTAGAATGGATCGGAAGATCATTGAGCTAGACCAAGGATGGGACTATATGCAGAAGGGAATCACGAAGCTGAAGAACATCCTGGAAGGGTTACCAGAAAAACCTTTCAGTTCAGAGGAGTACATTATGTTATACACGTATCCTTTCCGTGGGATTGAGTAACTTATGATTAAATATTTGTAGTCTTCTCTAACCAGTCGCATAGTTTTGGATATTAGATCATTTCCTTAGCAATGCCGCAGCACAATCTATAACATGTGTACTCAAAAGCCACCATATGACTACTCTCAACAGCTCTATGATAAATACAAGGAGGCTTTTGATGAATACATCAAATCTACTGTAGGGAAACCTCCACTGTTTGTGTTTTTTTAACTGCCTTGCTGACACCCTTGTTTTAACTTGTCTTCTGAGTTGTGAATTTTTTATGTAACATGTCACTGAGTTCTTATAAAATTCTCGCTTTGACAGGTGTTGCCACCTTTAAGAGAGAAGCATGATGAATTTATGCTGAGGGAGCTAGTCAAAAGATGGGCTAACCACAAAGTTATGGTTAGGTGGCTTTCACGCTTCTTCCATTATCTTGATCGGTATTTCATTGCTCGTCGCTCGCTGCCTGCACTAAGTGCAGTTGGACTTGCTTGTTTCCGTGATTTGGTCAGTTGATATCTTGTACCCCTCTTGTCCACAGCCTGTGGCAGAATCTCTGTCTAGGCATTGCTCCTTTCACTCTGATCTGACCTTGTCATTTCTGTAAATTACAGGTCTACATGGAAGTACGGGCTAATGCTGGAGATGCTGTAATATCTATTGTAAGTTTATTGCTTCACATGGGGGTTGTATACGTTTTTGTGAATAATGACTGTTGGAATAACCATGCTTGTGAAACAGATTGACAAAGAACGCGAGGGAGAACAGATTGAGCGATCATTGTTGAAAAATGTTCTGGATATATTTGTTGAGATTGGCATGGGTCAAATGGACCAATACGAGCAAGATTTTGAAATCCAGATGCTTGATGATACTGCTACTTACTACAAAAGTAAGGCAACAAACTGGATTGAGGCTGACTCATGTCCAGATTATATGCTGAAGGCAAGTCTGTCTATGTTGGGCCTTTTTAATTGTTGTATCTTGTCAGTGGACTTGCTGTTGATGCTGCTTCTTTTAATGATTTAGGCTGAGGAATGCTTGAAAAGGGAAAGGGATAGAGTAGCGCATTACTTACACTCTAGCACAGAGCAGAAATTAGTGGAGGTCAGTATAAATAAATGGGTTCTTTTTCTTTGGGTCTCAGAAGTGCTATGAACTTATATGTTTCCTGCTATCTATCCCTAGATTGAACAATTACATCAGCTGTCAGGAGTTGCATAATCATGATATAACTAGAGTTTCGTGTTTGTACTTACTTGAATTTATATATTGTTAGACAACTCAATCTACTTTATTTGTTGTTGAGATTGTAACATATGTGAAGGGGTTATTGACTTATTGTATATATTTGTTTGGAGCCTCTTGTTCTTTATTCTTATCTAAGTTTTGAGGGAGATATTCAGGAGAGCATTTGTAATCGAAAATTACTGATTGCATTATTCTATAACTTACACTATTTTGTTGTCTTGTTTATTTTCTTGCTTAGGTTTTCTGTGAATTTTATTTTTTTTATTATTGTTATTGTAATATAATCTATTTATTTTTTATACTCTTATGTTTTTTCTGAATTTCTTTGCTTTAATTTTTTTTAAAATTTTTTTATAGAAAGTGCAACATGAGTTGCTTGTGACCCATGCAAATCACTTGCTTGAGAAGGAGCACTCTGGGTGTCGTGCATTGCTTAGAGATGATAAGGTCTTGAATCTTCTCATCACTACTCTATTTGCTGATCTTTATTTGTACGTTTTTGCCTACAAGGTCTTTGGATTACTAATTTCTTGATTCTTGGCATATTTAGGTGGAAGATCTCTCTAGAATGTATAGACTTTATCATAAAATACCTAAAGGTTTGGATCCTGTTGCTAATATATTCAAGCAGGTTGGTTGCATTATATTTTCTGATTAAAACAAACGTCTTTTGATCTAAAGTACTTCGAAATGCTGAAATGTCGATGGTTTTGTTGCAGCATATTACAGCTGAGGGAACAATGTTGGTCCAACAGGCTGAAGAAGCTTCTAACAGTCAGGTTTAATTTATTGCTTGCATTGACATTATTCTTTTTATTTCCTGCCAGCTCAAAATGTGACCATGGTAAACTGATTGCAATTATGTTATTGGATAGAATCATTGTATGGATGCTTAAGCCATGGGTAGCTTTATGTTAAAAAAGGCTTCAATTACTAACTTAAAATCTGTGTTAATGAAGTTTAACTGACAATACTGAGATTTGGGCTTTATTTAAATATACTGTCATTAGATTGCTCTGGTCGGTTTTGATAACACGTGGATTGGATTATGTGTGATTTTGTCTACTACATCATGGCGTGTTTGTACACTTGCTTGTGTATATTCTTGTGTGTGTTTTAATTTGGTTGTTTAAGTTCTATGCCTATTGTGTAATGGGTTTATGGCTCTACTACCTACCTAAAAAACTATTAATGCATGTGGTTTTATTTCAAATTTTGAGCACTTGATGATCCTATGATTTGTAGGGGTTAGACTTTTTGATTCTGCCATTAGAACTTGATTTGGTGCTACTTGCTGACAGTTATTTTTGTTTTTACCAGACAGCAAATGGCTCCGGCATTCAAGAACAAGTTAATCCCAACACTTCTAATTTTCTTTTTAATTTGTGAATGTCGTAGTAGATTGGAAGGTCTTATGGTTAACCACCTGATCCTGCAGGTCCTTGTCAGAAAATTCATTGAGCTTCATGACAAGTATATGGCATATGTTAATGATTGCTTTGTGAATCACACACTTTTTCACAAGGTTTGTTGATGCCATTGGAGTGATCCTGATGCATCATTTGAACAGCTTATAAATATTTCTTCTGGGGGATGAAACAATTGTTTAATATGCTTCAATGGGATGTCCAACAGGCTTTGAAAGAAGCTTTTGAAATATTCTGCAATAAAAATGTTGCTGGCAGTTCAAGCGCAGAACTTCTGGCTACATTCTGTGACAATGTTCTTAAGAAGGGTGGAAGTGAGAAGCTGAGTGATGAGGCCATAGAAGAAACCCTAGAGAAGGTATTATGTTGAATGGTTGTAATTATCGTATTTTGCACTGCAGTGCTTCAGTTTGTTAAACTTGTTCAAATGATACAGGTAGTCAAGCTTCTTGCATATATCAGTGATAAGGATCTGTTTGCTGAGTTTTACAGGTTTGTCCTTTTTCTTCTCTTGCTTTTAGTTGTTCCTCTATTTGTTTTTGGTTCCATATTAGGGTTTGATTACGTTCTCTACACTTTTATATTCGCAGGAAAAAGCTTGCTCGAAGGCTACTTTTTGACCGGAGTGCCAATGAGGACCATGAAAGGAGTATTTTGACCAAATTGAAGCAGCAATGTGGTGGACAGTTCACTTCAAAGATGGAAGGGATGGTCAGTAGGCCATGTTTGTCCCTTTTTAAATATGAGCTGTGTTAATATTTAGTATATAATGCAGAGTTTTACTTGTCACTGCCTTTCAGGTTACAGACTTGACATTAGCTAGGGATAATCAAACCAACTTTGAAGAATATCTTCATAGTCACCCAGATGTAAATCCTGGGATTGACATAACAGTTACTGTTCTTACCACTGGATTTTGGCCTAGTTACAAGTCTTTTGATCTCAATCTTCCTTTAGAAATGGTATGAAGATGGTCCATGATTTGGTTATCTCAAGTTTCCATTTTTGGTGTATTAGTTTTATGTTATGGGCCAATGAAATTTCTTTTTTTAACTCGTACTACACTCCCACATTGAATTTATTTTTGGTTTCAGGTCAGATGCGTGGAAGTTTTCAAGGGGTTTTATGAAACGAAAACAAAGCACAGGAAACTTACATGGATTTACTCTTTGGGGACTTGCAACATTAATGGTAAATTCGAACATAAAACCATTGAATTGATCGTGTCAACTTATCAGGCAATTCTTTTTCCTCTGGTTCCATTATTTTGAAATCTGGGGTAAAATTGGTGCTCAAGATTTATGGCTTCTTGTCTGAAATCACTTCTTGTCTGTATTTCACAGGCCGCCGCCCTTCTTTTATTTAATAGTGCAGATAGATTGAGTTATTCAGAGATTATGACTCAGCTGAACTTAACCCATGAAGACCTGGTTCGGTTACTCCATTCCTTGTCATGTGCAAAATATAAGATACTTGCTAAGGAGCCGAGTACGAAAACCATCTCTCCAAATGATAGCTTTGAGTTCAACTCCAAATTTACTGACCGAATGAGGAGAATCAAGGTTCAAATTGATATCTTTGGTTTAGGATATTGAATTATTCTCTTTTTCTTTTTTATAAATAAATCACAATTTTGGTTTTTTTGATTCTCGATTGTAGATTCCTCTTCCGCCTGTTGATGAAAGGAAAAAAGTAGTAGAAGACGTTGACAAAGATAGGCGATATGCTATTGATGCTGCAATCGTGCGCATTATGAAGAGCAGGAAAATTTTGGGTCATCAGCAATTAGTTTTGGAATGTGTTGAACAGCTGAGCCGCATGTTCAAGGTATAACTTGTCTACTTACAGACTTGGGTCATGAATGAATTTCTGTGCTTAATTCAATTTGCAATCGTTGAAATTGGATTTGCAGCCTGATGTCAAAGCAATCAAGAAACGGATTGAAGATCTCATCACCCGAGACTATCTGGAAAGAGATAAAGATAATTCAAACACTTATAGGTATTTAGCTTGAGAAAGACCATTGATATATAAAATGTTCTATATTATCGTGTTGAGGCCCGCCCGCAAGCGAAGTGGGATGGGCGGAAATGGAATACAAAGTATAGCAAAATCTTAATGGCTGCAAAGTGGTGTAAATGCTGTTTATTGGGGGGCGCTTATTCAGCACTGGAGAGATTTGACGGAAGGAGCGATAATTTTTAATCACCAAATAAACCATACTGTGAACTAACCTTAGTCGTCTATACATTAATGATACATATTCTCATAATTTTTCCCCCCTTGGTAAAAGACAAAAGAAGTGGCTGCTAAGTTCCATTTTCGTGACCCAAGTCTTAGCGTTGACCCTAGTTTTTTTTTTTTTTTGCATCAAATTAATATAACCTTCACCATAGGTGTCGGGTCGCCCGTAGCAAAGTTTGGAAATCATTTTGGTAGCAATAATCTTATTCAACCTGCTGCCGTCAACTGATTTCTGAGAGGATTTTTTTTTTTTTGATAAAATAAGGGGAAATTTAAACAACGTGTTTTCCCCTCCTCTTTTCGGTGGACCTAAAGCCAGGTGAAAAGCGGGGTCACTGGTGCAAAAATTTTAATCGCTCCATTATTATTGTTAGTTATTTCTTGGTAAATGATGGAAATAGGTGCCACTGGGAACTCAAGGTGACAGGCGTCACAACCAAAGGCTAGTTTACTCGTGGCAAAATATTTGAATCCGCGAGCAAAATGATAGATATATGGGAATACATTCCTCCTGTTGGAAAGTTGATTTTGTATTTTGGTTCCGAGCGTAAGATTTATTCTCTATATTTATCATTTTTTTTAAAACAACATTATATTAATACTTCTTAGTAAAATGGTGGCTCTTTTTTTTTTTTTTTTTTTTAACAATGGTTTAAATAAAATACCACCATAAATACAAGTATTTTAAGACAAACATGTTATATTCATTATAATTAACTAATTTGACTTTTTTAACTTAATTAAATTAGTTACATCAGTTTTACATTTTGGACGAGTAGCGATTTCCTCATCAAAATTAAAGACTATTACCTTTAGTCATAAACATAAAAATTACTTAAAAATTTAATTTAATTTTAAATATAAGATTCTAATTTACTCATTCATTTTTAGTTATTGTACATGTTAAAGGACGTGTAATCTAATGCAATGACTAGCAATAGTATTTTAAAAAAAAAACAATACTTATTTATTATAAATAACTAATTTAACTAATTTTTTTAATATTTAAAAATTAATTGTCTAGTTCTTAATAATACAAAAAGAGAGGAGAAGCCACGCGAACTTTATCATTTTTACATAATTCTGCATCACCTTTAGTTTTGGAACAGTTTTTCCACATGAGGCTATTGATACAAATCCTTTTCATCAATATTTATGATCTACATACAAAGTCAATCAACAAAACTCTGTATATTGGAGTCTGGAGATCAGAGAGAATAATATGAGCATCACAAGGGATTCTCAATTTCCATTGCCCATTATTTGTTGCTCGTAGAGATCCAAGCATCACTATTGACTAAAAAGAGGAATCTCCATTACGGTAGTTATGGAGCGGGCGGCCAGCTAAGAATGGTTTATTTCACCTCGGGTGCTCAACCTGCAACTGCAACCACGTCATACTATGTAAGGAGCTACTTATCAAACAAGAAGCAATAGTTAAAAAGAAATGCAGCAGTGCATGGAGATTTAGTTAAGGAGAAAGATTGAACAATCTTCAATTAAAATATAGAAGTTTCTTCACTCGAAAAAAATATAAAAGTTTCTAGCTTTGTTCAACAGAAAACACAAGCAAACTATTTTCAAATACATCTTCCACATTGAGCTGACACCTTTTTCAATAAATTTTATCCTGAGGCTAATAAAAGTCAACTGTTACAAATTATTTGAAATAACCTAGTTTCGGTCGCAGGTCATAGGCCTCTTGCATGTTGCCCCACATCCTCGACAAGTTTGATAAAGATGTAAACATCATCAAATGGAGTAAAACTTGTACTTCCTTCGGTCCTCAATCCTCATTATCACGATTCTTAAAAAGTGGTGGTTAATACCTTAAAATTTGTAGAAGAATGTGACTTTCTAATTTTGCCCTCAATTGGTCTCCGCAATGAAGTCCCCAGCTGAACAAACCATTAACAATAAGAAACTCTATTCCCATGAAACATAATGAGACCAACAATAAATGAATGAGGGGCAGGATTGAGAAAATTCACAAACACTATATGTTTGTCCTATATTTTGGATCAAGTAGTGAGTAGGTAGTTTACTCTATAATTAGGATGGCGTATAATTCTGGACTGCCCTCCACTGCAGTTTTAAGATGCCGCCAAAGGAAAAGAAACTAAACAGCCTGTTCGGCATTCCAGTTGGGAAGGAATTCCATTCGCATGATATACATTACCTAGTATACTCTTGTTACCCTTATTGATATCTTATTAGTATTTTCTTTTAAGGGTATAGTGTTATTTTCATCCACAAAATCGTTTTTATAAATAACATTTTCCCATCAGTCTCATTCCATAATGTGGACTTAACAAAGCAAGGATATAAATATTCCTGAATCAGGCTACCATGGACGGGGAGTAATGCAATGACGGGAATACGATTACCTGTCAGGTTCCAGAAAAGGAAGCACGAACTTGATTGTCTCCGACATAAAATTGATTTATGTAATAATACGTATAGTCCACTCCCTTCAGGAAAAGAAAAGCAAGAAGAAATGCAATATAGGAGTTAGAGACGCTTCATAAATTAATTTATCAATGGTTGAACAGAACTTTTAAAACAAAGAAGTACTTGAAGTCTTGAATACCTCTAAGCTAACGACACATTAGCAGCAATTTCCTGCTACGTATTCTTCATGATTCTTGTTATTTCCTTTCTGCTTCTTGTTACTTCTCCATCAGCAATGTAGACAGGACATAGATGGTCCCTTTAAATCCCAATATATAGGAAAATCTGCATATAAAATTTGTAACTCATAAAAAAATGCCAGTAAGAAATAAAAGTTAGCAAGGAAAATAAAAATTCACGTTCACGAAATTTTATTTTATTTTTATTATATTTGGGGTGTGGGTTCGATTAGCTTATATACATTCTGACTCTGGTTTCTCTAGAGAGCTTGGATCGAGAGAAGGATAAATAGGTCTCATGCTAATTCCGAAACTCCCAATCCCCGGCAGATAGAAACTTACAGATTGACAAGATAACAATTCCTCTAATAGAAGACCAAAGAATGGCAATTAATATCAAAGTCTGATGTCCATCCATATCTGCCTTCGACCATGATCTCAATGTACCAACCCTCCACATATCAAAAGAAGCTCAGAATTGTTCTTGAGTGGTCCCCAGAATCCTTGTGCCTCCAAATTCAACACTATCATGAGAGTTGCCATGGCATTCATCCTTGAACACATCAAAAAGCAACCACATCTGCCTGAATGTAAGGCAAGCATGAATTGATTGGCCTTGCAAGATGGTAAGAGAAATTCCGCTTGCAAGATAATGAACTTTACCACTCATAATACAGCTCAGTCATTTTCTTTTTCCAAGCAAAAGTACATGACCAAGAATCACATGTTCTTCCCAAGCCAGAAGCCTCTTCACAACAAAATGGAACCTTCATCGACTGATGGCCTCCATGGCAAGCCGGACTAATCGCAGCAACCCCTCAACATCTTGAAAGTTAAAATCAAGAGCCTTCTTAACCGAGGAGATGCCGTCCGCATGCTTCCCCTCCCTTAAGCTCGAATGAGCAGCTGAAAAAGCAATCCGTGATTTCCTTGAGGCTTCCATGGCAAAATTCACATCCTGGGCCTGCAATCATCAATGTGATTTTATGTGCATACTGACAAAATACAACCAGAGTAAAGCAAACAACTAAGCTAGATTTCAGTTTTTGCCTATGAAAACTAATGACTTGACAAGATGGTGCATGAACAATAGCACTATCAAAAAGATAGCATTTGATTCTACCAAATTTTGAATTGTTCAAAAGCGAACCTTACCTATATGCATACTCCATCACTGGAGCTCCAATCTTAAGATTCTGATCCCATAATAGGAAAATTCTATTAAAAAAGAATGTATACTTACAAAATCAAGCAATCGCATAATATTCGAACGATTTCGGCCAGGAATGACATGGGCGCCAGCAACTTGGGGAGAACTGACACCCTTGGGCAAGGCAAACTTTTCTACCGCAGCAGAGTTGTTAACATTGTCAATATCAGAGGCAGATGAGGAAGGCGACTCACCTGACAAAAATGAAACAATTTACAAGGTTATAATATAGAGATCATACTGCAAGGCATGTACTCCAATCCATCATTCCTTGCAATCTTACAACAATTGGCAAAGGTGAGAAGAAGAAACAATAGTCCACAAGATTTTCAACTATCTTGAGGGCAGGGACACTGGTATGAAAAAAAATAAGTGAAGTTTTTAAGCTCAAATGAATTATTTCCAGACCACATTATGTCATTACCAATAGGAACAATTTGTAAAGCTGACTGCAGCTCATGCCGATCTCTGTTTGCAGCGTGGTGTGAGGAATATATTACCCTCATATATGCTACCTCCATGCATTTGTAGGCCAAAGCAGCAGCAGCCATGTCCTTTAATTTCTCATATTCATGGGCACAAAACCTATCAAACAGAAAATATCAGGAATGCAAATCCACTAAAAGATCTGATATCCAACCATAAAGGCAATGATTTACTGCATGCAAATAAACTACAGAAAGGTCATGGGAAATCCATCATTTTTTTATGAAGCTGAATTGTTCCAAAACAAGCTCACATCGCAAAAATTACAACTTATTCCCATCACAAAGAGAAAGTGATAAAAGATTGATTGACAAAGTTACAAAGAAAGTAACAGGATTTGTTTTGAGACCTGTTTGCGTGGGTTGAGGAAACAAAGATATAAATACAAAGGATAACAAGGCCAAAGAAGAACCAAATGTTTCTGTTATGACAGCTATACTCTATTACTCACAGTTGGAAGTGAAAGAATGCATCCTAGGCCTCTACGACACAAACGATGGATTCACATGCCTATGTTAAGGAAAGAAAATATAAGGAACGAAATACAATTTGAATCACAAAATCAAAATTTACATTTGCTCCAACGTCTACAATCTCGTATATACCATGGCATTTACACCAATTGGTGCTAGTTGATTCATTTTGTTCAATTTTCATTAACAGAAAGAATTTAGAAACTTAAAACAAGCACCAGTAACAATAACTCCCATTTTTAAGGTCAGGGTTCATATGACCGTGATGATAAATCCCTACCTAAGGCCTACATATTAATATAAATATCTCACTAATTACATGCTGAAAGTTGTGTGCCAAAACTAAAAGCATGATTAAGAATAAACAATGCTTACTCGCACAATTTTGCTGTGCTACTGTACATTTGCTTTGATTGAATCATCTCATTATGTTTAGCATTATTGTCATTATTGCCAGATTCTAATAGAGAAGCTCCATGAAGAAACTTCAGGGCTGCCTGGAAGTAAAGCCCAGTGCTCTCAGCGGATCCTGAATTCTGCACAATACACCCCACATTTCAAAATTAAGGCCAAGAAGACCAAAAGACAACAAACTGCAGAAGACATTATATGAAAAAGAACCTTGAGACGATCAGCCAAATGCTTCAGATCTGTAGCCTCTTTCACAGCATTGTTGGCAGCATGACTGGAAGAATCCCTTCTAGTTGGACTGGGTGCATCTAGCTCCTTAGATCTCCGTCCATTAAGTGTGGGATGTTTGGAGCTAATGTGCTGAGTTCCATTTTGGTGGTCGGCCTTTCTGATCTGCTTCTTTTGCAGCTTTGTTACATCATCAACTCTGGAGGGGTCAACAACCGAATCTGCAGTTCCTTTGTGAAAACCAGCAGAAGGTTGTGGGCCACGATCCACTGTCTCAATTTGAGCTCCTCCCAAGGGTGGCGTTGACAGAGACTTCTCTTTTCCAAGTATTTCTTGATCAGTTCTTTCTGAGATAGACCTCTTTGAAGATCTTTCAGCATCAAAGTCCAGACTTTGATTCTGACTATGGGAGGGCAACGCTTCCTGTTTAATGGCATCCACACTAGCCTCTTGAAACTCTTTCCCCCTATTCAACTGGTTCTCTTTTCTCCTACTATCATTCCCTGTACAATCTTTCTTACCAGTATGTATATTCTCACTTTTGTCAGATTTAAACCCAAACTTTTCCTGTAACTTGGTTTTATTATCCCCATGGTTTGCCTCAGAGAGAGGAGATTGGTCTTGTAATTGACCGGGTGAACTAGCATTCTTGACCTTTTCTCCCTTGGGCTCTGATTTACGGCTTTCATTGTTGCCTTTTGAACACGATCCTCTTCCAGCCTTCCTTGGAAGAGACGTGTTAGCACCATAAATGTCAGTTCTCTCTTCACTTTGGCACTGATCCTTAATTAGCTCCCCATCAGGGTAGGTCCCATTTTGACCTACAGGGTCCACATCACCATTTGTATAATGGCTTGTTGCCATGTCTGGATACAAAGTTTGATCTTTAAATTTAGTGTCTGGCATATGATTGACATCCTTATCTTGGCAATCAAGCTTGGAAGATCCATGAGACCTACTATGGATCAAAGTTGAAGATTTATTCTTTCTAGCTGTCCCAGAACGGTCACTTCCACCATCATCTTCACCATCTGAACATCTTCTTGGACTACCCATGGCACCAGCATCAAGAGAGTCATCCTTCCCCTTATTTGTAAGCTTATCCGGATTTAGAAGTCTCATAGGCGATGAAGAAACTGATTCCACTGGTGAACCTTTCACCTCCTGGAAACCAGCTTTGGTTTTATGTGAACCAGAAACTTTAGAAGAGCTAGAAGTGGCAGCAGCAGTGGCCTGAACTGAATCTAAATCCCCTTTCAAACAATCCATACCATCCAAGCTTCGCTGTGACAGCGTGCTCCCTGGATCTTGCCTGAACTTCTGGTTCTTTGTCTGACTCATTTTTTTGTCTGTCCTACCACTACCTTTACTAGTACTTGACTCTCTACCGTCAGATTTTGATACTCTAGACTTCTTTTCCTTTCTAGAGGCAGTAAGCTCATCCTGGATGGAAACCCCGTTCTCCTGTACATGATCACCCGTGCTACAAGTTTGAGTATCCTGATACTCCCTAGTATTTCTCTTTTTTCCAATAGAAACTTGTAGCTTATCTTTTCCACTGTATTTTGAGTCCCTTGAAGAGAAACTATCTTTATGTTTAGATTGATTCTTGCCACATGATGTAGTTGTGTTGCTGCTATTCAAGCCATGATCCACTTTCTTAGCAGTTCTACGATGCTCTGGAATCCAATCTTCATCTGTAGAAAACACTCCATCAGTCTTACTTTTCTTGAATGATCTAGAACTATCTTGATCAGGGCCTCTTTTGCTTTTCACCGTCAAATTCTTTGTATCACCTGTCAAGACAGCTCAAATAATTAAGATATCATAAAGCAAAATTTAACATCTTGCAAGTCAATATATCAAATACTGCGATGATAAGTATGATGAATATCTGTTTCAAACTACCTATATCAGAATTGTCCTCCAGTATCTTATGTTTAGTTTTATGCTTCTCCACAGGAGCATTGAGAACATTCACTGTGGGAGATTTGTTCACATCATTTAAACTCCTGCTTTTCACAGAGGACTGCAAGCCTTTCTTTACAGAAGATGACAACGGAAAGGATCCATCTTTAGTTGCTGCATTTGACATCTCTTTTGCAAATTTTTTCTTTCCATCAGGAAGTGCATGCAGACTATGGCTCAGCCAATGTTGGTTGGAGTGCTGAGAATTTGACAATGTTCCACCAACAACACTTCCAAATGTATTTTGCAGATTGCTTTGTCCTTCAGGAGGTGGGCCTTGGTATAGGGTAATAAGTGCTTTAGTGGTTTCATCCTCACTAACACTACATCGATTCATGTCAGGCCTGCAAATTTAAATGTACATTGTTAGAGATTTGAATGGAAGCATTTAGTTACTTTCCTATATTATCCAATATGATTAATGTAAGCCGCTCTGATTATATATTACTAAAGTACTCAAACTTCATCAGAAATTTTGTTATGAAAAAATCTTTTTTTTTTAAATGGGGTTATGAAAAAAATCTTTTAAATATGAGTAGTCACTTAATTGAAACTTACAGCCAGTCAAGCATACTACAAAGCCACTTTTCAGGTAAGTGGTCAGGATTTGTGCCTGAAGGAAGAAGGCGCCATTTCTGGCATCGATCACATTGTACCCAGTTATCTTCAGAAACAACAGAGGTTGCAGTCACAGGAGCCTCTTTTCCTTTATCCACATCTGTGCCATGCCCATTTGCACTGCACCGGACTAGATTTGTGGCTGTTTTAGGATACACATCAGATGATAGTGGCTTAACAATTTTAGTAGCACCTGATCTCTCTGTTTCTGCAGAAATACTTGCAGAGGTTCTCCTCTTAGACACCTCAGAGTCCTTTAATTTTTCTACATAAGGAGTTTCCAAGGAATCCAATCTATCCTCCTCTTCCTCAAATTCCCCGAAAAAATCTCTGTAAGCATCCCTAGCCCTTCCATGATCCTTTTGTACCTTGACACCTTCATTTTCAATTTTAGACGTAGCACCATCATCAAAACTCTTCTTTGTTTTAGGCGGCAATAGGTTACCGACCCTCAAGGTCTGTTTTCCCCCCTCTGAAACCATGGTGCCATGACCTCCCTTTGACTTCTTCTTGCCCCTGCGAATGGGATGTTCTCTGACAACAGGTAATGCAATACCATCCTGTTCACCTATCTGAAAAGCATTCTCGGGAGGCTCTGTGTGTTCATAGTTTAAAGCTGTCCTGGCTTTAGATTCAGCTGTTACTGAGTCACAAATTTTAACTCTGTGAGCCTTGTCTTTGACTGTGTAAGCAGATAAATCATCAACAGAGTTGTAAATCTTATCTTCTACTGCTTTTCTTCCTGAACCAGCCTGACCCTTTTGAACAAAACCATTCACTTCAGTAGATTTTGGATCTGCTTGCTCCTTTTGTGCATGATCAGAGAAGATCTTCTCCCTTGCCATACTCTTGCTAGCTTCCTTCGATTTATCACATAGGTCACCAACTTCCTTTACTGAGTCATCACAGAATGAACTGGATAAAAGCGGTAGCTTCAAGGTTTTTGAAACAAGCTCGTCAGTAGTCAACCCATCATTATTCTGCTCCTTCCTGGATAAAACTCCATTTCTATTAACATCACCCTTAAATTCCAATGAAGATCTGCATCCCTCCACAGACTTTATTTTCTCCCCTCCTAACAATTTTCTGTCACTCCGTACAGTAATAGATTCATTTAGTAACATGCCAGAACTTTCTCCCCCGTCCACATGAACCTCATCAGGCATAAATTCTTTGGAATCTGTTTCTTCTCCAATTAATTGAATAAGATCATCAGGAAGAGGAGACAACAGCATAGGAAGGGATGTCATAATCTGTTTCAAGACACCATCATAAAACTTCTAATCTCTTCATGCAATACATGACAAAAAATAGAAAATCAAATTTTGAGCAGATAATTCACCTGAAGGATGCTAGATGGAGATTCAAAAGGTGCATCTTTAGGCCCACGAGATATCCCTTCACCTTCTGAAGGGCTGTCATCCAATGATGATGATGGTGACACGTCAAGGCCAAGTCCACTGTAGATTGCAGCATTTCTCTGTGTTGGCAAATTATCAGTGCCCATTTTGATTCGAACCTTCAGTGTCTTCTGATCTGACAAGCTGGTAGATTTCATGCCTGTAGATTCGTATTTACCAGAGATTGCCTCAACACAAGTGGTTGTTGGACAATTTTCTTGGCTGACCCCATGATTTGATGAGGGCACCTTAATTGCAGGAATCTCGAAGGAACTAGTAGAATTTGGTCCAAGTCCTGATAAATGAGTTGCAGTTGAAGAATGCACAGCTTGCCCAGCCTGTTTGTAATACATTAGATGTTTTAACAAAATCCAAAATCAAAAATCATACAAGGGTCTATGAAACCTCATATACAATCAACTTAATTACAAGTTCAATCACATTTTGGCCAGCCTCATAATGGTAGAGTGAATGCACCTCCAGTTGTGAATCGCTAGAACAGTTGGCTGTATTTTGACTATGAACTTTTGATGGAATCCTTGGATGCGACCGAACAGGAGAGTGCTGATGCATAGGTAAGAATGATCCATATCCACCGAATTTTGCCCCTATTAGAACGGGTTATTTACTGAATATCATTAAAACAAGAACTCTTGACTTTGTAAGCCCTCACTTAGAAGAAATAATTCTAACAGGTTACAGACAACAACTTACCCAGATTCTCTGCAGAAACCCCACCTTCAAAATCTTTCTGAAAGTGTCCCAGAACAACTTGAATCTTTTCATCCTTAGAAAAACAAAAGTCCAGTAGCTCAATGTTAGAAGAAGAAGAAGAAGAAGAAGCAGGACCAGTAACCAAAAACAAAAACAATCAAAAAGGTTGGAGTGAACACGTTTATAATGCAAAAACAGATAGCATTCCCTGATGCAATAACCAAAAGACGTTGACATGGGTCGACTAATTATCTCACTCGTGGCATCATTTTCCAACTGGGAAGTTTCCTCAATTCACAAGACTTTCAAACCCGAAATGGTAAGATATGCATTTCATGATGTCGTAATTAATCTGGACAACACTGGCGAAACGATTTCAATATCTTGCAGTGTTCACTGCACGTTATTTATACCTGCCTAAGGAGAAACTAAATTCTATAACTGTAGACAGGAGTTCACATACAAAAATCCGCCAAAAATGAACAATTTGTTTCTACGTGCATAGGTAAAGAGAAAAGGAAATTCATTTACGCAATGAGGCTCATTCATATAGCGTTTCAATAAGTACTTAATCAGGAAGGCTAAGCAAAAAATTAAAATGTCTTCATTTGCCTAATGCTCCAAGTTGAGATCACAAAATTAGCATTTAGTAATCTTCTTTGACACCCTCTGTTTACATACATACATACATACATACATGTGTTTGTGTAGAAGACACAACACGTTTAATAAAACATATAATTCAGCACTGCACATCTCCAAATTAACTAATTTTTACGAATTATGGAAACAGCAGACACCTTGGATCTAAGAAAGTGAAACAAGTGAACACAAATAATTTGGCCACACAAAACCATAATTAACTAGAAAATCAGAGAGAAACAACGCAAATATCCTTACGATATAAGAGAGGGAAACATCGGGATCGACGCTCCCCTCATCATATTCATGATTCGGGTATGAGCATGCCTCCCCTTCTTCAAGGTCGGACTCGTCCATCTCAGTCCTCCCACCACCAGCACCACCAAAGCCTAGCCCTGGCCCCTTTCTCCCATCCCGACTTCCCACCGAAATCATCCACAAAAATATGCTAAAAAAATCATACCCTCCAACTTAAACCTCCACATTCACAACCCGAAATCCACATCCAAGTTTCTTTTTTCAATCCAATTCCCAGAATCGAAATCCCCGAGGAATTCGTCAAACAATGTTGAAAATCCACACGATCGTGGACTCGAGTAAAAATCACGAACTCGAATTGTATTTTCCAATCAGCGAAATGCACAATCTTTACACAGGATTCTCTAGAATTATAAGAAAACCTCTGAGTCTCTGAATCTTATTGGGCAGCAGTTCTATAGCTCGGATACATCAATCGCTCTGCGTTTCTGGTTTTCGGTGAATCCAGCAGCCGCGTTTTCTACTGTTATTTTTATTTTCTTATTAATTTTCGTATTTTTCGTCAAAAAATATATATTAATCCCACGGTTAGAAAGACAGCCACCGGGATAAGATGAGGGAAAGGAAAGCATACATGTTTTTTACGTTTTTTTTTTGACTTGGCATGTTGAATAAATCATCAATCAACTATAATAAATAAAATATATGATAAATTGTATTGTTTATGACATATAATTTTCACTTTCAATTTCATCTAAACAATAGATTAGACCCCCCAAAAAAAATTTTGATTTTTCTAACCCTAAAAACCTCCTCTTCTTTCAAAGGCTCTTTCATAGACCAAAGCATGTCCATATCTGAATTATTTTTTTACATTATTTATTATAAAGGAAATAAGATTAAGTAACCTACCAGATGGTTGTTGATTGTCCTTAAAATCAAGTCCCGCAACAAGGCACCGTTAAAAAAAAATAATAAAAAAAAAAGAAATCAAACGAGACGCTGTTTGTTCAGCCCAAAAAAAAAAATGGCCTGAATTAAACCATTGCGGCTCCGTCTATGACCATGATGCGGAATAACCTGCGGGCTTCTTCCTTGCATCGCTCCATTTGGAGGTATTTTTTTCCTTAAACAAAAAGGCTTGAGGTCAATACTTTCGCACCTAAAAAAGGCCCTCCAAGACTCGCCAGAAGATGACGAAGATGATTTGTTAGATGAAAGAAATACGCCGCACTAAACAGCAGAGTAATGGCATCAAGCTCTCGAGTTTACTTTGAATGCTTGTGCTGGAGAAATATCAGTCAAGTTATATTCAGACGCCTGGAATTATAGGGGTAGGTATTACCAAACTAACAAACATTAACCAAGTAGATTTAACCGACATTGCCGTAGGGATTAAAGTATGGTTCATTACAGAACTAGGATTCCCATAAACGCCGTTTAATTCGTTCAATGAGCGGTTTCAACAAGAGGCTACAAAGTGGCAGAGAGAGGTTCTGCAAATTCAAATGACGCTCCTAAAATCCACTTTCATCTCATAGACACTCCACAGTTCAGGCACCTGATTCTCATACTTTGCCACGTACTTCTCCACGAAACGCTTCTTATCCGGCAACAGCACGGTAGACAAGCTCAGAGTCTTCTTGATCAACCCCTTCAATCGCAGAGCCTGAACAACTGAACACCTAGGCTTGATTCTCTTTTCCAGGCTGAAAAACAACACCACTGGACATCTCGCTATCATCCCCGAAGGCCAACCCATCTTGTTCACGAGGAAGTCCATTGCTTTCGTTATTTTATCCTCCGATAGAAGCATACAATTCGGATGCTTTCTGAATGACATTAGAATCTCATCCTCCGACCAGCCCCACCTCTGGTATACCTCGTAACAGCGATTATATATCGATCTATTACCTGCCATTACGTGAATCGCTAACACAAATGTCGACTTGGTTGGATCGAATCCCATCTCCTTGATCTCTTCAACGGTCTTCACAAATTGATCATTCTTTTGAATAAGCGCCTCAGGGAAATGAGCGAGCAACAATGCAAGGCATGATTCTGGCACACCCGTTGCTCTCAGAACGGAGAGATTTGGTAAGAGCTTCTTCGAATGGTCTTCCAGAAAAATCCACGACGTTCGCTTCAAGGCAGAAGCGACCTTCTCATCAGACAGCAACACACTTTTGAGAAAATGGTAAGAAGGAATTATCTGTTTCTCCAAGCTTCTTGTCAAAACGGTTGGGTCTGCAGCGAGGATTCTTGCGAGGTCAGACCTGGAAATCCCTATGGAGTGAAAGAATTCGAGCTTCGGCAAAAGGATTTCTTTGGGATTGGCTAAAAGGAGCGACGGACGCTTCCTGACGATATTTGAAATCTGAGATTTTGAGAGGCCGTGTTCTCTGAGCAGTGTTAGGACAGAGTCCGGTCTCTCTCTTGAATGCAGCTGCACCTTCTGCGAAACTGAAGTAGCAGCTTCTGGAGCCAATCCACAAGACTCTATGAGGTAAGTGATAGTGAAATTCGAATTATTTGCTTCGATTTTGAAGGAGACTGGTCTGGGAGATGATCGGTTTAGAAAAAAGAACAAGAACTGTGCATTTGAAACCCCAAAATTCTGCTTGGATTTCCTGGAAGGAAATGCGCAAGAAATAGTTCGATTAACCATCATGGGACACTGGAACTGTAATGCTTCCATCCTACAATTCGTTAGAGGACAAGAGTGATGGTAAGGCTATTGGGCACAAGGCGACAACGGAATAGCCACCCAGTTCCTTCGTTCTTTGTTAGGCCTACCCAGTTTCTCCTCCTCTCCTCTACTTGGCATAGCTAACGTTGGAGTTTCATCCCTGGATTTAGAAGGCGAAGGTGAATAGCTGAAAACTGAAGCTGGGCAACGCAAACAATGACTACAGGCGTAATAGCTATTAGGAAAACGAAAAGATAAGGATGTTACTTATCTTTATTTTTAAAAATGAAATAAAATTATAAAATTAAAATCACTCTATGATGAATTAATTATAAATATAGGATAAAAAATAGTACTTAATTTTCCCCCCCATCTTATTCCTCCTTAATTACAAGTTATTAGCATACTTTTAATTTTAATTCCTTGACAACACTTGAGTAGAATCATTAATCATTAATTTCAATGAAAAACAAATTAAAAAGTCACATTTTCTTTTACAAATTTTAAAATATTAGTGGAATTATTAATTTCCATGAAAAACAAATTAAAAAGTCACTTTTTTTTTTGACAAATTTAGAAATACATCCCCAACAGAGTACACTTCTTCACAAATAAATAATTTGCATTTGTTATATAATATAACTCCCACTTTTGGTCCAATAAATATAATAACTAACGCAAAATAAAAATTAGACACGGTTTTTCTTGTATAACATGCAATATGAAAATTTGATTATGCTGCCAATAACATAAGTTATCACAAATTTCACTATTTATTAGACTTGTTGTGCTTGAGCGAAACCATTCGCTTCAAGAATATGCTTCGAATGTTTTCCAGTCGAAGGAACTTGGCCAAAATCCAGTTTCTCCATTTAAATTGAAGATGATTCTTTCCATTTCGACCCTATAATTTTATGCTACAGGCTACAGGTACAATTTCTGATCAATTTGTTTGAAATTAGATATGCTTCTGCATTATTTTTAAAAAAAAAAAAAAAACACCGGGGGTGAGGGGAAAGGGCTATACGTGGCTGGACCCGAACAAACCCAGCCATTGGCAATTCCGGCTTCCACAGCAGAGACAGATGAGAAGCCGCAAAATACTTATGAACCGGTCACCCTGTACGTATCAATGAGGAATATGTACCACTTCCAGTTGATGCTAATAGTCAAAGACTCAGAATCAATAGCTTCCGTAGATAAACACGTTATTAAAGGATAACTATCAGTATTGTTCACTTCTATTGCCTACTTTGAGATCTCAGAACCCCGTCTAAGCAGATGAAGATGAGGGTCTTTTAGAGAGCAGAGCTCCGAGTGAAGCGTTATCAGTCACAGGCGGGCTACAAGTGAAGTTTTGGCAAACAAGAGCTGAAACCTTGTCTGCTGCATAGTTATTCTTCGCCATGACAGCAATGTTGCCATTATGTGCTTCCCAAAATTCCATCTCCTTCTTGTTGTTGGGATCTATATGAATAACCTGCCATGAACATGAACACAAGCTATTTATGATAGCGACACAGAAAAGAAGAAAACTGAAAATACCGTCGTCACAATCAGCTATTACACTTACGGTTCTGTTAGGGTCATATAATGCGTGAGCTGTGGTAAGCATGCTTTCAAATTCCTTCAAATTCTTTTCACCCACCAGAACTACTTGCTTGCGGGAAGGAACGTGCAACATGTCTGCTGCACAACACAATAAAGGCACTGCCATAGCCATATCGTTCAATCTATTTTCAAATACTGCCTGCATGGGTCGTGCAAGGAAATATTAGTCATTCCAGCTTATCCCATGGTCTAGTTAAGAGACACTGTTGCGACTTATCCCACTCCGCTTATCATAAACATAAAAAAGCAGAAGGGTAGGGCAAACCAGAAGATGTTCTGCGTTTTGTCTATAATAGTCAGCCTTATTTCCAGCAACCATGGAAGCCAATCTTAATAGATTAATTGCAGAAACTGAGTTCCCAGAGGGTTCGGCCCCATCATGATCTTCCTTTACTCGGAGAAGAACTGATGGATCTTCTCCTGCCGTGTTAAAATAAGCTCCTCCCTCCCTATCAAGAAACAAAGCATCCTGCAAGCAGCTCATGTCATGAGTAACTTAATCTGTGTAACGTGTTCTGGAAAGGCAAGTAACTTTTTCCAAGTGCAGACGTTGATCTTCACCTGGGTCTCCTGCAGCTCAATTGCCCACACAAGCCAGTCAACTGAACCACCGCACTCATAGAGATCCAGCAATCCAGAAATCAGAAAAGCATAATCATCCAAAAAGCCAGGAGCTTTAGAGGGACCGTTTCGGAAACTATGCTGCAGCCTGCTTGTCTCTTCATTGTAAAGTTGCTTCCTAATAAAGGAGGCTGCCTTGTCCGCAATTTCCAAGTACTCCTTTGGCTGGAAGTTGTGCAATGAAAAGGAGAAAATCAAATACTATTATCAACGACTGAAAAGAAAAATATTAAATTGGCTGCAGGTCTGGCTCCAATATCCTCACCCATCAGTCCCTTGCACCTTCTACTGAAAGGCAATTGTATTAAAGAACATCAATCGTGCAACAAGACTTGTGAACAATAGTATAAAGTTGTACTTTTATGACAACAAATTATGGTCCGTCCAGCAGGTAACATTCAAAGAAAAAGAAAAGGAGGGTCCTGTTTCAACTCCTAAATGCCACGGGATTTAAGGATCATTAGTCATTTTGTTTGAATGAAATGCCAAAACCTCCATCAAATTACACTAGTAAAAACTTACTTCACTGCCGACAACAGGGAAGTTGAATCTGGTTCCTTCAGCTTCAACATTGAGAATCTTAGAGGCTCTAGCAAAAGATGAGATCACAAGCCCATTCCAGGATACAATCACCTAGAAGCATACGGTCCTTTGAGAATGCATGAAAATTGAAACCTAGACTGGTAATAGCTAGTTCTGTATATGAGTGAGGGGAAATACCTTATCATCTAAATGTGGCCTTGGTCGTTTTGACCTCACTTCAAATAGCTTTTGCCTGCATTCTCCTAGAATCTCAGAATATTTCTCAGCTGACATACCATATTTTGATGTCAATTCAGATATATCCTCTCTCTCTATCAGGACATTCTTTCCCTCGAATTCCTTGTGAGGATCACTCATTCTAGAAAGGTCACAATTGCCTGAGGGCTTTATGTAGTAGTGCTCTTTGAAAAGATCTGCATGCTGTCCAAGTATGTCTTCAACCTAAACAGAAACAGCTGAACTTGAGAATCCACACATACACACAGAGTAACAAACCAGCTATCAAGGGCCAATCAGTAGTTATTGCCTAAAAAAAAAGAAAAAAAAATCATGATGTTGCAGAAATAATCGTAAATCCGCAAAACCAAGTCAAAACAAGCCACTCAAAAAGCTAATCATATTTAGAAGAGAAATTATGCAAAAAAGCATTAGCCAAGGTTATGTTTAGTCAGATTTATTATGTGGGAAAAATACCGTCAATGACATTTGAAAATGAACAAGAAGAAATTTCAAGGTAAAGTTAAATTAGAATGTTTCCAGTCATGCATTATTGATGCTGTTTGGACGGCCAAACTGTAATTTAGAAAACAAAATGCATAATAAAAAATCCTGTGTAAATGTAAAAACCGATATATGTCCATGACTGAGAAATTATATTATCTTTTCATATTCCACACAGAACAATTTGACAAAAGAGGCAATCATCTAAGTATCCATCAACTACTGAAGAGTAATATAAGCTTACAAGTTACTATGAGATGCCTTGGTCAAACTAAAAATGTGCAGTTAGGTTATCCTGAGCAAGCTGAATGTTAACTATCTAAACAGGTGAAGATAGAGATCGCATGGCATTTAAATAACATTAAAGACGCATCACTTTATGCATAACAGAAAAAGGCTGAGAAATAAATGAAAAAAAAGGGCACAAATATGTTTGGTAAAGACCTCTTTGCTGGTCCATATATAAAAGGCTCCTTCCTTTTTCTTTGCAGCTCCCTCAGTTTCTGCACTGTCAGCATCCTCTGCCGAAAAGATTTCACCTTCTGGACCAATCATATCTCTCCTCATATAATCAAGGATATCCCGTGATATAAATGAATAGAAGGTGTCTTTTGTGACAGAAAAAGCATCTAAATAAGAATTAGCAAGCTGCCCTTGATCATATAGCATCTTCTCAAAATGTGGAACTGCAATCAGTGTTACAGTTCAGTAACCTATTCACCTTAACATTTTGTAACAGAGAACACAACAACAAATTGCAATAAATAATGAAAAACCAAAAAATAACATATATCTACGCCTCTTCAGAGTAACAGAGAACTAAAGTGAATAAAAATATCAGACACATATCAAAGACTTATTCCTGAAATTATTGTTGCCAAGATAAACTTACCATGCCAACACTCATCGACACTATATCTGTGAAACCCCCCTCCAATGTGATCATGAACACCTCCTCTTGCCATGCATTGCAAGGTAAAGAAAGCCATTTTCCGATGTTCATTAGCTAAACCCAACTTCCCAGTATCCTCCAATTTTTTGGAGTAGTAAAGCATCAGATTGATCTCAACTGGTCGGGGAAACTTTGGCGCAGATCCAAATCCACCAAACTTAGAGTCATAGCTTCCAGAGAGCTAACAAAAGAAATGATCAATTGAATAATTATAAGGACCTTGCAACCCTTAATAGAAAGAATTCAATGAAAAGAACCTCTGAATATATAAGAACTTTGTTTAATCATAAAGAGAGATGTGATATGTTCTTTCAACGAGAAGATCTTACAACAATGATTACTATCTGCGTCAAATTCTCACTATGAATAAGAAGACAAGATTTCTTTGTTATAATAATTTCTCCACTGCCTTGCTATTCTCATAAATAGGAGAGAAAACAAGATTAACGGCAAGATCTTGTTACGAGGGAAAGGCTTGACTTGGCCGAGTACATTAAAAAGATATATGGATGAACAAATACTTACTTGATCTGAGCATAAACGTAGAGCACTTTCAGAAACTCCATCGGCCAATTTATTCGAATCTGCAGCAGCAGAAAGAGCCTCAGAAAGCTGTTCAATTGCAAAGGCTCCACTCTTAACTAGTGTATCCCTCTGACTGTCCCAAGCTTCTTTCACCTTTCTGGAGAATGTAAGAAATTATTATACCATATAAGCAAGACATGGAGACAGCATTTTTTTTTTTTTTTTAAGCATTGAACCAGGAGTTTCTCACTCAACGATTTGGAACATGACAACTACAGACATTATGAGAAAGGGGGGACAGGCTGAGGTCCATGATTTGACTTGCTACGTACATTGATCCTTACCTAAGTAAAGTCTTAAATCCAGGTCGTCCATACTTATCATCAGGGGGAAAGTAGGTTCCACCCATTAAAGGTTTCAAGTCAGGTGAAAGGAACACGCTCAGTGGCCAACCTCCTCCCCCATACAAAGCTTGCACATAGGTCATGTACACCTAAAACGACAATAAGAAAATCTTTTAAGCGCATCCCACTATGCGTGAAACATGTTGAACATTCTCTGCACACCCCATTCCGAAGACAGGGAAGCAAACCCCATCAATCAAACTAAAAAAAGTTTAAGAATGAAAAGGGAATTCCGCATGAATCGAAGAACGCTGTTTATCGGGCCCCCTAACAAAGAAGGATTTACCTTATCGACGTCTGGTCGCTCCTCTCGGTCCACCTGTGGCATTGACATGATAAAATTGAATGGATAAAAGTAGAATGCGTTCATTAGTGATGTTCACAAAACGGTCAAAGTGAACAGATTAGGTAGAAGACTACTACAATTCAAAAAAGTACAGGCCAAAAAAATTAACGCAGACAAACTCCATTTGAACTCACCTTAATGCTAACAAACCAATCGTTCAACAACTTGGCAACCCCCTGGTCTTCAAATGACTCAACCTCCATAACATGACACCTGACCAATAATAGTTCAGATTCCCAAAATAATCAATCATCAGTCCATTATATTTTACCACTCTACTCTGCTCCAGAGATCGAAAGTCTACATAACCAGTTGAAGTTATCATACCAGTGGCAAGTGCTGTACCCAACTTCGAATAGAATCGCCATTAATATCATAATGCCAGCCAGCAGTTAATCTCATCAGCGAAATTTTCAAAAATAAAGAAGGGGGTAGCTCAGCGTTGAAAAAGAAAAAAAAAAAAGAGCAGGAAAAGAATTACTTGATAAGAAAATAGGTACATCTCTCTTTCGTGCCTCAGCGAAAGCTTCTTCACCCCATGGATACCAATCAACCTTCAATACGAAGTCAGTGATTAATGACAGCGAAAAGCAATGAAATAAAAAGACAATATTAAAAATCGACTCAACCCTGCAAGATCTCCGAAGACCCAGCAAAAATTGCGGTATCATGCAAGGACAGCAAAAGAAGCACTATTTCCTCTTTTTTTTTTTTTTTGTTGCTGTATCGGTACTTGACATAAAAAACTGTTGCATGGTTCATCTTCGCTCGCATCCTTTCAACGCATTCATCGAACAACTAAATTCAAGGAAAGGATTTTACCCACCGGATTATGGGCGTGCTGCAGCAAGTAAGGGCTGTGCTCGGCTACAAGTCGATTGGTATACTTGTGGGAACAAGACGTCGAATGGGTGGGCCTTTCAGCCATTGCCAAAACCTTGGGAGCGAGAATGCGTCGTGATATAACAGAGGAGGAAGGGAAGTGGGCTGCGGTATACGCGTATTTCCCAGGCGACGATGGTTTTGGTCGGTGAGGAAGAAAGCGATGAGAAGAGGAAGAGAGGAAGAGTCTGCGGAGCATAGAAATGTTGAGAAGCGAAGAATGTGAAAGAGGTTTAATTAGTGGGAGAAGTGGGGAAGACGTGGGAATTGCCATATGCGGGAAGGTGGAGATCGGTAGGAGATGCCATGTGTAGCTCTTGACCAGTGTACGGTCGGAATCCCTCCATGGTGGACAGGTGGCCCATCTTCCCGCTATAGTTATAAACAGATAACGCTTGGGCGTTTAGCACATACTTTTATGGAAAATTATAATGGGATCCCAAATAAAAAAAATAATTAAAAAAAAAGTCTCATAAGTTGTTATTCTCACTGTAGGACTTGTTATTACAAGCTGTTCGTTATTGAAACTTTTTAGTGATTTTTTTTTTGTGAGATTTGAATGTAATTCTCCTTAATTTTATTATATACATATATAGGTATATAGATGTGTCGTCTGAAGGCGAACATTTTGCTTTTAAAATCGCAGCTTCACAGTTAGGTCCAGAGCAGTAAAAATTCACTATAAACACGTTTTCAGTAAGTGAAAACAAAATTCTTTTCACATATTTATACTTATAAGCTTATAAACGGCCCCTAGTTGGCTCGAGCAAGCTTGCGAACAAATGGAACAATGACATCACCTACGTGGCCGCAGAGTCAGATTGCCTTAAAACCTAAACCCAAGGGAAAAAAATGTATATTTCTTATTTAAAAAAAAAAAAAAGAACACGATGCTTGAATATCACCAAGGGCCACTTAGGAGGAGCTAATTACCTCGATAAACTCTCAGTTACCATTTCCTTCTTTTGCTTTTTTGGGTATAGAATCTTTGGTATTAATTTGCAATCTCTTTAATTAACCCACGTGTTTCGAAAGTATTCAGGCTCTGTTGCATATCCATTTTTAAAGCTCAACGATAAATAATATAGCAGTCACCGTCGAGGTTGCTGCAGGTTCCTCCAGCACATATCTCAGTGCTCATAGCGCTAAACTTGTGAGGTTATTTTCCACGATTTCCATCAGTGTTTGCTAATGCATCACAGTGAGAGCTGCAGCCAATTGAGCCGAGAAGCTTGTGAGGAACAAACTCCTTCGTGATTGCGAGAGAAACACACGAAGCAGTGAGCACCAAAGTTCAACTGTCAATAGCGTCACTTTACACGATGATACAGACGTCAGTTCATCACATGAATGTGGGGTCTTGTATTCAAAATTGCTAAAAGTAAAATGTGCCTCTTATCTACACATGAATGATCAACTCAACACGTTGCAAACTTGAGATGGTGAGACTCATTTAAACGAGGAGAGCTATAAAGCAGATCTTCCATCCGTGACCAGTATTTTGTCAAAACTGCATATCCTGTGCACCATGATCAGCAAGTTCTTCCAGAGTTTTTTGCTCCATTGCAGCGCAAGACTGCACGAAGGAAGGCTCATTTGAGTCAGTACAAAGCATTCTCAATAGAGACACAAGAGGAAACAACAAAACTAATTGGAAAAAATCCAAAATGTTCATGCAAGATAAGATACCTGAACAGCATTTTCTATATCACCATCAAGAAAAGAGGTGAGCTCAAAGTTGACCTTCAGTCTGTGGTCAGTTACCCTGTTGTCCTAGATTGGGGGGGGGGGGGAATTAGTGTCATAAGTTGTCCACAAACCTTTCAGGAAAAAAAAATTCGTAAAGTCATTAACTGCTTTTCCTCAAACTGCTGTTCTATGACAAACCACTTAACCCTAGGTCACTGAATCTCAATAACTTTAATTGGATGAATGATTTCACCTTACAAATTATTTTGGAAAAAAAAAAGAAAGCAGAACATTATCATGATATGATCTTTCACTTTTGGATGATGCAGGAAAAGGTGTGAACAGAGAATGGAGACAGCAACAAAGAATACCTTATAATTATAAGTCCGAATTTTTTCTGCCCGGGCACCCGTACCAACCTGTTAATTGAAATATGGAAAAGAACAATCTATTACAATAATGTAAATTGCAAAGCTTTAAAAGAATGAAAGCTCTGCTTTTCCTATCTTTCTTTCTCTTTTCCCCCCCGGGGGGGTGAGATCAGGGATAGAACTTTGCCGCCACACCCAAAAAAAAAAAAAAAAGAAAGAACAAAAGTGTTTGCTCCCTTCTTGCTGAAAATTTTTATTGCTTGCTATGAATGTTTTGAAGTCTTGCAGACTTGCACAAAACTTTTATCATAATCATAACTTTTTTTTTTACATTGATCAAAGTAGTACATTGAACACCCGTAGCAATTCAAAGCATACCTGGGATTTCCTTTCATTTCTTATCGACTCTTGCTGCTCCCGAACCTTCATCTCATATCTGTAACCAAGACCATTATGATTTTGGATGTGACAACTAAAGCAAGGATTAAAGAGATTAATCAAGAAATTATGTGAGTGTTCTTGGATCATTTGGTTGATTTTGTCGTCATGATCTAAGTATCTCTTGGTTCCTATGTATAATAATGATATGAACTCAGGTAAGTTTGAGAACATTTGTCTCACGAACATTTATATGAGTGGTAGAGGATGAAAAGTTGACAGAATAGTAGGGATGAGTGGAATCCATTAACAAAGCCAAAGCCTGTGAAGTTGAAAGGAGTAATTGGTGAATTTTGTGCTTACAGCTTTGCTCTGAGCAACTGAAAAGCTCGATTCTTGTTCTGAAGTTGAGTTCTTTCTTCAGTACAAAAGATTCGGATGCCTGTAGGTTTATGGAAAAGATCCACAGCTGTCTCCACCTTATTAACATTTTGCCCTGCAATACCCTTGCTTGGTAAATGATAATGGAGTTGACTCTAGTCATTACGGATGGAAAATTCAGTTTCATGATAGAAATAGTGTTGTATTCGTAAATCTGTACCTCCAGCGCCCCCGGAACGTGCAGTTGTAAGTTCAATATCTTTTGGGTCAATTACCACTTCTACTTCATCCGCCTAGATAAACATTTCTAGCATCAGCATGATAAGTTTAGGTTTTCACAATAGAGAAAAAGCTACGTCATTGTATCTTGAAGAAAGACACATACCCCGTGCACCAGCTGATTGTTATAACTAATAAATGAAACCCTTTACAGCACATTTAACTGTATAAGCCCTCAAATAGAGGAAGGAGGAATGTTTGCTTTAAGAAAGAAAAAAGAGAGTAAAAATAAGTTGAGATATAACATAAGCCTCCGGGTCATAAAATGAAATCCTTCTAAAAGACTAGATTAATCAGTTGAGAAACCTCTAAATTCATATCTACTTGCCAAATAACTAGATTTATGCTACTCACTGATTGATGGGAGGCCACAAATCACATGCACAAGGTGTAGCACCCACAGAACAGCGAAAGAAAGGGATCATGATCAGTTTAGTGGTCTGGAGCCGTCACAACAGAAGCGGACAAGGGAGGCAAGGAACATGTAGAGGAGGAGGAAGCCACGTTTACTTAAGCCACTAAGTCACTAACACCACTGTGAATGTTTTAAGGATGTTTCATATATTCATTATTTGACTGTTGTTATTTCCTAGCTCTATAAATAGCTACTGTGAGGATGTTTTCAGAAGCTAGAAGGTATTCTCTATTTCTTGTACTAAGGGAGATTCTCCTGAATGTTAGAGCTTCGAGAGTAAGGATTCTTGCTCAAATACTTCCAATAGATTTCCTTTTAGTAAAACTATCAGTTATAAATCCTACCTCTATCACTGACAATTATGATACAGAGTTAAATGCTAAAGAGCCATGCACAGTGTTAGCTCTACCTCTGGCATGATAGCTACTGTTGCAGTAGACGTATGTACACGGCCCTGTGCTTCTGTTTGAGGAACACGTTGAACTCGGTGGACACCTGACTCATATTTTAATTTACTGTAAACACGTTTACCTTTGACTTCCATCACAAATGTTTTGAATCCTCCTTTTTCAGCCTGAAAGATGAAAGCATTACGCAAATTATAAAATCTAATGAATGCCAATTTTTATGGGGTTGGAAGGAGGAATACCTCAGAGCTTGAGACAGGAGAATACTTCCATGAGTTCAGCTCACAATATTTTTGATACATTCGGACCTAATCAGACACCAATAACACTAGTGTTCTTAGATATGAACTTCACAATAATCGCTCATTCATTAAAAGTGTAATCTCTAGGCATCCAAAAAGGCCTGTGCGAAAAGGTAGGAAAAAGTTTAAAGCCAACTAAGCAATTCGGAATTCACCCAGTTGACTAGGGAAATATGTGGGTTTAACGATCGACTTCATTTTCCACGATGTTTGACAGTGAAAGAGGCTGGTCTATTTTAGTACCAAGGGATTAGGAAGGACAATTACAACGTGTACCTACAAGATCACCAGCCCATATTCCAGCCTCATCACCACCAGTTCCTGCTCGTACTGCAAAAGTGAATGGTACTCATCCTTAGAGTTGGACAGCTAGAATGAAACATATGCACAAACAACATATTGACATGGAGCGAAATCTGAGACAACAAAATACAAATTAACACCATCAAGCTATTAGAAGACAGGCAACACAACATTACTGATATTGTAAAGGAGTGAAACAATAGTAGCAGAATGTTAAATGACCCCGTACAGTGACAATAGAAGAATGTTAAGCAGAACTAACAAGAGAGTTTGGAATTCTGATTCAGGGAGATGTAAAATATAAAAATGCAGTAAAGACCACAATTCATATCATTCACACGTAGAAGATAAACCAATGAGTGCCAACTGCTCCGACTAGAAAATTCAAACGCAGAGACAACAGTCAATTTCAAACCATTCAGTTCAGTTCTCCACATAGGCCTGCTCTACAGAAGCTCTATTAATCCCTCTCTTTTGTCAACTGTATGTTCCATCGTTTGAACAAAAGTTCCCATCATGATACATTCCATTAGGCCTGAAAGTGAAATACTAGTTCCAACAAAGTAACTTAAATAAAGAGATGATTCACCTTCAAGCATAATATTTCTTGCATCCAAAGGATCACTGGGAAGCAGCAGCATCTACAGTAGTGTAATACTATATCCATCAGTTCAAATTAGACAGAAATGTGAACATGAAGGAAGAAAAACTTCTTAGATAGATAACAATAAGAGCATAAATAAGATTAAAATGATGAGGGCACTGATATTTAGGATACACTGCTTGGTTTTGAAATTAGAACTTGTTATCAGAGGAATGTTCAATTGATAACAACTACCAAGTTGATTCAATCATTGGTATCAAGCAAGGATAATTAGCAAACAGAAAACATTTCAAGTGAACACCGTACATTTGACCGATACAGTAAATACCAAAAGCAAGAAAAATGGAGCAGACCATGAATGAGCTAAAATTGTTCTTTACTTGGTAGGGAGACAGATCAAAAACAGGAACGACGACAGAATATGACATAAAACTGAAATTTGTGATGCAAAGTACAAACCTTAAGCTTCTCCTCGAGCTCTGCCATTTGCCTGGAAAGACTCTCAATTTCATAACTTATCATTTCTGCCATATCTTCATCGTTGCCATCCTCCTTAGCTAAAGCTGACATGGTGATTAAGAAGAGTCAGACTAAATGATTTTCGAACAACCATTCATTACCTGAGGAGCCAGTGGAAGATTAAAAACTGAGAACGAACCTTTGGTCTCTTCTAGCAGCTTCTCACATTCCTTAAATCCCTTGTAAGTTGCAACGACCTATTTAAAATGATAACATTATGATATCACCAAAAGGGTTCAATAAGACATAGGCATAAGAAGGCGCAAATAAGTCACAGTACCTCATCAAGTTCAGCCATTGACTGTGCTAATTTTTGGTATTCACTTGGATTCGATACGATGTCCGGGTCGGCAAGCTTGACCTGCAAATATTGTTAGCTTACTGGTTGTCCACGTAATCATGGGTTTCAAATGCACGATATAGGAATACACACGAGATACGGAAGGAACTATGATGACGAATCCAGAAACTCCTAGTGATAATGTACTACAGGAGTGGATTAGAGGCCACAGCGGAAAAGCGGTTACTCTTAACAAGGAACTAAACAGAGATGGATTTTGATGAGTGCACATAACGAAGTATACTCAAGGCCTAAAATAGTTACAACTAGAACTTTTAATCGAAGGCGCGTACCGATAATTCTTTCCATGTCTTCTCAGCGGATTCCAGCTTCGTTATCAAATAAGGTTCCTACAATTAAGAACAAATGAGCAAATAACACGTCGATTTTATCAATCCTTTGAGGAAAAGACCCCAGAAAATAGAGACGGCAAATTTGTCCCTCAAACGTTATCCGTGCAGGAAAAAAAAAAAAAGTTTCTTTTGCTCGTCTTCCCAGAGCATTTGTTGCGTACCGCCATGCACACGATTCTTGGAGCTCTGTGTCTAGTACTGGGTAGAACGGTGACGCATCTTTCAATACATCGTTGAAGTGGACAATGTCTTCCGAAGCCTACGAGGCGGCGCGTGGAAACTATTCGAGCAGGGAAGCTCGCCATTAAGCTACTCATGCTCGGAACTCGGGTGGACGTAGCGCGCCAAGAAATCAATATGATGAGATAATCAGATAAGTGGCAGGAAGGTGTTTGGATGCGATGAAAGTTGTCCTGGGCGATTCGGGCGCGTCAATCTGCTCATGGTGTGTGTATCTTTATCCAGAATTCATATCCGGGCAGATTCGCTGAAGCCTGCCGGGTGGCAGCTAATCAATTTTTTCGCCAGAGGGTAACAACTAGTAAATTGAAGTTAGTTGATTGATTTCACCGGGGAAAAGAAATGAAGTTACTTGATGGCAGGAGAAATTTATGACGAGTGATAACAATTGGACCAGTCTCTATTATGTTTTTTTGGCCAACACCCTTTTGTTTAATTAAAAGGCTCCAAATTTGTACTAATTTTTTTCCTGATGTCAGTAATAATTTTTTAATAATTACTTGATATATAGATTTCATTTATATATTTTCTCAAAATTCATTTTTGGCATTTTGCTATGCTATGAAACTACTTTCCAAATTAACGCATAAGAAGAACTTTTTTAATTAAAAAATTGAATTTTTCTGAAATAAAAGATGAAAAAACAAAAAGCAAAACTATTTTACCGAGTTAGATGAGCATTTTGGGCTTCTCGTGCCAAGGCCATCTGCTATGTTATCCATGCTTGTCACAAAATTTTTCCCCTCCAATGACAGCGTATATCATATTGATTTATTTATTTATTATTTATTGCTAACAAAGTCACGCCACTTATACGTTAACAAAGTGAGAATGGCCGTATTGTTTGAGATTTATTTATGAGCAATACAACTTTTTATACTTTTATGTTTTACATTAATACTTATCTGATCATAAATATAAGACATTTATACTAGTTCAGTCATAAATATAAAATCCTTATACACACTAGTATAAGGTTTTTATATTTGGGATCAGAGGAGTATTAACTTTAATTTTCATTTTCTTTCTTTAAAAAATCTAAAGTCACAAGACTTGTTGGATTGGCTTATTGGGCCTAGGGATATGCAAAAACATGGTGATTCGGTATAGTCTAGTCTAACCCGAGTAAACCCGGTCCAATTCAGTTCAGAAAAAATTATCCAAAAACAAGACTAGACCATACTAGACCGGATTGATTTTATCGGGTTGGATTGGATTAGGGATTGACCCCTCAGACCAATTGGTCCAATCTAGTCTGGCCAGATTTTTTTTTTATTTTTAACTATTATTTATATAATTTTAATTTGTTTCAATTCTTATATATAAGTTTGTTGTTTATTCAAATAATCAAGATCTATCTACTAACTTCCTAAGTAATGAGTATGTGTATATATTTTTTATGATATAAGATCTATATTAATGAGGATTAATAAATAAAACATGACATTATCGAGAAATTGAAAGGGAATGATCAAATTTGATGAAATTTAGATTAAAATATGTGCAAAATTTTATATAATAAATTATAGTCTTGCTTCCCATTGAAGAAAAAAAAATTTTAAAAATTGAGCTCCTAGACTGTCTAGATTGGTCTAGACTCCAAAAGACCAAGTCTAGTCCAATCTGATCTGGGATTGGTACTAGACTGGATCACATCCCAGGCTATCTTTTTCAGCCCGAAGTCTTTATTAGCCCAGACTTCGGGTTGATAATAAACCCAATCCAGTCAGGTCCATGCACACTCCTAATTGGGTCAATGCTGCAACATATACTTTATATGTTTGTATTTATTTTTTTGGTGAACTTGTATTAGCATTTTTTGCTACTGAATCAGCCTTCTCAGGCGACAGTATCTAAATGTAAATTTGAATATTGCTATAAAAAAAATGTAAACTCGAGCAAAAGCTCAGCAAAAATAGCTTTACTAAATCAACTTTTAATAACCCATTATCTACAATGTTTAAACAATGTGATTTGTGCATTTTTAATATTTTATAATTTTTTTACTGCTAATATCTTACGTTGACATTGATCACCAATTACCCATGCAGTAATATAAAATTATAATCAATGTCGATATTATAATCACTGATACAGGACAAAATAAGTATCAATATAAATTATAAAAACTGCACATAATCAACAAATTAGAAATCAAGCAGATTGTTTTTGTAGGCTGCTCAAAAAAGACAGACAACAATTTCCTTATAAAAGTATATTTATACATGGCCTAAAAATCAAATGATAATAATATAATTTCCTAGTCCAGACGCGCCAGCACCTGACTCCATGGCCCAATGGATAAGGCGCTGGTCTACGGAACCAGAGATTCTGGGTTCGATCCCCAGTGGAGTCGAAATATATTATCTACTTGCTATTTTTCCAAATCACACTTCTTTCCGCGCACGCGAGCCGACGTCGTATGGAAGTGACCCGAACCTTCCTTCTCCTCTTGGTGAATCTGGGCATAGCGTTGATGGTGGCTCCTCCGCTTGACTTTGACACAACTCGTCGGGCTTACATTTTGCAGAGTTTGCGTTAACAGAAGTGCACGGGAATGCGGATATCCTTAGCAGGGTTTCGAAGTTCCTTGCCCTTTTCAGGGCTAATCAGTAGTTGCCAATCGCTGGTTTCTTTTTCGTCATCATCTCTCGGGTTCTTGAATCTTCATTTCTTACTTCTTCGTCTTTCTGGATATTTAGAAGTACTTACTCTAGTCAGGATTGTCTCCTACTCGTCTCTCTAGCTGCTCTCTGAACTCTGAGGGATGACGTAGTGCATTGCACCATCGTATTTATCGCAGGTTGCACGCAATGAAAAATGAAAGTTACCTCATGAAGAAAACGTATGAAATGAGAACTATTAATTAATATATATTATGGTTCAACGAGCAAGAGGTAGAGGATCGACCGGCACTGAGAATTCAATCCTAGTGAGCATCAATGGAATAAATTTTCTTCTTACCCAGCTTCTCCTGCTATGGATGAGATTTGAACGTAGGGTGTCCAAGCTAAATTACCTTAACTCATCCACTGGAGTTACTCTTTTAGTTCGCTGCCTATTTTATTGCATTTACAATACGCAAAATTGCATTCCGTTAATCATTGGTTAATTTCTGTAATTGAGTAGTCAAGATAATACTACGTTTTACGGAATTAGGAGACTGACTTTGCTATAATTAAGCAATTCGGACCTATGGCCATATAATGCCAACAACTTTTGAGACTTGGAACATCAAGGACTGAAAATTTCAAAGATACGTATAATATTATAATTATAATTTTCATATGAAGTGCAGTTTCCCGTCCTATTTTAACAAAACTGCATCACTTTCTGCAATTGCCTCCTAGAGCTGACATTAAAAGGTCATAGAACATAAATTTTCTGCCAAGGAGATTTGTGAGGCTAAAGCTACAGTCTATAGAGCTGTAGCAAATTGGAAAAGAAATGCGAGCTTGGAGGAAAGAAACATTGGTTTGAAGAAATGAAGAAATTCTGGTTCCATCAGTGTATTGTTTTTAAGTCCTCTTTTGATTTCTGATTCTGTTTCTTTCCTTTTAGATTGTTTTAATGGACTATTGAAATGATTAATTGATGATAAATCTGATATTACTGGGAGACTGTTTGTTATTTAGAGTGGTAAGCATTGAGTAAAGTCATTGCATTTCAATTGTGTACGTGACCGGTAGAATCTTCTGCATCTCCGGTCCACTTTCTATCTTTTCTTTGAGAGCGAGCTGAAATACTCCCATTATATTTTATTGTCCAATCTTGGATGGACGTTCACCAGCCTACTGCAGAGAAACGCATAGCTGACTGGAGAACTCACGCTCTCTGATCGGTAGCTGTAGACGAGAAGGGTAATTCCAGAAGATTCCGGTTCTAGTTTTTGTTAATTCAACTATGGTTATCCCCTCCCAAATGAACATTTGATTTATAGTTGCATTGCTTTCCAATTGTGTAATTTCTTGTTAGCGAATTGATATTGGAGCATACACGATGTTCTTCAAATCAGTGTTTGGTGTTGGCTGCTTTGGTTTAAAACAGAATATTCTTGGAAAATATTTTGCGGATGAATGTGAAGTTATGCTTGAAGCATAAGAATAATTATCTTCTCAAGTTCAGTAATTGACCCTCCAACTAAAGCTTAAAAAAGGACTTACCCTCCTCTGCATTATTGGCTTCAATGACCATTTGGCATATGCGTCTGGGGAACTAGGATAAAACAGGAAGGTGCGAGGTCAGTTCTTGGCATCCCCTTGGGGGGAGGACTTCCTCATGATTCCTCCACCACTGCTCCTTATGTCCAGCTTTTGTCATTCACGATGTCTGTTGTCTTATATAATATCCTAGAGTAGCATATTTTCATTGCTACTCCTTAGAAAGATAATAAGAAACGAAAGGCCGATCTATGAGCTAAGGGACAATTTATTTTTTGAGAAATCGCTGCGTGCGGAGAAGGATTTGGTGCGTATTATAGAGGATGCTAGTGTTTGATTGCTGAGGCTGGTTACCTGTTTGAAGGAAAGCTTTTAGGAGCTTCTGTGTTCGACTAATGAAAAAACAGAGAGATAGAGGACGTGATTTTTTTTTTTTGGGAATAAAAACAGAAATACAAAAGAAACAATCAACAGAAAACAAAGAAGGACGTGATTCAAAAACACGCGTATAGTGAATTAGGTTCAACAAGGTGAGCTCAATTGAAATCACGCTAAAAAAAACTGATGTTGAGGAACCTTGTGGCTTGTAGAATTTCACAACCAATGACTTATGCAGGGAGTATTTATTATCTAGAGGAACCTTGGGTGGATCATTGGGTTGTATAGATACGGACGCATACCGTGCTCGCCTCGGCGCGCTAGAATCCCTATTTTGGCTCAAAGCGTAAATTACGTCTAATTCCAATGACTCATCAACAAAACTGCCGTAGAAATTTCATTTAGTCTAGTACATCGCCAGTTGAATTATTGGCTGCAGTTAATGTAAGATTGCATTATTTTAACGTACGCCTGCATTCTCTCAAATTTCATTATTACTTCAACTTCCTATAATATCATAATAATGTCTTCTTCCATGGAAATTAAACAAATGGTCTAATACATAATAGCAGGAGCCTTGCATCATATAGGTCAAAAGAAAACCTCAGGCTCACATTATACGAGACATACATGGGATACAGGAGTTCATCACAAGACTAAGTTACTTGAGGGCCAAAAAAAGACAAGAGGAAGGGACTACAGTGAAAATGGGCGATGAGAAAGTTGACCTCAGTGAGAGGGGATGACTACACGAGGCATATATAAGAAGAGGAGAGAGAGAGAGAGCCCTAGACAAAAATGGCTCGAGCCTTTAAAAGCAGTTGATTAAGCTTGTTTTGAACGTTGAGACTTATGACTTGAGCGGCACCACCGATGAACTGTTGGCCTATGAACACGGCCGGTACGCTTGGGCTGCAACCCAACTGGAGAAGCGCCGTCTCCACCTGCTCCTGCTGGCCATTTGGCAACTTGTCAACCTCTATCACAGTGGGGTTGGCTCCAAAGTTGCAGATCAGAGCCTTCACGGTGTGGCTCATGCAGCAACTACTCTTGCTGAATATCACGACTGGCTTGTCCACAATCAACGTCCTCACTACGTCCATTTTATATATAAGCCTGTTTTGCTTAAATAATCTGCTCTCTGCAACTTTAGCTTCAGAGCAGCTCTATTTATACTAGCTACCTCCGTTTATTCTGGCATATGAGATTGATCTGAGCAGCTTCCCCACGTAGAATAACATCTCATAGAGAATAAACGTTGTAAAAGTTCTGTCATCTTTGGGTTCCAAAATTGCCCTTTCACTACTATATCCTTATGCTTTTCTAGAGTGACTGCTCAGTGAGGAGCAGCTCATGAGCACTCGCAGATCATCCATCAATTAATGTATACAGCCCTTGGTATTGGCCAGGTTAGGGTTGCCTCTTTATTATTTGCGTTTGCCTTAGATGAACAGCTCTCTCATATGAATATTATCTGCCTTAACTACTGTGTCTTGGGAGCATCTATCCGGGTCAGTATGGAGAGAAGATGGGCTTATTGCTCGGCTACAAGTAGCGGCTTTTCATGTCTTATCAAGATATTCGCATCGATTTCAAATCGACAATACTAAAAGCTGAGTGAGAAAAAAGAAAAAGAAAAGATGCTTATTCAAAGGCAACAAGGAGAATTTGCCTTTCTCGTTAGTCTGGCCCTTAATAGCATGAAAAATCCACACATATTGACCGTACAGGAATGGGAAACAGGAAAAGCTACCTGAACCTTAAGTACCTACCGAATTTTCCATTCCACATTGTACTAAGGGGAAGATGCCCAGAAGATATTCTTACACAGCAAGCTATATTGAGGCTTCTGCACAGGGGCTTGTTATTCTAGGCGTTTCGTCCTGTATCAATGAACCTACTAATTAGGTATATGAAGTTGTCTTATATATATGATGTCATATAAATGGACTCACATGTTTTGATTTAATATATGGTTTTGGAGGTCCCCTGCACAATGTAAGCGAATGCTGTCACTGGCTTTAGTCAATATGGTAGTGAAACACATGGAAATAAAGAAGACGGAAGAGAAGAAATTCCTTCACTATTTGATCACTGGGGAAAAGAATAGAGGGTTCAGTATTATCGCTAATCAATTTGGGGCGGCTTTGATTTTTGCATCCAATCAGATATTGCTTTATCTTTTCAGGACATTTGATAACATTAAAAACTCACACTATCATTCCAATACATATTTGATCTTCTAGGTTCTGGCGACAGAATTTTCCACGTGCCTGCAGCTCGCAAAAGCACCCCCTTCGTTACTCTCAAAGGCACGTTTTATCTATTCGCATAAATGGCTCAAACATAAAGCAAAGGGTCACTTGAGTACAATCAACTCGTCCTTCTAATCTTTCATTTCAACTGTGTTGAAGCATTTATGTGCAGACTAGGAAAAATATATATATATTAAATGCATTTTGTATTATTATTTTTTGTGAAATATTACTACTACTATTAATATTACTGTGCAAAATGTTATAAAAAAAATATTACCGTGTCAAATTTTCCAGCCCAGCAAAAGCATATAAAATCTACGCAGGAAAGTATTTTCAGAGAAATATTCTCTCAGTATATCATATGGAAGCAATAGAGATGCCTATTTCTTCTATGAAATTAATTTTATGGTGAGTGCACTCCATGCTTTTCTCTTTGGGGTGGTTGGGGGTTGGGGTTCAATATATCTAAAAGTCCTTTTTATCCCCCACCTTGTTGTATAGGAATAAAAGTGGTGGATGATGAGAAGATAAATACTGAGAGAAACTACTGCATGTTGAATTAGTATCATTAGCCAAGAAAGCTTCTTCTTCTTTTTAATTATTATCCACCCCCTTTTATAATCAGGCTCGTATCTTTTATTGTTATCAGCAGTTCAGCACTTTGTCTACTGCGACCTGAACTATCAGTTTAAAGTTAGCAGGGAAGCTTGCTGCTGGGTTTCGTTTTAGTGTTATGGGCGTCCACCAGGTAACCATTACCCATTCATGCATTTTCTTTCTTCATGCAGAACCACTGTTCTTGGTGAACCGATCGTCCATGCTCATATGATATTGTTAGAGATGAAGAACATACGACAAAAGAAGAGAAACATGACGATGCAATTGAATAATATCTTACACTGTAAGCATGCATTCATTTTATTGAAGAAATTAAACCAGCAAGATTCTCATTTTAATACGACAACGAGAAAGAAACCCTTTTATGTTCAGGTGTGTGTGTGTGTGTAAACACACACCTGATACTCTTCGACTATATATATATATATTAATATTACAGCTAGCTAGCCGGACACAGAAAATTAAGGCTCTTATTTGAACTCGAAAGAACGAATTCGATGGATTACTTTCTTTTCCAAATCCAAATAGCTTTGGCGTTCATGAGGAGAGGGGCAAGCTCATTGCGGAGATGGAGGCTCATGATCTGATTAGCACCACCAACGAATTGCTGACCTATGAAAACAGCTGGAACACTTGGTTGGCATCCCATTTGAATCAATGCCCTCTCAATCTGCTGACCGTTAGCCATTTCATCAACCTCGTACACTGTCGGGTTTGCCCCGAAGCCACTTATCAGTGACTTGATGGAGTGGCTCAAGCAGCAGCTGCTCTTGCTGAATATAACCACCGGTCTCTCACCCACCATGTTCGTGATCACTTCCATGACTCCAGAGATCGGTATTGATATATATGTTCCGCAATAACTAACGCGTAGAATAATTGAATCAAGCTTGGCCGTGTGTAAACTAGGTTTCATCAAAGGCCTATTTATAAACTCGAAAAAGAATATAATAAGATCGTATCGTGAAGTTCTCCTTTCGGTGTCTGAACTGCACGTGCTGTCGGTGTGGATAAACAAGTTGCCTGCTTAGCTAGCTGGTGTGTAAGGTCAATCTAATGAGTTCCCAGCACCTTTCTTCAAGAATAAGATTCATGGTTATGGAGGGAGGCATCTTTTTTTTGAGCAAATCCATCTCTGATTATGCCGTATCTTAGTTTAAGACAATAGGTGAACCTGTGAACTTTGTCATTTTGCTAACTACGAATTTTCTCTGCGTTTGTTTTGTGGCCCTCTGTTGGTTTCGGGGCACCCGCACTTAGATTTACCTATCAACTTTCTGGGCCTATTCATCCTAAGATTCGCAGCCCACATTGAACTCATAAAATTTGATCGGAGCTTATTTCTAGAAATTAAGAAATTTAATTATTGGGTGCTAAAGATCAAGGGCACGTACACCGTATATTTATACATGTCATTAATTAATGAATTACATACATTCTACTATCAGAGTCGTTGTGTAGTGTGTATATACACTTATATGTATATGCTCCGACCATCCGAAGTGAAGATAATGTAGGACGAGACGACCGTGTGAGTTGATAAGAGGAATATATGTGAGTAGATAAGAAAGCGACGAAGATTATAGAAAGAGGAAAAGGACGAATATTGATGTTATAATCAAAAATATCTGTGAAAGTGGAAGGGAGTTTGAGATGCAGAAAACGAAGACGGTTCGTGGCACGCAGGCAGGCATCATCGATGAGAGACGAGAAAAAGTGATGCACTATATATAAACATATGAAAAATGTCGCAGGCTCCGCACAAAATCGAGATCTCAAAGATATATTCTGATGAGATTGATAGATCGATCACAATGCATGTCGGTTTCAGTGGATTCTCTAATTTGGGTGGGATTTCATCTTTGTTCATGCTGTTTCACGTGACAAAGTTGACACCTGCAATCCCATTGGTGAATTTATTAGCAGACGTTAATAGAAGATCGCTGCCTCTTATTCTGAGGGTCTCTGTGCATTATCGTCATACATAACTGATGAAACCCTCCGATATTTTCAGTACTGCCTCAGGACGGATTCCTTCGAACTTAATTAATCCATTCGTCTACAGTCTCCCTTCCGTCATCAATTTCGACCATTTGATTAATCCAACGGCAAATCTGCCTCTTGGATTTTCTATAACCCTCTCAATTATAACAGCCTCATTTTGGCTTCTGTATGTTAGGAATTTCCTCTCCATTCACGAGCACCCATTGCCGGAGAAGAGATCGACGGCAGCCATGGAGAATGCAGAGATGGATGCAGCAGGAAGGATCATTCTTGCATTCGCTGTTTAATGCAGATGCATGCCTTAATTGTCTCACATTCCATAACAGTTCCCATTTTCTTTCCTTCTGCTTAGTTATGTATTCGACACCATTCGGTCTTCATCGATCACCTTGAAAGAGAGAGGGACAGAGAGGATAACGCCGTCGGCGGTGGAACGGGCGGACGCCGGTTCCACGTGCTCTATGATCCAAACTGATCGCATGGCTGCAGATGAGACAGGTAACTGATGACTTCTGAGATTTCAATGACAGGCCTGATATACCGCATCCAAGATTATAAGTATAGCTAGCCAGAGAGTTGAGCCTTGCTCTTCGTTCCTTGCTTTATTACGCGAAGATGTGATGGATAAACCCCAGGTAGCAGTACTTTACGTGCAATTCATAAACTTTACTTTAGTGGCTCAAATTTTAAAGATGATGATAACATTTCATGAGCGTGCAAGAGGGAAGGAGCGTGAGAGAAGTTAGATTGACTAGACAGTTTATTGTAGATTTTTACATTAGAATTAATATTTTCCTGCATATTGTAAACGAGTCCTTCTTATGATTTATAGATGGTTTGGCTCATTTTCAAACTTATTATACTGTTGAAATTTCAATATTGAAAATTTAATATATTGCGTTGATGATCAATATACTATCTCCGGTCCTATTTATAAGAGTTAGTTGACTAATTTGAAAAAATTAAAGAAAAAAGTTAAATTAGTTATTTGTAATAAATATGAATTGTCTTTTCTAAAATATCCTCATTAATCAAGTGTATTGGCTAGAACTATTATTGTTAGAAGGATTATCTTGGAAAAAAATATATAAATAGAAAAGACAAAGTGGATTAGGGTCTTATATTTAAAACCAAATAAAAGTAAAAAAAAGGTTTTATATTAAGGACCGGAGGTAGTATATATATAAGGATTTATTTGTAACCACTATGTGGATTGAATTTTAAATTACAAGACATTGATATAGGCTATAGGATTAAGATGTTTAGGGGAAATAATAAGCTAATAAGTAATAACAGTTAAGCTCTAGCCTATAAAAAGGAGACAGAGTGCTCATGGGTTGGCTCAAATGACGTAGCCCCACCCCCTCTAATTAAGGAGGTTGAGGGATCAATTCCGATGTAGTTTAGGGTCTGTTTGGTGTGAGGAAAAATAAGAGGAGGATAGGAGAGGAAAAATTTTAATGAGCTCTATTTAAAAGATTAAAAAAATGAGATTAAAAGCTTTTAATTAATTTTTATTGCTCTTTTATATTACTCTTTCTCTTTATTAAAATTTCAAAACCCCACTTTTTTAATTTTTTTAGCTCATTAATTTTTTTTCCCTCTTCTCCTCTCCATTTCCCTCATACCAAACAGTAATATAGAAGAGAACAATTCCCATGTGGTTTAGGGTCTGTTTGATATGAAAAAAAAATAAGAGTAAGGGAGGGGAAAATTTTTAATGATTTCTATTTAAAAAAATTAAAAAAAGGGGATTAAAAGCTTTTATTTAATTTTTATTACTCTTTTATATTACTTCTTCTCTTTATTAAAATTTCAAAACCCCACTTCTCTAATTTTTTTAAATTGAGCTTATTAAAATTTTTCTTCTCCTCTCCTCCTCGCCATTTCTCTCGTATCAAACAGTACCCTGTGTGTATAACAAGAGAGAGAGAGAGAGAGCCATCTGTTTGGAGCGTGGACTGGGCCATGCTGGAACCCTCATTAGTCAATACTGACAAAATGTTATGGATGTCCCATTAGCTAGCGATCCATGGAAGGTTTGTGTGGACGAGACCAATTGTAGCGTTGGTGAATGGAAAACCATAGGCCCAATGGCTTTTGTGTTGGGCCGGTCCCATATAAAAATTTTCATATAGTCGATTCATAATGCCAATCTGAATCCGGCCTCGAATCCTGACGTCAGTCCCGGTTTTATTCTCATATCCTACTTTCACCTTGAACCGAGATTAATTTCTTCTCTTACTTAGATGGCCCCACACGATCTGAATCAGAATTCCTCGCGCTTAAATCAGTTTCTTCGAGTAGGTTCTTACGTTCAAGTTGACATTCTTTCCCCATTAGTGGAGATCCTATCAAACAGTGAGAAAGAATCTCATACGCTAGGGACATGCTTACTAGGATTATCGCTAGGCAAGCCGCCTGCTCATCATGCAGAGCGCAGGAATTTATACCCGGGGAAGTTGGAGATTGGAATCATAATTATGAAAATCAAACATTGGGAATGCTCATGACAGGCTCACACTGTGCATGTAATTTTGAGACTAAGCAAAGAATCCCTTCGATGTCCAGAGGGCCAAAGAGAAATAGTCTGTATTCTGTGAATCTGATGCGGGGACGAAAGCGTGAAAGTGGAATGCACTAGATAAACTCTATCTCTCTCCACATCAGCTATAGGCAGAATCAAACACACCAAGTTACAGAAGATGGCACATCAATACTCGGAGCAATTGGTTAATCAGGGCTGTGCATGCTTCAACCATAATCATCTTCATCCCCTGTTTAATTTTCTTCCTCTCGTCTCCATTCCTTGATCCTCATATATTTCCTTTTCTTTGAGAGTTTTAGTTAAGCACGGTGGCTTCGCATGGCTTACTAAAATGACACCTGGGCTTCTTTCTTTTTTCCCGATTCTGGGTCTCTTGACTTTTTGCATGATACACATTCTAATTGGATAATGGATTCCATTATAATGGCACATTTGTTGACAGCACGGCATGGATGTCCCACCTGCCTCGTGAAGCTTGCATAAAATGCTATAAGAATAATGTATTGATGCTGCGAGCTAGGGTCGGCCGAAAGAGTTTTCTGTCGATAATTTACGACATGGTTCTTATTCCACCACTGATTGCTCTTGTACGGACAAACCCCGCCAAAGAGATTTGAAAATATAATTGTCACTTAATTCACAGTGTGATGATATAAAAATTATTATAAATATGCTAAAAGCAACTTGTTCATGGCAGGGTCACCATCGACCAAATGATCAGGTGGTGGCATTCCCCTTATCCAAACAAATATCTCAAGCTACTCTCTCTCTCTCTCTCTCTCTTCCCTGTCCATTTAACTATAATTAATTTGCTTTCTCTGCTTTTCTCTAATTATATAACACAATCCGGTGATCCACTATCTTCAACCAACCACTATAAATATTGGAGATGAAATCCCGAAGTCCACCAGAGCAAAGCCTGAGAGATTACAATATTCCCAGTCTCACCATCATCTTGCTCATCAGTTACCCAGCTATTTCTGCTGAAAAAATATCGCCCACCTCCGTCAAATTATAGCTGAGATAATATAATGGACAGAGTGAGAGATTTGGCATCAAACAAGGCGGCTGTTATATTCACCAAAAGCTCATGTTGCATGTGCCACAGCATCAAGCAACTGTTCTACGAGCTGGGAGCAAGCCCGGCAGTGCACGAGCTGGACACTGATGCGTATGGCAGAGAAATGGAAAGGGCTCTGAGAGGGATGGGCTGTAACCCTTCAGTTCCGGCAGTGTTCATTGGAGGCAAATTCGTGGGCTCAGCCAAAGATATCATATCCCTCCACGTCGATGGTTCTCTCAAACAGATGCTCATAAATGCCAAGGCCATATGGTTTTAGGCTTTTAGCTATATATATCTATAGTGCTGTCCGCTTTCAACAAGCTCCCTGTACTACCATCACGCACGTAGTAGTATAAGAGGAGTGGATTTCTAATGCAAGCAATTTAGTCTGATCTCACTGTTTTTATTATAAAGGGACACTCCTGCTTTTTCTTCAGCGTCCCGTACGTTAAGCAGATTTGGAGAATGAAGGAAGTGTGTATAAAATAGCCTTTTTTGTGATCTTTTGAAAAGGCTCATTCTATATGTATAATCACTGTTTAAGAGTTAGCTGAATCCATGTCTCATATATATATATATATATATATATATAATGGAGGGAAGGGCTATGCACACACATAATTGATGCAGCTTTAGACTTGAAGTCGATGCTGATATATAGGTGAGAAAACATGCTTCAACTACACGCCTTATCCAACCTCACCACTTTTAGGAGGATTATATGTTTTATTATACCGATCGATCAAATCAGTGGGTTGGCAGTAAACAAAAAATGGTGGAATGGGCATATATAGAATCTGCTTTTGTGAATAACATACAAATGTTCTCCATCAAAATCACGAACACTCATGATAGGATCCAACGTCATAAAACCCAATTTATTCCTTACATGGCTATCATTTTCGCTTTCAAAGACAGGTAGGTTTTTCGTTCCTCGCCATTCAAATTGGGGGGCGCACACCCTGTGATGGGCTGGTCAGTCACCCACATATGAATTAAATCATCCACTTAATCAGTTAGCAGTTATAACTGGAAGGTTGAGACGAAAAGGTGATATGAAAAAGCCTAAGGGCTTTTTCTCTCCGTATTTGTCCCCCCGTATCCATAAAACTATACCAAACCCTCATTCTTTCTGCCGCAAAATAATCCTAGAGGGCTGGCGCATGCAATATTTGTCTGTTAGTCAATTAATAGATAATTAAATATGTTTGTCTGTACATTGGATGAATATAATTCTTAAAAAAAAAATGCTATGACGTTGATAATTTGCAAATTATGGTTTGCTGTGTATTTTATACGTTTTATATTGAATATTAAATTGATTTTTCATCTAATATGCGTATTTTATACTAATGTTGTTATTAGTTTGTATAAAAAAATACTTAACGTTATTAATAAGGTGTCTACTAGACGTTCTTTATTAAAAGGAAAAGCAAGTTGCGAAGCAATATGCTCTGGCCATTTAGAACAATTGAAGGAAAAGTTAAATTTTTATATAACTAGAATTTATTTTTTACCTTAGGATGACGTGAACTTATATCTCATACAATGATATAAGGATTTCGTTCGTATGTGGATTCTAAGTATTTTCACAAGTCCTTTTCAAATAACGAAACCTATGTAATTTAGATGAGCTTTTAGAATTTGTCCCGATAAATTTTTATTGTATAAAAATGGATTTTTGCGCTCCATACTAAAGCACAGTGACCTACCCATTTTATGATCCCCTCCCCCAAACGAGGATGCGAGATTAAAAAGTTTTTATGACGAGCAGGACAGCCCACTTCCTTCTGGGCTTAATGGGCTGGTTCAAGGTTGGCCCATTTTAATAGAGGACTATTTTTGCACCACAACCTCCTAATATATATTGAGCCTATGCAAGGTAATTTGAAGTGAACTTTACTTGAGTAATGTTAATCCCTTCCACTTAATTTAAGAACAATCAGTATTATATATATTTCAATCATAGTGCTCCGAAAAAGGAATCACTTGCCGTAAAAAATAAAATAAAAATGCACCTAGTGTGGCCTTGGAGCAATGACCCCACTTGATGAGAAAGATACGCAATCAATTGTACGAGTTTTCAAAACAACAGGTCTCTGCAAAGACGTGAATATGGTGAGCGCATCCATGCATATATGGCATATATATTATATACACCCACAATGGGTAACATATATATAATAATCATCAAATTGAAATCAGCCCAGAAAATAAAAAATCAAATCCAAAACTAACGCGTGTGTATGCATATGAGCAGGCACAATAATATTATACCTTCATGAGAAAATATGCTAGATTCTGCGCTCTCCCAGTAATAAAGGAATGGAATCTCGTTGGCGCGTTCTTTTGCTCAAAGAATATCGTCTGCGTGTGCGTTCATCCTCGCCCCTCATCTCCACATGTGAGTGCCAGAGAGAGAATCGCAACACACAGAATCGGAGCCACCGAAAGCCCAAATCTCAGTCGCGATCTTCTGCTTGTATATGAGATTCTAAGCAGTAGATTGCGAGAATCCAAATATAAATTGACAACCCTCCGGTAACACAGCCTTTCTCCTTTTCCAATGAGTTTAACAGATGTGCCATTTTCATCTGTTGTTAATTACACAGTTATGTACATATAAGTGCTCTCCAACTGTAGCCTGGTCCGTGAATTAATGGAGGCTTATGCAACCAAATCAATGGCATCATTTCTTCTTCCAACTTGTGAGCCCAGTGTGATAAACTAACTGTGGTCTTTATCTCCCCATGGGCTGCTTTATGGTTGGGCATCTAAAAAGCACAACCTCTTTTGGATGTGCTTTGTTCAAAGACACAGCTCTCTACAAGCTGTCCCTATAAATAGTCTAGTACACTAGCTCATTTCAAATGTCCTTAAGCATCGTATAATTTTTCTATATATATATATATTTCCCCACTGCTGCTGCTTGCCCCCTTGGACATCCGAGCCCAACACAAACCATTGGATCGAATTCAGCTCTTGGATTCGGTCTGATGGTTTTGGAGTTCTAGTGAGTCTAAGGTAATCTTGTCGAAGCCCAGGTTTCTCCCTTTTCTTTTTTTAGTCTGTCTTTACCTCTTTTGTGTGTGGAACAGAATAATATCTGTACATATATTTAGAAGAAGGAGAAGATCGTACGTTAGTAGAATAAAGATGGACAAGGTGACGAGGTTGGCGTCAGAAAATCAGGTAGTGATATTCAGCAAGAGCTCCTGTTGCCTGTGTTACGCTGTGAAGATCCTGTTCCAGGAACTGAAGGCGAACCCTGAGGTTCATGAAATCGACCAGGAGCCAGAAGGTAGGGAAATGGAGAAAGCCCTACTGAGGTTGGGTTGTCCTGCGCCCGTCCCGGCCGTTTTCATCGGAGGGAAGCTTGTGGGCTCCACCAACGAAGTTATGTCCCTCCATCTAAGCGGCCAGCTCGCTCAACTCCTCAAAACTCCCCAGCCTATCTCTTGAATTGCAACACACGCACATATATATGTCCAAACCCTACCATTACTGAAACAATAAATTGTGCCCTCCTTCACCAGCCTAGTCATTTTAATCGGTATCGAACGATTAGTCTTCCATGTCTCGTGTATGTTTCAAGTGTTTTAACAGCATATTCCATTAGTTATATATATTTAATGTAATCCGATGTTATGTGCATCTGTATTCTTAATGAGGTTTGATTATATTTATGTGCTTTCTATGGGTCTCCTGGTGAAATGATTATGATATTTCCTGCATATGCCTGCTTCTGCTGATTGCCATTTGACCATCGGCATAGCGCTCTAAAGTCTGCAACACCTTGCAGTGTGTTTGGGGGTATCCCCCAACACCGTTTAGTCAAGACGACTGCTTTAAGTGGTTTGATGCCAAACACAGAGACAGTAGTGCCACCCAAACCAGGTTTACTCTTAAAAGTGCCCGTGGGTCCCTATCGCTCCATCATCCTTCCTTTCCCTATCTCGTAAGGCAAAATATTCTCAGAAGATCTGTAAATCTCTGGTCATGTGCATGATTATAATTCTGACACACATATACCATAACTCGGGCCATGTTTCTCGTGTGCCGGATTTGATGGGGGAACTAGAGAGGGCTTTTGGGCGTCGGGACCAGAAAGTGAAAGTCTGCAACAAAAGTAGTGCAGTCTTTAACATTTGCTTTTTAAGGGGAGAAGAGAATATATGGAGATTACATAGAAAAAGAGGGGAGGCGTTCAGTCAATAACTTGATGCAGGATGTAGTAGCACAGTCCGTATGTTTAAAAAGTGGACAGGGCGGGGATTCTCTCGACGGTACAGTGCTGAGGATTCTTCAACGTTATCCCTAATAAAGGAAGGAATTACATTCCTTACTTTAGAAAAAAGAAAATATTGCATTTAACTTTTATTCTTTTCCTTATCCCCCACTAACCAAATGAGTGAATATCATCAAATCATGTGTGGACTCTCCAGCCAAACAGTGAACCAGGTGCTAGTTGTGGTTGTGAATGAAATCCAAGCTTTGCCAAATCGCGCATTTTTCGATCTTCTTCCCGTTAATGATCAGCTTTACTACTGGGATAGATATCTCGCAGAGAAAAGGTGTGGCTTATAATAATAAGCGACATGCAGGACTTAGGAAACGCTGAACTCTACGTGCTTTTAGTTTTCGCCGTTGGAGAGAAGTATTCTCCTGTTGGGCAATTTTTTTTGAAGTGCAATAACGTGTTAAATATGGACGATTCAACCCTTAATTCGTTATGCATGGAGAGATATTAATTATTTTTATTAGATTCGTATAGTTAGTAAAGTTTTGTAAAAATTAATGCATGGTGTTTTGAGGCATTATACAAAGTTTGAAATCAACCACAAGCAGCATGATTTTTTTAAATACTTTTTACATGAAAATATATTCATGTTAATTAATATTGATATACATCCCATAATAATTTTGTTCCCAATAGCTTACGTTTTTTGTCTTCAACACAGCTCTCTGTGATAACACCTGGGTTTATTAAAATGGAGACCGATTAACATCAAAATTTTGTTTTTCAGTGATGACTGATGGAGGCCAATAGCCAGTGCAGGCAGACTTTTTTTTTTTTAAAAAAAGAATTTTTAACTCGTGGGATGATGCTTTTGTAGATGTTCATTATTAATGCTATGCATGATAAAAATATATTACTAATAAGCATGATACCATTGAATATTAACATCGAAATAATAGATATAAAAAAAAAGGAATTATAATCAAGTTCCATATAAGAGAAATAATAACTAAAAAGTCCCAATAACAATCTCAACGGCCTATAATAACAAATCTTATAGTGAGAATGGTAACTTCTAAAACTTGATTTTAAGTTGTTTTTCTTATTTTGGAGCTCGTTATAATTCTTCCTATAAAAAACACACACACACACAATGATTCTGTGGTGGCAGTGATAAAAGATTTTAATTTTTCTTTTCTTGACCAGAAGTGATAAAGATTTTAATTGCCAACTCATCAGAGAAATATATTTATAGAATTTATTAGACAGTGACATGCTGTAATATTGACGTTGATTGAGATTGAAGTGCCCAGTCCAACAACTCAAACAAACAACGGCCTGGCCTGAGAAAGCTATTTTGGCACGTTGAGAGGGTTGAGATGATGAGTGAAAAAATATAAGCTTAAATCTTAAAAAACGTATTTGCTGGAAAAAAATTTAATCTTAATATTTTCAGTTTAATAGAGATTACTCTCAACCTCAAAATAGTTTAAGAACATTATGAATTATACCAAAAAAAGAAAAAGAAAATATCCTCTACTGTCTGGCATCCATCACCCATTCCAGCTAGTTTTTTTTTTCCTTCCTTTTTTTGTAATTTTCGTTTTGAATTTTTATTTCTCTTTGACACAATCCACTTGTCTATTTTATTTTTCTGAAAAGAAAACTGTCGAGTGGGAGTAGATAAAGTTTAGCTTTTATAGTGTGTTATGTATATATTGCATAAAAAACATACATCGATATTAAGTACACTTAATATAAAATATGAAATTTTATGACAAATTATTCATAATTTATGAATAAGATAACTTACTTTTCTAGCTATTCATTTAAGACCTCTCGAAAGAATTTTCGTTGTTATGAATTACGTAGAATATTCAATATATTCAATTTTTTTTTATTTGAAACTATGAATAAGATGCTTGATAAAAAAAAAAACCAATATCACTCACTCATTCATGCTATTAGGGGCGGGAAGATTAACGAAGGGCATAGTAGTCATTTCGAGGCCTTTGCTGCGGCACCAGAAAAGAGTCCCCGTGTCTGCAAAATGCAAGTAAACTCTGCAGGCGTGGGCAGATCATTAGGGGGTTACATCGTCTATGGCCAGGTGCGGGAGGGCCAAAAAATAAAAAACAGAAAAGAAAAGAAAAGAAAAGCATTGTCGCTCGGTTCGGCGCTAATAACTCTTGCTGTTAGATCCTCTCTGAATCGGAAGAGGCAGATTTTTACCAACTGAAGAAGCCAAACCTCGAGTGAGAAAGCAAGGAAAGAAAAGTTTCACGAAGAACCGAAACATCAAGAGTAACGATCAGATCTCCATCTCCCTAGTGCACTGTTAGCCCTATCACCTGCGTGCTGATTCATCCTCCGTCAATGGCATCTTGATCAGGTAATATTCGTCACCATATGTTTCGCTCATCGTGCATTCCTTGACCTCGGCACCATACTTCCTTTTCAAAATCTAGTGTTCCTTGGATTCTTAATTCCTATGCTATATGTCGCGATTTTCTATCCGAATCAACTCAAGATGTCGTAGAAGGCCCATAAAGATGTCGGATCGCCTTTGTACTGCGTAAATATGAGTTCGCTACTCGTGACCATGGTGATTTCGGATTTTCAAGTTCGTTTTATATCTGGGGTTTGATTTGCTTTTAAATTCCTAGAATCGCATTCTTGATTGAAATTTGTAGGCAATCGAACAAAATACGAATTCGTCAATTCCTCGTGGTTTTATTTCTACGGTATTGCTTAGTTTGTATGGAATGCCTTCTGATTGATAATGTAATTGGATTGTGATCTCGGAGAATCAAATCTCCTTTGTCTTAAAATTCCTTATCTGGACGCAGTGACATCTCTCATAAAAGATTGTATGAAGAAGGAATTAGATCACATGGGGTGTTCACTTGGTTGTACTGGTACTGCGGCTGTCAACTCAGATGTGCAATATATGCGTGTTTACTATAATAAGGAAACTGGCAGATTCAGAGGTTAGTTATAATTTGAGTCCAAATTTATAGGCCCTGACCAACATCTTTTTGAATTAATTTTATAATTCTAGGATCCAGGGCTTAATAATTGTAGTGTGTAATTATTTTAAGACCAAAATGTACATGTCGTCTTTTCTCGTTTTATAAGTTTGTTCCTTTTTGAAGAATCGAGCTGATTAGTGGACTGTTTATGCCAAAAGTCTTCGCTGTGGTTTTAAAGAGCTCACACGTAATTGATCGTAAATGGACTGAAGTTATGGGAATGGATACCAGGTGAGTAAGGCGAGGCAGAATTCGCTGTCCGTGGAAAGTGCTGTTTTGCTGTTATATAAGCTTGGCATAGTCGTACGCACAAACTATGGCTGAAGGAGATGAGCAGGTTGAACTTAAATTCCGTATATTTGATGGAACAGACATAGCCCACAATACTTATTCATCGTCAACAACAATTGGCACCCTTAAACAAAGGGTGGTCGCGGAGTGGCCTCAAGGTTGGCAATCTTATTCTGTCATGTCTTTATGATTCTTTTTGTTGGTTGAGTTTAATAATATATACTACTAATAATTATTTATTTTAATCGGAGTTAAGCATGTATAGTTCAGGCCTCTTGAATAAAAGTAACATTTATGTTGAATTGCTATATTGAGGATAAAGTTATAGCTTATAGATGTCGCCAAATGGTACACAAGATTAGAAACATCATACTCTATTATGTTTGCATATCTGTACTGCTGAAATTTATAGAATCACATGATATTTGGTTTTGTAACATGTCGTTCTGGATTGCTTTCCAATTACTTTAATCCCTTATAATGCATATTACCGTGTTGGGGATGATCTTTGTAATCCATATAGAGCTAGGGAGTGTAGTTCTCTAGCTAATGAAGAAAATGGAAGTATTAATTAAGTATATATCGTTAAATTTGATCATGGATTTGAGGTTGTTTTCCAATCATAAAAGTGGGGAAGGAATTTAGTTTATACGGGGCCGAAATCTTACAAAATAAAAACTGGTGCATCTTTAGAGTACCTTCGGAAGATTTACATCAGTTCATGTTATGAGAACTATTGCATTGAATAACTCATTTTATTTAGTATACTGAGCTCATGTGTTTGTCAATAAAGGGGTTCATGATCGGTAATAAGTAATATTTCTTGCCATACACAAATCTTGAAACACATATCCGTTGACCGGAAAGCTTGAATTCTCCGTATCAGGGTTTCTAAATAAAAATGCTTGAGCTGCTAAATGTCCTTGCATTTTGGGCCTGCTACATTTGAAATATTTATATACATGCATAGAACTGGCACTTTGTTTGTCTTGCAATTACGGAATTGATATATTTGACAGCATGCCAACCTTGTGAAATTTAAGAACTCTCCATAGATACTGTATGTCTTCCTCATCTTCTAATGGAGTCTTTGCATTTACAGGAAAAACATTTTCGCCAAAGTCAGCTGGCGATGTAAAGCTTATTCATGCTGGTAAAGTTCTGGAAAACAACAAAACTCTAGCTGATTGCAGAATAACTCTCGGTGATGTTCCTGGGGGGGTTATTACCATGCACGTTGTAGTGCAGCCCCCTGTAACTAAGGATAAGAAAGGTTTGTTCAATGTGCTTTAAATGAAGTAAGCTAAATTTTGTGAGTTTCGTGAATTCACCCGAGATTTGTTTGGAAGTTTATATGCGTGCATCTGTTAATCACACTCATTTTCCCCTTGCATTACCATGCAGATAATAATCAGGAGGACAATCAAAAGATGAATCCATGTTCATGTACTATCCTTTAGATTATGAAGCACAAATACCTTGTGGCTGCATTTGAATATATAACATGGCATTTTTGGTAGCATAAGCTTGATCGGAAGGCACCGAGCTGTTCAGCACAAAACAGATGTTTGGCCGTACCAAACCGTTTTCCTTGCTTCCATTTAGTTTCGATTTATTTTCTGGTCAATGTCTTTGGAAAGAAATCAGATATTTGCATTGTAATACTTGGATCTCAACAAACACAAATTAGAGTCTTGAGGGCCACAAACCATGCAGACCTTTACTTCGTAAAGTGTGCATCATTTTTTTTTTTTTTGCTTTTCAAGTTTAAAACACACACACAGAGACATATAGATGTACATGTATTGAACGAATAGAACATGAAAAGTTAGAATTTGGTGCAGACACGTGTTGTGTGAGACATCATGAGGTAATATTTCATGTGTTGTGTGAGACGTTATGAGGTAATATTTCATTGGGTGGAAAATGAGAAGATAACAAAGAAATAGAAATAGTTTATTGGATGAAGGGATTTTACGGGAACAAGGGGTTGGCGGGGTGCTAAGCGCAGGGGTTCGGAGTTGATGTGGAGAAGGGGCTACAGGAATGTGATTCTATCAAATTAATGGGGTTAATTTGGTGGTTAAAACATGCTCTCACGGGCATCCCTATAGGAATTTATCAGCGTTGAAAGCGCGATTGCTTATTGCTTGGAAGTGGAAGTTGGGCACTTGGGCTGCTGCCCCTCTCTCGCGAGATAGTTCCCATCATGTGGAGCTGGGATCGTAGACTAGATCCTCCACAACCTCTCCTGTTCGACCATTTTTTTTTTCAATTTTAATTTGAAAAATTCATTCTCTTTCTTTATATTATTTACATAAAAATTCGCATTCTAATTTATTTCGTTGCTCATGCCTTCTTTTGTTCGAAGGTATTGTGGCGGTTATTTATTCACAATTTTCTTGTTCGGCAGTCTCCACGTCGTTTTGTTGTTCCTTGTCTGCGTTTCCGCTCGACTCTGGTTATAATTAAGCATTGACCAAGTGCTTTCCCCGCATTGACTGGGGTACTGGAAGGACCAAGGACTTGGGAGGCTTTTTATTTCTTGTTCAAAGAAAGGACTAAGGAGTTTAGAAGGTCCAAATTTCTCTTCGGATTTAATGGCTTTGATTTCTAACACATGACTAGTGTTTTCGCTTTCCAGAATCCAGTTAAAATTGCATCACTATCATCTTACTTTGTCATGTAAATTGGTGCAAATTCTTTCCCTCGCTGTGAATTACACGTGAACTTTTGCCCGGATTAGGTATCTCTTCTATTGCAAAACTAGAAATCGCTCCTCAGTCGTCACATTTGTGGGGAAATTAATTTCAAATAATAATTATGATGTGTATAGGAGTAGTATATGAGAGCCTCATCTAAACTAAGCGGAATATGACACTTCACAGAGCTGTCATCAGTAATCTAGAAAAAGTCCATCACTGCTCGCGCGGGTCCTTCCCTCTAAGGCGGAATGCTCCCCTTTTAACTACCTCATGGGGCCTTGTAATTGGCAGAGCTTTTCATGCATTACTAATATTTCAAATCCAGCTACTATTCCCACTTTGCCCATTTGCGATATTTACAACATTCTTAACTTCGCAGAGTTAGATAATATTCTTAAAAAAAGTTAAAATTCGAAGGCATACCTCTTATGTTGCTATTGTTTTCTTGGGTCATGATGAAACTCAAACCTTCAAGTTGATGAAACGACAATCTTTTGATCTTTTTTTTTTTTGGCATCTGCTGCCTAAGACTTGTGTTGGATTACTAAAGTTGCACTAACTTTCTCTGCATCATTGAATCACATTAATATTGTCTCTTGTAAGAAGAATTTGCTTAATGATCAACTCAGTCGGTCTCATCTCAATCATATCTTGGAAAAGAATGTCAATATGTTATTACGATCTTTGTCTAGTTATTCTTTTTACAAAACTAATGTTTTATTAATTTCTCATTCTCTAATCTCTTCAATGTCAAACTTAGTTGTATAACTCTTTTCACCTTATAAAATTGATCTTTTAATTTAGAAAAAATGAGAGGATTTATGTATTGAGTAATTAAGGTTAGATATAAATACAATCTTAAAGGCCGATCACTGGATGCAGCTATAGACTGCCTGATCTACGGACTTTGGTTCTTGATATTCATGAGGGTTCTTTTTCATTCTTTTTGGCCAGAAGATCATGAGAGAGTTAAACATATAGATATTGTCGCAAGAGTTGATCATTGATGTATTTCATGGATATTTATTGATACCATTTAAATTTAAAGAATATCATTTGGATATAAAATAAAGTTCATATAAAACTGAAGGTGCACAAAATTTAGACGGAATGGTTCGCGTGGCATGAGAATAAATAAAAGTCGAAGAGGATCAGAGTTGTAACAAGTCCTTGAAGAAAAGATTGGGAATCATGGTGATCTGTTCGTCCGGAGTGGGCACGCCTCCTTCGTTCAAGTCTATCAACTGCTTCGCGAAATCATGAGACCAGTGCCGCCATTGCTCTTCCTCGTCGCTTTCTTGACCACTCTGACTTTCCACCTCTTCCCTCTTCTCACTCTCTGTTTCCTCTCTCCTTTTCCTCTTCTTTTCATTCTTTATCTGCTGATTCCTATTACTCGCCTGCAAATTAGCACAATCTGTAACTCATCAAGGCATCTAAACTCATAATCCCCTGACTCCTATTTTCAGTGCGATGGAGTAGGTTTAAATATCAATTAAAGAAAGAAAGCGAGGTAGGAAGAAAGTTACTGGAAGAGCAATGACGACGCTCCTCTTTTCTTGGGGTCTTGTTGTTTGGTGATTATCTGTCCGAACCATTCCGGCGTCAATCTTACGTACACAAGAATATTGTTGACTGCCCTGAATTCAAAAGAAAAAAAGAATGACACAATATCTGGGGAAGGCACAAGACTCACCAGTAATGCCGCGATATAAACAATGAATCAAAGCAGAGAAGAAATCTAAGCTCGCAATAATGCTTACGGATGATGGATGAGGATCAATTCTTGTCTCCAGCATTGCCTTAGCAAGAAGAACAAGTGTGAAGATAGTGTGTTGAACTTGAGGGTCTTGAATCAGAAATCTGAATTATAATTATGATAATCACAAACAGCCAACCTATCCAGCAACTTTTATGTATTACTTACTTGCGTGCAAAATCCTATCTTGTATTGGATAAATTATATACACGCACACACTCTTATATAATTAGCTACATCGACAAAATTTAATATAATTTTACCAAAAGTTTAATAAAAGATAATTAAAAATTTCATCAATTTTATATGCTCTAATATAAATTGGTAAATTATGGCAACTAAATTGAAAGAAAGTTCAACTAAATTGTTTTTATTTATATTCTTGTAAAATTATCAATACCATCAATATAATATATAGGTAGATAGGTAGATAGATAGATTCTGCTCAAGTGCAAGGCACGGTTACGCATCTATTTTTACATCATTTTGCAAAAAGAAAATGTTTATAAAAGTCTATGCAGAGTTAAATCCATAACGTGAAAACCAGATAGGAAAGAAAAGCAGCCCCTTAACTTGACCCTCAAGCCTCAAGAGTCCAAATCGTCAACGTATGGTCAAACTCCCATTATTAAACGCAACGTAACAGAAATTTGATTGGCAGCAATTGAGAACGTCAGCTGATTAAAATTTATCTCCACATCAATCAACAAATACAAATCCGTATCTATAATTAAAGGATTCGGATTCTCCTAAATAATAAAGATCCCATCGTATTGATCATTGCATGGATTTTCTGATTTCTTACCGGATTCCCTTAATTACTTTGACATCCATCATTAATTGCAGATTTGATGCCCAACAAATTACTTAATCTATGATTTTTTTATGGTGATATACTTATTTTATAATTCTTATAAACGAGACAAAAATGCATATATATATATTTTTCATAGGAAAAAATTTATTTATTTATTTATTTATTTTTAAACCGTCTGTGGCACAATCTTGGGGGCCAAAATGCAGCTTGTTCTAGACCGTATCGTAAATGAACTTGTGATTCACTTGCTGATATGCGCCCAACGTTGTCATGCTTTCATCTGCCTCTGTCATCATACAGAACCCCTCTTTTCCTCCTCCTCCTTCCCTCCTGAAGGTGCCTTCCCCACTCACATCCATGCTTCCCCCTTCAAAATACCAGTTCACACCCGGTATCTTGTTGAATCCTTCCACCTTCTTCCTTCTGTAACACAACCTCCCTTCCTCTCTCCTGTACCTCTCGAATTCCGGCAACCTTGAAAAGTACGGCTTCATCTTCCTCTCCAATGCTTTATAAGCTTTTTCTATCACGAAGGAATGTGATGAGCCTGAATCCACCACGCACCCCGCCCTTCCCCTTAGCTCCTACGTACTTGGAACACCCTTGGATAATACCAAGCGGTTCCCCATTTACCCCTAGGTCAAGTAACCTCAAAAAGTACGCCTCATATCCCCCGTTTTTGAAGAATTGGATCATTCTCAAATCTCTCGGCGGCTTTATTATTTCTGCTCCGAACCTCAGATACATTCTCGGCAGGGGATTCAGAGTTTGCACGATGTTTGTCGGACAGTAGGAGAATTTCCCGTCGCTTTGTTTTTGTATTTGCTTCACGAAAGAACGATGTCCCTGACCTAAACCAAACACGCCCGCTATTTCATAATGTGCACTCTCTTTTGGGTCTATGTTCCTCAGTTCACATCCAAATACCACGCCTGGGATAGCCTCGGTTCGGGGGGTAGAAGAAGTGGAGGGGAAATCGAATGCCTCTTTGGCGAGAATGCCAGATGAATATATAGGCTAACTCCATCCGTATATTTTACAGAATAGGAACAACGGCCTCCAATGCACTTGTTTGGCTTAAAAAGAGGGTGTTTGCTGCATGGCAGAGGGTCGAAGGATTTGGAGTTCTTTTTCGGGAAGACTTGTTCCTTCTGCCTGTAACAGGAGTTACCGGGGAGCTTGCAATCCTCACAGTGAGTCCAGGTGAGGGAACTTCCGGTGTCCATGATGAAGTAGTAGGATTTGTGAGACGCAGAAGGAGTTTTCGCGTCGAACGTTCCGAGACCAACTTGACCAACGAACGATGATTCGAATAGTTGCTGAATGGGAGGAGTAAGGATGTGTGAAGCATTAATGGAAGGTTCTGATGGAGGAGCTACGGATTCGGTGCTTGCATGGGATGATTGGTCTGCACTCTGCTTTGTGAATTTGAAGAGAGGTGATTTTGGTGAGAAGGAAGGAATGAGCTCCAGTGAGAAGCCATTATATTGATGCTACTGTGGGAAGCTGGCAGGTATGCCAGAAGAAGAAGAAGAGACGGCATGGTCAGTGTCATGGAAGCCATGGGCTGGGAGAGAGAGTGCTGTCAGGAGGATTGCAACGAAGAGAAGCTACTTTTATAGTGAAGGCAAGAGTGTGCGAAATAAAGCTGAAATGGGATCCAGCTATTGACGAGATCAGTATTTCCATTCTTGTTCGTGAGCAGTTTTTGATGAGCTACCAAAAATGACTCATACCCAAAACTTTTAGTCATACTTCTTTGCTTGTTTCAGGATCGCCATCTTCAGCCCCACATCAAGACCGAAGCATAAATTTGAAATTTAACTCTTGCTATTGGTTCACTAGTGATCCTCTTTAATTATTTTCACATTACAAAAAAAAAAAAACGTAAAGAGCTGCTTTGCTACGATGTCATAAACTTCTCCCACAATCATCCTTTTTTTCGCTTTGTACAATTATACATATTCGATATTATGATTTGCAAAACAATCTAGACATGATTTTGTTTCTGTACTTATTATAATTTATTTACTTTTGGCTAAACTGCTGAGAATACTCTCTAGGGTTAAGGTAAATTTTTGAAAGTGTAGTCAGCACTATAAAATATTTAATCGTACAATTTTGTCCGTACTATGTTAAAAATGGTGCAATTCACACCCCAAACTAATATAACTGTCATCTGTCTCACCGTGATTGCTATTGTTCATCGTTTTCATCATGCTAGAGTCACGACCTTGAGTCATCATTATTTTCACTGAAATAGAAGTATGACGAACTGTACGAGAAGAAAGGGGGTTTATCGTCTTCCTCTCTGAGAGAGAGAGAGAGGATGAGTTGAACCAATGAGCTACATATGGAGGTCTGAACCAGAGGAGGGGCAACTCTACTGGACACAATTCATTACCTTCTTCAAGGGAGGACCAAAGGTGCCATTGGGAATTAAGGCAGAGGAGGATCAGAGTTAGAAAAGAGCTTGAAAAAAGTTTTATTTTTCTTGATTTGATTATCTAAAAATTATTAGACTGTACAAACATTAAGTAATTAAACTAGAATCAGCCTTGACTTGTTCATGGATTTGATGATTTATGTGGCTAATGACCAAGGAACAAGCAGTGGAGAGAGGAGGGCCACAGCTCTGCTGATGTTTGAATTGGGTAAGAAAGCTTATAGGAAGGGTATGCATGGACGTTCCATAGAGTTTCTTAAAGGCGCACTTATGATTATTCCCAGACCTCCATTGTTCGGGGGTGATGTTAGTTGATTGTTGCTTCTAATGCTCTTTATTTAATGAGCAAAACAAAGTGAGTTGTGTTTTTCTATTTTTTTCGTGAGAAATTTCATATATAGAGGCTTGCTATGGTTTATGGAGCTAATAAATCACATGTACATTGCATAGCTCTGTGCCAGCAATTAGAGAAGAAATTCATTCGTTAGTGATCAGGATGGTCTTCCGTTGAAAGAGGAGGAAGGCTGAGGTCGCATCTCAAACGATGAACGGTAGCACTTAACATGAGAAATAACGGAGGTTAATATTATGTTAACTTGGGGTCAAAATTGCTCTATTTTTATTTGTTTATGGGTAAAATTGCACCACTAAATTTTTTAGATGCTAAATGTACCTTGGAAAATAATTTAGAGTGCTAGGTGCAACTTAATCATACTTTTTATTCGTGGTTGTGTTTAATTATATATATTCATTGAAAGGCCTGTACATGAAATAGAATGGATGCATCGGTGATCTGCTGCATGACGCTGGACCGGAACGGGATTTGTCTATTCTGGATGCTAGCTAGAGGACAGGCGATTTGTTTACTTATACTAAGCCTATACTATTTCATACACAAGCAAATCGCCGTAACTTCTTTTCTAGTGGCCTAATTATCTTTATATATATTTCTTACCAATCAGAAGATGAGGAGCATATCGTGCCAGGAAGCATTATTTGCTCAATTATTTACAAGTTGCCAAATGCCAGTTACAATCTTCACATTAATTAATTAATTAACAAAGTTTGAAACCCGTTGCATCCCACGGGAAAAAGAAAAAAGGTGGCACTTCAGTTCCGGGTTGATGTAAATGCTAGCTCTGTTTTTTCCGCAATTATGAAATGGAGAGTTAAAAGATAAGTATGTTGGGAATATTCCAGCTAGCCAGCAATAATATGCATAATTTCTACACAATTAAGCAATAGACCAATATTGAAAAAAATTAATCCACCTAACACCAACCAGGCGACAAGGCAGTACAGCGTCTCCAGCGTTCAAACAACAAACTCTTCAGGCAGCGATAATTGTTCATGACATTGCCATTAATTAAGATATAGTCTCAAATAAATGCTGTAAACAGTTAATGGTTTTAAATCACGCTGATAACTGATTATGCTGCACTTGAAGAATATAAGCTGTTGCAAGCTAGCGCTCTCTTAAATATGGATTTTTAACTTCGATGTTGCCCTCACGGCCTCTACATTTTTCCCATTTACTCTTGAGCCCAAAGATCTCACCTGTTCATCACCCTTTTCATCATTTTTCGTACTAATCTCTGAATGGCCTTCTCTTCTCGGTCCATATGAGGTCACATCACATTAGCTATAAGCATCATCAGTGTAGTTTGAAAATTCATTATGATCATCACAACGAGAAAGGGTCCCTAATTTAAAGAGACCAACATATATTTGATTTTAGATGCCATGAAATGCTCAGGAGAGTTTGAGCCAAATTAAAGTCGTAAACACGTAATGCTCATAATTAATAAAGACGCATGTGTGATGGAGGGCCTCAATTAAGCTTGGTAAGTGAAATGAAGCTTTGAATGATAAAGAGGGCGAGACAGATGAGAAGAAGAAGATTAAAGAAAAGGGAATTAAACAAGGACAGAGATATACAGCCACGACCCTTGTGGAGGACCATAAGAGTGAGAGAAATGAGCAGAAGCATCGGCGGTTTCGTTAAATAATACGAATACTCATCGCACGATTCTGTGCGGATTACTTTCCCTTCTTAGTTCCTTCTCAAGCTCAAGCTAAGCATCACCACAAGAATCCTCACATATGTGTGTGTATGATACCCTCTGCGTGCCGTGAACACGTCAATGCTATTGTGGGCAATGCCCTCCTCCTTTCTTCTTCTTCTTAGAACAGTTTTAAATGACTTATAAATAATTTTTAAATCATAATTTACATAATATAAAAAATATGTATGAGAGAAGTTTTATCTCAACTACATGAAACGTTATAAGTACTTAAGAATGTGATTTCAAACCGCTCTTACTATTTCCTATCAAGGTTTGTGGTCAATGCTTACGGTCTTCTCTTTTATTTTTATTTTTTTAAAAAAGAACAAAATTAGTTGTGGGGTATCCACCTGCCATGTTCTTTTAGACTTGTGAGGTAGAGATCACAGACTGACAATCCGGGGGAATGGGAAAACATGGGGCATGCTTCCGTGTATTTCACGCTATTTTGTCAAGTGGCGCAGACAATCCAATCCTCAGGGTTTTTTTTAAGGCCCAACTGAGAGAAAAAAAATGATAATTAAATGATACAAGTTAATAAGACGCCAGGAAAACGATAATTTAGAACTGCCGATTGATTGGAAAAATAATTTTAACACATTGACTTGCGGCCAAAATCATCACAAAAGTAATCAAAATCATTAACTAATTTAATTTTCAAAATTTATGTACCCGTTAGCTCAGACCCTTGAGTCAAGTATCCATCAAGCAAACAGCTAAATGAAATGAAATTCTTCCATTTTCACTTAAAATAATATATATATATATATATATATATTCCTTGCACGGTATTCTTTTCCATTACAAGAGGGTGTCCTTTATATCAGTGGAATGGTCATTGCGTCCAGGCCACTAATTATTTCTTACGAGTTACCAAGCCAATCAGCCATAATTAAATGCAACTAATCAGCTTCCCCCGTCACCCAACTCTTCCAATTTTAGAAAGAAATAAAATAATAAATCACAAAGAGTACATAATTTTCAGCATGTAGTGTTGATATAATTGATTGAACTTCGGGTTAAATTGAAAATGGTTAAATGTCGGGCAGGGTCGGATCCAGACTGGCAGTCGTGGGGACCGAAATTCTCTCCCAAGGGATTGACATAAATAAATGTATCTATTTTTTTTTGCATATAAATATATTTTTTGCTACGTACATATATCTTCCTAAATGTTATTTTATTTCTTCTTATCAATCATGTTTTATGAAAAAATCATGTACAATAAACTGGAAAAACATATTAACTTTAAAAAAATTACAAAAGAAACGGAAGAGGCGGGCTCCATGTGCGACGGTAATGCGCTCTATATGTTCTCCTTTGTTTATTTGATGAAATAATAATACCTGTAGGCAAAAGAATATAATTAGAAAAATCTCTTGCTGTAAATTCTGCCAAGTTAAACGTCGTTTCATTTCAAACTTAAATTTCTCCGAGTACAATGCCATGGCCTTCCACACCTGTCGGCTGATAGTGATCATTTGGCACCGATCCCTCTTACCAATAAGATTCCGATATTCACAGTGTCAGCTGTAAATCAAATATGAGAAATTTTGAATAAATTTATTTAGCGTTAAAATTAGTAAATCAAAATCCGATCCAAAAGTAAAGAATCATAATTTCTCCGAACGGAATCAATCACGTGGTTCATCACTCCAAGGTACAACTGAGCATAGAGACCAATTGAATGAAAGAAGACCACATGTCACACCTGAGGCCAAAAGACCAAATCACTTTTTCCCCTCGATGTCATTGTCATCAACTTTACAGGCAAGGCAATACAATTTATTTGTAATTATAGTCGCATTTTTCGTATTCATGTAAGATGTTAAAACAAGTACTGCGCGCACAGATGCACCGGGCTAATCTCGGGGTCGAATAACTCAATCGTCTTTAAAAAAATAGTTAAGAATTCAATATCACACCTTCACTTAAAATTTTACTAACATTAAAATTTGTTTAAACAACAGTAAACTTCCATAGCAAGTCACATGCCCGCTAAAATGAGACATTCGACAATGCCATCACGGGGGTGAACGAGAATGCACAATACTATTCTGACAACAACATCGTAGGGACACCCACTGGCCTGTGCATTTGAATCTGAATTTTATTGACTGAATCACAAACGATTCCACAATATCTTACTGCACCATATAAAGGCAGCGAGCATGAACTACGCGCAAGTCCGTAGAATATACCTCGAAAGAAGAATTATATGACTCCATCACATGCACTTGCAAAAATTCAGTCTATTTATTAACTTATTCATAACTACTCAAGATCCCGTAGCGCAGCCCCAAAGCGTAAAATGAATGGCAAAGGAGCACGAGCCTCCATATCATCCGGTACATAGCTCAAACACCAACCATATCCATAACTGCACTTGTCTAAGCCAGGCAACAGTAAATCTCATCATGTGACCAGCTTACTGAGAGTATGCATGTACCTGCCATTGACGATCCTCACCAGATGCGCCTGTAGTGTGCCATTTGTTCACTCAATCTACGCTACAACCACTCAAGAAAACCTTAATGCGGAATCATATTCCATTCGCCAAACAAAGCCAGGCATGTCCGTTCTCGGTCCTGCTATGGTCCTGTATACATAGAGTTTCTCCACGGGACAACTCTCTGGCCTTGAATCCGGATGGCCCCTTTCATCAATGACTTCAACATTAAGTCTAGGCATTTTCTGACCCAACAGCTTACATGCTCCAAAGCTCACATTGCAAGAGGACATCCAAAGGGATCGCATTGTCTCCAGCTTTGCAGCATTCGCCAGGAGGGCCTTATCACCAAAGGGGCAGTCCCTGACCTCCAGCTTCCTCAGGTTGTCACACCCAGACAGTACATAATGAAGCCCCAGATCACTATCTCCAGCAAATGCCACAGAAAGCATCTCAAGTTTCTTCCCATGTCTTCCAATGTACTCAAAAACACGATCCGTAAGAAGACCAGAAAGGGATAGGCGCTGAAGGTTCTTGCAATGCTCTACAATTGCTCCAAAGCCCGCATCCAGTGGTTGAAGAGTAAGGTAGTCAGGCTTTTGAGGCTCAATAATACAAAGGCGAAACCGAGTCATGTTAGGCCGGTTCCTGGCAATCGTAGTGAGGGCAGCATTAGACATTTGGCGACAGAAATAGAGAACCGACTGAAGCTTGGGGCAGCCTTCAGACACAGAAACAAGGCCCCTTTCCGTTAATGCAACATTTGGTTCTAGCCCAAATGGATCAGATGGAAACACCCTCAACTCCCTCAAATCCTTGCATGATGCCGCAAGGGCTTCCAGGCCAGAATCTTCTATGTAATCCAGCACCTAACGGATCAAACTTAAATTAAGTACAGGAACTTACAGTAGGACTCAGAATATTATATTTAACATAAACATGGAATTAATAGCGCGTAAATTTAATGACTTACCCATAAGCGCTGCAAATTCCGGCATTCACTGAGAAGCTTGATGAGATAGGGACTCTCAGTAGTAGCATAACTCAAGTTTAGTGAAGTAAGCCTGGAAGAGATAGGATAGACGGCCGGAAGGTAGTAGGGTATTGCATCCCAAAAGCCAGATAAGCTCTTCAGTTGTTTACACCCTACAAAAGCTCTTGATAGGTCTGAGAAGACATCAGGTTGCATCTCACTTGAGTAAGTTCCTGTGCCTAACTCAACCAAGTTGGGTGACCGGCCAATTAGGTTGACTAGCCTTTCAAGGGGCACAGCACGGTTGAGGCGAAGAGACTGCAAGTTGGGACACCTAGCCAGCAGGCGCTCTAGGGCACATATACTCACCTCAGAACCTAAGCACGAGATGTTAAGGGAAACTAACGATGTAAATGAATCAGGAAACTGGCTTAGCCAATGCCCGCTAAGGTCATCCACTTCGCTCTCCCGCAAGTCCAACTCCCTTAAATTCCTGCAATGCATTAGGAGCCAGTCTATCAAGATGCTTCACAAACCAGCAATCCTTAAGTTTATGGTAGATAAAGAAAGAAGTGAACAGAATCACACAAGCAAAATTTATGGTCAATGCCACTGATGACAACCCTGCCATATTCAAGACTATTATATAACTTGCTAGAGCAAAGACCACAATAACTGAAAACTAGTTCTTTCTCTAGTGGCGCAGTCGATCTAATAATTATCAAACAATTATTGATTAACAAAAAGTATAAAGTAACAGCTCAAGGTCTTGGCTACAATAGCTATTTAAGAATTAAAAGTACGTCCCTAGATCTACATCGGAAGAAAAACAGAAAGCCAGAACTATTGCATAAGCTATAAACCCGCACCAAGAAGCGCAATAAGTACAGAGATGGTAAATGTCAACGAATTGTCGCTAGAATAGCAGCAAAATGGAAATAATGCTGAAAAAATATATTATGCATCCAACTCGAATGGGACAAGGGGACATCGCTGCGAAACGAGCCGAATACAACATCGCTGGTATGCGCGGGTGATAGTTCCGCCCTAAGCGGCGTTGAACTGGTGAATACAAATGAAGAGAACGATATGTTTGCCATATTCACCAGGACTTTCAAATATAAGAAGCCATTAAAGAGCATGATGGATATAATTGCTATTCCAAGTTCGACATGAAGCGCGATAAGAAATTTTCCAGCAGTATTCTTGAAGAATGCGGCTAGAGGCGACAATATTCAACAATATCCGTCGCTTTGCCAGACTCGAATGAAAAATAAGTCTGCCCAGTATCGGAAGAAGCCTCATCATTATTCCAAAGAAAGTAGAACTACAACTACCCAATAGCTTTTTCTAAACTTAATGTTTGTCAGTGACGAAAGAATAAGGCAGAGGCCTGGTATTGGTTAAAATCTACAAACTCCTGCGCCGAAAATAACTGCTTTAATTAATTCTTTCTCTTCCCTCCCTCTCATTCCAACAAAGCCCGAAGTTATAAAGTTCGAAAGGCTGAAGTAGCAAAAGCCCAAGAAAGGATGAAATCACCTGCAATTGGCAGCAATGGCAGCCAGTCCATCGGTACTAAATCCCTCACAAGAGGACAATACCAAGACTTGGAAGTCCTTGAATGATTTAGCAATCAGCTCCAAGCTCTCGTCCGTTATGACCATCCTCTTGAGCCTGATCTCCTCTAGCCACGGATAGGCACTAGCCATGGCCTCGATCCAAGGGCAGGCATAGCCACCCCAGTCCTCAGGAACCAAATTGAAGTCCGCAAAGTGAGGCTTTCCTTTGAGCGAAATGGATCTCAGCTTGGGGAACCGTTTGACCACCATCATAGGGCTAACAGCATAGCAGTTGCCGACGAAAATGCTCCTCCTGCACCAACGCTCGATCTCATACCATGACTTGCAGACCAAGGAGATGGCGTTGCGGTCCTGGTCGGAGTGAATGAAAGAGAAGACGTGCTCGAGGACTTCCTCGGGGAAGGAGTAAGAGATTCTCCGCATTTGGAACAGCAAGAAGTGTTCCCACAGGGCGAAGCGGTTAAGGGAAAAGATGCGGATGAAGGAAGCGGGGCAGAAGCAACTGGGCGGTACTGTTAGATCTGAGACGCCATAGACACCAGAGGAGGAGGTTGTAGTTGGCAGGGAAGGAGGGAGGGAGGGGAGAGGGAGCGCAGAAGAGAGGATAAGGATTTTATTTTTGAGCGGGGGGTGAGGCTGGGATTTAACTAGGGTTAAATGGGTGGTTGAGTTTGGGAGGGGAGTTATGGGCAATTATAGCGGCGACACGTGGAGAGAGGGAAGGGAGGACGGTATATTGAGGGGAAATTATCGCGAGCGGAGTGGGGATACCGACAAGAGAAATGGCGGGGGGTTATGATAAAGTGGTATGATGCGCAGGGGAAGGGAATCTCATGATTCGAAATGCACGGCCGGATGTGAGGATGCAGTGGGGACCACGTGGGAGGGAGGTAAGAGAGGGGAAGCGTCGGGGTTAGAATATTGGGGAATGATATTGAATCATGAACTCAAGTGTGGAAATCATGACATCATGGCCGTCCAATCATGTGCCCCCGTTTCATTCTAGCAGTCAGTCTCGGCCACCGTCTTCCCTCCCCTCCTACACTCATCAACTTCCAATCCACCCGTCATCGTTCCTCTCCCTTTTTGCTCCTGCACTTTTTTTTTTTTGGGATAAATTCCCTATATATGTTTTTTGTTTTTTCCCGTAACATTTACTCTATCATCTGATTTTTTTTAAACCTTGAGATGAAACTAGTGATGGGTAGGTTATATGATTTTTAAGGGAAGGAGATTGTTTAAACTTACTTTCAAGAATATCTCAAGATCCAAGTTAACGTTGCAGTTAAGTCCAGTTAATTCCAGAATCCAATATCTTGAAGGAAATTTAAAATAAGGATCTATGTGCACCCATTTAAATTTGGATCTAGTGACACCATATCAAATTCTTTAGAGGAGGGGTCACACGAGCTTAAAGATAAGCTTGTGTAGGGGGTTTTTGTGCGTTTCATTTCACACCTGGTCGACTAATTTAATACTACTTTCGATCCTAATTATAGGAGTTAATTGATTGATTTGAGAAGATTAAGGAAATAAATCAAGGTAGTTATTTGTAATAAATAAATATTGTCTTTCTAAAATATTCCTGCTAATCAAGTGTATTGACTAGAATTATCATCGTTACAAGGACTATCTTGAGAAAAAAAATGCATAAATATGAGAGACAAAGTGGATTGGTATCTTATATTTAGGACCAAAATAAAAGTCAAATGAAATCTTATACTACCTTCGGTTCTTAATATAAGACCCTGTTTGACTTCTATTTTAGTCCTAAATATAAGACCCCAGTCCACTTTGTCTCAGCCCTTCTAACGATGATAGTTCTAGTCAATATATTTGATTAGCAAGGATATTTTAGAAAAGACAACACCTATTTAAGATAAATAACTAACTCAACTTACCTTCTTAATCTCCTCAAATTAGTCAACTGGCTCTTATAATGAAGACCGGGGTAGTATTTCTCTAGTCCTAGATATAAGACTCACCTCATACTACTCTTCCGATCTTTAATAGAAGATCTTGTTTGATTTTTATTTTGATACTAAATATAATATCTTAATCTACTATATTTGTCATATTTATGTATTTTTTCTCAAAATAATCCTTTTAATAATAATAGTTATAGTCAATACATTTGAGTAGGAAAAATATTTTAAAAAAGACAGTACATATTTATTATAAATAACTAATTTAATTTATTTTTCTAATATAGTCAAATTAATCAACCAGCTCTTATATTTAGAATCATAAATAATATTTAGAATTAGAAAAGTGACTCTTTCAATCAATTTAAATTAGTCAACGAGATATCATTACAAGAATATAAGATCATAAATATTAAGGTAAAATGGGCCACTATTACGAGGAGCCCAGTAGCTGGTTTAGTAAAAGGAGGCGGCGGCCAATAAACAACGGAGAAGAACGTGTTTAGCAAGGCAAGTATTGCTGGGCTAATTAGCATTCGCATGCTGGTATCTGTGGAATATATTCAGGACTCCTGTACAAGGAAGAGTTCTTTCACATCACAGGTTACTCGCTTTGAAAATGAAGAATTTAACAGATAAAACACTTCCTTTTTATTTATTTTTGTTTTTTGGGACCCAAACAAATATCATTGTCAGCGGAATTACGCGGCATTCGTATTTGCAATACTTTTTGTACCAACACTTATCTTCTCAATTTGCGAGCGAAACGAAGCTCCAAAAAGGGGCGTGCTCCCTGTTCGGTGCATGATTGGGTACCAATTGTATTCATACGGAATAATTGAGTTCCACTAAAGCCATAGGCTCGACTCGGATCTACTTCATTGGAATGATACTAAACAGTACAAGTGCACAAGGCGAAAAGGGGGGAAATTGAAAGAGGAGAGGGAAAAGAGGAATGGTAAAAAGATGAAGGAAGGGAGGGAATTGATTAAAGGAGGAACCAGGAGGACGATGCATCCCAATCAAAGGCCTGCTTTTATGTTGCTTTGACAGCGTACGGTCACATGGTTAAATCCCCCTTGCCTTGCGTCTCTTGTTTATTTATTTTTTTTTGCACGTACACGTACGCCACCCCTCCAAAACTGTGATCTTCCTTTTCCCCCACTGCTATTTTATGCGTCGCCATGTCAGCGTCATGACCAAGCTCCCGATGATTTGACCCATTTGCCCTACATGATTGCCGGGGACTCCATCGCCAGGGCAGGGGTAGTATTGGGAGTGTGGAAAAGGACGTCCTGTGATGGGTCGACCTCCCTGTGCATCCACTCCATGGAGCTGTCCCTTTTAATGGGCACGCCTCATGCCCCGCAATTTATACTTGTAGTATATCTATCCTTAATACTTCTCGAGAATCATAGTCTTTTATATATCTTCACGAACTACAAGGTACCCCTATTTTCTATTTTAGTTTTTAGAGGCAGCTGAGTTGTCTCGTTAGTACAGTACATCCTATATTCTATAGTAATATTTAGCCCTGTTCGGCACTTGAAATTTATATTATCGTCTCCTATTATTTATTCCCACATTAATGAATGGCTCTTTAATTACCAATAAACCCCCCCCCCCCCCTCTTTTTCCCCTGGCCAACCCCCCCCGGTTTGATTCACTCATAAATGATGCGGCAATAGAATCGGTTCTCTTCTGAATAAAAGTCGGCTCTGCTGATGGATAATGACGAGCGCTTCTCCAAAAAAAAAAAAAACAAACACTAACTGTGCTTAATATAAAAATTAATTAACTAATTTAAATAAATTAAAAAATTAAATAAGTTAATTATTTATAATAAATAAATTTTGTTTTTCCTAAAATATTCTTAATAATCAAGTGATAATCAAGTGTATCGTTAAAACTACTATTATTAAAATATTTACTTTTAAAAAATGAATAAATATAAAAGATAAAGTGGATTATAGTCTTATATTTAGGATTAAAATAAAAAATAAATAAATTTTTATATTAAGTAGCGGACGTAATACTTACCTGATGTATGGAAACGTTAGTGAATATACGGTGATTTCATTTATTCTTGTGCCTAAAAAGATTGAGTGAATGTTAATGCGAGGTTTCCTGAAATCTCCTTTTTTTTTTTTTAACGAAAAAAAAGGTAGAGGGTACGTGGAAATAGTGATGGGTAAATTAATGGGGGCAGTGATGAGGTTATAATTAGTATTTTAGTAGAGAGATCAGGTGCACGTGATAGAAAGCTACGTTGGTTTATGAAACTAATTAATAATTAACGTGGAGTGACCTTTTCATTAGTGGAAGGGTCTCCGTCTTATCATTGCTGAAAGTTTAATCTCTTTCTATTGTCCCTCTCTCCCTCTCCACTTTCCTACATATCTTCCGTGGAAGCCTACGCATACGCCTTCCATTTTTTTCCAAGCGGGCATTAATTAAACTATACCTGAATCTTATCTTATTCATAATAAGTCGGCCACACCCACGGCAAAAGGAACGGCTCTCGTGAGCATCCACGCAAAGGCCAGCACCTAACTTTTTTTGACCGCCAAGAGCCATCTCCCACCAGAGAGAGAGAGAGAGAGAAGCGAATCAGAGCGATTAATTATCTTGGGAGATTGCATCAGATGGCAATTAGCCAGGTTTTTAACATCATTGACCGCTGTATTACATGACCCCCACTCCTCAGATTCTTTCCGCTAATCACATATCATTGACTCATTACCAATCATTCAATTTGAAAATTACAACCTTAAAGATAATATCCTATGATGATAAGGGGATTAGAGATCAGTCCCATCATTTTCCTTCCCTTTTGTTTTCTTTCGCCTATCCCTTACTCTTTTTTTTTTTAAAAAAAAAAAAAAAGAGGAGACAAAGCCCCGCCAGTAAATCACTAATCAGCCTCTTTGCTTAACTACAAAAAAGTCTGATGATCGCCGCGAATTGATAAAGGGCAGGACTGTGCAGGCAATTGTGGAATCAGCGAATATTTTAATTGGAAGAGTAGACCACGTATCTGCATAAGCGTGTTCACGTCACGACTTTTGCCTAAAAACAACTGTCACGATGAATTCTCAGAAGAACAGTCCATCTTGGCATGTCAGAGAAAGAGAGGGGTGATGGTTTATAATAATTATTTATGATGAAGATATTAACTGAACATGCTCATTGGGTGGGCGGCGAGTCTGGGAGGGGCGAGTCAGCGCTAGTTTGTTATGTTAGATCTGAATGCAAATTAAAATGGGAGGAAGAGCGCGACACGTGGCATGCGGAAACTGAAAATCTGTTGCCCCCCATCTGAAAAGTGAGAAGGAAGAGATAAATGCGCGTCTCAATATTTTCGTGTTCCCTCAGCCAACCCCAGACTTTTAAGGGGGCGGGTGAGGAGTCATGTGGATTTTTTAACTCATAATGCCATGCACTAAATCCATTTTTTTTAATTTATAAAAACCATATCAACTAGTATATGACAAAGTTGAATGTGATAAATAGAAAACGCATGCTCCTCTCATCACCTCATAACAAAAATTGATAAATTAATCACCTCTGTAAATTCATGTTGGTAAATTAGTATATTAATTTAAAATTTATTTAACTAATTTGATTAGATTAAAAAAATTAAGTAAGTCAGTTAATTATAAGAGATATCACATGTTTTTACTAAAACAGTATAATCATGTTTCTTAATATAATTTTAGATATAAATGAATATACTTAGGTTGAATAAATCTGCCTTTGACACGATGAAAACACGCCAAACAGAGCCAAGGAAAGATGAGGCGGGAAGAGTCAAGAGCCTAGGGGAAGAGGGGATGGCGAAGCAAACCCTACCGCGTACAGTAAAAGGAATAGCTGGCGGGAAATGAGGGGCAAGAGAAGAGGAAGGAGAGAGAAGGCAGTGAGCACAGTGTCTAATCACCTTTGTGGATTGGAATTGGAGTTGATTCTTTTGTTATGGGGGAACATGGATGCACAGTGCCAGCTTCCACCGTATAATTAAGGCAACGGGGGGCTTTGACGGCATCATTTATATGGCCAAAAAGCTGGGATTTGCAGCCACCACAGCAGCCGAGCTTTTCAAAATTGTCACCATCACCGTCACCGACACCGACATATATCGTTCGTTCAACTTCTCTTCCCCTTCCACGGGTTGCGTGTCTCCTTCTCATTCGCCCCTCCCTCCTCCTTTCATCCCAAACCCCTCTCTCCCGTACTCCTACACGCCATCCTCATATTTATGACTCTACTTAAACAGAAACAACTAGTTCGTGTGCGCGCGCCCCTGCACAACAAATAATAGTATATTCAAGTCGCCAAATATGGCTGAGGATGTTTGATTATTTACAAAGGAGCTTGCTTTTTGGACTGTGCTCTCCATCCCATCACCCAAGATGACCCCATATCAATTAAGGACTTGTTTAAAACACAATTAATAAAATATGAAATAAGTACGTGAAGCGTATAGAATATTTATAAGCGCTTAACATACATATGCCAATCCAAACAGGTATTAATCTATCACATTCATTGATATTTCCCTACCACGGTCATACATGCTCAACCTTTTAGCTTCCACAAATTATATAATGCGTTGGGGGGGGGGTTGGATGGGATGCTTGTTGGAAGTGTTGGAAGTGTTGGAAGTGTTATAAACTGTATAGAAGAAGATCTCATAGGCAGTAAGTAATCAAACGACGCAGGGACAGCGCTGCCCAAATCACACAGCGAATCAGTGGGGAAGTGAAGATTAACAAGTTGCTTGAATCATATCAACCCTGCGGACTGTTCGAGTCTGGATGCATTGCTACCAGCCGAGAATAAAGTTAAAGACGTGATCTATCTAAACCTGCACACCGTACGTCAAGAAACGTGATTCATTTGTGGGGCAATCATACTTGAGATTGGCTGGTGGGCTAGATTTAGTTTGGCCACCAAAAGCAGCGGGGTTAGAGAGTAGGAATCTTGACGAGAAGCGACTTTGTATTTTGGGTGGCATCCAAATTAGATAGGCACCGTGATTGGTAGTTAGTTTAGACATTTGTCATATATGCGAGGGGTCAAACGTAACAGCTAACAGGTGCATGAGACTGGGGCATGCCAAGACTTAGGCTACAACCCCCTTCCGTTTCATCATTTCTAATCCAACTAAAAGCAGAATCATATTCTTTTCCAAAAGGTCGGGCTACTCATTGAGCTATATATTCAAAGTCGGAGCTCCTGTGGCTGATTTATAATAATGCAGCGGAATTATTAAACTTGGTTGGCACCAATAAATATTCAAACCGGTTTGAATTCTGCATTATCGAAAAGTTTCATCCCACTACGAGACAAATTCTAATTGGTCACGCTCACCAGTTACCACTTCCATTCTCTGCTTTCCCATTTTGCTTGACAATTCGGATCGGGCACGCCATCCACACCATCTTTTCTTCGCATGCTGTTATCTTATCAGACTGTGGAAATATAATACGCGGTGTTGTTACTTTAGTTTTCACACCACCGTGTTTATTTCAGAAAAACAAAAACAAGCTTTTTAACCCCCCTCGTTTAAAAGGAAAAGTGGCGTGTCGAAACGTGAAAGTAATATGGATCTGATTAGTTTTTTATTTTGAAAAAGGTGCCACAAGTCGTCGTTCGTATCAACTCCAAGAAAACAAAAGAAGAAGAAAAATCATGAAGGGGTGACACGACGAGAGAGGAATTAAAAGGCGCGAGTTGTTATCGGGTGTGCTGGGGCCAGCTTGCAAGTAGCGAAAGGTTGAAAACTATGGCGCGATCCCTTTCGGGATGACAAGAAACAAATTAGCAGCAATTATGTGGAGATGATAATTGGGAGAAATGAGAGAAGATTGATTCTGCAATCTGCAGAGAGGATTGGGATTCAATATCTGCTGCCAGCGAGTGTGTGGTACACAAGTTAGTTAATGGGTAACATCATCTGTTATAATTGTAAATTGATAGGACCTTATTTCTAAGTATACCCCCAATTCTCCCCCACCACCCCCTCAAGAAAAGCAAGTGCCATGGCGGAGACGCGTATGGCCGATGGCTGTGACCCATGGACCACTTCGTATGGCCAGGACCACTCACACTTGTCTCTCTGGGACCAGTTCCTCCCTGCTGACACTGACCTCTTCCCGCCTAGGCCCAACTTCACACTCCCCACTCAATTCCCGGTCCATAATCCCGCCCCGGTTTGATTGCAAGCTCACGTTCCTGGGGAATCAGATTGATTTGGAGTGAGGAGGGAGGAGGGCTTTCGTTTTCTGGATCTGGTTTGATTGGTTTGGCGTATTTAATAATGAGGGGGCGGCTTACAGTGAACAGGGTCCTTAGACATCCCTTTCTCCATCCTTAAAATCCAAGTTGTGGTGGTGATGGGGACAAGCAGGGCGGACAAGTCGGTTGTATTGAAAGTTAATAATAGGAATGGGTTTTAATTATGGGAAGGGCATTTAAGAATGTTAAGAAACTAAGGGGGTACGTTCGTTTTCAGTGCCCAGCACATAACTAAATGCATGTGTCGCCCGTGACTTGAGAGATGAATAATAATCGCATGAAAGAGGAATGTCGAAGTTTCCTTCGGCTTTCCTCTCTGCGCAAGCTTCATCAGCTCCGGCACCCTCCGTAAAATATTCAAACTCACGAGCTGTCACCTGCTGCCCTCCTGTGCCAGAAAAGGACTGAATCTTCAAATCTAATTAACACTTAAGCATGCATTTATTACTTCAGATCTCCCACAATTTGTCCTGATTAATAATGCCTCCGCTTGTGCCGGGGGGTAAGAAGGGATCTAATGGTCCCTTAACCCGCTTAGATAGTAAGTTCTCTTCTGTTTTGCTTTTCTTTTGTGTTTTTTTAGGTGGGAGTCATCCCTGACCTTCGTAAAGGCTCCCCCGTGACATTTTCTTTCTTAAAAAATACTCCTCCGATCCTAATTATAAGACCCAATTGACTTATTTGAGGAGATTAAGGAAGTAAGTTAAGTTGGTTATTTATAATAAATAAGTGTTGTCATTCCTAAAATATCCTTGCTAATTAAGTATATTGGCTAAAACTATCATTATTAGAAGGATTATCTTGGAAAAAAATGCATAAATATAAGAGACAAAATGGATTGGGTCTTATAATTAGGACCAAATAAAAAGTCAAATTGGATCTTATAATAAGGACCGGAGGAGTATTTGCTTTAAACAATTATCCTGCCCCTCTCGACTCTCACACAATACTTCAGCTGCAGGGGAAAAAGCAAATCAAGCGGTTCTTTTCTTTATTTATTTATTTTAATTAGGGACACCTACAAATACGCACTCAAACTCGTCCTCTCCCCATTCATTTCTTTTTTTAGTTAAACTGTGATTTTTCATCCTCATTGTGTCTAGTGTCATTTCTAACCCAAGAAAAAAAAAAATCTTCTAAGACTTGGGCCCCCGGTTCCTTAGATCTCCAGAAGATTGGGCCTCCTTTTCAAATTCATTTTTTGTTTGTTAAAAGCAATCTTATTTGAAACACTATCGAGCACTAAATGTGGACACCTCTCCCAATAAAGATTCAAAACCTGATTCATCATGTTATGAGAGATTAACTTCTTCTGCTAAACCCAACCCCCATTGGTCTTCTTTTGAAATTCGGTGCTGAAGATACAGTACCCAGCATCTGGGCCCATACAAATCTTAGGCCCTAACGAACCGGACCAAAGACATTGGTGATGACATAAAAAGGATGAGCGGAGATTTATTGTTCCATCCAATCCAAACCCTCCCCTGCGCCCCCCCCCCAAAAAAAAAGTCACTGTACAGTAGTGTACTCCACAGACCCCGTGATTCAAGGACCCGGTTTCAGTTTAGGCGGGAGCGCCCAATGCTCAGTTGCCCATTGAGGTTTAGACTTAAAATTTTTAACGAATTATTTTAAATAAAATTATTTTTTATAAGTATAGTAAATAAATTACCTTTATCTTATATTTCATGCCCATTAAAATCACCATTTTTAAAAAATTAAAATAAAAAATTGAAATTTTAATAATCCGCTTGTATCTCCTTCCCAACACCTAGGGATGAAAATAGATTAAGCTTTTGCTCAGTAAGTCTAGACTTGCAATCGATATCTAAAACCTGAACCTAAATTTGAACTTGAGTCTACATATAGGGTTTTTTTTTTTTTAGGTCTAACCCTAAGCCTTCAAAAAGTCTTATAAAACTTGAAGCCTGTTTAAAAGCTTATTGAAAATGTAGGCCTCTAAATAAATTTAAAAATCAATGCTTTCAAGTTCATACATAAACCTTTAAACCTATTTAAAAGCCAATGTTATATTTTAAAAGTCTATAATCCATTCTCACTAATAATATAAGAGTCTACCATGAAACATAAAAGAATTTATAGTGACAATTGTTGGATCAAGTTAAAAGCCTAATGACATTTGTTGACTAAATAGATAAATTTTCTAAAATAAAAAAAACTAATCACATTTGTTGACTAAACAACATGTAAAATGGAATTACTTCGTTTGATTTTCCTACATAAACTGGACAAACTCTTCTCATTGAGATTATAATATTTTATTTAAGTATCACTAAAATAAGCTTACAACAATTGTTACAACTTAACAAAAATGGAAAGAAAGTGAGCTGACATTGTCATATTAAACTATCCAAAAAAAAAAAAGTAGAAGTGAATGACTGATTGAAAAAAAAAAAAAGACTTATGATTGAAACTTAAAGTCAAAATAAAATTTGTAATTTTATAAATAATTTATAAAATTGATTTATATCATATAATATATAATAACGCAAATTTTTTTTTTTTATAAAAAAGTCATGCCTGTAGACTCGTATGCTAAACCTCACAAAATTAGACCTAGTCTGTTTGCTTAAATAGACCTAGACATAAGCCTGAATATGAATCTGGTCTATTTAGTAAATAGGAACGGCCAGACTTTATAGTCCTATGGCCGCTAGCCTATTTCCACCCTCATCAGGCAGCACCCAAACTACTCAATCCGGGAATGATGCGGCCTGAAGACTGCTTTTTTCACTTGATGATCTTTTCAGGGCGCAGTTAATTATAACGTTAATAAATAGCACCAGAATCCCAACGATACATAATGCCAAATACACAATATTACATCTTCAGTTAAGTAGTTCAGGATATTGTTATCACCACTCTCTTTCTTACCGATAAGTCACAACAACTACTCCCCCTCCCCTCTTCATGGAGAAATGTCCATTCACACTTTCGCCCAAGACCAAACTGGGAAAGTTTAGGATCTCTCTGAAGGCTAGCAGCGAAGAATGTAACCATCAAAAATAAAGAGAATTAAAAGAAAGCAACTCGAAATATCGCAAACCAATCGTAACTGAGGTTGTCCACAAACTTGAACAAGGAAACACAACCTAGAATCTTGGACAAGTACACCACTCAAAAACATCTTCCACTCACATACAAAGGCGGAGGGGTAGACCTTCATACTCAAATTTCGACCAAAGAGAAAAGTCGAGACCCTGCTGCCAGCGTCACTTTGCTGGTTCACATCTGCTAACACAAGTCAGCAACTAAACATGTCATAAGCACTTATAGGAGTCAGAGCCACTTCTAATATCATCATTATGATCATATTATGGCAGCATGATTGTTTATAAACAATCCCAAACCAATAATTTTGAACAAAATAGCAACAGCAAGGACATCATCACAAGTCACAAAAGGATTCATAAAAATAAATGGTCAGACACTCTCAAAACATTAGGTTATAAACAGTACATTCAGCACACCAGTAAAAACTTTCCACCAGAAACTTGAACCAACCCCGTGAAAATGCTTGAAGAGATTCTAGTTCCGATTAAGGATGTTAAGATGTTGCCTCTTAAAACAGTTTATTCTTTTAGGAGTATGATACCTGCGTGACAGTCATTCACAAGCAATCTTGGTGTCAAAGCTGCTAAGACATATCGCAAATGCTTCAAAAGCGGAGATGGGATACTGATAATCCATCGTAAACAAATCTTTCCCCACTTTTCCAAACTGAATGATAACATTTTCTTGAGCCTGTTCAGAAACCCCACTCTTTGGAGAAGCAACCAGCTGGAAATTTTTGACAGAAGCCACAGTCACTCGCCCATTGAAGTTCAGACACCAACATTGGAGTTGCTCATGCCACCTAGGAGACTTATTTTGTAATACCAGCATTCCCTTGTTTTGGGAAGACAAAGGTACTGATTGGAAGTTTTCCAACCGAGTTGATTTTGACCTAAAGAAAGGAATAGATGGAGAAGTATCAATTCTGCGATGCAGGAATTGAGTTTGAGTAGGGGCCACGCCTCCTGGCTCAACAGCTGAAGCTGAAATGGCATCCATAACACAATGCATTATCCTTGGGCCCCTGTAAACATTTCCCCATCTGAATCTAAGTAATGCTAGATGTAAATTCAATAGAATGACTAAGCAATGGAATCACCTACAAAGGAAGAGCGGAATTTCGGATAACCATGATAAAAGAATATTATGACTTCATGATTCCTGTCCATATAATTCTCTTTTCTCAGGAGACTCTTTAGATAACGATATCAATACCTGGAGCCCAGAACATTCAGATCATATGAGACATGCGCAATGGGATAGTTGCCAGCAGGGACTCTTGGAGACACTTCCTTGAGACTAACTGGTCTACTTGAACGAGATTTAGTCACTCTGGCACCACAAATTGGAGGGTGAGCGTCATACACTGTGAATTTGGTACCCAGAAAGTTTGACCTGTCACAAATAAACAAGAGAACTCGATTTTAGGCCTAGCAGATATATCTGAGGCCATTCATGACCAGTATCAGTTAAACTTACCTCAACTTTCCAATGTAAGTGCTACTGCCTCTTGATACATCATCGCAGTTTATAGAAATGATATAGTCTGTATGGGTAGGACGTCGACACTTGCGTGCAGCAAGAAGGAACTTGCCATCATCGATTCCCTCTTCTCCTTTGAATATTACATCAGTACAAGGGAAAAATGGACTGCCACTAATCCAACTTACATGCCATAATATTATATACAATCAACCACACGGGTTAAATTTAATGTCTGGTGGTGCTTACCTTGGTTTAAACCGAGGTACAAATAATATGTTTGATTACTGCGATTCCGTTTAATATAGCACTGTAGAAGAGAGTTCCTTGGACCAGGCTGCACATCAACAGTAAGAGATCAAAATAAATTTTATGCAATTAGAGGTATGAGACCTTCCTAACAATAAGATCGCCGCCAAAAAAAATTTACCGAGCTAGGCGTGAGCAGATTCAACCAAAAGCCATGCCTATGACAGTAGGAAATGTACATAGCGCTAATTATATCATGGGAGAATGACACTTGGGTAACTTATAAGAAAATTATTGACACATCCATTTACAACTACCCTTTTGAGATTCACAACTATGTCATGCCGTATTAACAACTATCCTTTTGACATGGGTACCAAAGTGAAAATGATTTCCCTACAAGGTACCCACGAGTTATTCTACCTTGTATCATTCTGAGTCTCTCCCCCCTTCTTTGGGTAGGAAATGGTTAGGAATTCACCTCACCATTAAGGAATAAGCAAAGCCAAAGTAATGTTACTTCACTCAAAAATGCTCACCTATCACATAATAAACAAATTATGAGCTTTCTCAGCTGTAATTAAATCTCACAAATAACCTTGTAGCTTGTTTAATTAAAGAGACCATCAAGCCATTGCAACTGCAATTAATTAATGTACTTGTCCAACTATGTCACTCATCAATCTGCCTCTGGTCTGATGTTTCATAATGCCTCAATAAAAAATTGGGAATCAAGATAACATATACAATTGTCGAATACGGGCATGCTACTGCGTGCAAATACATTACTGTCAAGCAAACTATACTTCAGCACATGAAGAAGAAACTGAACACAAGTAAATGGAATGAGACTATTTTGCTCGAAAACGCTAAATCGCAACCTCACTCTTAAAACCTACGTGAAGTCATTAATAACCAAATATAAAATAAGTATAGAAAGGCACCGCACATGCATCTAATGCCAGCAAAAATTGCGAAGGAAGTAAATGCATGCGCAATAGTCATACCTGCTTCAAGGAGATTGGGAGTGTCAGCTTGCCAGATAATTCAGGAGATTTCACAATTTCTTTCATGATTTCTCTCCAACTGCGGCAGACACTAGCACAGGCAACCACATGTTTTCGGGCTGGCCATGTATCTTCAGAGGCCTCGATCCTCATTAACACGTCCCTCAGAAGCTCTGGAGGCATATTAGCCCAACAACTCTGCCTCAAACCATCAGCAACCATCACATGATCCCCAGCATCGCGGTATGACTGTGACCGCGATCTCATCCCATACCCAAACTTCACCTCAAACCCTTTCCTTGAAATACTCCCAAATTCGCCCTTTATATCCTGGATGATACTCCTAAACGACATCGTCGCCTTTTCAAATATTCAAAGTCATGGTCAATTCCTCCATTCCAAGTCCCATCTTTTTACAAAAAGCAGGTTGCCAAATGATAAACAAAACCCCAAAACATGAAAAGCTTGAATCTTTTTTCTTTCAAACGAAATTTACATCACAATAACAACAAGGTTTCCCTTTCCAAGAAAAATCAACTACTGAAAGCATACAGACAGAGTGGCATATGGATTCAATATGGCAATTAGAAATCGAAAACCGCCTACATTGAACGCAACACAAAAGCAAGACCCAGAAAACCAAAATAAGAGCCGATTGATCAAACACGGAACTTAAACTAGAGCTTCATAGCCCCCCCCCTCCTTTCCAAACTATCTCTTCTTCAAATCTTCGAAAGCCATTTTATCAGAGGTTGAGTGAAACACGTTTAAGGCGCTAATTGAAACACCAAACATAGAATAAATTGAATAATAGAGGGAAGCCCTAGAAAGAAAAAGAAAAAAAAATCAGAATAAATTTGACCCCCTCGATCACATAGCAGCAGAGTACTGGGGGACTGGAAGGAATGAGGAAAGCGAAAGGGTTCCTAAGGAATCTGAGCGCACCATCCGGGCTAACCAGACGGGTTCGGACACAACGGCTTTATCCAAATGCCCACCTTTTCGACTTCTTGTGGTTGTCGTCGTAATGGATCGGGTTGGGTTCTAGTGATTTTATGTGAATTGTAGTATTCGGAGCGCGAACTCATGGGCTTGACGATCATTTGGTGAGAATCAAATCATCGTTTTAGGATTAAGCATGGGGATTTAAACACGTCATTTAAAATGAACTAAAGAAAATTTGTGATTAACAAACTTAAAAATATTTTATAGACTTGTCTATTTATAGATTTGAATTTGGGCATATATATCTTCTTTTACTATAAGGCTTGAACCATACTCAAATTTTTGGCACAAAAGGAGAACTGTAATTAATTTTTTGTATTGTTTTTGCGAAACACTTATCAGGCATGTCAATATTTTGTTGTTAAACATCATGAAATTTTTTTTGCTAGATAAGCACCATGAACTGGAATGTTCCTGGTATATAAAAGTATTATGTTTATGGATCCAAATATATTCAATCAATAGCATTGCAACTTGTGGCTTTTATGTAATTTAGTTTACGTCGATTGTTAACATTTAATGTGGTGTCATTTTTTAGCCATCGCCTGTTGTCTGCATGTTGGCTCCAAAAAAATGCAGAGTCAGCGCAGCATGATTACAGAAGAGAGTAAATAAAAATTCAACTGGGGGATTTATTTTAATTCTGAGATAATTAATTTGTAAGTCCTTATAATTTTAGTTAATTTTAAATCAGGTCTTTATATTTTTTTTTATCACATCCTTATAAGTTTATCTTAGTTTTAATTAAGTCCCTGAAATTTTTTATTCTATATTTTATAAATTCTAATAATAGTATTCTATAAGCATAAAATAGTATATATTATTTAATATTAGTTTATAAACAATAATATTCTAAAAATAATGAATTATTAGAATTATTTTATTTTTTTCCAGCAAGAAAATGTTAATTGTTCTAAAAAAATTTCCTGAATTAATTAATTATATTACTTATTTTTATTATATAATTATTAATTTAATTTTATTATTAATATTTTATATTCCATTATTAATCTATTTAATTAAGTTTATATTTAATTAATAAATAAAAACTAAAACTACATGGATCTCATTAAAAATTTAGTAGAATTATAAGGATTTGATAAAAAGAAAAATAAATACAGGGACCTCATTAAAAACATGTGAAAGAATAAACACCTAATAAAAAGAAAAAAATACAAGGATCCAATTTAAAATTGGTTGAAACTAGAAGGGATTGTAGATTAATTAACCCTTAATTTTAAATATAATATTGAGAGATTCATTATATTCGAAACTCGAAAGCCCAGCGTTTTACTTGGATACAAGATTTTGGATTGCCAGGCTATCAAAATGCCATGTGCATAGATATAAAAGGACAACAAATAAATAGAAATAGAAGTTTCTGAGCCACATTTCGGACCGTTGCTGCAAAATCCTGGTCTCGGACTCACGCTCCTTCACGCTGTCGCGTTCCTAATCGCATCCTACTCAGCAGCCATGTTCGTGTTTTTTTAATCAATCCCCATATCATATTCATATTAATTGACTTTCTGATTTGGGGTTTTCCTTTCAAACTTTTTTTTCCCTAATTTTAATTAGAATTCAAAATTGTGGTAATATTGTTTTGCCAAAAATCCGCCGTCAAGTGCCACCTGATTTACATGATGTGGGCGAAATGTCTCCAATACCCTTCAAGCCACTAGATAATTGCCAGCCACTCAGGAGTAGCCGCTGGTAATAAAGGTGTTGGTCAGTTGCAATTCGGTAAAAGTGGAGAGTTTTGAATTCCCCCTGAAAGAGACAAAAGAATTCAAAACCAGAAAGCACTGTACTTATGATATATACCCAACGAAGAGCCGAGAGTAGAGAGTGAAGCTCGGTTTGGGTGAGAAAAAAGAGTCCGTAGGCAGGCAAAGCGAAGCCTACATTCTACATCAGCCGGAGAAGACGAGCTAAACGACTCTCTGCAACAATTTGAATCAGGTCTCTCCTTATTTTCCCCCTTCTCTTTCTCTTCGCGTCTCTGTTTTAGATTCTGTGGAATGGACATAGCCGAGCTCTATTCTTTCGTTTCTTTCTCTCCTTCGGCTCACCGACTGACATAAGTTCAATATCCTTTTCCTCTGTCTAAATCTATAAAAAACTGTCATCCTGATATGGCCATCTCTGTGGCTTCAGATTTTCAAAAAAGAAGAGATACGGTGCAAAGTATGTGTTTTTAATCTAACGCAGGCTTAGCGATTGTTTTCTTTTGAAGCATTCCTGTGGTCTGTTTTGAAAGAACGGGAATGCTTCTATATGGCTTTTACGATGCTTCTATGGTCTTGTTTTTGTTAACAACGAAGAAGCGGCATCAATCTCTTGGTCGGTGCATTTGATTTTGACCCTTCAGGGAAATACGATAAATTTGGTGCCTTTTCAATTTATTTTTGTTGGCATCTTTTAGATATAAAACGCACTACTTATTTTGCTGCCTGAAAAATTCAAGGTTCCTTTTTGTTGTTTTGCAATATCTGTTTGCATATACAAGGCTCTGGTGATAATTAAGAGAAGAGTGACACAGAAGATGGCGCAAATGAGGATGAATCAACCTTCACACTGGTGGTGGCTTGACGATCACAGCGCCTCTAAAAGAACCCCATGGCTCCAATCCACTCTCTCTGGTATTTCTCTTCCTCTGTGTTATTTGCTGTTTACTCTGAACCCGTGCAAAGTTTTTTTTTTTTTTAAGAGTAGGAAAGTTTCATGGTCAAATATCTGCAAGCAATTAATTCGCTCGATTGGGCGCACATGTGCCAAGTTGATCAGTGTGACGGGTCTTCGTGGTTATTGGTTCATGGCCGATGTAATTTTAATGATGCATTAACTGCATGAGGATCCCACGAACCATTTGTCTGGCTCTTTGTTATTTGGCCTTCAATTTGTCCCTAAATGCTGTGCTCTTAGTACGTTGAAGTTTTTGGACCCACTGGTGTCTTCCCGAATGATAATTGATTTTTCTTATGGCATATGATCTATAGACGTAAGCACTTAGAAGGCTGAAACCAAACGTTCTCAAAAGAGTAAAGAGGATCATAGGAGGGCTGGTAACCAGAAAAGGTTGTGGGCCTAGTTTAAGAATCGTGGTTCCTGCTTGTTCCTTTTGAAGTCCTTTTCTTTTTCTACTTTTTGCCTCTAGATTTAACCGTTGCGATAGCCCCTTTTTAATTTCGTGAACTAAGACGTATGTCTGGACCTCTTTGGGAACATATACTAGAGTGTTACAACGGCTAATGATTTTAGGGATGAACTAATCTATAAGATCAAAAGAGAATGTGGAAAACATGTTGATATTTGTCCGTGTTTCTGTGTTTTATGTTGACGACAGAGCTAAACGAGAAGACAAAGGCAATGTTAAAACTGATTGAACAAGATGCGGATTCCTTTGCGCAACGTGCAGAGATGTATTACAAAAAGCGACCAGAGCTTATTCGCATGGTTGAAGACTTCTATCGGACTCAGCGTTCTCTGGCAGAGCGCTATGATCAAGTCAAACCTGATTCTGGGTTTCGCCTCCTGATTTCAGGAGGATCTCCTTTTGCCTCGGCCAAGTACCAATCAGAGAAATTCATGACTTTCACGGATACCTGTTATGACAGCTTCTCTGAGAACTGCGATGTGGAGGAGTCTGCGGAGTCTGAAGTCGACGATCCTGAGCAAGAAGAGGAAAGTGAATTTGACAAAAAGGGGGAAGTTCCTTTTGTGGCCGTGAATGATGAAGCCAAGAGGTTAGGTGAAGAAATTAAGAGACTTGAAGAAGAGAACAAGGTTTATAAGGATCAAGTGAAGCAGAAAGATGCCATGCGCAATGAACTGATGACTTTGAGGGAAGAGATAGAAAGGCTCAGAGAAGAGAATAGGGAACAGAAGGATCAACTGAAGAAGAAAGATGCCATGAGTGATGAAGCAGCGAAGATGAGGGAAGAGATAGGAAGACTGAGAGAAGAGAATAGAGCACAGAAGGACGAACTGAGGCAGAAGGACGAGGAGAAGATAGAGGTGATAAAGCACCTGAGTTTGGCAATAGACGTGATAAAGCAGGAGAATTCAAAGATGAGAAACTTCATCGCTAAGGACTGCAACAAGAAATGGAAGCACCCCTTTGAACTAAACAAACTCATGGGAGCATTGTCCGGGAAGCTGTTTAATGGATATCCATGGAATCAGCCCAGTGTTATAGCTCTCTAGATGTGATTTACTAGTAGGCATATGGCGTAAACTAAGTAGAAAATACGTTTATACATGTATTTATATGTGTCGAAGATCTATATACATTTGAGTAGTCCGCGTCCTAGATATCAGTTATGTAATTAATTTCACATATGTTCCTTCTAGCAGAGAAAAGCCAGATAGAGTATTTCAGTGGTTCTTCCTTTTGTCACGGGCTTATTGTATGCATTCCCATCCTTGCAATTGATTTATTTATTTACAGTGTTACCCACTCTAATCCCCATTTCTTTTTCTCCCCTCGACTGTTTTTTCTTAAATGTTTCTTGTTTCTTATTGTAAAGTGCGCGCACCAGAGTCGTCAAAAAGCTTTTGGAGCAACATCAAAGTGATCTGTGGTCCCTTCCCCTCACCGGCATCGTTCTTTTCATACGAGAGTATCACAAGCTTTACTCTCATTTTTTAAAAAGTAAAACAATTGAAGTTTGCCAACATGGCCCTTCTATCGTCGACTATATAACAAAATTGCCGGTGGAAGGTGTTACTCTCATTGAGAAGAAAAAACATGTAAAAGAAAATTTCCAGCACACAAAAATAAACACAGACGGTTAATAGTTAAAAGATAACTCTTGCCAACATTAAAAGATTATTAATATTAACCTAGAAGCATCATTCGACAGTGCCTCATGCCTCATACAATGTACCAAAAACAAGATCAGAAAAGGGAATGCTCTAATAGCGACAAGAACAGTAAAGTAGAAACAGCAGCATCTTTTCAGAATCACATGCCATGAAACTGCAGCATCAGGCAAATTACCAGTGAGGCCAGATATGAGATGAGATTCACAGGGTGAGATGAAGAGTGTGAAACAGGGGCATGGGCTGTCACAGACTCAGATGGAGGAAACGCCATTACTGGCCCTGGAGTACCGAAAGCGTCTGGATTTGGAGGACTGGGGCTCGCTGGAATGGTGGGCAACGAAGAATCGGATGGTGAGAAAGCACTTTTACCAGGAGAGGGGAAGAGTGGCTCAATATCTGGGGAGAGAGGAGTAGAGGCCAGAGGAGCACCAGGTAATACTGTTGGTGCTGCTGATATGGCTGAGAAACGCACACTTGGTGGAGAAGCCAAGGAGGATGAAAAATGGGACGCTATCAAGGCGAGGAAGATCGCAGTGAATGACCCAAAGGAAGCCATAAATGATCACAGAATCAAATATATATTGACTTAATGATGGTACTCTAATTAATGTGTCTGCAAGAGAGAAGGAAAGACACAGAGGAAACTGAGATTGGAGAAACCAAGGAGGAGTTCATGATTGAGGCATTAAAAAGGGTCTTTGAGATGTGGTAGTGGGGTTCCATTGGCGAGTGGAAATTGATTATTGGGACTCTTTTGAGGGCATTCGGTGCTACAAGACAAATTTGGTACGTGATTTCCTTCTGGATCACATGAGTCCTCGGTGTCCTACTGTCCTTGTCTTTTCTTGTCACCCTCGGTATGCGGCTTTAAAAAACTTCAAACCATTGAAAAAATAAATTACAGAGGGGCCGAACCAGAGAAAGGAAATAATCGAAGGACCTGAAAAAAAAAAAAAGACTTTTCTCTCCATCTTCATACTGTAGAGCCCAAGTTATCTGCCTCACGGGTCACTCTTCCATTAACACTCTATATATAAATCACAAACATGTGGAGGGTTTGGTTCTAAATATGTTATAATTGCTCACGTCTCCTACTCCCGACACCAAGGCCTACACCGCTTCCTCTTGCAATGCCATGTAATATATGTATTTTTTAATCAAAAGAAAATAAGAGAAAGCAATTCATACATATACAAAGAATATCGTCAATCCATGCCAAACCAAACGAGAAATAGAATGTAGAGGAAAACCCACAAGGATGCTGGATATTTATATTCCCTGGTAACTGGAAAGAAATGGTCAGAAGCTGGAGAATGAAGAAATGGGCAAATAAGAAACTCAACAGCACTGAGACGCAATGGGTGCATAGCGTGTCTGGGTTTTACACTTTCAGCTGAAACTCCCATGTAAGTTGGGGGGAAAAAAAAAAAGGATTCATGATCTAAAAAGCAAGCGTATCATAAAAGATTTAGGATAGAATGATTAGAGAAAAGTTCATAAAGCCTACTAGCATAGGAGGAAAACACCTGCAGTTTTCCCATCATTTATAATTAAAAGCCTGGGGGCTAAATTTTATTAATTTATTTTAATAGGCGTCTTTAGAACCCGTTTGGGCTTCGAAGCCATGCCCCCATCGAATTGCATGGGAAATGGCAGAGGCATGATGATGTGAACTGTGAAGTGAAGATGGTGCCTACCTTAACCGCCCCAAGCCTCCCAACGAGTTCATCCCCAGGGCCATTCCATTAGGATATCATTGATGTGAACCCAGCAACCTGGGTTTTTTCGCTAACCAACAAAATTACCATGTCAGCGCAATAATTTGCGGACACGCAAGGATTTATCGGGAGAAATCATGCGCTCCCAGGACCCCTCTAATATATCTTGGTTTTATTAAGGAAATTTCCTCGACAAGCTCCATAGACTCCCCCCCCCCCCCCCGGCGACCCGGCTCTTTACCAACTATGCAGGAAGCCGCTGTCATAGTCGTGGGAGCCGGCACTTCCGGCCTTGCTGCCTCCGCCTGCTTAACCCGACACTCCATTCCCTACATCCTCCTTGAAAGAGAAGACTGTTATGCCTCTCTGTGGCAGAAATATACCTACGACCGTGTTCATCTCCACCTTCGGAAGCAAGTTTGCCAGCTCCCTCATATGCCCTTCCCTCCATCTTATCCTCATTACGTCCCCAGGAAACAGTTCCTGCAGTACTTGAATGACTATGTCAATCACTTCCATATCCGCCCTTCCTATCACAGAGCCGTCGAATTAGCGCAGTACGATGATGCCCATAACCTGTGGAGAGTTCAGGCTAGGAATCGAAGCTCCGGTGAGGTTGAGGACTATGCTGGGGGGTTTTTGGTGGTTGCCAGTGGCGAGACCGCGGAGCCTCGCGTGCCTGACATTGAGGGTTTGGACACTTTTAAGGGGAAAGCGCTTCATTCAACTGGGTATAAAAATGGAAAGGAGTTCAAAGATGAGCGTGTTTTGGTTGTTGGATCTGGCAATTCTGGCATGGAAATTGCGTTAGACTTGGCCAACTACGGTGCGCAACCTTCAATAATCGTTCGAAGCCCGGTAATTAACTATCTAGTGTCTATCGTCAATCTGAATTCGTTTATTCTTTCTTTGTTTTTGTTTTCAAATTTGTTAATTGGCTGGTTAATCTTATTGGTGTACATATTAAAATATTACAATTTGCAGGTTCATTTTGTCACTAGGGACATGATGTATTTCGCCTCGGTTTTGTTAAATCATGTGCCGCTGAGCACTGTGGAGAATCTAGTGGTGATATTGAGCAGGATCGTATTTGGGGATCTCACCAAGTATGGATTACCTTGGCCTAGCGAGGGTCCTTTCACCATGAAGTTGAAGTACGGCAAGTTCCCTGTAATTGATGTAGGAACCGTCCAGAAAATCAAGTCTGGAGAGATACAGGTATGTATATGGTGCCAATACATGTGGCACCTGATTGTGGGTATACCTTCTTTATTAGTGTCCCCATTTGGATTCAATCTGGTTTTGTCATTTTGATTAATGAACTGATCCACTTACTGAGGGGTTGCTCTCCGGTTGGAGTCCCTTTGATGCGGTCAACAACACCTCAATCTCAACTGATGAATTTCAAGCATGTTTTGCCATTGGAAAACTCAGGACTGAACTCTATATATCTGCAGAGCTTGTTAGCTATTAGCCATTAGGATAAGAAAACATGTTCTATGATTAGTTTCTACTTGCATAACCTCAGATAAGCTTAATGATGATGGAGTGGTGATATGTGTGCACCTATGTGAAGGTGTTGCGGGAAGAAATAAATAGGATTAGAGGCAACGAGGTAGTGTTCAGGGACGGCAAGTCACTTCCATTTGACTCAATTATCTTCTGCACAGGCTTCAAGAGATCAACTCACAAGTGGCTCAAGGTAAATGCATGAATGTGAAACCTCAAGAAGAAAACACATGGCGTCCGTTTCCTGTTTGTGAACAAAGTAGAAGAGAGTGTAGGATATGATGTTGACAATTTGGTTGTGAACAGGGGGGTGATTATCTTCTGAACGAGGATGGGTTTGCGAAGCAAAAATTCCCAAACCATTGGAAGGGGAAGAAGGGTCTGTACTGCGTTGGACTGGCACAGAGGGGTTTCTATGGAGCCAGCTTCGATGCACAGAAAATAGCCGATGACATTGCCTCTCTTTTGCAATCCCAGAGCAACACAACAAATCATTGATTGTCGTTCTTTTGTTTTCCTTTGCCTGGGTAAACTGATTACGTAATGCATACAAAATAACTTTCCATCCCGCAAGTTGATATTGTTTGATGTAGATACAGGAGCCACATATAGTGAATTACGTGTCCATGTCCAAACCACCACCTCTAGTTCCATCGTGATATTGGATTGATTATGAAGTTTCAACTCTTTTGAGTCAGCCAACATGCCTTGTATATCTTAAATATATAGAAAGACCTTCTTGAAGGTTAGTTACTTTCTTTGAAGAAAAATGTCTCATTTATAATAAGTTTTTCCTCCTTTTTGAGTGTAATTTCATTAAAAAATAATGCCATACAACAACGAATGTAGTGCGCCCAAACACAGCCAAAAATTCAAGAAGAAGAAAAAAAGGCCACAAACATTTAGGCCACTGAATTAGCAATTTAAAAGCTTTTTTGAATGCTACTGAAATTAAAATGACTCGCGGGAATAATTTGGTAAGAAATTATTATAAAATGATTTTAATATGTATTATGATCAAATGACTTCGGAACGTGATGGATGAAACAGACTCTTTTTTTTTTCATCTTCAATTTTTAAAAATGTTTTAGGAGTATTTGCCAGGGTCTCATAATTTAAAATAAGATATTTAATACAATCATGTGGAAAGTGGAAATAAGATTATTCTTTTTTTCATTTTATGTATTGTTTTCAGATGAAAAGAATGTAAGATAGTTTTCCTAAACTATATTTTAATTAAAAAAAATACCACATCCAATTCTTAATATGAGAGTTGGTTGACTAAATTAAATAGATTAAAAAAATTAGTTAAGTTAGTTATTATTTGATGTTGTCTTTGCTAAAGTATCTTTATTAATCAAATGTAATGAATAAATATAAACATATAGTATATTGAAATCTTATATTTATGATCAAAATAAAAGTCAAATGAGTTTTTATATTAAAAATAAAAAATAATATATAACAATGAGAAAAGATAATTTTAGTCTAATTATTCTTTATCTCGTTGTTAGTAATTCATTAATTGCATTTGTATCAAAAGTCAACCTATGATCATGATCAAATTATGGGGACTCATTTGCGCTAAAAAGTTCGTAAATTACAAAATTAGTCCGGAGTCAAAAAATTTTATTACAATTTTACCAATGGAGGAGCCAAACTTTGCCATCCTGAGATGAGACGAGTCGAAGCAAGATTGACAGAGATGAACCAAAATACCAAATCTCAGGACGGAGAGAAACGCTGACACAGGGAAGAAGCAAGAAAGAGAGATTGCTTGGGGGTTGAAGTCGGGGGAGAAGGATTCAGCCCAAAAAAATAAAAAATAAAGAAGTCGGAGGAGAAGAAAGAGAAAAAATCTAGCGAGGAAAGAGTGACACTGTTTGTGAGTCCCGAAGCCTATGACCGAAGATGAGCTGCTTTCATTGTTGAAGGTGTTTGCTGCAGTGGACGAGGTCGACATTATCAGAGTCCGAAATTGTACAACAGGGACATCGAAAATGCATGGGAAATGACAGATGCAGGATGATGTATACTCACTGCTGTTCTGCTCCAAAATCCACTGCCAACCACCAAAATCGATTCTTTCCGCTAACCAACAAAACCTGTTTTATCCAACTCAATATTTTACGGACCCGCAAGGATTTATCGGGAGAAGTCATGCACTCCCTCGATGTCTCTCTCTATATCCTGCTTTTATCAAGGGCCCAATTTCTTCCCCAAGCTCCATAATTATCAAACAGGCCGTCCCGTTTCTTTACCGACTATGCAGGAAGCCCCGGTCATTGTTGTCGGAGCTGGCGCTTCCGGCCTCGCCGCCTCCGCCTGCTTAACCCGACACTCCATTCCCTACATCCTCCTTGAAAGAGAAGACTGTTATGCCGCCCTATGGCAGAAATATACCTACGACCGACTTCACCTCCACCTCAGGAAGCAAGTCTGCCAGCTCCCTCATATGCCCTTCCCTCCGTCTTATCCTCATTACGTCCCCAGGAAACAGTTCATACAGTACTTGGATGATTATGTCAATCACTTCCATATCCGCCCTTGCTACCAGAGAGCCGTCGAATTAGCCCAATACGATGAGGCACATAACCTGTGGAGAATCCAGGCTAGGAATCGAAACTCTGGTGAGGTCGAGCACTATGCTGGGAGGTTCTTGGTGGTGGCCAGCGGTGAGACCGCGGAGCCTCGCGTGCCTGAGACCGAGGGCTTGGACACTTTCAAGGGGAAAGTGCTTCATTCAACTGGGTATAAAAATGGAGAGCAGTTTAAAGATGAACGTGTTTTGGTTGTTGGATCTGGCAATTCTGGCATGGAAATTGCATTAGACTTGGCCAATTATGGTGCCCGACCTTCAATTATCGCTCGAAGTCCGGTAATTAACGCCAATCTGAATTCGCTGATATTTTTTTCTCCCCGAATTTGTCAATTGGCCGGTTAATGTCGCTGGTATACATGTTAATTTCTCATGATTTGCAGGTTCATTTTATGAATAGGGACATGATGCATTACGCCTCACTTCTGTTAAGATATATGTCACGGAGCACTGTGGAGAATCTGTTGGTGATGTGGAGCAGGATCATGTATGGGGATCTCACCAAGTATGGGCTGCCTTGGCCTAGGGAGGGTCCTTTCACCATGAAGCTCAAGTACGGCAAGTTCCCTATAATTGATGTAGGAACCGTCCAGAAAATCAGGTCTGGAGAGATACAGGTATATTACTTGTTATATACAGAGTGCCAATACCTGCTGTCCCTCAGTGTGGGGATACCTCCTTTATTATGGTCCCTGTTTGGACGCAATTCGTTCAAGGTCCAACAACATCCCAATCCCAGTTGATGAATTTCACTCAACTTCTGCTTCAGGACTGAACTCTAAATTAGCTATTAGCCCATAGAACAAGAAAACATATTTTACGCTTAGATTCTGCTTTCAAACAGAGCATTAATGATGATGATGATGATGGAGTAGTGATATGTGCGCATGTATATGAAGGTGTTGCAGGCCGAAATTGAGAGGATTAGAGGCAAGGAGGTAGTGTTGAAGGATGGCAAGTCACTTCCATTTGACTCAATCGTCTTCTGCACAGGCTTCAAGGGATCAACTCACAAGTGGCTTAAGGTAAATTGCATGAGTGTGAAACCTCGAGAACAAAGCAGATGGCACGTAGTGCTGACAATTTGATTGTGAACAGGGGGATGATTATCTTCTGAAGGAGGATGGGCTTGCGAAGCAAGCATACCCAAACCACTGGAAGGGAAGGAATGGTCTGTACTGCGTTGGATTGTCACAGATGGGTTTCAGAGGAGCCGGCCTCGATGCCCAGAAAATAGCCGATGACATTGCCTCTCTTTTGCAATCCCATAGCCACAAAACAAGTACTTGATTGTTTAGAAAGTTCCGAGTCAGCCAGCATAGTTCGCTGCTTAGCTCCAGTGGCTTCCTTTTGTATATTAAATTTTACCTGCACTTTTCTCCTTGTAAAATTTTTAATTGCCAATCAGTCTGCACCTTCTCTATAATTCATCAATATTTTATTTGGAGAATTGCTATAAGATTGGGAAAAAAAAACTATTAAAAATTTGTAGACAAAGAGGAAATTGTTTACACTAAAACTTGATATTATAAACTATTATTCATCCCATGATAACGGTATTTACTGACCACCATTTTTCTAACGTTTAATTGATGGGATTAATTTTACTACTGTGAGAAAATGGTAAATATCCAGAGCCTCCTTGTCTGAGATCTCGAAAGTTTTTTCCGACTCCATGAATCTGAAGAAAAATGCCTAGTTTTTAAGTTTTTCTCCTTTTGAGTGAAATGGGATTTCATTCCAAAACAAATTTTGGATTTGAAACTTTTAAGCAGCGCGTGATGAAGAAATAAATTATGCAGGTTTATTTGTGTTATTTTGTCTTTGTTAACAAAATTCTACCTCCAGTTTTAATTATAAATCTGATTTATAATTTTTAAATAAAATTTTATAATTAAAACTTGAGGTAATATCTCATGACTCAAATATGAAGTTATAAATTTTTTTATTCAATTATTTGTTAGGGCGGAGTCGCTGCGGTTGAGGCTCGTGGGAGAAAGGCGACGACAAGACGATGATAAGCGTGGGTTTGGGTCAGCTCTGCGTCACCCGCGCTGCTTCCTCCCTCGTGGTTAGCTCTTCTCTGCTTCCCTCTCCTTTCCCAGCCGCTTCTGTCTCCATTCGCCCTCCTTCTCCTTCCTCTCTCACCCTTCTCAGATCCCAATCTTCTCCGCGCTCTCATCAACTTCCCCAGAATCCTGATGATGATGATGCCCAACTTGAAGACCTCAGGGTTCCTCTCCACTGGCTACTTCCACCCAACGCCTTCCAGGTATTCCTTCAAATTGCTTCCCCTTTGTTCGTTTTCGTTACTGTTTCCTCACTTAATTCTCTCCGATTTCTATTTAACTCCCGCAAGTGTCCATTTTTCTGTAATACAAGGTGCGTGATTATACTAAGCCAAAGTGCGAACGAGAGCCCATCCCGCATGGGTGCATTGTTATAGGTATCATATCAGGAGCCCCTTGCAAGAAAAGCGAGATCTATAATTTCAGGGGCACTCACCCATCGTGCTATTCTTTGCCTTTTTGGGCTATATCCTTTCAAGTTTCAACTTGTGCTTGTAACCTATACCTTCGAATTTGAGAGGCAGATGTTCACAGAGAGTTTCCCTCGGAGAATTCTGGACCGGTAAGAGGCCGAGCCGAGTGGAGCTGCCGGCTCTTTAGCAGGGTCTATTGTTATTAGTCTCCCATTAGTGAGCCTTGTGTGAGAAGTGGGGTTTATCAGTGTCTTTTTAAGGGGGTGTTTGGCAACCTCTAAACCATGATTTTAGAAGTACTTTTTCGTAAAACGAGACAAACTCCTCTATATATTTACTTCATAAACTGTAAAAACACTTCTGAAATCATGGTTTGGTTTCTATCCAAACACCTCCTTAGACGAGCTCCTTTAATTTTATGCTGGTAACATATATATGTTCCCCCGGGGGGGAATTATTTGCACGTCTTCTCATTGTTTGTTGAGAAATTTGATATCAAAACTTGGGCTGCTCTGCACAATTATTGTGCTATCTCAAGTCCCCATTGGCCTGCTTTTTCTTGTTTTGCCCCTGCTTCCGTGTAAACCGAACACCTGTGCATAGGTCACAGACGTGCGATTTGAAATCAAAATCTCTCAGTTCACCCAAAAAAAAAAAAATTCAAAATCTCTTGTGGATGCATGGCATTGTTCATGGAAGATAGGCGTGGCCTTGTCTTGTTGACTTTTCCTTTCCTTTTTTTTTTTTGGTGTCTGTTTTCCCTTAAAGTTTGCCTCCGTTATTCAGAAAAGAAATCAAAATCTTTAGACTGTGCTCGTCCAATTTGAGGGGTGGAAAGTAATCAAATTCGCCCGAGGATGCTTGTACTCTTCAGTACTAACTTTCGTGCAGACTGACATGATCTGGCGTCTCTTTCAGGAATCAGAGTGGCTGAGAGTTACGCTGCATAAATGGTTGGATGACGAATATTGTCCGGAGGAGACTAACGTGGAGATAAGCAAAGTTGCCGCCCAATCATACTACAAATCTTTGCTAGAGAAGCAAACAGACTTGGGTGAGATTTTGTTGAAGATGGCCAGAGAGCTGGAGTCTATTTCCTATCAAGAAAGCTTTCATGGGGCGTTCTCATCTGCAAATGCAGCAATCAATCTGATCGCTCAAAGAATCGAAGACTCCTGCCAGTCAACCTGAGCGCTCACTCAGGTCTAATAGGCTGAATTGGATTTGATTGCCTGGTTTGGAATTCGTGTCGTCAACTTTTATCTCTCACGAACTCCTGTAAAATCTTGTGCAATCAATTGATGTTTCGAATTCGTGTAAAATTCTTGTTATTGATTGGCTGAAATTAGTAGCAGGGTACTTTGAGGTCAAGAATTGATTCATGAATAAGGAGGGCACTCATCAAATGGGTTTAGTTTCTTAGATTCCTTTGTGATCGGGAGGAGGCGGTAAAGGCGGATTCCGGAGGAAATCTCCATTTACCAACCACCGTTCTGAATGCATGGCGCCAAATGCGTTGAGCAATGCTGGCTGAGCCATTGTCTCCATGCAAATATCTGTCAAGTAAAAAAATCAACCATCCTCTGCAGGCACTGTGTATAACTTCGGGGGATGTCGTCACATGATTATTGACGAGGTTACGTAATTTTCTATAAATTAAACGATTAAGTTATTTAGATAGGAATTTTAAATAAAAAATATAAATATTTTATGATTTGAAAGTCTATTTAAGCGTTGGGTTGGGGATCAAGGGGTTTTGACAGATCCTCGATCAAAGCCCCAATTTCTGTTTTTGAATCGATGTCACTGGTGGGTGTGAGCGCCTTTATTTCTCGTGTCATGCAGGCAAAATTATTTGTTAACCGGCTTGTTACTTGTGTTTCAGTAGCAAATCAAGGTGTGTATTTGAGGATTGACTTTTGTGGAAAGTTGAGTTCAACGACATTTTCTCCTGCTTGAATTTTAAAGAATGCCTTCAGAGTGAAGTTAGAAAGTGTGGTTCGTAGGGATGCCTATGTTCTTTTTGCTACAGCAGTAAAACAAAATCTTGGCACCGGATTTGGTGGCGCCATCAATGTCCTCTTGTTCTTAGCAAGGTTTATTACGAAGGCAGCTGTGAGTCGTTTGCCATTTTTGCGTTGCGATTTATTCCGCAAACAAAAATCCAAATTTGAAATCGAACTTGAAAGATTTTGGCCAGAAGAAGAACTTGCCCTAGAAATGTTACCAGTTAGAAAATATGCTCATAGTTTCATTTTCCATAACATAGGACCGCCTGGTGCCAATCTCTTTGTTTATCACATGCCTCAAGAATTTGGAGATGAAGAGCTTTCGAACATCCTTTCTGCCATGCGGTAGAGTTGAGTGTGAAAGGTTAATATAATTTTTAATCTCTTAAATATATTTTTATTTTATTGTTTTAATGAATAAAATGATTCAGATTTTTATTGAATTATAAAAACTAATATTTTAAATAAAAAATTTTAATAGACAAAAATTTATAATTTGAAACTCGGAGGAACTAAAACAAAATGAAAGCAAATGAATTAAAAATTGTATTAACACAGTAACTAGCCTAAGCAAATATCCTGGCGAGCCCAATACCCGAAGCTGCAGTCATTCGTTAATGTGACGGGTTTTTATTTTTTTTACCCTCTTAGAATTGCGCAGCTTTTACTTGTGCGACTAGGAATGATGAAGTGGTAATTTGCAGGGTTTGTGAGCTGAGAGTGTCGAGGCGAAGCTGAAGCAGCTATTAGGAAGGAGAATGGGCGCCGCGCGAGTTAGGTGGTAAGGAAAATAGAAAATAGATGTTGAGCTGAAGAGGGACAACAAACTGAGGAAGCCTCATCGACAGTGACAAAGCTGAACGAACGATCATGGATATGCTGACCTGTATAATTTATGTATGGCTCCTCAGTCCCTCGCTGATTTGTATTTTCTGTAACTTGAAGCTCCGTCTAGACCTTTACATATATGTATCAAGGAGTAATAATTGTCAATGATTTTTCCTTCATAAGGCATATCGATTGCTTTGTGGCACCGTGGAGTCAGAAAGTAAAGTATTGTAGTTGCCAATTTGCACCAGCTATTTTCTACAAACTCCTCCTGTTGAACCTGTTAGGCATCCCGTGGTTTCAAGTTTTGTTGATTTTCTTTCTTTCTTTTTTTTTTGGGGGGGGGGGGGTGGTTGTCATCGAAGAGGGAATGAAGCCAAACAGTGAGCTCAGAGCATTCTTGTGATGAAGGCGAGGACTTAATTTGATGGGCACCACGGACGGTGGCCTTTAGCCTCCCCTTTAGTAGGGCGGTAGTGTGGTCTGTGGTGGGTAGGGCCGTGGCGGTGGTTGGTAAATTTTTAAATTAGTCACGACAAATTATATTAATATTAATAAATAGTATTTTAGGAAATAACTCAAACGCTATTTTAATCTCTTAATGATTTCTTTTATTTTTAGTTTGATTATTTAAATATGCACATTTCTCCCTTTTACTCCTGGGTGAATAAGAATAATAATAATAATAATAATGTTGGCGAAAAAAGAATAATTTCAAGATAAGAATATATAATTTATAAAAAAGTGAGACTATTCATAAGTCATTCATAATATGACTTAGTTCAGGCGCTAAATACAGTCCACGGGCCTACGTTTTAATTATTATGTCAAAACATGTTGAAGGTTCTTTGCTTTTTTTTTTTTTTTTGGGGACGGGTGGGGCGTCTTTTGAATTAATACAGGCAGGAAATCGGACAGCTAACCTAAATTTTAATTTCAATTCAGGGGATGTCAATTTGTTAACTTTGACCTGATATAGTTCAGATCTATAATTTTAACTACTTAAAATTTTATTATTTAAATCTCATAAAATATATTTTTTTTTAAAAAAATCTTGGGATTAAAGTTTTAGGTGATAAAAATTACAGGATTGACCTGTATTAAGTTCAAATTTACAGAATAAATTACATGAAAAGTAAAATTATGAAGATTGAATTGTATTACGTAGAAGATTAAAAATTGAATTATAATTAAGTGAAAAATATAAGAAAGAACAAAATAAAAGTACGTCACGCAATCATTACATGTTAGCTTGTTTTAAACAGCGTTGATGGATCAGCAACCATGTGTTGTTTTAGAGAAGATACGTATGTGTGTGTATAATTGTGATGCGGAGCTGACCGAGGACTACCCGCCCGGGGGGGGAACAGTGTTCCCATTTGTAAATCAATTTTGATAAATAAACGTAGAGACACGTGTCAAGTATGCGGTTTCTTAAATTATTTTGTAGGTTCTCAAAATATCCAAAGTTTGAAACCGCTACACATCCGTAGTCCGTAAGGTCCAATCCAGGGACCAGGTCATTCAACATTACAGGCCCACCAAACCCATCAGCAATCTTCTTTTCACTGTTCTTCTTTTGTTGCTTTGGGGGGTTTTTACGTCGTTTGCCGTTTCCAATGGGCAGTTATGATGCGGTACTGGCGGCTTGATCAAATGCATAAATAATCAAAAGGTGTCCCTCAATTAAAATTTAAAAATATTTGGATATCATTAAAATTACTTCTCCGGTCCTTAATATAGGACCCAATTCTTGAGTTGGTTTTAGTTCTAAATATAAGATCCATTTATCATATTTATCAATTTTCTCTAAATTACCCCTATAGATACTTCCTCAACCATAATCAAATAGAAAAGGGAGAGAAGGTATTAAAAAAGATGATTATGGTATTTTAGAAAAAATATGTCACTTTTCTTATAATTAACTAACTTACCTAACTTCCTTAATCTAATCAAATTAATTAAATGGGTCTTACATTAAGGACCGGAGGAGTCCTTTTTAAAAATTTTTTTTGTAAATTGAGATAAATTTTTTTATATATTTATTTCGTATACCGTAAAATTATTTTTTAAACTATGATTTATTTTCCATCAAAACACCCCTAATAAAAAGAGATATATTGATAATCACATTGCAGTCTAATAGTGTCTTGACGTGTATTTTTTGGGAAAAAAAATTGCAACCATCTCTCAAGAATCGAAATCATTAGATCATAATCTCAATCTTAATAGAGGTGTCCAGATTCGGAATAACTCCGCAAGGGGATAAAAGAATGGAGAATTAGCTGTCACAAAAAAAAAAAAAGGAAAAAAAAGGGAACGGGGGAGGAAGGGCAGAGAGAGTGGTAAAGCGTGTTGTTAGCTAATGGTCATCAATTCATAATCCAAATTCCAACCATCATGAGAGCAACTTTGGACAGCATTTTCATGTGTGGCCTCCTCGTCATTAATTCTCCCTCCACACGCCTCTCTTCTCCGCCCCCCCTCCTTCCCTTCACCTACTCATCTCCCCCACTTAATTCTATTTTTCACATTCATTTCTCACCTCCTTTTTTTTTTCCTTCACTCCCAAAAATGAGTTTCTCCGTTTACATTTTAATTTCAATTTTATTAAATATCCGCTCTGCTCTTTTTTTTTTTTTCCAAATGAGAATAATAAAAAAGAAGGAATAGGAGTCGTTGCGAACTAAAATTGTGCACAGCTAATCTGTAATCTTTGCCAAGGCGATGGAGGCGATTGCATCGGTCAGTGAAATGAATCTATATATTTATATTCATGCCACGCCTAATTATAAGATGTGGCTCCCTTATATAATCATATTATCCCGGGTCCTCCATTCTCTCTCCTCGCGTCGGAAGGATTCAAAATCCAAACATGAGGTTCGTGATATAAGACATGTAGAAGTATTATTTTTAACGTGTGTGGCTTTTTATGTTACATACTACTCCCTCCACATTTGATGCTTATACCATGTTCTTAAATATAAGAGACACTTAAAAGTTGTCTCTACTTTTTTGTGTTGATTTCCTATTTTACCTATATTTATTGTCTCCAACTCACACTCTCTCTCCTTTCTACTTCTCTTTCTTTTAAGAATTTACTATTGTTCTCTCTCATGCTCTCTCTCCTTATTAATGAGGGCATTTTTGGAAAAAAAAATTATACTTTTTACACATTAATTGTTCTTAACTAATTTTAACTGTTTTTTTATCAACGTAATTCGGTTATTCGTCTCTTATAATAAGGAACGGAGGGAGTACTATGTATTTGGCCAGAAAAAATGTTATATAATGTGTCGTATATTAAATATTCTGAAACAAGGCGTCTAAACTGAGTATTCTAATCTGTCAAGTTGGATGAAGTCAGTGCACCCTTTAGTAGAACGGCGTATTGGGAAAAGAAAAATGAAGCGAGGCGTGGATGGGGGTTGAAAACACCGTCAAAAGTCGGAGATTGTGGAGAAATCAGATATTTGTTGGGCCTAATAAACGGGGAAAAAAGAAACGCCACACACGTTGTCGAGTCATTGATTCATTCTCTGCTACCATTCCATCTAGAAGAGTGGGTAAAGGCCGGGGGGCATGCTTCGCTTGTCAAGCTTCTAGAAGAATGTCACCCTCATCACTTTCAAGCTCGTCCTTCTCCTTTAATATTAGTTTTTATTTCCCCTGCTCTCAATCTGTCAAACAAAGACAGCCCCCCGCCCCTCCCTTTTATTCACATTTCAGCTTCCGTTTCTATTTCGTCTCTTTGTTTACCAGATATTCTCTTTTCATTTCTAATACAACACTGGCAGCTTTTCGGAAGACATCAGCCTCCAGACTCGACTGAAGCCGTCTGTGCGGGGTTGTGGTTTGATGGACATGAAGCGAATGGATGTGTCTCGGTTCATGCTTTTTGAAGCCACCGGGGATTCCGAGGCTGACGGTGACGCTGACATCATCATGGATGAACAATTTGCCGGAGCCGTCGGTGAAGAAGACGACGACGACGACGACGATGATGCTCAGTCTTGCTGCCACGAGGGATCTGAGAGTCACAACTGGGATCTGGGTGATCAACATCTCAATGGGCATGCATCTCGTTTTGCCGATGCTGAGTTTGAGCATCGTGACGGGCAGGAAAACGATGGAGAAGAAACTGGTGTACACGGAACGTCGTATTGTGATGATGATGAGATTCAGAAACACAAGCACCGATCGAGTTTGTCGGTGGACTCAGGGCAGCAGTTGATGGACGAGATGGAAAAGAACAGGCGATTCTGGGAAGCTTGCTTGGCATCTTGATTCTGTCTTCATTTTCTGAGTCTCCACACACGCTCGGTCGTCTTTCCTATGTAATTTAGGCTTTGTTACCCGAATTCGATATGTAATTTCCCCCCACTGTGTTCAAAGAGAGAATGGGGTGGTGGTTTAATGAAGTAGCATTTAATTAATTGTACATAGTTGCTTAAACTGATGCGGTGACTGCTCACCTCTCTTGAAGATTCGTCATCGATGCGCAACCCATTTCTGCACTTTCCTTACTTTTTTCTTTCCTGTTAGTTTTTAAGTCATAATTTCTCAAGTTTCGATTGTAACAGATGACGGATTATTGTGTCTTCATTCTAAATTTAGCTGCTCTAGAAGATTTGGTGTCTTTTCTTTCAATATCCTTTGAAATACAGGTAAACACATGCCGCCACCAACCACCACAAGCACGAGGTTTCCCTCAAAATATATGCAGCTCGTTCATTATTTGATTTATAGTATTAAATTCTTTTCCGGAAACTAATAATATACTCATTTCTTCTTTGGGAACGAGGGGGAAAAAATTCAGCATCGACACGAAATCTGAAATCCATTAAAGCCGATCAACAATAACATGCACAACAAATACCAAGCAAGCCCGGAAGACTGAATGCCTATGAATTTCACCCATGTGAAATACGCTCGCGAAGCTACTCCTATATGGTAGTACATCCCCGTCTGTCGTGTCTAGAGCGAAAATTTTCACTTCTAGAAAATAACTGGATCAATGTCAGCCCTAAACTGAACATAGTCCACCACAAGCAAACATTTCCTACTCTGTCTACTAATTTACACAATGAACACTTCCTCCTAGAGACATCATCTGAATTAGTGGGAAAAAAAACAAAGAAAAAAGTGCTTCACTAGACGCAAACGGTGGCACCGGGCAAAGAGTCAGTTAATTTAGTAATTATTTCCACGTTATTGGTGCCTTCATATGAAATCGCCGGACTACTCGTGTCAATACTAGATGTCTCGGACTTTTCTTGGCATGAAGAACTGGAATTGGATTTCCCAGCTTCGCTTTCAGTAAATGACATAGCATATTCCTCAATGTCACTTAATGGTTCGGCTTCCTCTTCCTCTTCTTCCCCTTCCTCTTCGCCATCACTAGTATCCATTTCTTCTTCACTTTCATATTCTTCCTCAGATGAATGAAACGACGCGGGCGAACCTGCCGCTTCTTCTCGTTCTGCGAGCGTCTTCATTATAAGAGTCATAAGCAAGTTCATCACTTGGACAGCATGCATCAGAGCAGTAAGTGGATCAGACATCTGTTTCAGGGAAAGCACGAGTTTGAGAAGAGATAATAAGTGTTCCGGGTTCTTTCATGTGAGCGGAGATGAAGAATTGCACGATAGATCGGTGAGTGCATCAGGCGGATGTATTAATGACAAACCTGAGTCATGTTTGGAGCAAAAACCATGGCAATGTTTCTTGCGTTCATCTTGTTGTGTTCTTCGTGTTCAACGACATCAGCCATGAGATTGACAGACCAGTTGAGCAAGGCAGCTTCGGTGGGCTTTAACTGCTTTACAAGTTCAACGTATTCTTCCTCTGTGTTGCACTGAAGAACTTGCTCTGGAGAAAGTCCATCCAGAATTCCCGAAGGGAGCTCTCGGAACCAGGCCTTAATTAGGCCCGCCAAACAATGTACATCAATGTCGTCCGGCACGATCCCCCTGTTCAGCTGCTCCCTCACATTCTCCTCTTCACTGTTCTCTGGGTTTATGCGAAAAATTCCTTCAGCCTGAAAATCATTAAATAAAAAAGAAATTTGTTAATCTGTAACTCATTTCCTTCCAACCACATCTTTTTTTAATAGTCAACAACATATATATATATACACACACACGTACTTTGTAACTGTAATTAATAAAGTCGGTACCTTTAGGCCTCCCCGTGAGTACAAACGCTCCTGCATTAACAACAGGATGGTTGGGATACTATTCCCTTTTGAATCATAAGAACACTGCATTGATTCTGGTGAGACACCAAACACACTTGCACTGCAATTATAGATTACTAAATTTAGAATAATGCATCAATTAAACATAGATGAGCTCATTTAGGGAAAATGAGATTCAGAGAAGATATAATCGGCCGGGTTTTACAGGTTTAGTGATAGCTGGGGTGTTTAAATGGCTTATCATAATATCGAAGCTCGAAAACACATTTCAGTCAACTCTATTTTGTACATATTTGATTCTGAAGTAACATTTATACTAATCTGAGTTCATTTGGAGTTTACTAAGAATACCATGTACAGGGTCACAGTTTTAAAAAAATTCCTCAGAATGCTCGTGCCCGATGCATTCCTCACTTAACCCAGTCATGACAAATTCACAAGAGCCTGTTCACTGCCCTTCGGGAAGCTAATCAGTTAATAACAATGAAAATCGCTCTGTTTCTTCTCATTCTTCTCCCTCTCAAACAAACAGACAGAACGAGACCTAGCATCAATAAACGCTGTGGCTCCGCATCAGATGAATAAACATGTACGATTGAAGCTGATAATGAAATGACGGGGGAAGTTTAACAAATGGAGAGAAAGGAAAGAAGCAAGGACCTGGCGCTGGGAACCCGACCCGGAATCTCGAGCTGGAGCTCGGCAGGCAGACCCAGGAAGCCATTGAAGCGATCGAAAGTGACGTGAGCGATGTGCTGAACGTTAGTGGGCCATCCAGTTTCGAAGTCATGAGCGACGGCCGAGATTACATCGTCGGGGGGATGCATCCGGCAAGAGACCATTGATTTTCTCAAAGCACTCAACAGGGACGGGACGAGGGAGCTGGCTTGGTCTCTGTCTTGTTGGGTCATCTTAGCTGCTCGCTCTGCTTCGCTTCACAAATCTTTCGCACCCCCTCTGGATACTGCTCCTCTGGTTTTGTTGCCTTCTCCACTCCCAACGGTCACTCTTTCAAATTCTGTTCGGATCGCCCTTTTGTCCGTAGTCCCTCGTCATCTTTTATTTTATGTTACCACACCGGCTCCTCCATTTATTATTATTCCTCTTTTTTTCCCGTAAAAATTAATGTTCGTCTTTTAAATTCCCCATTTTGTTTCACTTAGTAATTAATGCATTTTTGTTTTTTGCCAGTAAAATTAATGCATTATTAAGGTTGATTTTCAGTTGACTTCTTAAAAAAGCCTTGGCTGGCTCAACAAAACGCGGGATTCTTTAATCTCAAGTGCTACTAGGATGTTTTAATGATTGCTGGCTAAGGAAATAGGTTAATTAGTCTCCATTGAAAGAGGGGTTAAGATCAGCCCTTTATTTTGCATATCCACTGACGTTAGCCTTTTAATCATCATTGTTTTAGGATAATTAACATTATTATTATTATTATTTGGTGAAGAGATTTTTTGTTTGGCTTTGCTTCAGGGATTTGACTCCTTTTATTTTTATTATTATAATCATCAGTATTATTATTATCCCCGGACTCGATTCCTATGAGTAGGCAAAATCCACCAACTTTTATAGCTGTTTAAATTACTATGCCATGTTGTCCATTATTTTTATTCCTTTTTTGTCTGAATTAATTTAATAACATTGGACATGCCAATTTATTTAAATTTACCATCTGTACCAAAATTCAAATTTATCTATTCAAAGGGGAAAAAAAAATCTTCGAAACTTAGCTTGTTTCTTTGGAGGAAATCCGATACTTAAAACACACTTGAGCTTTTTTTCCCAATAATTTCAATAAGGCACCATGGACTCAAATAATTCATTTTAGTCGGGCATATATTTGATTTTATTATCAATATCGGTTTCGTGTTTTGTTTAGGCCAAAGAATTTAAACGAAATGACTTGTTATCTAAGTGAATTACATGGGGCAACAATTTTTTTAAGGAAACCATCAAGTTGACTGAATAAAGAGAAGTTTGTAGTAAGCTATCCCTTGAACGGCGTGGTCACTGGGAAGAGGGCAAGTTCTGAAATATATGAAAAGTACAGGTTTGAATTTTGAGGAAGACCGTTGCCAAAAAGCCATGTTGGGGGTTGGTGGGCCTGTTATTTTAACGCCTTCTTATTAGAAATCTTTTTTTTTTTTTTTTTTCCATCATATTTTTCTTCTAACTTTGCAAAAAATTTCACTCAACTCTCCTCGCATTTCATTTGCTCTTAATACGTCCACAAAATAAAAAGTAAATAAAAAATTTTCTCGCAATTTTTTTTCCCTAGCCATCACTAAAGATCAAATTAACAATGTAAGAAATTACATTAGCAAAATGCTTAATATGATATAAAATAGAATTTATCTTTTTCCCCGCCGGAAAAAAAAAAAAAAGAAATTTATATTTCCCCCCGCTCTTTAATCGGTTGCCCGTTGCCGGAGAGATATTCAACAACCGTTACCGATTTCATTTCCAAAATGCAAATAGAGAAAGGCAGCATTGGTCGTGAGACTATCTGTCGAAAATGATGTGTAACGGGCAGCCATCGAATGGGCCAACATCGGCCCATTTTCTCGGCTTAGGCAGTAGTTTTCATATCTTATGTGATTATATATAGAGAAGCATTTTTTTTTTAAGAAAAAAACGAAGAGAAAATTTCGTATGCATGCTTATTTTTCATTTCACATTCTTTCATATATTTGAAAGATGTTTTTTTTACTAACTCATTTAAGATCAAATACCCAAACTTAGTTATTGAAATATGACCTCTAATTCTTAATACAAGAGCTAGTTGACTAATTTAAATAGATTAAAAAATTATTAAATTAGTTACTTGTAATAAATAGGCATTGCCTTTCTTAAAATATCCTTGATAATCACATGTATTAACTACATTTAATGAAACTTTAAACATATGCAATTAGTATAAGGATTGCTTTGAAAAAAATAAATAAATATAAGAAACAAAATGAATTGAGTCTTATATTTAAGATCAAATTAAAAGTTAAACTAGTTTTATATATATTATATGGCACATGGCCGGGTTTAGGCAACATGCCAAAGGAAAATTGATCCTGTTTTGGGAGCTATTTTTTCAGTGACGAGAATAAGCGTGGCCTATGTCGTTTGGGACAAAATTGTGCCTTCCTAATATTCACAACTCCCAAGTCATTCTTAAGCTCCAAAAGTCAACATGGCCACTGTGATCGAGGCATAGAGGCTTGAAGGGCAAACAACAGATGTTAGCTTGACGGTGCAAAAGCTGGCAGACGGCAAATGACAGATTGGATTCCAAGGTTCCGACGACGGCTGAGGAGAAAATAGAGGAAAATGCAGGTAATGTTTTTTCATTTTTAATTTTATGATGCAAAATTATTTTTTTAATCAAGGGCATGTCATGTGTGTCTTTTTAATATCTTAAAACTTCCCTTTTATTTTTTGAACGTACACATAAAAAGGTTTATAACCAACTGCTTCTATCTCTTTCTGCATACTAGACATATTTTTGAATAAAAAACTTAAATTCCAATCTATTTATTTTCCCTTTTCCATGTCCATTACTTCTGCCCAACCCATATACGGCATAATCTTGGTCTTTCGAAAAGATCATAATCAATAACCGGTCCGACAATTCAACGACCTGCTTTGGTGTTGATTATGGCTTTTACGTGTAATTAGAAACTGAATTACATTATTATAACTAATGCAACTTGGTTACTTTGATTGTTGACGAAGCTATCTAAGAGCTTTGCGACAGGTTTCCGCATTTGAATATCTCCCACCTATAATTTAGGTCCGTCCAAAATCTGAGGCTCGTTGAATGAACTTGTTTTGATTTCTTTATTTACACAAATTAAAAAAAAAAAATTTAAGTGATTGAACATGAACTCGACTGGTCCGGTAACATTGATTCCCCCTTGAACGGAATAGTCCGGGTTGGGGCCGTTCTAAATCAGAAAAGAAAAAACACGAGGGCAAGTCTAGGAAGGGGAGAAACAGGAGGTGTTCATAGTGATGAGTTGAAGACAATGGCCAAGATCTCTCAACTATTTTAAATCAACCTGACGTGTAGGTAAACAGCATTTTGAGTTACGCATGTGGCTATGAAGAGAATACACACACAGTGACCAAAAAAAAAGAAAGAAGGAAAAGTAGTCATCAATTAATGGATAAGAAGAAGAGAACTCACATACATTTGGATAAATGAACCAAATAATACATATACGTATTCAATCAATGCAAAATAGACATAGTTTAATTATGTAAGCTGTTTTTTTATATAACTCGAAATTTTCTCAAATCATTTTAGGTTTGAAATTAATTTCTGTTAAGTCAGGAGCGTTATGATTTACGTAAACTGTTTTATTGATGGAATTCTTTACATTTATGTGTATGTTAATTACATTGAGCATGAGAAACGAGTTGTCTCATTTATGTATCAATAATGCAGTTTTTTTAAAAGTTTTTATTTTACGTACATGTACATCATTTACGCGCGCGCGCGCACAAACATTCTTCACTTCAACCATGTATATGCAATTCTTTGGATAGATATCCTTCCTATGACGGAATGGCAGCACACCTAATGTAAAACGAAATCAATTAGTTTATTGAAAGGAGAAGTTAGATTATTTTATTAATTGAATTTTTCATTTGACTGGTATTAAATTTATAGCATAGATATCCTTTCTAACATATATAATGTCATGGCATGAGGTCAATTATCTTTATCCCGGCCACTAACAACACTTTGCAAGCAATGAACTGGAAAATTAGAATCCATCATCTCAAATAAATTATGCAAGGCTGAACTGTAATTGCTTCGGAAGGATGACACAGAATGCCTATAAATGGAAGCAGTGGCCTCGTAGCCAAATGCATTATTATTGTGGCACGTATATAGTGTATTCCATTCCCACAGTTTAAAGATGGAGACCAACAAAATTATATTAGCCTGTGTAATAGTAATTGGTGTTATTGCGGTGTGTGAAGGAAGGGGACTTAGCATGAACTTTTACAAGAAGACGTGTCCTGACGCTGAGCAGATTGTGAAGAGCATAACACAGAAGCGTGTGTCCGAAAGGCCTGATTTGCCTGCCAAGTTGCTGAGACTGCATTTTCATGACTGCTTTGTCAGGGTATTTATATATTAAACCTAACACCTCGTACAATATACATATGCATGATTATATGTGTGTGTGTTTAACTTGTCGGGGGATGAAAAAACATGTCAGGGTTGTGATGGGTCGGTGCTGTTGAACTCCACAGCCAGCAATACTGCAGAGAGGGACGCACGTCCTAATCTGAGTCTGGCAGGCTTCGATGTCATTGACGAAATTAAAACCGAAATGGAGGCCCAATGTCCCGGAGTGGTTTCTTGTGCCGACATACTTGCGTTAGCCGCTAGGGACGCCGTTTCCTCCTCCGTGAGTTCCACCATGCTTTCTTCTCCATTTCTACAATTCATGCTTCTGTTTCTCAGGTCAAATATATAACATTAGGGACTTTTGGTAGCAATGATCTTTGTTTGACGCTTCACAACAATATTGTTGACAATAATTAAGTGCAGTTCGATGAGCCGCTGTGGCAAGTTTTCACCGGTAGAAGAGATGGCACAGTCTCCAGCAGCGCAGAAGCCTCGGCCAATCTCCCCTCCCCCTTCTTCAACTTCACTCAACTCAAACAGAACTTCGCCAGTAAGAAGCTTACAGTCCGTGATTTAGTTGTCTTGTCAGGTAATACAAACATGACAATCATCGGTAATATATGTATACTACGTACAAATGAATTAATTGAGCTTTTACATATATAACAATGGAAGGTTGGAAATGCAGGTGCACACACGATCGGAAGAGGGCATTGCAACTTGTTCAGTAAGAGGTTGTTCAACTTCAGTGGGAATGGCGATCAGGATCCTTCGTTGAACTCCGACTATGCCGAATTCTTGAAGACTCAATGCCGGGGCCTCAATGACTTCACCACAAGTGTGGAGATGGATCCCGGAAGTTCTACCACCTTGGACACCAACTACTATTCGATCCTTCTTCAGAACAAGGGTCTGTTCACGTCCGATGCTGCACTTCTCACCGACGAGGATTCAAGAAACTTCGTCACCACTTGGTTCGACAACGCCAATTCCTGAGAGCGTTCGCAGTGTCGATGCGCAGGTTGGCAGCCGTCGAGGTCCTCACAGGCGAAGATGGCGAAATTAGGACAGTTTGTGGGCTTGTTAATTCGTAAATTTGCTCAAGCTTCTCTCTTCCTTTTCGCCTTTCATGGGTGTGAACTATATATAATTAATATCCACCGGATTCGTTCTTGAATAAAGGCTATCATAATGGACTTGTGGATGATGTGTGGTCTATTTGGCGATGAATAAATGGGCACCAGGGTAAATGTAAAGTTTATGGAAGTTTGTGGATGATGTGATTTTCTTTTTGTTGTTTTTTAAGTGATGATAGTAAATGGATGCTGCCGTGAACATACCGTTCAACTTCAGGTGATATTACATTAATTAATTAATTTGTTTCGAAGAGTTCTGCTATCCCTTATCCAGCGAGGAATTTTTTTACCCTGATGAAGAAAATAATGAGACTTGAGGTACTACGTGGTACATGTACACTTGATTAAAAATGATGAGAGGAGATGGCCGTGAACTGAGACCCAGTTAGAGATTGGAAGAAACTTGATCACAGAATGATGTAGGGGTCCCACCAGGACCGGTGCACATGGTACGGTTGAATCGTCAATTGTTGGGTGATCCAACCAAGTCAGCCAACAATCATCTTCACCGGACAAAATTTATGATCTCGTGGATGACGTTCTCTCGAGCCGTAAATAAATAAATCTATAGTAATATTCAATTCGTTGTATCACTAAATCCTTCGAGCCGGTGAAATTGTGAACAGTGAGCTGCCATCATCAGCTCACATTAGGCTTTGTGCCAATTAAATGCTATCGTCGGCCCCATTCAGAATTTTGATCTGGTGCCGCAGGGAACGTGAGGACATTTTATTGACTACTTCTATTAATCGAGTCAATATTTTTCTATTACCATTTATTCAGACACCGAACATGATCAAGTTTCTAGAAGAAATCATGAGGTGGGCAAGGGAAAAATCTAAGGCACGTTTGATGCACAGCATTAGTTACAAATTACTCATGCCCGCGGACGGAAACTCATCCGAAGAGAGAGGTGTCAATTTTTCGGGTTAAAATTAAAGAGGCATGCTTATTTGCCGAGTCTATTAATTGCCGTCTCGTTCCCTTTCTTGGACTGTGAATAAAGCAATTCCAACTCGAAAGACGCTTTGATCAGATGTTACAAACACCGTGCGAAGGCAGAGTTGTATACAATCATTTGTATTGCAATTTACAAGCCAATCAACCATATTCCCTCACTATGTCGTCAAGGCTGTGTTGAGCAGAAGATAGATCCCATTTCTTCCACCCCCAAGCCCGATGTGCACTAATCAATCTGAAGAATATCATCACCCATACTTCAAGTGGCACTCTAAAGCTTTTTGTACACTAAGCGGCCGGAATTGATTCCTTCGCCACTACAAAGCCAAAAACAAAGAACAATACAAAATTACGCTGTATAATGTATAGTCACCAGTGACTATATAGGAGTAGCGGAACATTGGATCAAGCCTTGCCCATAAAAGTCCCCGGTTGCTGCGAGAGCCTAAGTCATCAATAATGTCACTCATATGTATGCCAGTGAACCACGATCATGGTCCGGCTGGGGTCGACCCCGAGTAGGGGTTGGGGGCCTCTGAATATTGAGCTCCTGAGAAAGAGAAGAAAAGAATCAGTCACTCAACAAAATCACCTGCCGGGTAGTTTTGAAGTCTGATCATGAGAAAAGCTCACCTGCATCCATGTCTCCTCCATGACACGCTCAGGAGATGTCTCGGGAGACTGAAGGGGAGGGGGCAAGGGATGGATTAATTTTGGAACCACAACCAAGCCCCTTCCAATTACCAGTATGGCTCCAGCGTTATTAGCCGTCCCTATATGCAATTACGTACAAGTGAACCTGTGATGATTATCACATGCAAAACAAAAAACACTGATGAAAAATGGACTTACCACAATAGTTAGTGGCAGAAAAAAGAGTGATCAACTGTCCCTGGGCAAATCGCTCAAAACCATCCATGACACACTCGTGGGCTCGTATAATGAGCTGTAATTTATTTTTCTTGCAGAATTCAGTGACGCGATCCGGCTGCATATTATAAGAATTAAACAAATGGGTTTAAATGAGTACCAAAATAATTAAAAAAATTTAAATCCTAGAATGTTTGGCCATCGAATCACCATTCAGTTGTATTATTGTATACTGGTCCAAGAACACATTTAGGAACACTCTATTTCCTCAAGAAATAATATTCATTTTGTGTGTGTGTGTGTGTGTGTGACATTTTAGGATCTTAAATGGCACCTCTACAACAGTAACTCTCAAACCTTTTGGTCACCCAATAACAGCAAAAGGATGTCTCCTAAAATTTAAATTATTCAAAAGTTTTTATAGGGCTAAATCATACATGAGATTGCGATTCCATCACTCTGATTTTAAGGGTAGCAGAATGATTATTATGTCCAAATAGAAGGAGGCCACATAGTAATTCCATCTATGATCACATGGATGCGGCCAAAAAAATTGAGGCTGCATACATGCTACAGGATGCCATAGGGTTCACACTTAGGGTTCGGACACAGCCGCGCTGGGGGGGGGTTGGGTGGAACTAAGGAAATGAGTCAACACAAATGTTCTCTTCCAGAGGACGAGGGACAAGCTAGTCCTCCACACAATGCTAATGGTAACACAATCATCAATCAATACCAATAACTTCATTAAATTATCGGCAGACTAAGCTGTAAGCATGAGATTACATCTTCACATGCCATGAGAGGACGGACGGAAGAATGAATTCCACATAACAGAATCACGCATGGAATGAATGATAGCACACATACCCCAAATGTGACAAGCCCTGGCCCTCTGGCATTTGGTCTCAAACCCTCTACGCTATCATTCTCAGTGGGATCAGACCTACATGTGAAATTTTAAAACTACTTAGAAAAAGCAACACAAACATATATATGACTTTCAGAGAGGAAATGAGATCAAACCATAAAAGGTCCATCAAAATAATAGATCCCGCATCCATTGTTATGGGCCTTTCAAGCTTTTCTATCTGTTCTACCGAATGGATAGACCTTCCTATACCACCATGCATACAGATGATTTTCTTTTCAATGAGGGCAGCAAGAGGAAGATAGTTAAAGAGTTGATTGAACCGTGTCCATGCCCATATTCCATCGTTTTCTCCCTGCAAAAACATAGTTAGATGCGAAGTTGAACCAAAAAAATTGAAGCACAGCTAGTGCATTCATCCCTACCATTCTCTCAATGCATTCAATGCGGAAACCAAATAGAGCATTTATGTCAGCTGCTTCATGGTTTCCACGTATCAAATGGACATTCTCAGGATATTCAATCTGCATAGTCAAAAGGCAGTACACGGTCAATTAAAAAGTACAAGTAAACAGCAAGTGGCAAGCTACAAACAATAGAATAGACGGTAGCTTGCCTTGAGAGCAAGAAGCAAGGTGATGGTTTCCAAGCTGTGCTGTCCTCGATCAACATAATCCCCCAAAAATAGGTAGTCGATATACCTGAAATATCAAATGAGTGGCTAAAACATCTCAAACAACTTTTCTGTGCCTAGTTTATGTGAAAAGCAAAGCGAGAGACTGGATGCCTTGAACATGTCCTCACTTAACCATTAGCTAGACAAATATGTTCTGACCCAAAAAAAAAAGAAGAAGAAGAAGAAGAAGAAGAAGAATGAATCAGGTCAAATGGCCGATTAAACTATGCTTCATAGTAACAGACAGTTCACACTTGGATAGACCATCAGAAAGAAAGAAGGAAGATCAACAAAACTGTTGGGAGAGAGAACTGTGTTACTGAATCTCTTCTTCAACTATTTTTGACAGAAAAGCAGTTCTATAATGAGTGAAGATGCCAAACTTACGTTATGTCTCCAGCAGTTGAAGGAAATCCATATTCATCAAATAGCCGCATCAAGTCACCAAACTGCCCATGAAGATCACCAAATACTTTGACAGGGGCTTTCAGCTGTAGAACAGTTGGTTCATGCATAAATATCTGTTCAGCAGCATAACACAGCTCCCCCACTTCGTAAGAATCCAAGAAGAATCGCCTGTTTGCAGGAGCTTTCCAGTTGCGAGGCCTGAGCAGAGTTGAAATTATCTGGGAAGGTGATAAAAACAAGTGAGCTTGACTACTAATATGATGAATTGAAGAGTTTAGAATGACAAGTCAAAGCCAGCCACAATTCTTGCCTTTTTATGTAAGCCCTGAGGGGATTTCTGCCTGGTGAACCTCTTCGCAGAATATGGCAAATCATTATTTATGGGAATCATCCTTCTGCTCTCATTTTCAAATTGATCCAGTGATAACTGTCTCACCATTCCACCCAGGTTACCCACAGCCTCTTTAGCAACTACAACCTGCAACAAGTTTCATATGATTTTGCAGCCATGAAAGGAATTATCAGTTATAGATGAGAAATCCAGGCCCATACAGCTCTTGGATGAAGGCGAACATCCCCCTCTACATCACTGCCATCCGAAGCAGTTTCTGCAGCTGGTGAGTTGTCATCTGACACAGATGTTTCTTCAGCTTGACTGCTTGATACAGATTGCACAGCTTGCCAGACAGCACTTGCTGCCTCAGCCTCAGCAGCAGATGCTTCCCTCAGTTTCTCCATGGAGTTTTTATCCATGGTGCTGAAGATAAATATTTCAAATAAGTCATAAATATGAAACAGCCAAGGATTGACATTGAGGTAGAAGCAACGACTTTCAGATGAAGAAGCAATAAATAAAATACCCCATGCCACCAGATGAGTGTATGTCTGATCCGTCACCCAAACCCGGTGTTTTCACGTCATAATTTAAGTTAGATTGGTTCCTGTTGGGGCTTGTAATAGGGGAGGTTCTCTCGGCCGTTAAAACAGGAGAGTTAATTTCAGACTGATGTGGTGAATTTTCAGCCACTAAGAAATCATCCAGCAGAGTATCTGCAATGGATAAGATGCTTGGATACATTAGATATGGTAGACAAAGAACGCACATTTCACCAAATCTAATTTACATATGCTAAGTCAGGCTGGCAATTCAATGCGCCACACTTGGTTTTCAGTATGAAAATAAGCTCTCAATCAACAATGAGAACACTTCTCAACTGTGCAGTTTGAGTGTTTACCTCCTCTGAGACCACCATAAATATATATGCGAGCATCAACAGCAGCTGCTGCATGACGACAGCGACGCATAAGATCCAAAGAAGGGTCATAATCATGACCTTTGCTTGTACGTGAGGGGGTGGTCACAAGGCCATTTCTGTCCAGCCAAACGCCAGCAGCAGTGTCCAATACTGTCAAATGAAAAACAAGATATAGATTTCACCATAGGAAATGGCAAAAACAACATTGTTATTAATACATGTAATGATACAATATGATAAGCCTTAATTACCTGCAATGGCAGCTTCACCTTCTACTGAACGTCCACCCTTAAGAACACCTCCTGTGACATGCAATCGTGCACCTACAAAAACCTGAGCATCCAACAAAAGATTCAATTTAACCCAAAAAAAAAAAAACAAAACAAAAAGAAAGGTAAAACTTAAGAATAGAAGAAAAGGTGCTAAAATTCCCAAACACCGTAATTCCAAATTTGTTATAGTATGCATTTAACTTACCGCAGCATGTTGATACCTAGGGGAAGGAGAAACTCCAGGTGCAAGAGTCCATTCCCATTGACCATTCCTATGCATGAGCAGTCCATAAGCATCTCCCAGTGCCTAAGAAGGATACATATAGTTAATGCATGTGTCACAAGCAAGATTGCTATGGATATGAATTTTATGAACTATCTTCGCTAAAATCAATCATTATTCATCAGACACTGACCTTAAAACACACAAAATGAGGTCAAAAATCCAAGAGAGCATAACAAATCTATCACTCTCCTAGTTCACTAAAAGTAACCATCATAATAAGCAGCTGAAAAAAGTACGTAGAACATACTGCTCCATAAGAGTCTCTTCCACCACACAGCAGAAACATACCATCTGAGCGGGCACTAGCAGTTGCATACCTGTTTAATGAGGAAGCATAATGGAAAATTTTCAGTCTGATTATGTTGAAAAACATAATAGACCTTCATTTATCAAGAGACAGAACGGACTTACATTCTAGCAGAAGGTCTGTCACCTTCTGGGTTCAACTTCTGCCACACGTAAGGTTTTTGAGCAGTATCCAAAGCCCAAGCGTCAGACAGAACTCTTTTGCCTATGAAATGATTAAATATAAAAAATGTTGTTATATTGCAAGAGCCGTGAATAACAACATATTCACAATGACACGACCATGTACTAATAAGAGACTTCAATCCACTTTGTATTCCAAATTTAAAGAGAATATTTTAGGAAACCAACACACATTTTTAAATAAATAACTAACTTAACTAATTTCTTTCATCTTTGCAAATCAATTATCCAGCTACTCAATTAAGGTCCGGAGGGAGTAGCTTTTATTTTTATCCTTTCAACACGAAATCAAAATTGTATAAAGAGAACAGGATTAAAAATATTAGAACTTTGATAGACTGAATCAGAAACTGATTCTGCTATCAGAACTCTTTAATGTTAACAAAAAGAACCCTGAACAACGGGCAACCTACAAGCTGATCTCTCACAAGCAATAGTGTCTGCCATTCATATCTAAGTTACAACATCTTGCATTTTTGTCTATTCAATGGTTTAACAGTAATTTCCAATTTTAATTTTCAATAAGAAAATATAAACAGCCAAGATGATAATCAAGTCTGAGTAGCACTCACCGTCATTTCCGGTGACAGTGACAAGATATCTTTGAGCAACCAAGTCCATCACATGACCGTAGCGAGGCCCAGGTCCTTGCCCTTGCACAACGACTCTACATTAACGTCAATGGCAAGATTGACTAAAACTACAATTTCGCCAAACTGGGAACATTATGAAGGAAAAAGCTTGGTTAATCAAGCTCACCTGTGCCACTTGAATTTATCATTGGTCAAGTCAAGCACATAGAGATCATCGGTTGAATGCCCCGCGGGACCTATCCCGCCCTAGCCATGCACCATCAATTAATTAGATCATTATACTATCCAAAACCCACCATCATCGAATTTTCCACAACAGAAGTCCCCCGATTCAGTTCTACGTTACCTGGAAAACAACCATAGTTCCAACAGCAGCAGCAGCATGGGCAGCCCGAGGAGAGGGCGGCTCGCCAGCGGGTCTTATTCTGAACATTCGAAACAGCAAAAACCGTCACTTCAATAACAATTCAACCACCAACGAGAAATGACATAGGAGAAGCAAAGTTCAAAAATTTAAGATTGAAAATGGGAATCACCTCGTCCATTTTTTCGTGGCAACGTCGTAGGAATGAACTGAATTTGTGACTCCCGCTAATCCTACAGGACATAGCAAACAAACAAAAAGAAGCAGAATTTAGGTATGAGCGGATTGGGGGGGGGGAGAGAAGGGTTTGCAGTAGAATTAGTATTAGTACGAATGCCGGGAGTTGAGGAAGAGCCTCCTTCAATGGCGGTGGCGCCCCCGAATAAGATAAGGCGGGGGCCGTGCGTCTTGGTGGCGGCAACGGCGGTGAGTGTGTGGCCGGTTCGGGGACCGGGGGCATCTTCATCGGTATCCCAGTGGGCACTTAGAGTTCGATAAGTCGGAGCCGGGTACAGCCATGGCTTGGAGCCCATTCCCCAAATATCCCAGATTCAGCGGCACAGACCAAACACGCTAATGTAACACTAAAATCCACTAGATTGCGAAGAAAAGACGGAAGATCCCTACAAACAAAGCTGGTAGACGGGCAGTGGTGGGACCCGAACCCATCGCACGACACAAGGTGAAGTCTTTTACTCGAATATAAAACCTTCTTAATTAACCTAGATAGCAGAGTGTGAATGGGATCGGGATCGCAGTCGGGCTCAGAAGATTCAGGATTTTGGATTTAATTTGGGTTCGCTGATGAAGGCACGAGTGCGAAGAGAGAGGACACCCGTCTGCTCACGCCAATCCCATTTTAACTGTCACAGTCTGCACACAGCTCCCGATTGAAGCCGCCCTTCGTGATTGGCAACCGAACGTCAACGACTCAAACGCTCCGAAGGCTGACACATACTCCGGCCTTCCTTTTCAAGAGACCACGGCTTTACTATATATGTGACTTCTTCGTTTTCTTTTCGAAAGCGACACTGGACCAAATCCTGATTCATCAGATGACGCTGAATATTATGAATTTTATGATTTCTTCTATTTCTCTTGTAGTCTCTTCCATTTTCTTTTTTGATTTTAAAATGGAAATGAAATGAATTTCTGAAATCATACCACCGTTGGAAATTGGAATCTCTCCTTTGAAAAAATAACTCAATAATACATCGAGCTTCCGATAGTTACAGGTCACAGTTTTTTGGCTGCTGATGAGCCTCCGGATTAGTAACAGAAGAAGAAGGTTGAAATTAACTTCAGATTACAAAGGGAATATACAGCATGTCCCCTAACATTTAAATGCAAAGAGAGTGCGTGCGCGATAATTCAGGGCTTTTCTTCACATGTTTTTGAGAGAATTGCGCAATAGCTGTAGCGTTTTCCTGTTAAAGCTAAACTTTTTTGTTTTTTTATGGGATGGAATCTGAAGCCGATACTTTTGGAAGGCAAGCTTCTTCACTTGTCCGACCTTTGCACCTAGCCATCATTTCCCTGCACGTTCCATGCTCATGCCAATACGGGAAACACAGATATTAAAAATCCCTGAAATCCTAACCTTCATTTGCGTTATCAATGCGATGCCTCGTCACAAGCTTCCAGATTTTTGTATCCTATACATGCAACTCTACGACCTTCTGATCCTGTCACGAATAAAGTCATTCTTGTCTCAAATCTTTACGGCCAGGGGAGCGTTGCATTGCATCCATGCATCATGCGCTCAGTGAATTTCCGCCCGGTTCCATAAATTCCATTTCTTGTCCCCTTGAACAATTGAAAATTTTGAAACAAACTATTCATTTGAGGACACCGAACACACCTTTTTCTTTTGTTGCAAAGCCCCTTTTGACTATTGCCCCATGACCCAAAAAAATGCATTGGCAAGAGAATCTATTTGAAAAATCGACCATTGTTTTTGGTCTCTCGACGCCATTCTTAATCCTACTGGGGGCCTCTGGAAAAGCAAGATTCCAACTTCGGACGAAAATAAATTCAGAGGCTCATAATATGATGAAGACGTCTGGTGTATTGATGTGAGGTTCACCCTTTCATTTCAATTCGTAATGAACATTGGGCATATTAATTTATGATCAGGCGATGAACATAAACCATTTTAGGCCCTTGAGGTTCCCGCTTCAACATGCAATTATATATTTAAATGATAAGAAATCCAGAAAAGTTCCTTTTTGGATTTTAGCAGTGCATACACATCTCGTGCTTAATGATTGAATTTTAAATCAAGACCACAGTATTAAGATGTTGAAAGCAGCAACACAGCAGTGGGAGAATGACATGGGCGAACTGGAATTATTATGAATTTCATTTCAATACCTTCTATAATATTGTATGAGGAGCATGATGTCATGTTATTTGAATAGAAATACCTTAATTATCAAAAAATGAATCCATAGGACCAATATTTTTACTACCTGAAGGTTTAAAATATCCATGACACAAATGATCTATGGCTTTGTAACCAAAAAAAAAAAAAAAAGATCTATGGCTCAATGGGTAATCATGCGTTAGAGATTTTTTTTTTCCTGGCCAGCAATCATACATCAAAATTTAAAAGCATACACAGAAGTTGGCAAATAAAACAAATAGCATACACAGAAAACTTAGTGCCAATATAAGAAAATTTTGAAGTTAAAAAATTCTCAAAATACTTAAATCCCCCTACGGGTGCGCGAGCGCGTGATTGTTAATTTTTTGGGTACTATTTTTATTAAACTTTTTATGGGTGACAACTAAATGAGGTTCGTGAGGTAATTACTTTAATCTGTACACGTAATCTCTTTTCAAGGCGAGAATTTTCATTAAAATCAAAACTCTGTGGCGTGATAACAAATTAACAATGGCGAGACTAAATTGTAATGAAGTTGGGATTTGACTAATTAAATTGTACTACTTCCGGTTTTTAATTAAAGATCCTATTTGATTTTTATTTTGGTCCTAAATATAAGACCCCAATACTTTGTCTCTTATATTTATATATATTTTTTCAAAGTAGCTCTTATAACAATGATAGTTTTAGTCAATACACTTAATTAGTAAAGATATTTTAGGACAAACAACAACTATTTAGGACAAATAACTAATCCAGCTTACTTTTCTAATCTCTTCAAATTAGTTAACTGACTATTATAATTAGGACCGGAAGTAGTATTTGGCATTTGACTTCCCTTTTTTTGTTTGCCCTTCCTCTCCGTTTTTCGTCCCCGTGATTACAATTAGCTTATGTGATATTATTCTGCATTATATTCGGATGGCAGAATAGAAATGGGAAGAGAGTCATCCTTCCTTATGAGACGATAATTAATATACTCCTTCGATTCTTAATATAAGATCTATTTAACTAATTTGATTAGGTTAAAGAAGTTACATAAATTAGTTAATTATAAGAAATGTGACATGTTTTTTCTAAAACACCATAATCATCTTTCCTAATACTGTCTCTCCCTCTTCTACCTGATTATAGTTGAGGGAGTATCTATAGGGATAATTTAAAAAAATTAATAAATATGAGAAATAGGTATTGCATTTAGGATCAAAACCAACTCAGTAATTGAGTCGTATATTAAGGACCGAAAGAGTGTGTATATATATCGTTAAAATATACTCTTAGTCTTTTGACTTTACACAAAGTTTTATTTTGGTCCCTCGACTTTAAAAGGTAAAACTTTTAGTCCTCTAACTCCTCAAACTGTTAACAAAAAATAATGATATTAAACTCTTGAATACTAATAAAATATTACCAAATACTAACATATCAAGTTTAGTATTCAAAACAACCATGATTATTACAAAAATTATCATTTAAGACTAATAATTTTAGAATTAAAGGGCTAAAAGTATACTTTTAAAAGTTAAGGGACCAAACTAAACTTTGCATAAAATTAAATGACCAATATATATTTTAGCCTATATATAAAATCTTAATTCTAGACTGAGCGTGTTTGAATATTATTTATTTTATTATTTATTTCTTATTTAACGTGTGTGAATATTATCGGTACATTCTTGACTTGTTTTGGCCTATACGGAATATGATTTATTTTAATTCGGTCATTTCGAATTTCCTATAATTTATCGACTAACAATTTTTTTCCCCCAAGATAGACATTGAAGAAGTGACTTACGTTGATTTTAAAATACTATTTCTTTTTTATTTTTTTCATGAGTGAAATGAAATCTTGGCCTCTCCGTTCCGTTACGTGGCTACCTTAGTACACTAACCCGCGAGAAATGGTACGAATATAAATATATTATTTGTCAGTGCAAAAATAAAAAAAATACTCCATCTAGTCCTAAATATAAAACTCATTCTATAATTTAAATTACACTATAAAATTGATTTTATATTTAAGATCAGAGGAGTAATAATAATTATAAGTGAGTAAATATAGTGCATATTTTTGGGGGCAAATGTGCTGTAAAATTTGAAAAGCTAAAAAATCTAGAACAGAGTATTGATAAAGAGATGCTAAGTGTGAAAATTCATTACAAAAATGGCATAGTTGATACTTGATGGAGCTTTTTTCACCATGACATAAACATGGTCCGTCTTTTAAAAAAAAAAAAATTTGTCCATTGGCCTGTCCGGGTTTGTATTCTTTTCTTTTTCTATTCCCCCCCTATCCTAAAAGGTTTTCCCTCCTTTTTCCCAAAAAAAAAAGGGCTTTTAACAAAGCAAGTCTTTATTTTGTGAGTGGATAATTAGTTTGTGAAAATGTTTGTAGTGTGGAAAGCAACGTGAAGCTGCGCTTCATTGTCATAACGACGCAAATGCACAATCAATAATTGACATAATAATTAAAAATGTACCAAATAAAGTCAATTATTCAATTCCATTTGCTGAATTTATACGAATCGGAAGCCAATCTTCCCACTTGGCCAGAGCTATGCCTTCTATTCACACTTATTCCGTTTCTCCGAAGATCAGCATTAACCTCAGAAGCTAGCAGAGGAAGCGTGAAACCGAGAATCAATTAAGTTATATTGACGAGCTCACACAAATTTCCATTTCAGGAGGACCCGGGGGTGCGTGAAAACCAAAATCCCTCATTTTGCGGGAGGATGAAAAGTCTCACCCAATGTTTTAAAAGCCGGACCGGAAATCAAACCGGAAAGATCAACAGGTCATGGTTCAATCGGTCGGATCGGTTGGACCGTTCGGTTAGACCGGTGACGCAATAATTAATTTAAAACAATATTATATACATATAATTAGTATATATAAAAAATATCAAATTATTAAATAATTTAGAAATGCATTTAAATAATCTAAAATTATAATGAAATCATTGAAAATGGACTAAAACCTTATATATTTAAATTTATGTATGTTTAAAATATTTAATGATATTACAAATTATCAATTCATTCAAATCAAAATATTTTTTTAAAAGATAGACCAAATATCAAAATAAAAAGACTAGCGACTCACGATTTTAACACCACAATATATCAAAATTTTCAATGAAATAATACTATATGGTTATAAATAGTCTAAAAATATATTAGGATATTTAAGGGGATCAATTTTTTATTTTTCTTCTATTTTTTAAATTTTTTTTAGTATTTTTCAGTCAGGCTAAAAAACCGTCCGATTTTCTGAAAACCGTTCCGGTTTCCGATCCAACTCCGGTTTCCGGCTTAATAACGGCTCAACTCCGGTCCAATCCGGCTCAACTATGTGAACGGTTTTTTGGTCCAAACCGAGCCGTTAACGAGTCCGGGTGACGGTTCAACCGGTCCGACCGTCCGGTTCGGTCCGGTTCTTTAATCATTGGTCTCACCAAACGCTACCTTAACCAAACACTACAAGAACCAACAGCATTAAGGCCTGCACAACGCTTCAGGCAGCCTTTTTCGCTAAAGATACAAAGTGAACAAAATTCCTATTGAGCTAATGCATAGATTCCCCGGGAGAAGAACACGGGCCCTTGTGTATCTGTTTCATTTCATTAACAACCATCTACAATCTCCAACTGTAACTAAACCTGCATAACTCTGTACAGAACGCAGGGAAGGATGGGGAAGATATATCCTCCATTTAAGCCCTGGCTTTCTCTCGAAGCAAAGATATGTCAAGAGGCATGTGTTTATTGAAAGATTCCGAATCAAGAACAGCACCTTCAAAGCCCTTGAGATTTACCCGAGAGCCACGAGAAATTAAGAACAGAGCAAGTTGCAAATGCCCTGCTTCCGCCGCACAATGAAGCGGAGTATAGCCTGCGTCATCCACAGCATCAATTTCAGCTCCATGTTCGAGCAGTACCTTCACGCTCTTGATTCGACCTTTGAATGCAGCCCAGTGTAACGGAGTCCACCCATTCTGATCCCTCCTATTTACCATCGCTCCTTTTGCAAGACAGCTCGTCAATCCATGAACATCGTCAAGTCTGGCTGCTCGTAGCAACGCGTCCCCCAATGCAGAAGATCCATCAAATGCGAGTGCCCATTCTCTACTGCAAGAGCAAACGCCGTCTTCCCTTCTTTGTTCACTGCGTATTTGACGTTAGAGCATTCCAACAAACACTCAACGGCCTTCAAATGACCTTCCGAAGCAGCGCAGTGAAGCGGAGTCCATCCGTTATGATCGACCATGTTCGGGTTCCCTCCAATTGAAAGGCAGTATCGAATCGCCTCAACATGGTCGTGAAGCGCCGCCATGTGAATCGGAATTTTACCTTCAGGACTGACGGAATTTATGTCCATATTACCGAAAGATCGAGATAAAGTCTCCAAAAAATCCACCCGATTCATCGCCGCGGCTTCGTGCAAACTTGAGTCGACCGAGTGATTTGGACTACATCCAGAGGCCAGTAGAATTTTTAGAACGTCCATTTTCCCAGCCCTAATAGATAAGTCTATGAGGGATCGCCCATTTGAGTCTCTCAAATTCGCATCTCCTCCGGCAGCAACCAAAGGGGAGACGGCATCTTCGTTTCCACATTCAATGGCGTGTCTCAGCAGCGCCGTGAGCTCACGCTGAGCACACCCAGATATCGCTTTCCTGAAAAGCGAGCCGCTTTCGGGAATTTGGGAATGGTGAGAAATCAGAAACTCGGCAACATGTGGCCCGACGAAAGATACAGGTAAAACGGCGTCTCTGAAAACGTGGGGTCCCGGTTTGGAGAACAGGCGGCGAAGATCGTTCTGATGAGCCTTCCCCGTGGGAAGCATGGCGGTTCGAACGGTGATGACGTCGGCAGGGGTGGAGAGAGGAGGCTGCTCGGAGGGCCGAGAAAGGAGGAGGGTGTATGAAGAGGAAGAAAGTGGAGGGATTATAGAGAAGGGCCGGTTTAAGGAGAAGAGAGAAGGGTTTGTGGGGGTAAGAGACACAGCCACGGACATGGTGTGCATAAGGTTGGTGAGCTTGAACGAAGAGCTGCATCTCTGGCCCTTCTTGAAGATAATCTCCACTTCCTTCTCCTCTGCTTTCACCAGTCTGTCCATCGTGATGGCTGACCTCCGCTCGTAAGTGGAGCTCTTCTCTCCTGAAAAACCAGGGTTCAAAATTGAAGAGGACACACGGAGTGCCTGAGACCCTGAGTGGAGGCTACTGGCCTAAATTTGTATTTTATTTGTCAGACTGGTTGGTTATATGTAAGTGTGTGTGTGCGCGCGCGCGCACACACTTGGAGCGTGGTTGTTGGTTTAGGTGTGCTGACTGCGACGGTGAGGCTGGGGCATTGACTGTGAAGGAGAATGAAGGGAAGGGTGTAATTAGCCGCCGATGGCTTTGTTTGAATAGGAAGCAACTTGGAGTCATGACTTTGTCGATTCAATTTCTGCTTCTGTATTGGGAAACCACGAAAACTTCACGCGGACTGATTCAAGAAGATGATGGTGTCATGCAATTTCCTAATAAGATCAACATTCTGTTCTTTTTCTCCAAAACTCTAGGCATCCCAAAATTTTATTTATCCCTGCTGCTACTTAATTAATTAACCAATTTTGTCGCCAAAGATTGTACGTTTCACCCACTTTTCATGGACGTGTGTGAAAACGATCGAACAATAGGAAAATAATGGAGAGGTTGAAACTGGAGGAATCGTCCTGAAAGTTAATGTTCGCCCCATGTCAAACCAGTGAAATAATAACGTGTTTGGAAATTCTTAAAAAAATAAAGCCAAATATTCCAAAAGGGGGTGAGGACTGAGGAGCAACGAGCAAGGGCAGCTACGAGAAGCATGACGCATTGACACCATTCACTGTTCGTCTTGGTTAATTGGAGCCACGTCCTTCCGTTAACGTTCCGATTTACTTTATGGTGGATGCTGGGAATGTTCTCACACAACAGACCGTACTAATTTTAGTCGTCAACAGAATATTCCGATTCCCTAAAGTTCACGAAGGAAAAATATGCTGGGCTGTTTCAATTTTGTCTTTACTGGGACGCGCTCCATATGCTGCCAAACAAAGAATCCAAGTTGCTCATCTGCCACGTGGGCAAATGGGATTCGGCGGATAGATGGAAAGAGGGAAAGCGATGAAAGCCGTAGTGTACTGCATAAACCCCAAAAAGGAAACACGAGCGACAAGAGTACGGAGGGTGATATGGCCAAACTGAATCAAAGCCTCCCCCGCCGCTGCTTGCTTTTTGATCGACTTGGTTGAGTTATCAAGCACCGTGGGGAATAAATAGGAAAGGCAATCACAGAGACATGGATGTCGGGATAAAACTGGAAGATGATGGGATTCTGTGAATTTAGTGACCTTTCTCTTGGGTGGATAATATTCTCGAGGACTGGACAATTTCTGCAGACAGCTACTTCCCTTCTAACTAATGTTTTGTTTCTCCACGACTGTCCTGTTCCTCTCTCAAGTGATCGCTGATGGTTTTCCTCCAAAAAAAAAAAGGTCAAGAAGTGTGGATATTTTCACCGAAACGGCTTCGCCTCGTAATTACTGCATTTTCCCTCTGATTGAGAACGTTACCCATCCTTCCTATTATAGCACAGCAGGCCCGGGCTGGCCCAAGAAAATCAAGAGGCCAAACTTTTTATCGCCGACCTTATATCCACTCGAACCCAATATTAACGTATGTGATTGTGACGTCCACCGTCTACGATGTTTCCTGGCCTGCCAATACCTGGGCTATATCGCCAAGAGTGCAGTTTGGACTTGCCCATTGCCTCTGTCCTCCAACCCCCCCGGGGGGGGGGGAGATCCACCACATTTAATTATTAGAATATTTATATGCTTAGCAAAAATTGTTAGAATATTTATATGCAATCATTTTTTCAAAAAAAAAAAATACATATTTACTTGTAAAACAAAAACATGGCCTATTTACTTTTATTGATTTGTATTTCCATTTTGTGCTTGGATATGTGTTCTGTTCCAAATTTCAATGTATGATTATTACTCATTTTTAATAAGACTCTTATTAGATATAGGGTATTAAACGGAGGCAGTTACAGATTAAACTAACGTTCATGTGACATTAGATGAGGGCAAAACTGAAAAAGAAATTACATAATGGACTCGCATTTTGTTCGCTCCCTAGTTGGCGTGTTTCTTGCTATGAGGATGGGCGGAATAGAGGAGGAGGAAATGTGCTTATTAAGAAAAGAAAGAGAAGGAGGAAATATATTTATCACATTATTGCAGATGATGGTTTTGATCAGCGGGCTCAATACTGAAAGTCGAATATTTTTAAAAATAAATTTTACCTTTTAAATATTACTTAAGTTTTTTTTTTTTTGCATGTGTGACGAGAACATGATGACACTAAATTACTATTGCCAATTTAAAGCGGGTCATGACTTTAAGAATGCTAATCCAATGACGAGCATCATTGCCGAGAGAAACTTCCCGGAGACGAACGCATCGGCATTTGCATCCAAATGTTTTTGTCGTGTGGATCACTCGCGGTTCGTTTTCTGCGACGTGGAACAATTATTATACGTGAAATTTTAGAAAATGTGAGCATGAGCACTGATTGAAAAGCATGAAAAAAATAAATGAAGATTTCGAAAGTGAATTCCAACCGCAAACAAATAACATGTGCTGTTGGATCACTGCGTGCTGACTTGAGGGGAAAAAAATAGGAGTCAAGAAACAAAATGTTATTTATAATTTTAGGAATGTACTAATCAAGAATCATTATGTTATTCATGAGTCTATGAGTGTACTAACTGTCTGTATCTTTTTTCGCCCGCGTGGAAATATAAAGAGACAACAGAAATAAAGGAAGATAGAATAATAATGGGATGCGGGCTGTAATATGTGTGTGGGCGGAGGCAAGTTATTGGAGAGCAGAAAGCTGATCATCAGAAACACGTCACAGTAATGTGCCGTGGTCGTCTTCTCTTTTAAGAGTAATTAAATCCTAAATCAACCCGTCACGACCGTCATCGTCCATTCATCCTCACCGCTTAACGCACTCACACATATGTAACTTGCAATCCCCAAACACTACAATATCCACGGACCCCACGAGCACATGTACGGATATTCGTAGCAGTTTGAAAATGAAGGTGTGCCCCAAAAACGCCCATCCGCGAGGTGTGATCCTCGGCGGCGGTATATTTGGTACGATGTAGCCAGCAATCGACATTAAACATAAATTTTGAGACACATATATAGCGAATCAGGAACGAGGACGTGTTTGTTGGGATAGCTAGGGATGTTACATACGCGGTTCATTCGTGCGATAAATAACGAGACGGGATGTGGAGCACGAGAGAGCTTGACACAGGGGGGGCCTTTTCCATCGAAACATGCTCTCTATTCCCGCTCCGCCGTCACGTTCCATACCCCAGGAATCCAATTCGTTGTGTACTGGCTAGTATTATTTAAAGCCCATTCTGAAGGGAGAAAAGGCAGCGCCTAATATAAAGCCAAACAAACACGCCGTGCAATCGTATCCTCCCATTCTTAAATTTGCCACTTATAAATGTGCGACGAAGCAATGAATTGGTATGCCATGGACAGCCGCAGAGTTGATGAAGCGGGCAACTTAACCAAGCATGGGTTAACGGGGACGGAATACATAAAAAAGAGCTGTTGCTAGTTGTTGGCCTAACGCACAAGACGCCAAAACCCCGTGGTGGGCTTCACGCCGCCTCCCTTTTCTGGACTCGCCTTTTTCATTTATTCTCTCCACCCCCACGCATGCCATTAGCAACAAGGACCTCCCACACTCATCTCTTCACTCATACGCTCCCTCTAGAATCTCTGCATCATTACAACACACACACACCCCATCCCTTCTCTTTCTTCGTTCCTTTTCATTTATTCAGTTTATCTTCTTCTTGTTTTTCCCCTTAAAATAAAAACAAACACATGCACACAGAACTTCTTTTTTTAAAAAAAGAGAAAGAAAACATATGGCGTACGAATAATGACGAGAGGAGTATTAGATGGCACGGGGAGGTAAGTTTGAGGAACAAGGAGGAGGGGGCGAAGGGGCCCGGAAGAAGGGGAAGGGCGCCTCCGTACAAGAGAGGGCTTCCTTAGTACAGCACTTATTGGGAGGGCGGGGCATGGGGCATGGGGCACGGGGCACGAGGCACGAGGGTTTCGATCCGCTGGATACGACAAAATCCAAAGCCCTTTCCCCCACCCCTCACTCTGCCTTACCTGTGTTGGCGCCTGGCCATATGACAAACGACATGGCGTCACGCGCCCCCCGCAACCTGACAAAACGCGCACCCCCCCTCCTCATCCCTTGGCTTGTCGCCACATGCCTTGGCGTGGTCCGCACGCACCATTCCCTTTTGTCCCCATTCGCCTTCCCTTCGCCTCCCTATTTCCACACATATTTCCCGTTCCTTTCTGCTTTTGACTCCGCCCACTCCCTTCAATGCCCCATTTGTTTGTTCCTTCTCATGCCTCCTCATTTCTCTCAAAATTGCGGCCATCTCCCCACCACTTTCATGCCTTCGTTCCTATCTCCTCCTCCTCCTCCTCCTCTTCCCACATATTTTCTCCTAACGTCAAATTGGCATTTTGTAGCCATTACCGCTTATTTATCAGATTTTTATCAACTTTCTACGACGTTGGCTTTTGTAACTAATTAGGGCGCGAGCTGTCTTAAAAAGCGTGACGCCGATGAATTTTGCTGCACCCACCACCCACACGACTAACTACAAGCGTTTTTTTTTTAAAAAAAAAATCATGACTTTAATTGGGCTCTGGACGCAATTTATTCGTTCATTTATTTTATGAATCGTGAATGTCCTGATTGTCTGTGGGAGTGCCCCTTTACGAGCAATGCCAAAGCAGACCGGCCAATACCCGTCGACCAAACAAACAAACTCGCAAGTCGCTGGTCATTTATCCCTCGCTCAATCCACCGGCCAAGAGACAAAACCACAACAACATTGTTAACCAAAAATCAAGGACGCTCCAAACCTTTTAACTGCCTCTTAATAAATAAATACTGCTTTTATTATCCACCTCTTTTGATTTATATAACAACTACTCCGCAATTAAGATATTAATGATTTCTTATTATTATTTTTTGAGTAAATGATTTCTTATTATTCATATCACCATACTCCGCGGACGACTCACGGATTGGATAATTCTTCTTCACCGTAATTATTTATTTAATAACGGGGAAAACTTGTTCATATTTTAATTTTTTTTTTGAAAGAAGAAACAAATAGGAAATGGGGGGGCCCGCATAAATAGTTTAATTCGGCCGCCCGCTTTGTCGTCTCTATCGTCTCCGTCCGACCCCGTCGTTCCCTTGTGTTTTGACCCTCTCAACTTCTTCCCCCCCTGTCTTCTCTTTTTCTATATCGCCTCTGTCCGTTTCTACCTTCACTCCTCCTTCCTAACATTCTCCCACTTCATTCTCTCCTCCCCCCCCCCCGGGGATATCTGTGATCTCCTGCTTCTCTGAGCTCCCTCTGTCCTCCTTGTTTCAGATACAACTGCTTCTTCTTATTCTATATTGTTAAACCCAGAATTAGTCGGGAGATGTCCACAACTCTCTGACCTTGGAGAGCCAGAGAGAGGGGAGAGACGCCCATCAGTTCTCTGCTTCCCCTCCTCATATCTCTTGAAGGCTCTTCCCCGGTCTTTTCTCTCTCCCTCTCCATGTCTTCAAATTATTGTTATGAGGCGGCTTGAAAGGGTGTCTCCTCTGGGGATCATTCTCGACTTCTAGGCATTTTCTTGGTTTTGGTTCAAATCCTTGCTATACAAACGACAGCGAAGAAAGAGATATATGGCTGGTAGCAATGAAGTCAACCTCAATGAATCCAAGGTACCTTCCTTCTCGGGCAAACTTTTGGGCCTGACTCTATGGTTTCCCGCATCGCTTGCTTGCTTTCTTTTCTCCGCCTTTATAACTGTGCCGTTTTTTGAGTTGCGAGATTTAGGGAAAAAGCTCTAATCTTTTACCTCAATTGATGGTCAATCTTGGGTGAGTCGCTAGGAATTCTTTTTCTTCCCTTTCCTGGTTCTGGTTAATAATGCAAGAGTTTATGATTTGGGTTCGGTCTTTCTTGTATTTTCTGTTCTTCTTCGTAGGCGTAGCTTCCTGGTTTCTTGTTCTGGTAAGTTGGGACTTCCAAGTTTGATTTGGCGCGCCGAGTTGAAGTTTTCTTCTTTTATTTTTGAAGATTTGTGAGGTTTTTTAGGCAAACGCTTGTTTTCCTTTTTGGCTTTGATTTTTCATTGGTCTTCACAATTTTCTGTTTTCGCGAGTGGTAAGAGCCTAGTGCCTCCCCTCATTTAGAACAGTTTATTCGTGAAGTTATCAAGGACTAGGAAAGTCCTCTGTCTCGTAGGATTTCTGGGATCTAGTATACGCAAGAGTTTTAATTTCTTCAATCCTGGTACATTTTGCAGAGTGTTGTGCCGTTGAATACTTGGGTTCTTATTTCCAATTTCAAGCTGGCCTACAATCTACTTAGACGCGCCGACGGAACCTTCAATCGCGAGTTGGCCGAGTTCCTTGACCGGAAGGTGCCCCCCAATACAATTCCGGTCGACGGGGTATTCTCTTTCGACCATGTTGATCGAAATACCGGCCTCTTCAATCGGGTGTATCAACCAGCTCCAGAACATGAGTCCCAGTGGGGCATTTTAGAGCTTGAAAAGCCCTTGAGCACGACCAAGATCGTCCCTGTCATAATTTTCTTCCATGGTGGAAGCTTCTCTCATTCATCTGCTAATAGTGCCATCTACGACACCTTCTGCCGGCGACTTGTGAACATCTGTAAGGCAGTTGTGGTCTCTGTAAACTACCGCCGATCGCCAGAACATCGATATCCGTGTCCATACGACGATGGCTGGGCTGCACTTAAATGGGTTAAATCAAGAACGTGGCTTCAGAGCGGAAAGGATTCCAAGGTTCATGTATACTTGGCCGGCGACAGTTCAGGCGGTAACATCGTTCACCATGTGGCGGCGAGGGCTGCTGAGTCAGATATTGAAGTGCTGGGTAATATTCTGCTTCATCCATTGTTTGGAGGACAGAAGCGTACAGAGTCGGAGAAGAGACTAGATGGGAAGTACTTTGTGAGATTGCAAGACCGTGATTGGTATTGGAGAGCTTTTCTGCCAGAAGGAGAAGACAGAGATCATCCAGCATGCAATCCATTTGGCCCAAGGGGGAAAAACCTTGCAGGACTCAAGTTCCCTAAAAGTCTCGTTTGTGTGGCTGGTTTGGATCTTGTCCAAGATTGGCAACTGGCATATGTGGAAGGTCTCGAGAATTCAGGCCACGAGGTTAAACTTCTTTACCTAAAGGAGGCCACCATCGGGTTCTACTTCCTGCCTAATAATGATCACTTCTATTGCCTTATGGAGGAGATAAACCACTTCGTGAATTCTAACTGTTAATACACCAGTAGTACTTCCACTGCTGCTGCTACCACTTAACCTTACTTAAAGAAGGCTATACATGACAAAAGCTTCACCATTTCCCTTGGCTTCTCTTTCTATTTTTGTATCCACTTTTTGCTCTTCCCCTGCTTTATAGTGGTGATGTGTAGTTATCAAACTGTGTAGCATTACTTCTCACTGGCATAACATCTGTGGTGGTCAACTAGAAAGAGTTCTGGTACTCCTGAGCGTTGATGTCCTTTGAAGGGTAGTGCCTGTTTCAGCGAGCGGGCTTGAAGCACCAGAACTCTTTCATTTGTGGGGCTTTGCTGAATCACCGTATACGAGGCTTACCCCAATTTTAACACTTTGACCTCATCAACAGGAGGGAAGATAAAGGATATGGCTTCATTTCTGAATGTGAACTGCAGCATATCCCTTTCTGTTAGTGAACTTGTATGTAATACCTGTGTTCTAGTTTATATATAAATATTGCTTGTTTGCCCTCTTTTTTCAGTTGGCAGAAGCTAATGTATTAATTTTTCTCTGATGCATGGCTTCGTAACGTTAATGGCCAAAATGATCCGACTAAGCTTTGAGTCGTGACAGTCATGGGGAAGGATCGTTATCAACAGTTACTAAGATTCTGAATCGTTAATGCTTTTAGTCGCTTTACATCTAAGTTTGGCATGAAACACGAGATGCGCCTAAAAGAATAGATGCTAAGAAAAGGGCTAGTTGGACAAGAGGAAAAAGATTATGAAATGTGTTTGCTTGGTCATGAGTCACAAAGGAATGAGCTAGAGACTTGGCGACGAGGACCAACCTGATTGCAAAAGGCAAACCCCATCCACTGAAAACTTGAACAGGAAGAATGATTGGCACGAGTTTGATTCGTGATCATGAACTATGCTATCTTTCAACGTCAAATTGATTAATTCCTGTCATCTCCTCATTGCTTGTTCTAGATAGGTCTGTTTTGGAGCTTGGGGAAACAAGCAAGAACGGGAGTTTGGATTTGTTTTTGATGTGGGGGGAACTATTTTACTGGTAGTTGGGAACTTTGGATGTATTCTTAGGCCTTAGGGACCACTTTTAAGGGTGCCCACGAACCCTCAAAACTCGAATTAAAGTATTAATCTTGTTGGGATCGCTTTGGAGTGCTTCGTAGTCACTAAGTGGCAAAAACAGCTAAGCTCGGATAAGGACATGGAACCCTGTCTTTTGTTGACTTTCTTGGCCCTAGCTTTAAAAATCTACGACTACTTTTTTTTGGGTTGCCCTTTTGAATTAGAGTAACAGGGTATTAATAGGATTTTGTTTGAAGCTTAAATTTTCACCTTTCTTGTGCGGATGATTTTGCTTTTCTTCGTGTCTTGTTATGATGTGTCTCTTGTGAATTAGGTGTTTGTGCCTAGAAATATTCCCTAATACGACAAGAGGCAGTCATTATCAATAAACGGGTTTATCTTTAATGCGTATTGTGGACAAAAGAAATGTAATTTGCTTGGTCGGTAGCATGCTTTTTGATGCATTAAATAAACTATTTGAAGGGCCATTATTTGTGGTTTTGCGCGTTCGCGCCATTATGACAATTCTCTCATTCAGTCGTCATCAGTGATGATAATTCCATGCTTTATATTAATAAATAAATAATTACCAAATCCCCGCTTCTTTTTACTTTCAACTGAAACCCTTTTCCGTGCTTTTTCTGGAGAATTTGATTCTCGCTTCGCTGGAGATATTAATTCCTCAGATCCGTTGAGGCTCCACAAACCGGATAGCACAACAGGCTTATAATTTACTAATTACATGTTCTAAACAGGGAGCGTGATGGGTGACGCGACCCTGCTGCTGTAAAACAATGGGCTGTGGTCGAATCGATAATGATTAAACAAAGTATTCCATGATTAAATATGATATTCTCCGTAGGCTTTGAATGATTGTAGGTCAACTGGGGCCAGGCCACACCAACCCCTCTGGCAAGAGGCAATCTTATAAAAACATAGGCGTCAGAGTTTGCTGGGTTTTTTTTTTTTTTTTTTAAATTTGCAATAAAGTAATGCGGGCGGAAAGTCAGTGACATCTCATGGCTTGGGTCCTCGCCTCATTTTTAATTAAGGAAATGAATCTTCGTGGAAGAAACTGGCATTCGAGCACAAAAGGAAGACTCAGTTGATGTAACGTTTATGTTCTTGCGTGGTTAAATTGGGAGAAGGAACAGAGATAAAGTAAGAGCTGAGGAGATTTTGTTTAATCTCATGGGAAGGGACAAAGGGGTGAAAAGCATAAATAGGGGCTCAACTACCACAAGAGACAGAGTTCGGAACAAGTAACTTGGTTGGCATTACGTGATGAGGAGTCAATATCGGGAAACAGGTAGCTAGTGAGTTGCATGGGTAAATGGCGCCGGGGCCTACTTATCCCTTCGTTATTTTTCTCCCTTCCATTATAACAGCTCTGCCTCTGCCCCATCTCACAGATTCCCTCTTCTTTCAGCTCTCTCCTTTTGACGTTTTCCAATTATTTAATCAGAGAATCACACACTAATTACTCCAAAGTTACAAAGTGAGATCCAGCCAACGAGTTCTCATTCATGGAAAAGCCTTCGTGCCATTAACCTGTAAGGTTATTGCTATTAATTTCATCTTTTAATGCACCAACCTGCGTCATAATATATGTTCCCTTCTTAGTTGTATGTGCTCATTACTTAATTGATTAGAAACATTTCTCTCTGTATTGCCGGGTTGCATGTCGTTTAATAAGTGAGTCACAGAGCATTTTAATGTACACATGACTGATCAGTTGTTAATTATTATGAGTATTATAATCTTGTTAAAACCACTGTTTATGCTGCTTATCTTCCTTTCTCATTTCCCCTTTCACGTGTCCCCCAACCGATCTAAATGCATAATGCCGTGAATATAATAAAATACATAGCGGCAAATATGCAAATTAAGCAAGCAAATAAATTATTAAATTGTTCAATTTTCTCCTATCACATGTCCAAGTTTCCAACTATACACTCTTTCGCGACTGCGTGGGGAAAAAAAACAGAAAAGAAAAAGAAACAGCTCAATATTGAATCGCGGTTATCATCTCTGAATTCTAGACTGTAGTTAATTACTATATATCGACAGGAGATGCACTGATGCTTATTTTCATTTCTATTCACTATTATGAGAATATCGTGAATATTATGAACAATAAAAATTAAGCATGTTAAACAAATCCGCAGGCCTCTCGTCAGAACAAAATACCCAAAACCCCCAGGCCATGGGTCAGATCTTGAAATCCAATTAGGATTGGACTTAGGGACAATGGCTTTATTTTAATTTGAACCTTTTAGCTCGCTTTACTCTAACTTTGGGCCAAGTTGGGCCTTTGTTTTTATAATTTTCCTTGGGGTCCGTTTGGCATGAGAGAAAATGAGAAGGGGGAGGGGAAAAAAATCTTAATAAGCTCCATTTAAAAAATTAAAAATATAAAATTAAAAACTTTTAATTAGTTTTTATTACTTTTTTTATATTACTTCTTCTCTTTATTAGAATTTCAAAACCCCACTTCTCTAATTTTTTGAATATAGTTCATTAAAATTTTCCTCTCCCTCCCCTCCCCTCCATTTCCCAATACCTTAATATCAGCGTATTTCCCTGCTTTGTATAAAAACAGAAAGATTATTTCCCTACTTTGTTAACTATCTTCTCAAAATTTATCTGATTTTTTCAGTTACTCCGTCATCGTTTAATATAATAACTATTTAATTGATTTAAGTGAATTAATAGAATTAAATAAATTATTTAATTTTTATAAATGTAACATGAACTTTCTAAAATATCCTTATATAATATTAGATTGCATATAAATTTATAATTTATATAATTTAATTTACGAGAAAATGATAAATATGAAAAAAATATTAAAATTTTATCTTTAGATGGTTCGGTTTTAGTTTATGACAAATTATTACTGATCAAAGTATAGGTCCGGGGGAAAAATGACCATGAGGCTCAGCGTCCATCATGTAGACAGGGGCGAACAAGGATTATGTAAATATTTAAACAATATTGAAAATTAACCATTTAATATACTCCTCCGATCCTTATTATAAGACCCAATTTGACTTTTTATTTGGTCCTAATTATAAGACCCTAATCCATTTTGTCTCTTATATTTATGCATTTTTTTCCAAGATAATCCTTCTAATAATGATAGTTTTAGCCAATATACTTAAATAGCAAGGATATTTTAGGAATGACAATATTTATTTATTATAAATAACCAACTTAACTTACTTCCTTAATCTTCTCAAATAAGTCAATTGGGTCTTATAATTAGAACCGGAGGAGTACTACTTTTTGTAGTCTTAAATATAAGATGTAATCTATAGTACAATTTATGTTACAAACTAGATCTCATATTTACAATTAGAGGAAGAATTATATAAAATTTATAACCAGCCGTATTATTCACAAATCATGAATAATATTACTCATTCGGTCTTAAATATAAGACTTTTTTTATAGTGATCTGTATTACAAAAAAACGTTTTACATTTAAGATCGGAAGAATATTAATCTGACCATACAAGAGCGTCTGGTTAAACTATTGAAGTAGTCATCATGCTTTGCATGCAGTGTGAGCCAATGAAATGTAGAATATGCAGGGAACTTTATAATCAGGGACCAAGCTAGGAGGATATTTATTTTGAAGTCCCGTAAAAGTTGTATTTATTTATCAGGACGCAATAATGAAAGACTGTGTTAAAAGGAGTGTAGTGTCCCAAATTCTCGAACCAGGTCACAATATATAATATTACCTCATATTCTTAATATAAGATTTAGTTGACTAATTTAGAAAGATTAAAAAAAAATTTTAAGTTAGTTATTTATCATAAATAAATGTTATTTTATTTAAAATATTCTTATTAATTATTTATATTAACTAAAATTACTATTTAACGAAACCGTTAACATGTGCAATTATTACAATAATTAATTTAAAAAATTAAATAATTAAAAAAAAAGAGAATTAAAATATTATATTTATGATTAAATTGGAAGTTAAACAAATTTTTATATTATGGAATAGAGACAAATAATTACTCGGAATTATAGCACCAGCTGGCCTATAAATTTTCCTTCATATCCATTATTACAGACTCATCATCATCGGCTTTGTGTGAAATCATGAGAGCGGTGGCAATGAATGAGGAGACTTATCATCACTTGACGATAAGAAAACTCCAAATGACGCAACGCCACCCGGAGGCAGATATGTTGAGCTGTAAATGTCGCTGCCACCAACTCCTCGCATCGTCCTGTGTCGCATCCTCCACTCCAGGCTAATGTGATTTTTTAAGAAATTTTTATCCTCTTTACGCATGGAAACGAGGCAATTTGAAAATCCTGGCGTATTATAAATTCCCCTTTTGATCCGAAAAGCATTAATATTAATATTAACAAACAAAACATATACTGTCCGACTTATTTAAATAAATTAAACAAACTAGTTAAATTATTTGTTTCTATTAAATATGTGTTGTTTTTTTAAAGTATTTCTGTTAATAATATGTATTAGCTAGAATATCAATCAATATAATACTTAACATGTGTAATTACTATAAGGATTATATTAAATTAATTAATTAATTAAAATGGGAAAATCATAATTAAAGATCTTAGAATTTGAAAAACGCAGATAGAGACCGTGACAACTTTACTGGCTTTTGACAATAATAATATATCATGAAACTGTCAAAACTCACAATGAAGTTGTTAAGAGTCACTGTTTGTGTTTTTCAAATTTTAGGGTCTTTTTTGTGATTTCTTCAATTAAAATCTTATATTTAAAATTATACTAAACTATCTTTTATATTAATTATCCAGTTAGAATACGAAGCAGCTGCGTCTACCTACCCGTTTTCTTCCCTGTTGGCATTTTCAATGAAGTAAGCGTTTCCTGGCAATGGCCTCCTGCTGGCCCAGCAGTGGACAGAATCATCTTCTTTACGTTCACCGGCTTTATCGGTTTATCCATTCCAAATATACAAATAATATCCTTTAGAAACTTTATTTCCCATTTGAAATGCTCCGTTTATATTACCATGCCACCAACCCCAAAAGCAGAAAAATTTGTTAAATTGTACCTTTTTCCTGTTCGCATATTAATCGAAGAATCTTCGCTAAAGACAAAGCAAAAAGAGGTAGATTCTTTGGCCATTCAGCTGACAGAGGTATGATTTTCGTAGCAGTACTTGTCAGCTATTTGCAGATTTATAGTTTTTCCTCCTTTCTTGTTAGCTGTAAAATGTAAATTTTATCATCTTGAATCCTCCGGCTCCACGAGAATTTTCTCTGTTCAGTATAAGGCTGAGGCTTCAGTTTCAGCGGTCTTACACGTCATTGAAGATGCCGTTCAATTTTCTCCTTACTCAGAACTGATTCAACTTTAAGACGGTTCACTGGGTGATACAAGGTATTGAGCTTATGATTCATTTGTGGTTCTGCGACTCAATCATTAGTTACTGAACTTTCTCGGAGCAAGTAAAAGTTTTTGGTGCAAACTGATACTGGGCGATCCTCCAAAAATCACTGGAGAGACACGATGGTCACTCCTCAAACTTAAGGAGTTAAGGATAGGATATTTGCTGTATTTGTAGAACCTGTTATTAGAAGACACAAGATTAAGGTACTCCTGTAAATTTTATGGCTTAAACGTCAACGAGCCACCCCGCCTTCCATTGACAACTAGAGTCAACGAAGAAGCCATCCTTCACAAATGCCACATTTTTTCGATGATTGGGGCCGTCAAAGAACTTAATTGCTGTCAATTACTGCATTAAACCTCAAAGTCGGAAATGGAGTAGATTTATCTGAGTGTCAGCTATTTCGGAAAATGTGATTTCAATAAGAAATGAATGCTAAAAAATGCACTCATCCTTTTGTTCTGTAACTTTTGTAGGATTGACCTTCACGAGGAAACATGAAGACTCTGTAGCAGAAAAGATGCTTAAGCAATACAAAGTTTTGTCAGATGCTGTGAATAATAATTTATTCAATACCAGGTGCAACTTACACTGAAGAAATGGGTTATGCAATGAGTAGGCTGGATATAGAATCTAACCTTTGTGATAGTGGAAATACCGTCCATGAAGGCTGTAGTAGTCGACAGACTAACAAACCAATGAAAATTGTAGACAACGAAATTGCGCAGATTACAAAGTTGAAGTCAACACCCCATCATCTGCTAAGCCGAGTTGGAGCCGGAAGGCCTCAGTTGCCTGTTTCACCTGTCAAAATGTTGGCAGGTCGGGAATCTAATTACTCAGGCTCGGGAAGGTTTTCATCAGCCGATTGTTGTCATATCTTGAGCAGGTATTTGCCAGTCAATGGTCCCTGGCTTATAGATCAAATGGCAACTCGAGCATATGTGTCTCAGTTTTCAGCTGATGGCTCCCTATGTGTTGCTGGATTTCAGGTAATATGTTTTCTACTTCAACTTTTTAATCCTTATAGTTGAGTGTCCCATATATTACCTCTTTTATATAATCATGTTGCATATAATGTACGTTACATCCTGGACTAGAACAGAAGTAATTGAAAATTGAAATATGAAACTGGAACCATGAGTTTCCATCATCGGGAAGTGTGAAGCTTGTCTCATTCATGTCAGTGTTTGTGATTTCTTATATGAAAGAAAGGAGAACAGAAAATATGTATGCAATAGTTTTAATTAAAATGAGAGCATCTATATTACAGGGAAGCCACATAAGAATATACAATGTGGACAAAGGTTGGAAAGTTCAGAAGAATATCCTGGCCAAAAGTTTGAGATGGACAATCACTGATACCTCTCTTTCCCCTGATCAACGCTATCTTGTGAGTTTTTGCATTTCGTTACGCATGAAGCATATATGCCTATGCCTTTACAAATTATGATAGTTCATTTCTCGATATTAGTGCTGTGCATATTTATACTTTCTTTAGCCTTTATACAAATAGCAATTATTCTTTTTAATTTCAGGTTTATGCTAGCATGTCTCCTATTGTGTACATTGTAAATGTTGGGTCTGCTGAGACAGACTCCCTGGCAAATGTTACGGTACTGACTTGTTACTACTAATTCTGCTTGCTGGTTTTTAAATTTTCTCCTAATTGCAATTCAATAAATAGTGTCCTTGTTTCTAAACCTAACGAATGTAAAAGACTGCATCAAGGATTTCAAAATCAAATCTTTAAAGATGTGTGCCAATCAGAACTGCTGTATGTTACATAATAAAAGCCGTATTCTTATCATAAATAATGTGTTCCAGCTCATATGGCATGCAGGAGATTCATGAAGGTTTGGATTTTTCTTCAGATGATGATGGAGGTTACTCTTTTGGAATCTTCTCCGTGAAGTTTTCAACTGATGGGAGAGAGTTAGTTGCTGGAACTAGTGGTGATTCTATTTATGTATATGACCTTGAAGCAAATAAGCTGTCTCTACGAACTTTAGCACACGGGGTAATGATACTAGGCATAAATGCTTCATTTTGTTTAACTTACATTTTACACGACTATGATAAGACCCACTGCCACTTGGACATAGGGAGAGAAACAGGGGGGAATGGCAAAAGGGCAGAAAATGGGGATCTATTGGTCCAAAGGAAAACATCGGGGTTAAAAGTCAGAAAGAGCAGTAAATAGGAGAAAAATAAGGGATTCATGATGAATGGATGGATTTCTGTGGGATATATAAGAAAGAAGAGCAGTGAAGGTTGAGGGCAGAGAAGAACTTTGGAGGTGTGGCTTGGGCCTTTGGGTGGAGAGCGCCAACCTCTAGAAAGTTTGGCAACCTGTTATGTTCAATAGAGTTCGTAGTGTCTGTGGTGCGACTTGTATCTTCTGTTATTGTTATCTGTATCCTCCCTGTGTCAGTTATATTTTGTGTCTCTGTATAAGCATCAGAGTAGTGTTTTACCTGAGTGTAATGTATTTTAGCTCTTTTTTTTTTTTTTTTTTTTTTAAATCTTCGTGTGTAAATCTGTTCTAAACACAGCAAGGGTTTGGAAGCTTTTGGTCAAAGGTCCTATCAGACTATAACAGTAGTGCACTTATAACATGTCCTGGCAGCGTCTAAAGTAAATTTTTTGGGTAAATATTTTTGGGGTCTGAGTTGGAGGCGGGGTGGATGTGATGTGTTCCTTCATTCTTGAAACCATTGAACCCTTGCTTATATGATTAAATATTGGTCTTGAGGTAATGGACAAACATTCAGACACGCATATGCAAAACCACAACTGTTCCAGACCCAGTGGATGGATTTCCATCATCCTTTTTTGGCCCCAGTGAGAAAACTTTTACCTTATATAGTGATTGCGGTGGAACAAAAATATTTGCTAGAGTAGCTTCTAACATTTGATATATTTTTTATGCTGTAGTCTGATGTCAACACAGTATGTTTTGCTGATGAAACGAGCCACCTTATTTACTCCGGAAGTGATGACTCTTTCTGTAAGGTATGTCAGATGGAGTTCAATTAACATTCTTCCAGTTGAGTTTCACAACCTCTACTTGCGTATGGAACTTGCTGCCACCCATAGCATAGGAAGACACTTTAAACACCCTTAACTTTAAGATCTAGGTAATTTGAGAGTTTTTCTTAGTTTATCTGGGTTGATTTTTTCAAATTCTTTTATTTGCTTATTTTCACTTAATCCAAAATTTCCATATAAAGAAGTTTGTGAAAGCAACAAGTTTATTTTGGTTCTTTTTGTCTTTCTAATTGACGCATTCTAAAGAAGAAGGTTTATTTAGGTATGGGATAGACGTTGCTTAAATAATAAAGACAAGCCAGCAGGAGTTCTGATGGGACACCTTGAGGGAATTACATATATTGATAGTCGCGGTGATGGACGCTATTTCATTTCAAATGGCAAAGATCAGACCATCAAACTGTGGGACATTCGCAAAATGTCATCTAATGTTAAGTGGTATGCCCATCCATTAACACCCGACGATATTATATTTTGATGAAGAGATTCTTGATTAAACTCAATCTTAGAAAAGAAGGAAACCAAACAAATCATACATAGAAATCTAAGCATGTAAAAAAATGAGTCAGATTGAAAATTCTGCCTGACATGTTTAAATGTGCGCTCGTAATTGGATTGATCTGTCAGATCTATTTACGAAATTGTCATTTTGCTGTCTATGTATTGTTCGTTAAAATGGCATACCGTCTAGTAATTTTCTTGTCTTCAACGATTGTCTGTTTGTACGTTTAGAAAATTGAAAGATCACATGATGAATTTCTAAATTCAAGGTAAGGACTTACAATATTTATAGACCTTCTAAGCTAGCTGTTGAAATGTCTATCATAGCGTATTATTCTGGGAGGGCGATAATATATAGCTTCTAGAGGATATATTACTGTTGCATCAATGAGCTATAACAAAATTTTCTCTTCATTTAAGCAATCCTGGGTATAGGAGTTACGAATGGGATTACAGATGGATGGATTACCCACCTCAGGCAAAAGATTTGAAGCACCCATATGATCAGTCAGTGGCAACATATAGAGGTCATTCTGTTTTGCGTACTCTTATCCGCTGCTATTTCTCCCCAGCATTTAGGTGAGCATTGAGTCAAACTGGCATTTTTTTTTGTCCTTTTTCTTTTTGTGTTCTACTTATGAATTTCTTTTAGCCAATCAAGTTTTCATGGCGACTCTGGATCCAATCTCTGAAAAATCATGATTTGATATGGCTTGATGATTTGCCTATGTGTTTTGCAAAAGGAGGAAAGAACAATGGGTGGGACAAGATAGACAAATCTTCCACCCAATTTGCTGGGCAATTTAATCTGTGAAATCTAGATATTGGTTTCTCCCTTCAAGATATTATTGACCTTAATCATAGGCCATTATGAATTAATATTTCATTTCATTAATGTCTGCTTCTTCAAATGTGCAGCACTGGCCAAAAGTACATCTATACTGGATCACACAATGCGTGTGTTTATATATATGATCTGGTATGTAATACCAACACACTAGTGCTATATCTATCTACATTCACTTCTGTAGTAAAAAGTAGTGAAGGAAATGGAGTTTTGACTGATTGTGTATGTTGGAACAGTTGAGTGGAGCGCAAGTTGCAGCACTGAAGCACCACAAATCTCCAGTAAGGGATTGTAGCTGGCATCCTTACCAAACTACGCTGGTTAGCTCCTCATGGGATGGCGATGTTGTGAAATGGGGGTTTCCTGGGAGCAGTGAAGTTCCAGCCCCTTCCACTAAGATGAGAATCTGGAGAACACGCTTTTTTGAAGATTAAAACAGCGTCTCTCGCTAATCAAAGTTTGTGCTTCGTGCTTGACATGTCATGAAGTTTCATATGAACTTTATGTTCCAAATTTCACCGTGTATAAATAATCACGCAAATAAGTTGAGTTCATTTACGTGCCCATCACATCCCCTGTTCTGTAAATCTGCCTCATTATGCTTTTTAACTCTTCAGCCCAAGCTTCTGCTTGTGTGCTAATAATTATTGTGTACATATTTCAAAAGATCAAACATAATGATGAATGATTCTGATTTCTCTTTCGTGGCGCCTTTGCTCCTTCTGTCCTTCACGTTATATAAAAGCATCAAATGCATAGTAATTTTTTTTATAATAAAAATAACGATAGTTGAATATGTATATATTTTTGGCCAAGAATAACGTTACCTAAATAATCTTTATGACTCAATATTAGCGAGTTAGGTCCTTTAATTTTAGTACACTAATATTTTGACCAAATTCAAGTGCGCATCACCGTTGCTTGTGTCATTGACGCTGTGAGATGGGTGGTTTCTCGTTGAAAGGGATGGGCGCTACCTGCCCTTGCTGTCCGGTAATGATCCCAAAGATGAGAAAGGCACAGAGAAATAATGGGGCAATGAAGACTGAGATTCTGTTATATGTTAAAAGACTGTCATGGCGTAACATAAAGGAGTCTACATACATGTCAAAGAAATGGTTTTGAAGATACAACAGATAAATATACACGGACATTGTTATTTTGGAGGATAAAGACGCATGGTGCAGTGCATGGAAATTTCCTATTCTGTGTTTGTAAGAACGACGCCAAAAAAAGCTTAAGTTGTCAGCAGTAGCACTCAGCAAGACAACAATCGGAGACGATAGAATGAGTTGGATAGTAAAGCATGGGTCTACGTTGTTAGACTTGGAGCATGTGTGTGTTAAAGTAGTTTAACTGCCGCTTCACTCTTCCCACTCCATACTCACCTAATCCCTGTCTTCTAACACTTTGTCTTCCTTTCCTATCATGTGCTTCCTTTCTCCTTTTGCCCCCACAGGGCGACAATGAGTAGCTTCCAATGTAAAATAACAAAAAGTGACTTCTCCATGTAAGCAAAGCTAGAATCTTTCTAGAAAAGCAACACCCCAGAAATTAAAAAACAAATAAACCCAATGATGAGTAGTTCTGTAATTGACAACTCCGGGCAGAAAATGAACCATCATGCTAAAATAATGGATCACGGTACATTAGTAAACAGTACGTAATATGGAACATTGACTTGCAGCTGCAGCTTCTTTTCTCTATTCACAAATCTTATTCACTCCATCAATTTTCGCCAGTAACCCCAGCAATTAAATAAACGAATAAAAAGGCATAAACATAAATATAAATATAAAAATAGAATGCAGAAAAAAACTGTATGATTTGGAGATCGGCATGATGCTTAGTTTAGCCCCTCCATTAGTTGCACTGAGAAGATGGCCTCGATTTCTGATTCCCGGCCTTCAGAGGGCAAGTGGTCTCTACGGGCGGGACCATGCAATTATACTGTAGACACAAGGAGCTGCTTAGAGGAATCTCAGCCGTCGGACTGATCGCTATCCCCGTCAGAAAATTGTGCTGTAAGTAGAGGATCTGTATGGTCGCATCCAATAACCGATCCGCGAAGCTGCTCGGAACCTGACCCGTGAACCGGTTGTTGTTGAGGTATAGATTTTGTACTGTTGAGAACATGGGCGACACTTGGCCCGACAACCGGTTGTAGCTCAGATCAACGGTTGGGATTTTCACCTGATCAACCGGTTGGACTACTCCCCAAAAATCATTCCTTTCTAATTGTAGATTGGTGAGCGGAAAAGAGAATATCCGACCCGGAAGGATGCCCGAGAATTTGTTCAGGCTAAGATCCAGATAGTTCAATTGGTCCATCCGGTTCAACAGCCGATCCACTGGCCCACTCAACTGATTCCACGATAGCGATAGATACTGGAGGGAGGCCGGGAGAGAATCGGGAGCCAGCGAACCGGAGAGAGCATTGTGCTTCAGGTCGAGCCGGGTTAGCGTCTGCGATGCAAACTTAGGCACCGAACCGGCAAGGTGGTTGTGGCACAGGATCACATTGTTTAACCCCGGTAATGCTCCGATCGACGGAGGAATGATTCCGGTCAACTGATTGTAGCTGAGGTCGAGGGTTTTGAGATTGCGCAACTGACCGAGGGTACCCGGAATCTCACCAGAAATGAAGTTCCGGCTGATGCCGAGGAATCTGAGGCTCTTCAAGTTAGATAATGTCAGTGGCAGAGAGCCGTATATCCTACCTGGAACTACCGTGAACTCGGCGAGAGAAGATAGCCTGCCGATGGCTGGGTCGAGCTTGCCGGTTAGGCCAGGGGCACCGGCTCTGGGATCCCCGAGATTGAGAGTAATGACCTTATCGGAATCACAGTAAACGCCGGCGAAATTACATGGGTCGGAAGTGAAATCCCAAGAAGAAAGGAAACTGGATCCCGGCATGTCTTGCAGAGCCTTGCGAATGGATTGCAGAGCCAAGAAATCAACAGGGTCCAAAATGGCACGCACATGTAAATGACGTTGTGTCTGTATCAAACACATGAAAAGCAGCACGTATGAACCAATGCCACACCAGGATGCCCTTTGATCCGCCATGAAGGGAAAACTGAAGCTCCAGTCAAAGAAAGTAATGAAAGATGAGGGGGTCAAAAGCGTAACGTGAAAGAAGAGGGAGGGTTCGATGGATTTTTATAAGGGAAACAAAGGGAGCTTTTTTGGAGGCAGAGAACGCTTTTCCGTGAGAAGAACCTACCGGTTTCTCGTGGGAAACGGCGTGAAAGCTTTAATGGTGGAACTATATATCAGCATGAAACACAAATAGCCCGGGCAAAGATTACAGAGGAAGAATTTCGTAAACAGGAAAACGGGTTAAACAGAGAAAGAGATGGGAAGAAAGAGTGAGAAACAGATGGCTTGAAAGAGAAGCAAATGCTGAATCTTTTTCCTTTGTGGTACCACTCTCAATCGCTATGCTTTTTCATTATTTTGGCTTCTCAGAGAAGAAGCAATGACTACCCCAGACGTTGATACTAACCCCGATTCTCTTTCTCCCTCTATATATCAGCAGCAACTCCGAGATAAGTTTCAGGCAAAATGGCAAATACAGATACTTTAATCGTATAGTGATTTTAATAATGGCGTGTTTTTTTGTTTCTTCACAAGGCATAGGCTGGGATCAAACGGTTGTCCGAGCCTACGTGGGCTCCAGACCTGAGATCTGGACGACAGCTCATGCGGTTCCACGCGGTGGTTCGGGTGCAGATCACGTGACCACGCACGCAGTCTTGTTCCTCCAAAAGCATAAACGACGGCTTTCTTGAAATTTTAGTGGGTCTTAGCACCCGTACTCGTAGCCTTCCCTTCCATACCATACGTTGAATTTTTTAAAAAAAATATTTCAATTCTGCCCAAATGCCACATGTTGATGGCACGTGTCAGACCCCTTTTTTTTTCCCACCCCCAAAACAAATTCCAGGACTAGGCAAAGCTGTCACTTGTCCTCTATCCACCGATATTGACAAAAGAAAAACAATAGTAAAGCGAAATGTGATATATTTGTTTTGCTTAAAGAAATAATTTGTGATTAATAATATAATACAAGCGCAGAGTTAAATGAAAAGAGGTGGGTGAGCACAGAAAGTAAGCGGGGGTCGGGTTTTGATGTGGTAGAAGGCAAAAAAAAAAAAAAAAGAGGCAAAGGCGTAGGTAATGCGTGAGGATGGGGATGGGTATTGGGTAAGAGACAGCTAGCGATGCTGTAAAAGAATAGAAAGGCGAGACGTGGGTGGTGGTATTGTCTTCTCTTGTTGTTTCTTGTGTGGACTGGACTGGACTGCCATTCTCTTTTATTTCACCAGTCAATGGACCCAGCTCAGGCTCCCACTCACGCACTTCTTGTGCATTTTTCTCTCTGCCAAACCTCACCCTTTCTCTGCCGCCTAGCTGTTTCTGTACAACTTCACACTTTTAATCTCCTCTTCTTCTTTCTCATATGACATTTAAACTAAATAAAAACAAGCAAGAAAGAGAAATTTAACCACCCCCTTTTGGTTTGATTGCAAGGTAACTTGAAGCTGAAGTTAGCCCCTAATAGACACACAGGTTAGAAAGAGATGTGTTTCAGTTGGAGTCAAAGATATGGATTGTTGAAGCTTGTCTACCCTTTTTAACCAAATACCATGTGACACAGAACGAAAGTCAACATTTAACAGAATCACACCAACCATATCAGGTGCTCCCAAGCGTACTTGAGCAAAGTTTATTTCATTTCCATTTTCTTTTCTGCACCTTTTTCTTTAGTTTTACTTGCTTCCGCTGTGATAGAGTCCCCAGCAAGCCAACTTCTCTAATAATCCATCTTACTTAACATCTTTTGCCCCAGCAGGCTATTACGTTGAGCCCAAGTTATTGTTAATATCAAATCTGAACGATGACGACCTGCATAATGATATTTCCTTCCACTTCGTCAAACTCATGAATTATGACTGTGAGAGAACAAGTGACTATGGTCCCAAAAATTTAGAGACGAACAGTCATAGTACTATCGATAAACATATATAATCAAAATTACTTGAACTGCTCCGTTCCTAATTTGGCAGAATAGAAATCAATGAAGGCAGCTCTCAGAAACAGTTCGAATGGCCCCCCTTTTGTTCATTAAAAGAAGTGTGGAGAGGTGTAAGGATCACACCAACTCCAACAAAACCAAAGCCCCCACTCTTCTTCTTTTTTTTCTCTCAAAATTTCCTCGCCTAGTAAATGACCTTCAATTATGGAGGTTGAGGTAGCCTGATGAATAGTCATTGCACTATATATAGGTCTATTTATTTTCCCTCAACGTCCCTACAAGATTCATCGAGCACGCGTATTATAATTTAAACTGTTATGCCGTCTTTTTCATATTTGCTACGCTACCATGATCGCGCATAGGCTGATCTTCAAGCCATTGCAAAACTAATCAACCATTATCCATACAAGGAAATTGTTGGGGGTTTCTTAATTAAAGTTCCTATTAAGACTCCAAATTCGATGCATCAGGTAACAAGGCTTATAATAATTGAGTCATTCCATATTACCACTGAGTATTTGGTCTGTTACACACATGGACCCGGCGTACATTGTCTTCACCTGTTTTCCATATATGCCATTCAGATCTGCAACCTCTTGCCCATCTATTTTATGCGTCTCAAGTTACATGAAACTGAACTCGAAGAGGCTTTAAACTACTACCTCTTATCCTTAATACAGGACCTCATTTGATTTTTATTTTGGTTATAAATATAAGACCCTCAATCCACTTTGTTTTTAATATTTATGTTTTTTTTTTTAAGATAGTCCTTCGAACAATAGTATTCTAGCCAATACATTTAATTAGTAAGGATATTTTAAGAAAGACAACACCTATTTACAACAAATAACCAACTTAACTTTTTTCCTTAATCTTCTTAAATTAGTCAACTAATTCTTATAATTAAAACCAGAAGTAGTATGTAATATAATAATGACAAAGCAACTGTGCTCTCTTTTTGCAGAGAAGTCCAAACTTTTGTCTCTGCCTAAATAATAATTTTGCCCAAAGATTTACTTAATAATATTTGAAAGTTTAAGAATGGAAGGAAATAACGGAGACTAAAATATCTCGAAGAAATTATTTGCCACAGTCGTGTGATTAGTTCAGTATATAATTTGAAAACTTACAAATTACCCGGCTTTCATATGTCGAGGCTGGGTTATAGTCTAATGGATGTCATGCTATTCTCCTAAACGTCACGTACACATGAGCGCATCAGGCCCAAACTCCTTTCTGGCCGAAAAAGGCCCAAACTCCTTATATTAGGGAAAGTTGTCATGTACTCCTCCTGTTGTACAACAGAACTGCCCGAATGGATGCGGAATGGCTTGCTACAACGATTGACTTGAAAGTTGAAACTTGTATGTAATTCAATTTACATGAATTAGCAAACTCATAATGAATACGTCTGTGTCTTCCTATGGTGTCTTAGCTTTTTCCATACACTTGACATACACATGTTTGATCAAGAAGCTAGGGAGGGCAGAGAAGGATAGAGGAAGCTGATGTTCAATTCGTTAGGGCTACTACTCAGAATGGAGGAGCTCTTCCTCCAGGACTTTACGAACAAACGAAAGTCGAGTCTTCTTCATGTGCTTGCAGCCGCTAAGGTTGCCGCTCAGAAGCTGCACAACCTGCACCAATATCTCACTTGCTAAATCAACTTTTGTGAAAAGCACTAGATTTGCTCATATCTCACTTCTAGAACACTGAATGAAGAGCATATATACAAGTTTCGTTGAAATTTAAGGAGAAAATACCTGTCTCATGGAGGGCCGACGAATTGCGGATTGTTGGATGCACAAAGAGACTACCAAGAGCGCCAAATGAATCTGACGACAGTCATAGTCTTGGCCTAGTGAAGGGTCAACCAACTCCCTAATATCATTCTTTTTCAGCAATGGTCTTGCCTGAAATGAAGTTAACATAAAGGGGAAAACATACTGATGCGGTCAGTATTCTATTCGCCGCGTACGAGGAGGGGGATCTGCGTTGAAGCCAGATAACATCCATACCCACAAAACAAGGCTTTGCTGTGAATAATCAAGTGCTCGCCGCCCAGTGACCAATTCCAAAAGCAATACACCGAAGGCATATACATCTGTTTTCTCGTCTACTATGCCATGAAGCAAGTATTCTGGAGCAAGGTAGCTGTGACAATCCAGATGGGAATTTTTAGTTTTAAATTAAATTTAAAACCATGTTTTGTAACGTAACGGGCCAAAGAGTAATTGGAAAGGTCACAATTCACAAACCCAAAAGTCCCTTCAAATTTTGAAACGGTGTGATGAGTCCAATTCTCCGGTAGCCATTTTGCCAGCCCAAAATCACAAATCTACAATATAATTTCGCCAATCAAATTCTGGAAGTTAACCGAGGATAGACTGTACATTAGACAACAGCAGTACTTCTTTTTTGTGCAAGCTACGTTGGTCAAGAGTAAAATATAGAAATAAAGCACGCCGAGCACATGCCTGAGGTTCAAAGTCCTTCATAAGCAAGATATTTGCAGCCTTTATATCCCTGTGGATAATTCTCCTATGACAACCCTCGTGAAGATAAAGTATACCTTTAGCCGTTCCCAACGCAATTTTGTGCCTTGCGCACCATGGTAGTTTCTCCTTCGAACCTTGCGCAAAATCCCAAAAGATAAACAAATTGAAATTGAAAAGGTCAGTGAATTCGGGTCTAAGAATTGGTAACACGGGAAATTCATGACTGAGAATTGTGGGCATACCATAAAGCAACGAAGTTAAGCTCCCCTTTTCGGACAATTCGAGGACAAGATGCATTCCTCCTTCCACTCCATAGCCAACCAACTTAGAAGTATTGGGATGGTTCACATGCGCCATTATGCCCAGTTCTGATAAAAAGTCCCCTATGATCTCATCTGGGGTTCCTCGAGTTAGCCGTTTAATTGCCACCAGTTGACCATTTCGCAAACACCCTTTGTAAACTTCAGCATAACCTCCTTTTCCAATCAAATTCTCTGCACCAAATAACGTAAAATTTTACAAGACTATCTCGTATTATTAACAAAGATAACTCAGAGGCGAATTACATACTCTGGCTGAAATGATTGGTTGCCATTTGAATGTCATGGTAGGAGAAGATCTTGCATGGTAATCTGTGGGGGGATGAATCTGCATCAATGTAATGATTTGGCAGTGTAGTCTCCCTTGTGCCACGACTGAATCTCCTGGAGAGCTTGAGAACACTCAGAAAATGCAATGGGGCTATAGGTTTCTTTGATCTGGTCCCCAACGACTGAAGGAAACCGGGCCATCTAGAAGCAGGTGTTGACTTATCGTCTTCAGAGCCAGAACCCACCGTGGGTTCTTTGGAATAGGAGCCACTAGTTTCTGACTCTGGACTTCCAAAATATTCCTCCAGAACTCCAACGGGAGAATCTACCTTCTCATTCATTTCTTTTTGTTTTGGAGACCCAAAAAAGCAAAAAACCTACTCACCTTCTACTCGCCCTGAGTTTGGTTCAGAAGGCAGAACAAAATGAGGAATTCGAAGCCACTCATCAGACGGAAAAATGGAAAGGCAACCGACAACTATACTGTGCGAGAAAATGGAAACCACTAAGAACCGCTGTATTCGAGAAAAGAAATACCACGAAATACAGGCTTCCAACGGACGCTAAACTATCAGAATGGATGCTCAGAAAATATCAAAGAAATAGCGTGGAAGTAGAGGGAAGAGGAGAGGAACAGGGGAGGGCAGAGCAGTAAAAAGCAGAGGACAGAATCAGAGACGCAGACGTGATAAGTTCATTGCTTGGCCTCCCCGCTTCAACAAACAACAATCACTCTCCTTTTCAATGTTGCAGGCTCACAAGTCCACGTCCTGATCTCAAACATGTAAAAAGGAATTATTTTGGTTAATTTCGGATAGAAGATGGAGGCGTGGTAACGAAAAATGGAGAGTTACGTTGACGATACCGTCGGTTGAGGTAGAAAATTAGGAAGGAAATTAGAGTTAGGGTGTGGTGAGGTCATAAATGGGGGTAAGTGTCCGTGCAGGGGTGGCTGTGTGAGCTTCACTGTCAGAAAGTACGGTGCTTGGCAATGCTGACACTTTGCTTCGTCTCTCAACATCTGTCCTCTCCACACTCCACCATCAACATCAACCTTCCCCCCTCTCTCACAGGGCCAGGGAGCCAAAAAGATTTGAATTTCTTGTTTTTAATTGTAAATGTAGCCATGTAGGCGACAAATTAACGTACGCACTACATTGAGATGGAAGAATTTTCTGCTGGTCAAAAAAAAGATGGGGGAATTTTTTCAATCATGCTTATATTTGGTCCCAGGAAAAAAAAGGATGCCAGGCTCTTAGGACTTGGAAGCACTTAGGTTTATGAAATGCCTAAAATCCAATTTCGATTTCTCAGGTTTTACTCATTCAGGAAGCAATCATAATTATGAAATTAATTAGAAGAACATTTAAGATCGCGAGGCAGTTTCAGTTTATGCGTGGCCACTGGCCATGTCGAAATCGTCGTCGCCATTATTAGCGCTATTAATTATGTGAGGGACCTTATTAATTAACACTTTATCATTGGCCATTAATTAAGAAGTCACCCTCCCCCACAAAGCTAAGTTTTCCACCATTTACATTGGTAACCTCCTCTAAACCTAACGTGCAAATTGATGTATGGACTCTCAATCAATTGCCACTTTGCTTCGTAAATCTCCTCACAAACAGCGTAACATACGTTTATTTCCTATGCCAATCGTCCTATCCCACCATCCCATCATATTTTAAGTATAGATACTTCAATCTAATTCGTTGGCGTGTTTTATGACGCAGTCGCTATATGCAAAATCCAAATTGAAATTATCTGAGGGGGACCAAATTTAATCATGCTGATCAGATAATAATCATACCTGCACCCTGTATAAATCTCTCCTCGTTTTATCACGCCATCTAGTTGGTATAATTTATCATCATCTAATTAAGTATTTCTGCTTTTCTTTATGCATGGACGGTAGTGTCTTTTTCTTGCACTCATTAATATAAGCGACAGGTTGAGATATCAGATAACTTTCATTTAGAAACCAGAAAGTGACCCCCAATATATGACGTCGGACAGGTTGGTGTTTAAGCACGTCGTCAACGTTCATTTGGTATTTTGGTACCGGTTGGTGATTTCTTACCCATCTCACCACAGAAAAGCCAGATTTTCCCGTGTTCAGTACCATGATCTTGTATCGCCACCCAATGCCCTTAGTTTCATTTTCTCCCTACATTGTCAGTGTTGGTTGAAATTCTCTATCAGACTTAACACGACGCATAACGGTTTAACGACCAATAAAATGACCGGATTCCATTTTTAATATATTTCCCCTTTACCAACAACGAACTTAATGCAATGGTGAATTTTAGTCCCAATGGGAAAAAAGTCCTGATTTTTTCGATCATGTTTTCTTTGACAATTTGTTTATGGACCAAATGTACGATGGTTTGTTGACCAGCAAACTGATTTAATAAGTTCATTTAATTTTCCTGACAACCAGAAGCCAAGAAAACGCACACGCTGTGGACTCAGAAATCTCATATACATGCAACAGTCAAGCAATCGCAAAATCCAAGGGCCACGAAGCGTGAACAGTGTTTATTGCATTTGCACTATATTTTGTGCATGGCCCGAGCATAAAAGTTCTTCTTCTCCGCCATGCCTTGAGAACAGAAGGGAGGACATGCGAAACTGATTCTAGAGCAAGTAAAACAGTGTTTGAAAACGAGCAGCAAGTGTGAATATTGAAATTTGAAGTGTGAATTCACAACAAAAGTGAATGATTAAAATTTGAAGTGCGGTTCACAAGAAATACAAAAGATTTCACAACTCAAAATATAAATGTTTGAATGTGAATGAACTTGTGGATTCTCTTATTAGTTTTATAATGTTTATGTTTCGTATGAATCATTGAATTTTGATTGTAAATAGCTGAGTTTTTATTATAAATTGTTAAATTTTACTTATTCATTCACATTCAAACATTTACATTTTGAGTTGTGAATTTCTTTTTATTTTTTGTGAATCACCGAATTTGGGTTGTAAATTCATGAATTTTTGTCGTAAATCTTCAAATTTTACTTGTTCATTCACAATTAAATACTTGCATTTGGGGTAGTGAATTCCATTATGTTACTTACAAATCGCTAAATTTTTGTTATAAATTACTAAATTTCATTTGTAAATTGTTGAATTTTATTTGTTCACTTACACTTGGACACTTAAATTTGTCTTATTATATGTTATATATATTTTTCTTTGCATTACATAATTAAATGGTTTGATTGGCTTAATAGTCATATTACTTTTAGTGTGTCAAAAGATCATGGGTTTAAACCTTTCCCTGACCAGTTTATTTTAAAAAAATATCATTCGACCAATTATAGTGATAATTTACATTTATTTTTTAAAAAAATAAAAATAAAAGTTATTATTGTAATCTTGCTATTAATTTTAATTTTATTTTGGTTCAAAGAGGGGTTGACTGAAATTTTGAAATGTTAAGTGTTGACTGATATTAATCGGCTACAATAGTCCTTAAATAAATTTTTCCCCTTATTTTATCATAACTAGACCAGAAGCTTTGGGGTTTCCCCTTCGTGCATTTTATATTCACTTTTTTGTCCCAAAGCAGTGGATGGGAAGAAAAGAAGGGTTTTAGGAAGGTCAAAACACCATTTTTGCAACGCGTCGAGTTTTTGGAAGCATCCTTTTTAGGGTTAGGTATTCCTGCAATTAACATGCCTTTCTTGGTGCATAAGCGGTAAGTACCTCGTCCACCATCGTCAACATGGTACAGCTCCTCGCCCGCCATGTCTCTTTCCAACTGTTCAATTTCAAACTCCCTCTTCTATCAACGCATTCGCTGCACTCGTTCTCACCCTTCCACTTCTTTGACTCTGTAATGCCTCTTTTTCAATGCCACCGTCATCAATGTCTCTTTTCTTCCTCCTCCTCCTCCTCCTCGCTTTCTCACGGCCTCACCTATCTGCAAACAACGCGCCTTGCCCCCTCAAATTCACCATCCTTCGCGACGTCACCGGCAGTGTCAGACTACCTCGCGATCCCTCCACCCACTGCCAGTACGTCCGCAATGCTCTCCATCTTGTTCAATCCGATTATCTCCGCCGCTCTGGCTTCTTCCTTCCTCCCCTCAACTCTTCTGACTCCTGTTGGAATGATTTCCACTCTCACACTCGTCAATTTGACTCCAACTTTGATATTCGTTTCTCTTGTGGATTTCGAACCAGCTGGATCTCCCAGGGATGCATGAATATCACTACCCGAAAACAATTCGAAGCCTTTGTTTCCGAGCCGGTTCTTCAAGATGTGCAGTCGAGTTGCAGTCACTCGCTTGCGCATAAATCCCCTTGCTCTCTTTGTATTACTAGCCTGGCCAAGTTGTCCGCTTTGTACTTGAGTGGACCGTCGACTGGGAACGTCTCCAATTGCAGGGACTATTCATCAATTTATGCCGCTGCTTTCGTCAATCAGTATGGTCCCACCGACACCGGGACTGCTAAGTGCTTATTCTCCACGGATCTTGAATCTGCGAGCTCCAGTCGCAGGGTGGAGCACATTGTTATTGCGCTTGCTTTCGTCGTTTGTGTGTTGGGTTTGTTATTCGTGATTGGTGGGTTCTGGCTTTGTCGGAGATTGAACAAGAATAATAAGAGAATGAGAAAGTACAATATTAGCAGAACTGAGACGGTGCTCAATTCTGGGTTGAATTCCTTGAATGAGAGCACCACCTTGATCAGGTTCGCATTTGATGACATTAGGAAGGCAACTAGGAACTTCAGCCTGGACAACTTAATTGGGAGAGGAGGATACGGGAACGTGTATGGAGGCGTATTACCTGATGGGAGTGAAGTTGCAGTGAAAAGATTCAAGAACTGTTCGGCTGCAGGGGATGCGAGTTTCACTCACGAAGTTGAGGTCATTGCAAGCGTGAGGCATGTAAACCTTGTCGCCCTGAGAGGCTATTGCACTGCCACAACTAACTTAGAGGGTCACCAGAGGATTATTGTCTGTGATTTGATGAAGAATGGGAGTCTTCAAGATCATTTGTTCGGTTCTTCGGGGAAGAAACTCAGTTGGCCGACCCGTCAAAAGATTGCACTGGGCACTGCAAGAGGATTGGCTTATCTGCATTACGGGGCCCAGCCAACCATCATCCACAGGGATATAAAAGCCAGCAATATACTTCTGGACGACAAGTTTGAAGCAAAAGTCGCGGACTTTGGACTTGCAAAATTCTACTCGGAGGGAATGACGCACATGAGCACTAGGGTAGTTGGAACTATGGGGTATGTTGCTCCAGAGTATGCATTGTATGGACAGTTAACGGAAAGAAGTGATGTTTTCAGTTATGGTGTTGTGCTTCTTGAACTCTTGAGTGGGAGAAAAGCTCTTCAAATCAACGACGATGGCCAACCCTCTGCTCTCACTGATTGGGCCTGGTCACTGGTTAGAACAGGTCGACCTTTGGACGTAATTGAAGATGGGATGCCAGAAACTGGTGCACCACAGGTTATGGAGAAATATGTGTTGGTTGCTGTAGTTTGTTCTCACCCACAGTTATATGCGAGGCCGACAATGGACCAGGTGATGAGGATGTTGGAGTCGGATGAATCAGTACCAGCTATTCCTCAGAGACCCATTCCTCTGGTTGCTAGGAGGACTGATATTGAGAGAGCTATCAGCAGTTGTACATTTGAGGGTGACCATCATTCTTCTTTTAATTCTAAGAATGAAAATGAACCAAGTTGAGGATCCAGAATCATGAGTGTATATAACTGTACTCCCCGGGTTGGTTTCGATGTGATTAGTTTTTTTCCTTTTTTTTTTTTTCCTAATATAATATTGGATTGCTGGTTGCCGGAAGCATTGTATGTAGAGAAGGCAAAACATGTGCTCTTATAACTCTAATGGAAGCAAGAGTCGGCTCTTTCTTTGTCTTTGGTCATTATATTCTTCCCTTTTCATGGGCTCATTAATTTCAGGGTTGTATAATTCACTTGGAGTTAATTTATCATTTTGGTAAAAATTTTCGATGAAGGCGTTCAGCCGAGCCGGCTGCTTTATTTTTCATCGAACTGTCCTACTGATGCGATGCAGCAGAGTCTATAAACAGGGCGGATGCGTAGAGCCTTCTAGGCCAAGAAGACCGGCCTGTGAATGTGTTATTAGAAGAGGCTTTACGATTTATTATGAAGGTGTCTTTTTCATGATCATCTATAGGGTCGGTTCTAACAAAATGGATTAAAATTAATGCTCGAATCCTTATAAGAGAAATCTTTATATTTAGTATACGATAGTGTCTCAAATAAGATTATTTTTAGTAAAACACACCTTATAAAAATATTTGTTTATTTATTTTTACTATGTGCTTCTATATGTGACCATGTAAGTGTCTCTTTATAATGAAGGAGGAACAGGTTGGGTTGTGGGCTGGTGCAGATTGCCTTCTGATCAGGCTTAATGGGTCTGTTCTTCTTTTTTAATAGAATATTTAGATAAAAATCAAATTATAGTTTTAAAAATAATGTTGCAATATATAAAATAAATATGTAAAGAAATTTATTTTAATTTATAAAAAAATATTTTTAAAAAGTATTTTTTATCAATTCCAAACACCCCTCAAATGTATACTTGCGCATGCGACCCGACTTGTCTTCAGTTCACTCCCCCCGGGGGGTGAAGGCAGTTAATTAAGAATACGATGATAAGTTATTGGCAAATTGGCTTTTCCAAACGACAGGTCAACCTAAGTACTAACATGGTTTTTTTTTTTTTAAATACATAATGTACTAACATGTCTTAATTCTGAAGTCTTGAAAATAATAGTATTTACATATAACCAATTGAAGATGGGAGAGGCTGGCCCGTTGACATGTTAGTGGGTCTGTTTCATCCCTGACCACAGAAAGTTTATGTTGCACTTACACAACACTTGCTCACCTACCAGCTTATTTTATGCTACTAAAAGGATGTTTAGATGAAAACCAAATCATGATTTTAGAAGTAATTTTACGGTTTAGGAAGTAAATATGTAGATAAGTTTATCTCGATCTGTGAAAAAGTACTTTTTAAAAGCACTTCTCATGTCATCCAAACACCTCCTGAGTCACAAACAACGAGTTCGCGCTCATTACATAATCTATGCATGGGATGACGAAATTAATATGATAAAGAGACAAAAAGTAATAATGAACTCCATCACTCTTGATAGAGGACTGGGCCCTCTTACGACGAGGACGAAGAAAATTTGCCCTGTTCGCGGCCCGGTCTATCTTCATCAAGGACTTTTTTTTTTTGGCTGGGCAGAAATTTGGAGTTTGCTTGAAAATCAAAAGAATACAAAACTTGCACACAAGCAGACAAGTACCTCATCCCCGTAGCTAGGCAATCCTTTTTAAAAAAAAGAAGAAAAAGAATCCTTTTCAATTACAGGTGATTAATGTTCTGGTGCTGCGTCATAGTCATTTTGTACGGACACGACAATCTTCCCCAGAATAACATGCCAAAAAATAAGCTGTCGTTAGGATTAATAAAGAATGCAGGTAACATGACTGTTCTGTTGTTCTTTTGTGCAGCCTTTTAAAGGCGTTATTTTCCTCAAGCTTCGGCTTGCCTTTCCATGTTAAAAAAAAAAAAAAAGAATGCAGGTCCAGTCCTTCAAAAATACATGAACAATCACATAAACAAAGAGATTGCAAATGCATCTTCAGACTTCATCGGCCTACTTTTTTAAGTCCAATTTTCAGATCTACGTTTTAAAAATAGAGGGAGTTTTTTCACTCCAAAAAAGAAAAAGGAGGGATTTTAGTGCAAAAGAGGCTTTTGGGTTTAACTTTATAAAACCCGAAAAAGTGAGACTGGGCTTAAGCGTGTCGTTTGAGCTTCTTTTTTTTTTTTCATATTCAAATTTCCAAGTCTTTAAAAGAGTTGATTATTTTATTTTTGAACGATAATTGTTTTTTGGCCAACTTTGAATGATAAATATGAAAATTGAAGAAAGAATATTTAATCTTATATTTGAAACTTATACACGAAGTTCTGAGTTAATACAACTTTTTAGTCTTTCACTTATTTTCATTTTGATTTTAGTCCCTCAAATTTCAAATTTTGGATTTTTATCTCTTAAATTTTTTTTTCATTTAAAATATTGGTCTCAACTCAATAAAAACTTGGATTTTTTACCTCTCAAGGGGTCAAAACTTGTGATTTAAAATTTAGGAACCAAAATTAAAATGATAACAAACTTAACAGACCAAAAATTATATTAATCCTGAAATTTTCACATCCAATCAATAGGACATGACCCTTTTATAGAAGTTTTGGCAACCCATTCAACTGTTAAGGGCATGTTTGGAATAATTTATAAGTAACTTTTCAAACGTGATTTATAAAATATAAGATAAATATATGAGAAGAGTTTTATCTTGATTTATATGAAAGTGCTTATAACCACTTTTGCAATATTGATGCAAATAAGCCCTAAGTTTGCTTTCAACACCCGAATATAGCAGAATATCATATCACCAGTTCAGAGATTACGAGGTTTATATTAATTTGAATCAGCGTTTTAAATTCCGATGAGAAAAGCATGAAAGTTTTAAATTTTACCATCCGTTATTTTAAATGACGTATAAAATAATAATATGTTCAACTGTCAACTTATAAAAGGTCCATTTAGATCAGAGATTGAAAAAAGTAGCTTATTCAAAAAGTAGCTTATAAAGAAGTAAAATTGTATAAAAGTTAAATTGGATAAGCTGAATTGTGTTTGGATTGGAGTTAAAAAATTTAGTTTGTAAAAGTGAGATTGGTAAAAAGTTGTTTGGATTATGATTGAGTAAGAGTAAGTTTATTTGTAAAATTGCCAAAAGGGGTATGAGTTTTAATAAATTATGAAACATGATTAAATTATTCATTTTTTTAGTTAATCATTATAATAATCATAATTCTAACCAATACACTTAATTAATAAGAATATTTTTAAAAAGATAATATTTATTTATTACAAATAACTAAATTAAATTTTTTTAATTTTAATCTATTATATTTGTTGGTTTTTAGAATAATTACTCACCCGTGAAGATAATTTTTTTTTTAGTAGGATGGTATCGCTGCCTCAGGGTATCCCAGTATAAACGGCCAGACTAATCCCAGGTGCACTCGCAGGTATCGAACCCATGACATGGTAGGGAAGGTGCCTTGCATTCCTGTTTGCGACCAGTCGGACCCGACCCTTGCAGGCGTGAAGATAAATATTTTTGAAGACACAGCATGACACGCGCATGTGCACGTCACCTTTGCACTCTCCTAGAGGCTGCTTCTCACTGCTCGCATACATAGATTGCAAAAAGCTCAACCCATCAACTTATCAAAACGCGAGATACAAACTCATTTTTGGTCCTGAAGTAAAATGGTTAAAAAGCTCTCTCAAACTGCCATCAGCTTAACCAAACGGGCTTATTATCAGTTTAAAGGGTGTTTGACAACATTGAGAAGCACTTTTTTGTAAAACGAAACAAATTTTTTTATATATTTATTTCTTAAACAGTAAAAACACTTTTAAAATAATGGTTTGATTTCCATCCAAACACCAGTCACTTTTAACCCAATAACTACTCATCCACTAAAAAGGAGAGGTGAAATGACAGATTAAAAAAAAATTAAATAAATTATTATCCCCACGATATGTAATTAAAGATGCACTTCAGTCGAATCCTAACGTCTGGGGAAGTGGGAAGATGATGTTGCGGCATTTCATATCAGTAGCTCCCAAGATCACGTATGGTTAGTTCATTGCGCGGATGCCGGAAAGTTTAAGTTGCAATTACCGAAGTCCTCTGGCAGAGATCATCACCTTCTAATGAATTCAAATCTTTTGGTCTTCTCACTTATGGCCCACGTTGTTGTCTAGATCATTTTCCCCCCCTAGAAAATGATATTTTCTGGCTAACTAAATAAGCTTCTGATTATTCTTGAGAATTAAGAGAGAGAAAGTCTGATCCAACTGAGAGCCTCATTGAGATGGAAGACGATAGGGGACCCCGTAAGCTCCCACCAGATCGTCTGCAGGGTGAAATGGTGGAGATGCTGGAATCCCTAAAGACCATTCCGAGTACTTTAGATAGTGTGGGAACTGTGGTTCCGTCAACGTTTCCTGAGTTAAAGAAGAAACACACTGAGATGGGAGAAGGCAAAGAAGAGAGGGGGAAACTCCAAAGAGTTAAGGGCCAATATACTGGAGAAATCTCGCTTGCAGCAAGAGAGGAGGACTGGATGATGGACCAAGACTTGGACCCTGGTAGCCAAAGGGAGCAACCTCTATCATACAGGGAAGCTTTAAAGCCGAAGTCAGCAGCAAAAGAGAACGAAAGGGAGCAGTTTCATGAGGAGGATTGGGATGGAAGCTTGCTGCTAAGCAACAATGAGGAGATGTCGGATGGAGTGACGGTCACAGATTCTGACATGGGACCTAAAATCGACTTTTCTGAAAAAGAAAGAAGACGGCTTGAGAAAAGGTGGGACAATACACTGATAATAAAACTCCTTGGAGGTTCAATTGGTTTCATGCAAATGAGGAGGAAAGTAAAGCTCATGTGGGGAAAATCTGGGAATGTTGAACTGAACGACATAGGCAACGGGTTCATGACCGCCTCTTTCAGAAGTCGGGATGATTATTTCTTTGCGTTGGAAGGTGGTCCTTGGCTGATTCAGAATCACTACCTAACAGTACAGACATGGAAAAGAAACTTCAATCCTTGGAATGAAAAAATTCAAAAACTTGCCATCTAGGTTAGACTTCCAGGATTGCCGGGGGACTACTACGATAAGAAGTTCTTCTACAATCTTGGGAATAGAATCAGAACTGCCATTAAATAGACGAGATGACACTCACAAGAGCTAGAACCATGTATGCTCGACTGTGTGTTGAGATTGACCTGAACGCACCTTTGCTTCCCTCCTACTTTGTGGATGGAAATTGGCTGAAAATTGAATATGAAGGTTTACACATGATCTGTTTTCACTGTGGTAAATTTGGCCACAACGCCGAGAGATGCCCGTCAAGAATTTCGATGCAGAACCCAGAAGTGGCTAAGACAACTTCGGCAAAAGAATAGATCGTTAAGGAAGCGGAGGTTGCTCGTACACCACAGGCAAAAACTCCGGCAAGCCCGTTCGGAGAGTGGATGGTGGCACAAGACTCGAGGAAAGGCCGAAGGACAGGGAACAGAGAAAATAGGTCGGCCGAGGGACAGGGAAGAGATATCAGGAAGGAAAGAGTAGCCAGAAATGTTTCGAGATTTGCTATACTGGAAGCTGGGGAGGATAGCGTAGACTATGTCAGAGAAGTTGACAATGGCAATCGTGTACTGACTGATATCTCCAATGAGCCCCAATCCAGAGAGACCAATAAGAGAGAAAAGGCACAGTCAAAAAAGAAAAGTACAGAAGGGAAAAAAGAAACAGAAGCCAAGGAGTCGAAAGGGAAGGGACAGACGAAAGGGAATAGGAACAAGGAGACCATAGGGGGGCGGAATGCTGACCAGCATCAGGACACGGTAAGGGATCAGACCTCTGCAGACTTGATTAAAAATATAAATGAGACTGGAGGAAAAGAGGAGAGCATCAGAGCTTCAGGAGGCATGGGCTTGGGTCAGAATAGTGGGGGACGTATTGGGCCGAAGGAGGACAGAACTAGTAACAGTGGAGGAGAAATTCATAGTGGGCCTAGAAGTGTGCAAATAGGAAACATGAATAGTAAACAAATGGACCTTAAAACGGGACAAGAGGGAGCCCTAGTCTCTGAAGATATGGACCTAGAAGAAGGGAATCCACCCGATCCAGGAGACGGAGGGGATCTATCGGACCTAGGAGAAGTTGAGGCTCAGTTGAGAGCCCATGGTCAGGCTATAATAAGGAGCATAGAAGAGCAACAAGGCTCTCGGATGGAAGACTAAGCTGAGTTTGTAGTTCTTCCCTTTCCTTCTTGTTTAGTTTTTTTAATGATAGTAGTTTGGAATGTTAGAGGAGCAGCCGGTAAGGATTTCGGTAATGCTCTCAGAGATTTGATAAATAGAATGAGGCCTACCCTGGTTGTACTTTTAGAAACTCGTTGCAGCGGGGAAACAGCTCAGAAGACGATTAAGAGGCTGGGGTTCAAAAAGCAAAGGATTAGCGATGCGACAGGAATGTCGGGAGGAATCTGGATATTGTGGAATGATGATAAAATTGACATATCTATCCTTGAGAGTAATAAACAGTTCCTGCACGGGGAAGTAACAAGTATGGGGCAAAGAAAGTGGGCCTTCACAGCAGTTTATGCAAGCCCCAGGGAAATGGAAAGAAGAGAATTATGGGATAAACTAGAAGGTGTAGCTCAACGAACTAAAATCCCTTGGCTCTTAGCGGGAGATTTTAATGATATTAAGCATGAAAGTGAACAGAGAGGAGGAAACGGCCCAAAAGATAGAAGTTGCAGGACTTTCATGGATAATATTAATAGGTGCAGCTTGATCGACTTGGGCTCTGAAGGCCCTAGATACACATGGCGAGGACCTGTCACAAAGTTTGGAGGTAGGCTGTATAAGAGATTAGACCGAGCACTTTGCAACCAGGCTTGGAGAAACTATTTTAGCGAAGCCAGGGTAAGAGTGGGGCCAAGAGTGCAATCTAACCATCATCCTTTGTTCATCTATTTAACGGGACATCACAGCGACAGATCCAAAAGGCCGTTCCGATTCGAAGCCATGTGGCTCACCCATAATGAGTTCAAACAGTCCATTCAAGATGTTTGGAAAGATGGGATGGAAATTCCAAAGGACCTGAAAGGGCTGGAGGAGTACTTGAAGGAGTGGAATGTTAAGGTTTTCGGCCATGTTAAAGAAAAGAAGAAGGAGTTATTAAGAAGAATAACAGGTATTCAGAAACTCTCTGCTGTGCAAAATAATCGTTTCCTGGAAGATCTTGAGGTAAAGCTTCAAGATGAGTTACAGGAAATTTTGAAACAAGAAGAGATCTTATGGTTCCAAAAAGCAAGAACAAGATGGCTAAATGATGGGGATAGAAACACATCCTTCTACCATGCAAAGACCAACGTTAAAAGAAGAAGGGCTAGAGTATTAACCTTGAAAGATGATCAGAATAAAAGAATTGAGGGGAAGGAAGAAGTGGGCAAGCTTATCAATAGGTTCTTCCAAGATCTGTTCAGAGAGGAAATAACTGACAGAAAGTGGATACAAACTCGGCACGGCTGGCCAGAAGTTAACCAAGAAGAATGGAATCTGATTGGTAGTGAGATAAGTAACGAAGAGGTCAAAGAAGCCATGTTCTCAATCGGAAGTCTGAAAGCTCCAGGATCAGATGGATTCCCAGCAATTTTCTTCCAGAAGTGCTGGGATATAATGGGCGAAAGTGTGTGCAAAGCGGTGAAGAGCATGTGGATGGATCCTACCAAAATGAAATCGGTTAACTCCACCTTGATTACCCTTGTTCCCAAGGTAGATAACCCGGAGAGAGTGACCCAACTAAGACCGATCTCTCTTTGTAATGTCATTTACAAGTGTGTCTCCAAAATTCTGGTTAGAAGATTAAAGTTAATTATGCCAACAGTGGTGTCCCCTTTTCAAGTTAGCTTTGTCCCAGGGAGAATTATTCATGACAACATCATCATTGTTAATGAGATGATTCAATCCATGAGAAGGAAGAAAGGAAAGAAAGGATACATGGCAATCAAAGTGGATCTGGAAAAGGCCTATGATAGGATGAATTGGAAGTTTATTGGGAAAATTTTGGATGAAATGCATTGTCCAGAGGACACAAAGGCGAGAATTCTGGGCTGTGTTAAAACAGATAGTACCAGTATTTTATGGCATGGAGAGAGAATTGAAGAGTTTCATCCCACTCGTGGAATTAGACAGGGAGACCCCATTTCCCCTATCTATTTGTACTCGGAATGGAAAAACTTACCCATATGATCCTTGATAGAGAGAGAGAGAAACAGTGGAGAGGTTTGAGAGTAGGCAAAACAGGACCCCGTATCACACATATGATGTTTGCTGACGATCTTGTTATTTTTGCAGAGGCGAATCTGAAACAAATTGAAACTATCTCAAATTGTTTGCAGGAGTTTGGGGAAATCTCAAGACACAAAGTCAACCAGGAGAAAACAGTTATCTATTTCTCTCCCAACGTTCCGGTGCATACAAGAAGGGCCATTTGCTTCAGGAGTGAATTTAAGGAGGTTGCTGAGCTCGGAAGATATCTAGGGGCTAATATCACCCATCCAAGGAAAAGACGGACCCGTTATTCAAGCATCCTGGATAAACTAAGACAGAAATTGAGTGGATGGAAAGCCTCTAGTCTCTCTATGGCAGGAAGACTCACCCTGGTTAAAGCAGTAACCAGCTCCATGGCAATTTATCCAATGCAGCATGATAAATTGCCAAAGGGAGTGTTAGAAGAAATGGAAAGAGCGCAGAGGAGATTTATATGGGGGGAAGAAGGAAACAAACACACATGGCATGCAATTGGATGGGAGACGCTGTGTAGAGAGAAAACACAAGGAGGGTTGGGAATTAAATCAATGATAGGAATGAACGATGCCTTCATACATAAGCTGTTATGGCGTTATAACACCGAACCTAACGCTCTGTGGGTTAAGGTGTTAAAAGGAAAATATGGAAGAGGGTCAATCTTTAGGGAAAGGCTGTCTTCAAAGAACACAGATTCTAGGCTCTGGAAGGAAATGACCAGAGCGTGGGATGGCTTTGAAAGAAATGTTCTTGAGACCAGAAGTCCGAATCAGCAAGGAATAAAAGATCTGAAATGGAGGTTAACAAGCAATGGTGCTTTCTCCACTTCGAGTGCGTATCAAAATCTCCAAGGTACGCAACACTCGGCATATGGAAGACATTGGAAGATGATATGGAAGTTGAAAGTTCCTGAGAGGGCCCGAGTCTTCATCTGGAGAGTCCTTCACCAAAAGCTCCCCACGAAAGGCCTCACAAATAAATGGAACGGTAGCCAAGGATGGTGTGAGATATGTAACCAGGCAAAGGAGGACCACCAGCATGCCCTCAGAGACTGCTGCTACGCCGCTTCTATCTGGAGGAAATTAATACCGTGGCAGGCAAGAACTAAGTTCTTCAGACAAGGTTGGAGGGACTGGGTAACAGGGAATATCCTGGAAAGGAGACAGGTTTCAGATAATTACAACTGGAACGAGTTATTTGTAATGGGCGTATGGCAAATATGGAACTGGAGGAATCTACTGCTACACGACGAGGAGTTTGAGCTCCCTCTGAACCCAGAAAGAGTTATACACAATTTACTGCAAAACTATCATCACAAGTGGGGGGAGGCACTGATAGAGAGTCTGAAAGAGAAAGATAGGAATATCAAATGGAAAGTACCTGAAAAGGGGTGGTGTAAGTTAAACACAGATGCAACTGGACCAGAGCAGGGCATGAACGGATGTGGTGGAGTAATAAGAGGGGATTCTGGAGAATGGCTGGGGGGCTTTACGATGAAAATCAGACAAACAAGCATAACCAACGATGAAGCTAAAAGTTTACTGGTAGGACTGCAGGAATGTTGGAGACTGGGATTTAAGAAAGTTGAAGTGGAATGTGATGCCATTCAGGTAGTAGAGGCTTTAAATGATGATAAACCTTGCAACGAAAATATACGCATATTTGCTGGGATCCGAAGTATGATCCAAAAAGATTGGCATGTGAAAATTAAACATGTCTACAGAGAAGGGAACAGTTGTGCGGATCGATTGGCAATGCTTAGTCTCGAACAAGATGAACAGTGGATCCGATGGTCTTCCCCCCCAAGTACGCTGGAGAGAATTCTCAGAGAAGAAGCTACTGGGTCCATGTAGCTTTCGCCTTTTGTTAGTTTTATTTTTTTTGTCTTGGGCTTAGGCCCCTTCCTTCACCCAAAAAAAAAAAAAGCTTCTGATTAAGGGCGGTTTTGGGTTTTCAGTGAAAGCTCTTATCCACCTGAAGATTTTAAGAGGGAGTGCACAGTATTTTCTGATAGTATTTATAAAGTATTCCTAATATGTTTTACACAGATAAAAAAAAAACTTTAAACGTCGTTAACTCTCATTTAAAATTTAATAACTTTTAAACTTTATCCCTATTTAATATACATTATACCTTATATGATCAAAGTCAATACAATAATAAATGAAGGGTAAAATTGTAAATCCATACAAAAAATTTCTCTTAAAAAAATATCTTTCCGTAAATAAGATAATAGGAGTAATTCATAATCCGACTATAAAGAAAATTCAAGAAAATGTGTTCGATATACACCGCAGAGAGGAACGACAACGACCGCTCTGTCGTTTACCGGGCGGGAGATGCGTCTGGGCAAGATGGATGAATTGTAACTGAACATGATTCCAGATTGATGAGTAGATGACCCTCTGACGCGACCAGAGACAAAAATCGTAATTGTTTTGACTGGAATCTATAAAACCCGGGATAAATCATCCCCGGTTTTCCCCCTTCTTACTTTATCTGGAATAAATATCAATGGAAAGTACCCGATGGCAAATTGATTGATCGTAATAGAGTCAGAGCCGTGTAATTAGTATGTTAATATGTGAATAGTTAAGATTGAAAACGACCGTTTTCGTTCTTAATTAATATGGGAACCATTCTCATTGATTGGATCTTTTTAATGTCCATGTCAATTTTATCGCAAGAGTCCAGTTTAGATTTTTAACTTTATATAACTTTATACAGGGCTGTGTCATGAAAAGAATTGCCTCTGCTTCCACAGCCGCAAGCTTCATTGAACGGAAGTCTATCTTTTTAGTTCTGCCGCTTTTTGCCATTTATCCCATCGCAGGGATCAGCCAGCTACATATTACATACTCAAGCTGAGATGGGAATCAGGGAGGACATCGAGGGTGGGGTGCAGCAGAAAATTACAGATCCACTGATCAGGGAATCGAAGGCCGTGGCTACTGACGAGAGGAGCGATACTGCGCTTACAAGCACTGGACAGCCATGGATGGTGTACTTGGGTACCGTTGTCGCAGTCTGTGGATCCTACGAATTTGGAGCTTGTGTAACTGCTTACCATTCAACTGAGTTCTCCCCACAAATACAGAAGAAAAATATTTAAACAGAAATTGAGTACTAATTTTTGGCACGTATTGCACTGATATATCATTGTTTGTATGTTTGCAGGCCGGTTATTCATCGCCTGTTCAAGATGAGATCATAGAGGATCTCAATCTGTCTTTGGCAGAGGTAAGCCGCCATTAAGTTGAGGGTGAGGATGAGCAGAGAGAAACTGCAAGCTTTGTCTGAATTGGAACAATGTCACTTACACTAAAGTTTTGAAGCGAAGCTAAATTCTTTAGTTGCTACCCCATAATAAGTTGCTCGTCACCACCAGTTCAGTGCCTGCGATTCCAGTGCTGGAGGTGTTCTAACTCTGCTTTTCGGGCATTGATTGGTTGCAGTATTCACTGTTCGGATCCATATTGACTTTCGGCGCCATGATTGGTGCAGTTACTAGTGGGCCCATTGCTGATTTTATTGGACGTAAAGGGGTGAGTGCATTGATACTTCTCGGAGTTAATTGCTGCTGTAATTACATTTAGTTGCATTTATCTGGAACCCTATGAAACGAGATTAAAGTAAAACGTTGAATATATGCAGGCAATGAGAACGTCGAGTGCATTCTGTATTGCGGGGTGGCTTGCTATTTACTTCTCTGAGGTTCTTAGGGCCGATACTCTTTATTCTTTCACCTGAAATAATTCTCTAATTTATGGCGTAATACCTCCTGTCTCTCTTCCTCAACATAGGGGACATGGCCACTGGACATCGGGAGGCTCGCAACAGGATATGGAATGGGAGTATTTTCCTATGTGGTATATTTCAGTTTTATTTAATGAAACAAATCAGAGAATGTCATAAGACTACGAAGCCTATACTTTTGTCTCTAAAAGACTAACCAGGTCATTGATGACAATAAGGTACCAGTCTTCATAGCAGAAATTGCTCCGAAAGAACTCCGAGGAAGGCTCACTACTCTAAATCAGGTAGTTTTTTTTTTTGAAAAGGGGGACATCATAGTAACTTCCTGGATCATGGGAACCATATCAACAGTTGAAATATCTGAAGTAGCTAAAAAAAGCAGTATTTAACACGAAAAATCTTGTATTTCTTTGTTGCTGCAGTTCATGATTGTCACAGCGGTATCTGTGTCGTTTATTATCGGAACAGTAATTTCATGGAGGGCTTTGGCATTAACTGGTGAAATTTCTGCTCAGTCTTACAACGAGAAAAATGGAAAAGAAACTATACTTGCAAAGTTGAATTTCCAACTAAATGACCTAAGGACTCACTAGGGAAGTGACTGCAGGCCTTATTCCCTGTGCTATACTGCTTTTTGGTCTCTTCTTTATTCCGGAGTCTCCCAGATGGCTGGTAAGGAAGGGATTTATTGATCCATGATAGTAGAACGAGGTCTCATTTACATAGATCCATAACATAGAATATACAAAATGATGATTGCAGGCCAGGAAAGGAAGAGAAAATGATTTTGTGTCCGCACTGAAAAAATTTCGTGGCAAGGATGCTGACATATCTGAAGAGGCAGAAGAAATTCAGGTTTCGATATCCTAATATGATATTGTGTGATTGTGTTGTTAATCAAAATGTCAAAGACACGAGGCATTTTAAAAAATAGCGTGATTAAGCGGTCGTTTATGTCTCCGGAATTCACAGGATTACATAACAACTCTAGATCGACTCCCAAAACCCAGGCTGCTGGAATTGTTTCAGAGTAGATACTTGCGTTCGGTCACTGTAATTATGCCTTTCCTTAATCTAATTTATGATTATAAATGTGGAATACTGCTGTCATATAATTTCACTTTCCTAGAAAGTGAACAAAAATTACTTCATAACTAATGACCAGATAGGAATCGGTCTAATGGTCTGCCAACAATTCGGGGGAATCAATGGAGTTTGCTTTTATGTCAGCCGTATTTTTGAATTGGCAGGTATGGTTTGGTTTGCTGTAATTGTTCTTCTGCATCCTGTGTCTCTTTCTCCGCACAACATATCCTTCGGCATACAATTAACCTAAGTTTCCCGCACTCATCACCCTCTGCTGTGAAAACATGTCAGATAACCGATGCTTCATGCAAATTCATATTTTAATTTTGTTTCGGTTTTGATATCTGTGGATCATGCAATTATGTGGCAGGATTTTCTTCTAGCATTGGGTCTATAATATATGCTGTTCTTCAGGTTATAATTCTAACTTCACTAATTTGGACGATCTTTTATGATTATGTTTCCTGTACACAAATTCATTCAAAGTTTTGTTTTGCAGATTGTGGTCACTGGCATCGGAGCAGCCTTGATAGATAAGACTGGAAGGAAGCCCTTGTTACTGGTAAATTCCACTGCATAATATTTCACCTTTAAATTGCTTGTTTCTCATCAATGTCGTTCTTAATTTGTGGTTTGTTTAGGTTTCTGGATCAGGACTGGTCGCAGGTTGTATAATCACTGCAATGGCATTCTATTTTAAGGTAGATTCTTAACTGAGAAGAGAGAGACCTGACAGCTTTGAGTTTCAAGTCCTGATTTTTATGTGAGAGATATGATTGCATGACTCAGGTTCATGATGTGTTCCTTGACACAGTCCCGGCACTTGCTGTGACGGGCATACTGGTTTGATCATCTACTCTTCCTTTAATTACACAATTTACTCCATTGCACATAATGTGATACTTAACTCTTTCTGACGAAACCATTACATTATTACAGGTTTATATAGCATCATTTTCTGTGGGAATGGGAGCAATTCCTTGGGTTATAATGTCAGAGGTAGGCATCTATTTTTCTTGTTCATGTTTTTTGGTGACAAGTAATTTCTTGACAAAGAGAGAGCAGAATGATAACTAAAAATTGCTTTTCTGTTGCAGATATTTCCTATTAACATCAAAGGGCAGGCGGGAAGCCTAGCAACATTAACGAACTGGTTTGGTGCATGGTTATGTTCTTACAGTTTCAACTTTCTGATGAGTTGGAGCTCCTATGGTACACGCTAGTTATACTTTTCATATTCATATGTCATTTAGAGGATTAATGATTAGCATCATTATATGATAAAAGTTTCCTAGTCGAGCTTATAAAAAAGTAGAGGACTACCGGTTTTATATAGAGCTGTAAAATTCACAAGTGTGCATGGCATTCCAGGTACCTTTGTCCTCTATGCGGCAATCAATGCACTGGCTGTGTTATTTATAGTTGTAGTAGTGCCCGAAACTAAAGGGAAAAGCCTGGAACAATTACAAGCAGCCATCAACAACTAGGTAAGTTTCTTGCAGTCAAAGGTATCAGCGGAACGAGACACTTTATCTGACGGAGTTGAAGAAAGAATGAGAATTCCTATTATGTGTCTGCCTCTATATTCACATAACCAACCCCCCCGGGGGGCCAAAAAAAAAAAACATTATGGTGTCAAAAAGCTAAGGCTTTTTAAGATTTTATGTAAGTTTTATTTAGACACCGGGGAGCTCCAAGACGATCATATTTAATAATTTAAAGAACTGGCTCAAGGAGAACGTTAAGCAACCTCATGCAGGTACACATATACCTCCAGACAACTTAATCTTTCTATTAACGGTCTTCAGTATTCTAAAAGCAACTAAGCACCTTTGTACATTATGTCACTAAATGTGATCAGATCGATGTCATCATTTACACAAATTAATTGAATTTCATATGGGATGGGCCTGGATGATGTGGCAGTAGTCCAGTCCATTCATTAGTTATCAGCCATCCAAAGATACAGTCACAAGGGCAAAACTTTCCAAGAGTTTGGCAACTTCCCGATTTCGAATAATCTTGGGTGGTTTATATTGACTAGCTGATGCTCCGTTCTTAATAGCTACTTCTGATAACCTGTCAAAAGCTCCAGGCCTTAGGATTAAAATCAACAATGGTCCTACCTCCCCTTTATCCCTCTGCACGCTGTACATAGCTCCCAAGCCCCTCTCGAGAGAAGAACTGCACCTTTGAAAAGCTGCAACTGATTCTTTCCATTTTTCCTGCGGAGTTGTTTTCGTATGGCCCTCTTTAACTTCTACAAACAGCTTCAACTGCTTTGGCTTCAACTCGTCATCCGAGAAACTTGAAAATTCAACAATCTCTATACCCACAGCAGTTCTGAGCGCAAGTTGAAAGTTTTCAACTGCGGAGATTAAGTCTTTCTCAGTCACAATCTCAGAATGAGTTTTAGGTGCTCTCATCACAAATTCCACAAGCGGAGATGAGTTATGGAAACCAACAACTCTCACTATATCACCCAAACGATAGCGGTATAATCCTTTGTACGTAGTAGCAACAACTTCATACATCTTCCCTAACTCTACATCACTAAAGTCCACAGTTTCTTCACAATAATCGTCACCCTGATTCATGTTGAATGGAAGAAACTCAAAGTAGGCAGCTGTTGGAAGCATTACATATTTGGTTGTTTCAGGCGCTTGTTTTATGTCCAAATTAATACCCACGCAGCATTCTGAAGCTAAGTAATCTCCTCCTAAAATAGGGACCTCTCCTGCATAGCACTTAAGCTTTGGGTAGTACTGCTTCATGCAGCCGGTGGTAACACACTTAATATAGCGTGCGTTAGGCCATAACCTACTTACAATCCCATCCCAGTCATTTCCTTCACAAGCCAACCTCACTCTCCTTGACAACTCTGGTTGAGGCCCGTCAAGAATTTTTCTAACCGATTCCTTCATTGACACTTCTAAAATTTCGTCACTTGCTAAACCACGGTCAAGATCAGCACAGAGCTGCTCCCATTTAGACTCCAGGAGATTAAAGGCTCTAATCAAGCCTGCGGCATATGGAGCTGCGATCGCATCTATAACATTGAAGTTCCTGAGGCCACAAAGAAGGTGGCAATACATTTGATGCTCAGCATTAGATCCAAGAATGACTTCTAGAGGACTAGAGAAGGAAGCGAATTGTTGAGAGGTAGCTCCACCACGTTGCAAAGGGAAGGAAGAAGCAGCCATAACTTTCAAGCCACTTTTAGTCCTAGTAATACTGTCGGCGTAGAGAAACAATAGGATCTTGTTGACCGTAGGCCTTGGACGAAACAGCCTATATGCAGATTTAAAAACTCGTCATACTAAACAAATATAAATCCTTCAAATCCTAGTCAAATTTGAATATGATTTGATGGTTAATCTACCTCTGTAGGATGGATACGCTTCCTCGGTGAGCAATAAAGGAGGCGGCTTTAGAAATGTTTGAATCAAAGTGAGGGATCAGTTTTGGCTTCAAGGAACTTGTTCCGGAGCTGAGAACGCATAATTCATATTTAAGATCAGTATCCTCAGCGGAGGAACTTTGGTCAGAAGTTCCTGTTTCTGGTCGGCCAATAAGAGCAGCGAAGAGAAACCATAATACTACCTCCGGTGTATCTAATAATTTGTGGTTCAAATTGAACTACAGACTAGATCTGGAGCGGGGGTAGTAGAACCATAGTACTATTCCCAAATCATCTGTTTTTTCTTTTCAAAAAAAGGCAATAATAACAACAAAAAGTCGGCAATCGCGATACTGATTTCAAATTTGCAACGACGTTTCTTCCCATCCTCAACCAAAACAGACTTTCATTCCCGTGAAAGGATACCATAGTATTAGCAAAATGAAGTAAAACAAAATATGACAATTGGAATTTTCATGAGATTAGAGCCATAAGAAGATGCCTACCTGTAGAAGAAACAGAGAAGAGGATCAACAGAGAGGAGAGGCGCATCACGATCATTCATTCCATCAGCCAGTTGGTTGATATAATCAACATAATCATCGTAGCAAGACAAGGGGACGCATCGTCTGAAAGTTTCAGCGTCGACCGGCGCATCATAGCCTCGGAGGTAGGGCTGAAGATAGAGTACGCTGCCGTTGTGATCAAGGATGGAGCGGAGAGTCTGCAATTGGTGAAGCTGGGCATTTTGGGTGAAGTCCTGTAGCTTCTGTATAAGTTCCTCGTCTGTCATATTGAGGTGGCGAACGGAGGGACGAGGTGTCCGATACGAGAAGCGTAGTATCAAGATCAATGCCGGTCTCGCGGATGTTGCGTGGCGCGATGTGGAAATCACAAAATTTTACATAACATGAAGTCGGTATAAAATAAGTACAGGAGAGAAGTTTTATTACGTGAAACGTACTTGACCAGAAGTCAAAGTCAGGGCGCTTTTAGGACGCGGTCTCTATTTATTTATTCACTTTAACAATTTGAGCCCTCGCCCCCACGCCACACCCGCCCCCGCACATCCACTCACTTTAATCACTGTAGGTATAGAACCCAAAAGCTGAGATCAGGTGTGGGACGCCGATGGTTTTGACTTGTCTCTCCCTCCGCTCGCTCTCTCTCTCTCTCTCTCTCTCTCTCTTAACTGGCTAAAAGGATTGTCCATTATTCAATTCATCCTCTATGTTTTTTATCCGCTTTTATTATTATTTTTAGAGCAGATATAATTTATTAAAAGTCGTTTTAATTTTTTAATGGATAATATGCATTCGTTAATTTTCATTGTAAGCTTACTTTTATGTTTTGCTTGTAAGATACTTTTTTCCTTTTTTTTTTTTTTAAAATGGTTTGGATCAACAACTTATCAAAATAATGACAAATCTCACAATTCACAATTCTACTTGAAAATAAGGGAAAATGTGAAAATTTTATTAGCAAGAAATAAAATTTATGAGACTGTCGATATTTCCTATGTATACAACTTTATCAAGTCGTTTTCATCTATAAAATATGTTTTCCACATGCAACGACCAGCAAGCCCCAAGCCCGAGGGAGTGGGCTGGGGGGCGGAGCGAAGCAGCTGAAAATACTACCTCGCTACAACTAGATCGAATTAGCTGCATTTTACACTATTTACATGGTACAATCCAGAAACAATCATTTAGGATTGGAAACCTAAATATTAAATACGGTCGTGATATCTTCACCAATTTTCGGATGCAGGTTTTGCTTTCCGAAGTTGCAACTAGCAACAACATGCCCGTTTAGGCTGTAAAAAGGACCCAAAAACCTTCGACGTGGAAAGATTCCTCGAGGCCATGATCATGATATTATGAAGAAAATTTCCACGACTACAGCTCTGCTTTGTTACCTTCATATTTCTGGATAAGCACTGCCGCTTCGTATTGCGTCAGTCTCCATAAGAAGTTATATGGTTTGCCCACCAACATGGCGGGAAGTCAAACCATACTGGTGCTTTAAGCCTTGTTAGTCGTTAGTGACCGAGGGTTCTAGTCGGGTTTTGTATACTCAAGTAGCATGTGAGGGGACCTATATATCTTCACCAACGTCCAGTATAGTACCTCTTCAACTCCAAGCTCACCCTCTGCCCTTGCTGCATATATATCCTCGCAGATGGCTATCAACCTACATGAAAAACCATGCAACAAGCAATATTACCGCGTGCATCTCTATAAAATGGACGTTAACAATCCCCACGTAAAACATATAGCCTCTATAATCACGTTGAACTAGTTTGACAAATTTGAAGTAACAACCGAACAAAATTTATCATATCTTGTATAGCCATTTTAGAAAAGAAAGTAAACGGTACCTGTCACATGAAGGGAGGTTCTCATAGGGAATTCTCATCCTTAAGTCAGAACATTGAAGTCTGATAAAACGGCCAACAGCAAGAACAAAGGTTATGTAGAGCCCCCATATGCTAAATTTGCTCAGTGTGTCGCCAAGAATACCCTCTGTAGCAGTATTATGAGATACTTTCAGAAGCATTACCCAAGAAAATAATTTGGAACTGACAAAGTATGGACATCTACAAGTGAGAAAAATCTCATGGCTAACTTACGCGGTGGGGTTTCCTCAGATATTATAATTGCCATAGGTCCCGTCAAATCTCCACATCCATTTGAATCTGATGAATTTATATCATGAAAGGACCACCACTCATATTGCTCATGATTTATCATGAGATCAGCACTCACATAATTATCCTGCAAGTCAAACTTCAGCTGTCTAATAATATTTTTAGAAGCATTCTGAAGTTAAAACACCTATATATTTACAGTTATCAGAGAGAAATGAAACTAATGCAGTTCAACATCAACTCTTCTATATATTACCTGTTGTCTCATTTAAATTCGTCAGTAAATTTTAAATGATAATTAATATGTGGCTCTGATATACAAGTGCTTGAAATATAAAGTTCGTAAAAGTTGGTTTAATTTTTTTCCCCCTAAAAAATAAAAAAAAACAGTGATGATAAACAATATATACTTGGAATACGATTACCTCTACTTCCAGTGGTCGAACATCACCAGAACCAGTGACACGGAAAAATTTTGGATACACATTATAAATCCTAAAGCTGTTCATAGAGCCATTAAGAACCTTTCGAACATCTGATTCTCTCGGAAGATTTTGTGAATCAACTGGCTTTTCAAATTTCACTAGTTCTTTCCCTTTTGGCCTGTCCCTCCAAAGCAACCAGGTAAAGTATATTTCCATCTCACTAGATGATCTATGCCAATCAAGTGAATGGATCAATCTGGTTCGAACAACAGCTGGGACAAGCCACAGTGTACTAGCATCAGCTTGGCAGCATATCAATTGGATATCATTCTTGTTATATGCATTTAAGTAGCCATGGGGATCTAGATTGGCATTAGACTCCAGATTATCCCATGGGATCTTCTCACACAGGGTAGTTTGATACAAATTCAACCTTCCACTTACTGTCTTGATGTCAACCTGAAAACTGGCATCTTTGATGGGGTTTGCCATGTTTGTTGGGTTACCGCTGCTGTACATCTGTCATTAAAATTAAGATTATAACTGGCACACGTTGATTAATAATGTTATGCTCAGGAAGAAAAAGACGGCCAATTGTGTGGACATAATCAGGCATAATATTGTTTCACATCTAGAATACTTGTATTATAATTTGTTGGTTAAATGCAGGGTTCTTTATTACAGGTGAGTTGCTTCGCATTGAGTCTAGTAATTGTCAGGTCTGTGTCTTTTTCTTCAGGCTTCTCTGCTATAAATGAGGATATATTGATAAAACCTAGAAGTATCATTCTCCTCCCTCCTGACCATAATGTTGCCATACTCTCACCTTTGGCAATAAAAGGTAAGTGCAAATTAAAACAAACAAAACCATTCATGAACGAAACTATCACTCTTCTATTATCAAACTCAATGGTTGTGTGCGCACCAGAAAATGTTTAGCAAGAAACAAATGCAAGGAAAATCATTTTGGCAACAATACAGAGAATATCTCTCATCGCAACTAGCAATTCCATAATAATAAAGGCTCATGAATTTACTTACCAGCATAGGAGCCCATATAACACAGATTAATATGAAGAACAGGCATATTCCATTGCAGCATTTGGTCATTTTCGTTTGCTTCTCTCCTTGTTTGTGTGTAGCTCTATTCAAAAGTGCATCGCATTTTACAAGGTACAAACTTGCATTTATGTCCTCTAGCTGAAAAGGGCAAGAAAGATGTAATTATAATTTCATCAAGGGTTAAAATGCATTATTGCCCCAAAAGTATTTCTAGAGGAGCTATGGTCATTCTAAAGAAAATTGTGGTATAACGTAGCACATAATTTTTCAAAACTGATGTAATATTGTCAACCGTTTGTGCAGGTTGAGAGACTTTTCTCATAAATTCACTTTAGGACACACTTTCAAGGCAAGCCCAGCTAAAAGCAGATTTTTTATCTCCACTACCGGTGTCACTCAATTCAGTCTTGCAAGCAGTCAGTTCACATCTTTTAACTGCATTTCCATGACTGAAATCTGATGTTGAAATTATTATTACTATTGTTACCAGAAATATAATTCAAACAAGAATTTTAGCATGTTATATTTAAGATTCAATTACCTTCAAGCAGTCCTTGCAATAGAAGGTAATACTTATAATAAAACATGGATTTTGATTATTTAGCAAAATTTCCATTCAAAAGATGAGTAAATTCAAATACAAATATGATAATTAAATCACATTGTAACAAAGCCTACCTTTAGCCAGTCATACATGGTCAAAGACGTGGTTGTGCACGACCAGTCAAGCACACATCGCAGTTCATAAAGGAAAGGCAGAGCACGATAAAGTCTATATCCTAAATAATTGATTCGTGAAACTTCACTGGTCAGAAACTGGCGGTACAAAGTGCTCTTGTGAGGGATGCCATGCCGAATTTGTACAGCCTGTAGTGCAAGAGAAACTGCTTTTGCAAAATATATGCCCCGGAGAGCAAGCCCAGCGGCATGTTGCTGAAAAGGCTCCAATTGCCAGGCATACTCTGTAACTGAATATGTGAAGAGAATAAGGTTGAAAATATAGAAAATCACTTTCCCTGTGGCAAACGAACAGAGATATATTATGCGATCAAGCACAATCAGGAAGAAGATAACCTGCATTAAAGAATTCACTATTGTTAACAGTCCATTTACCATAGCAAATCATGTCAGGCCAGTAAATGCAGAATTATCCGGTCATTATAGCATGTACTAATGAAACAAATGAGTGACAAGAGCCATTAATATACTGACAGGGATCAAAGCAGGATAGAAACCTAAATCCCATCAAGTGATGTAGACTGCTTAATGGATGCTTAACTAGGATGGTTCTCCCACCTCAATAACTAGCTTTGAAGAGTGTTCCCCATCTTACTTAAATCCCTATCATTCGGTATAAGATCTGATGACAGGAACTAGGAAGCTCTAGAAAGAGCCCTGCCTGCAGAGGATTCTAATGGTTCATAGATCAAGTGTTGGCGCAGCTGGAGCCCATGAACATCCTATGAGGAGCCAACTGACAGGAACCAAGGTAGTGTGAGATATCTAGATCCACTATCAAGCAATATAGGCTGGACAATAGACTACTTATTAAAGGTAGTTTTCCTATCTCAACTGCTAGTTTATGTGCCTATCATATATGAAGCAGTACAGCTCGTTTTTGTAACTTTTAACCTCCACAAAATTTGTTCTTGAAAAACATAGGGGGGAAATATAAATGCCCAAATCCTTTTGAAAAAATATGCAAAAATAAATTATGTTGCTAAAATTCTGGAAAGTTTTTTGGTATGAGAGATGTGAGGGCCTGCACAAGTATTGTCACACTTGACCTGCTTCACTCACCCAAGAAACAGGCTAAACTTGTGCAAACATGATTCAGATTAATCTAAGTTCGTAAATATCCAGACCAGTTGAAAATGTTAAAGAATCGACATACCATTAAAATAAAGACAAACTCTTTCGGAAACTGATCTTCAAGCTGATACACATCTAGGAACTCACTTTTATTTTTTATGACAGACTGATAGAACATGGCAACAAGAAAGAAAACAATCAAATCTGCACAAAATATGTAGGCATACAGATCAAGTTCCCTTTTGCCTCCACCAATTACAGACAGTATATGGTAAGGAAATCCCCATTCTTCCACAAAACCTGATTGCTGCGCCTCAAGAATTTCCTTGGCTACATCAGCTGCAGGAGTTAAAGACCTGTACCATTCTGCTGAAAAGCACCCCATTGCAGGAGAGGCATAAACTACCTCTAAAACAACCAGTGCGACTTTGGGATTTTCTAGGCTTCTTTCAATGCTTTGAACATGAACCGTACTAGAAAAAGGGCAGAGATTGGGGTTCTTTTCGTTGCACCTATTGTTGTGGACATTTCTGAGTAACTGATTAATTCCAGACTCAATCCTCTCTGGCTGAATCCCATCTTCAGGCCAGAAATTGACATCCATAGACACCTGGACAAAATATGGAGGAGACTCTGCTCCTTGTGTCAGTGATTTCCAGTACCTAAAGGAGCTTCGGATTATCAGTTTTACCAAATTGGTTAACTGATTTATCAGATTCCGTGCTCTATCATGCCAATTATAACTAGTGGACGTATCTTTGGTATAGAGATCGTTTCTATGAAAGAACTTCAAGTCTGTGGAAGCCATCCATTCACCATCTTTTACAGTTATGGAGCTCTGAATGAGGGTGAATAAATAGACAAGAAATAGAGGAAATGAACTGACAACAAAGGATGACGTAATTTTCTCTGCAGGGAAACCTAATTCACGTAATAAGTGAGAATTAATACTCAACCCACAATGCTGGATGATGATTTGGTACAGATACTGAAGTAAAATATAAACCTCAGTATAAATGAGCATGATAATCCAGAAGATGTAACTTGGGCCTGTATTTACGCACAAAGCATACAAGAAGAGAGCTGCAAGATAAACCATTGAAAGCAGACTGAAGTTCCATAAGAAAACAAGAACAAAGCAACAGTAGCACACAATATCATTATTGGAACGCATCTGAGACCATATATGACGCAAGATACGTCCTAACTGCAGACTCGCAGCATCAGAACTCCTATCAGACTGAACAGATGAGGAACGTTCCAAATGCCGGGTCTTTTGACTCTCAATATCATCATATATTTCATGCTCCACAGGTGACTGCTCATTCACGTCTGATTCTTCTTGTGCAATGTTCAAAAAGTTCACCAAGTTATTGACTGCCTGATTTCCTATGGACTGTACCTGGGAAACACCATCACCTATCAATTGCACAGCAGATTTTAATGGGTTTTCTTTTGCTTGTCCTTTAATTTTTTCCTTCAATTCTAATTCTCTCGAAGTATCATCCTCTATTTCAGTAATCTCGCACCTAGAAGAATCCATGAGATGCTTCATATACTCTTCTACTAATGGAGTTTCCATATCCATGTTAGCAGGTGAATTGTGCAGTTCAATTGGAAAAACAGAATCCTCTCTTATAGTGTGGTCTAGTTTCCCTAGCATATACTCTTCTTTATCAGGAGTTGCAATATCATTATTTGAAGTAAGAGAAGTGCTTCTCCTCCTCCTTAAACCTTCATTGCTGTGAGAAAATCTATCACCACAATTAGTGGATGAATTCATGCTGTGGAGTTGTAATTGGAGGTTGAGCATTTCAGATTTCATCTTTTCCACCTGCATGTTACGCTGGTGTTTTTTCTCCTGAGATTCACGAATTTGCTGTAACTGTTCAGTTTTCCACGCAGCCTTTTTCTCTTGCTCATGTACAATTGCACCAATTTGCTCTGCTTCCAGGTAGCGAGACACATAATCAAACTCTTGAGAAGAAAACATATACGACTGAAGTGATACCAACACAAAAATGATAATCTCAACCAATGCAGATCTTGCTGTAATCCGAAAACCGTAATCATATTTGTAAAATCCAATGATCTCAAAGATGTAATATGCAGTTGCACATTTCCCAGCACTAAATCCCCCAACAAAAGGAGACTGATAAGCAAGAGAGAGAACAATTAGAACAAAATTATATATGCGCAAGAACTTAAATATTTTGTTCTTCTTCTTCAGTATTTCAAGTCTCATACGAAAGAATACCAGAGCAAAGGCAAGATAACCAAGATGTAGAATGTCATATTCAAGTGTTCCAGTAACCAATATCAGTATTAGCACAAGATCCAGCAGATGGCAATAGCAGTAAAGCCTCAGATAGTCAAGAAATGTCCACATGCTTTTAGTTTCGAAAGACAGATCTCTCCAAACAAATGTGTTCTTACGTTGAGACATAATCTGATGATAAGTTGAAGACCCTGACAGACCAGGCTGGCGATCAGCACGGAGTTTAAAACAAGCAAGCATGAAGACCACAAAATAGCTAACAAAGATCCGGGGGTCATCAACAGTAAGTCCTAGAAGAAACAGTGGAACGAACAAGTTATTCAATTTGAAGGCTTCAATGTGCAAGACAAAGAAAGAAACATATCATTCATACATACATGTTAACATAATTAACATGAGCGTGTTAAAAGGTAACCCTTAAAAAGTTTTAAGAATGGATGTCAGTATGCCACTAGTTCCCTCAAGCCAGAGAGAAAATTACTCTAGATTGTTATGAAGTGAAATAGGGGATTATAGCATCTGAAAAAGATAAAGAACTTATGACGCCTAATGCTTATGAAGAAAACTTTACAATGCCCTCAAATACTGAACTACTAGGACCACATGTAGAGGAATTAGAATTCTTCATGAATTGCATTCTAAACATGGAAGAGAGTCCTACCGAGCCAACAATTTTTACAGTAATGGAAATACTCAGTTGAACTTCTCCAGCAGTCATGGCAATGAATCTCACTTGGGAGGTGTGAATTCAATTTATCCATCCAAATGACAAAATACTCCAGGATGAGAATGGAAGCAAAGAAGAAAACAAATACAGGCCAGACTTTACATATAATTCGCCGACTCAAAAGAACACAAGCAGCAAGCAGTGCAATATACAAAATTGATATTGCATTCAACAAAGCAAAGCTAGCTAATAGTAGTGCTATCATGTTTATCTCAAGACCGAACAAATTAAACATATTCTCCATCCAAAATTTCAGATATATTTTTAAGAGACTCTTCTGTGTTTCAAATCGCTCCTTTCTCAAAGCAACAATCCTCTTCTTGTTCCACTTGTGACTCTCCTTTGTGCTACCCCAGATAAAACCAAATGAATATTTTCTACTGATATTGTCGGAACCTCCTGGTTTAGAAGATGCAGCATCAGCTATTTGAGAAAAGCCAGAGGATAAAATTTGCGACGAATTGTTCAAAACGTCTTCCTGTCCTGCAGGCAGTGGATGTGAATTGATCAATGGTTTGCTCCCCTCATTGCATGCATTAACATTATTGAATGCCTCATCTGTGGAAACAAATAATGGGCAAGGTTCTTCCCACTTTTCTTTGTTTAGAACTGCATTTGGCATCCTCTCCAACCAACGGAAGACATTGTACTGAAGGGTACAAGCCGCAATTACCAGAACTTTTCCTCTCAATCCTGATTCTAAACCCCAGAAGCCTTGTTGGAACACACGGAAACCCAAAAATAGAGATATATCATAGTGCTTCTGCCCAGGAAACATTCCAACCTGCTTACCCCACATCTGGAAGAGATATTCAGCTGCAACTAGAAACCCTGTGTATGCTAAAAATGATTTGGATGGGATCCTAGACGTTTTTGGTAAAGTGGAGCATATGACAAGGCCAAGCAGATATAAAAATCCGAAGGCACTAATTGGAGAAAAAGATGCATAAAACAATGCAATAAATAAGATCTTCTGGCTGTGCCAAATAAGCAATCGTCTGACAAACCCCACAATCCCTGACTCCAGTTGATCAAAGTCATCCAGTCTATTATACCTGCTCTGCCTCCTCTCATAGCTATAAAGTTGCATGACTATTAGGACTGCCAGGGACTCCCAGATATTTTTGAGGGGTGATGCCTTTGAGTCATATCCCAAATAAATGTAGAGATCAATTAATTTAGACAACCACATCTCGAGGCTTGAGAAACTGCTCAAGCTATATACAAAGACAAACACCAAAATTGCATAAACTTTTAACGGAAACCATAGCCGTCTTTTGGTTCTCTCAACAAGTTGTCGTCCAATAATCCACAGAAGGAGAAGGAATATGTAGCCAAATGATACGCAATTAGGCCTCACCAGGTATACTGTGAGAAGAATAGTCAGGAAGGCAATGTAGGTTCCACATGATCGATAAATGGACAGGAACTTCTGCCCAATTGCACTGAGATATGATGCTATTCTTCTCTCTGTAAAAATAATATATGAGAATGAAACAAAGACCACAATCAAGAATGAAAGCCGTGGCATAAATGGTAGAAATACAAAGATTCTTTTAGTGGTGCGTAGTTTCAGAAAAAACCAGTACTTAACACTAATGTCTATTCAACTAATTTAACATCATACAATATTCCTACTGTATCCTGCTTATATCTCAAAAGAAGTTAGCTGAGTAGTTAAGATGCTAGCTTCCCAAATTACCTTTACCAATTCTCACCTAACTCCTAACGAAGCAATTAACAAAGTAACAGCTCCTTCCTTCCTGACTCTTCTTATCACAGGCATCACTTAGTTTCTCTATTCAGGGATCAACATACAATTGTACATAGTGCGACTATGTGAGTGACACTTTCCTAATTATAAATTCACAATGACATTATTACAACTTTTCCACCATCCAATTAGAAGCCACAAGACCATAAGCCGATCCTAGTTAATTTCCCTGCTCTCAACCACAAGACCAACAAGAATTTGGCATAAAAATGATAATTGTAATTGATGTCACCTAAACTTCACATGCCTGACAACTTTCTAGGGTGTATCTCACTTGAGAGGATCGGTACATCAATGATATTAATTCAGTAAAGAATAAAAAAAATTTTAATCAAAACTCGTTTTCTTGAAATAACATGAAAGTTGATCAAAAGTGACAGAATAATCACCATTCATTAATTCCACTGAAGGATACGACCATATATGAAGAAGCGGTAGTCACTAAACCCTAGAATCCTAGAGAACAATGCACGCTAGATGGCTGGAAATTAGGAATCTAAAATAATAAGTAAACATGACAGTAAGTATGTTAAAGTCTGGTCCTAATCTGTTGAACAGAAAAAAGATAAATAAAAGATAACAAACTTATGGGCCCCAGGCCCAGTAAACCCACGCCTTCGCAAGCAATCAGTACTCCACCACTCCAACAAAAGTCAAAGCACAATGAGCCACAAATTAATGTAGCATAAGATTCACCGAAAAATATGTACCATAAGAGAAACTGTCATGGCTGCATCTCACAGAGGAGGAGGCATATACAGACAACAGAACTGATTTGTTTAGACCAGCTTTCAAGATGCTAAATCCAATAGGAGGGCTAGGGGCATGCTGTACAATTGCTGAAAATGAAAATAACATCTCAAAACCGTGGTTATGAATTGCACAAAAGCAAGCAAGTAAAGTCACTTCCAAGAAATCCCAAGAACTGTCTTCTTCAAGGAGACCTGCATCAATTCACAATATGTCCAGTAGGACTTCTCTTATTACTTCACTAGTGGGATGGCAATTAAACAACGCATCAACATAGTTTTTAATAAACAAGCCCACTGCATACCTAACTGCATTAGGACTTCCATACTGATAGAGCCTTTTTTCTCCAAAGCAGAAGAGATCAAATTAATTTGAAGAATGTACAAAAGTGCAAAGTGAACTTCGCATAGAAGAATCAGAGCCTGCCTCATCTTTCTGCTGATGTTGTGACTCAAAAGATACATCAAGAAAAATATCACTGCATTGTAGACATAGCAAAAAGCAATCAGTAAGTTTACATTATGACATAGTACATTCATCTAATGGCTTAAAAGAACAAAGGATAAATGACAAAGATCAAGGGTTTGATAAAGCATACTATATACAGCATGGATGAAACCAGGTTTAATGGCAATGAGAAAGATCAATGTCAGCATGATGGCTCGAGAGCTTTTACGCAAACCCCATGCTATTGTGGCCACAATCAATACCTTAGTCTCTCCCTCCACTGTAATTAAAAATAATAATAATAATAATAATAATAATAATAATAAGACAACATAATAGAAACGGATATCCTACATATTCATTTGACAAAAATTAATTTGGTTGACAAATCAGAACATGCAAAATAAACCAACCATAACAACCGAAGGAAAGAAACTAGCAAGGGTGGTAGACAAAAGTTTAGTTAGCTAGGTAAGTTGGGCTTGGCAGCCAATACACATAATGTTAAAATTAATAAGTAAATAATCACTGATACAAAGTAACACTTTCTTCCTTTGCTCTTCTTCTATGAGGATTTACAAGTTTTCTGTTAGGCATTCATCCACCAGACTTCACAGATTTTTTTAGGCCACATGTAGCATGCTTACTTGTCTTCCCTTAACCATTTGATACAAGTGTCAGAGGAGTTAGTTATAGCAAGCCAAAAATATGAATGTAAACATGCGTGTCTACTTGAGTTCAAAAGGAATATACAAATAAAAAGAGAAATTGTTCGGCAAAACTACAAACTAAAGAGGGTCATCAAGTTTTTAAGTAACTAACATGAAAAGATGGTAACTATTACCATTCTCGGAGGAATATTCATTTGAAGAATTCCCATCCTCGTGTGACAAGCAGAGGAATACAGAGTTGTTCACCAGATTACCCAAGGCAACCAAAATTCCCAGACAAAATTGTGCAAGCAAAAAAAGTCCAGGAATTGGATAGTGCCACAGACCTACCATCTCCCATATTTTCATGTCCTGGACACATGTATGATGGAACAATTACTTGAATATAAGTTTATATATAATCAAATGGCAATTTCCAAAGAGATAATTACCCGTCCAAGTTTCCAATTCAGGAACGCAAATGCAACATTAAATACATAGGTGCTGACAGCCCACAAGAGAATGAAGACAAGCAGCAGCCCATTCAATCGGTGCAAACGAAACAAAGAAGGAAAGGCATAGATGATGTAGCCAACATAAGCAAGTAGCCCAAATGCACATAAGCTTGCAAAATGAAAACTCCAAAAGGAGAGAGCAAACAAGGAGACCTGTGAAAAATTCCAATACTTGATAACTTATAAACAAGCTATCTCATTAATAATTAATAAGTGAATTAAAACCACATCACACTAGAAATCAACAGCTGCAAGTTCATCAGAGGGATTATCAAACAACATTATGTACCTCACAATAAGCACCTTCATAGAAGAGAAGGAACCAAGAGATAGATATATCCTTTAATAATACAGCTAGTGACAGGTCATTTGCTATTTGCATATTGAATCCAGAAAATTAAGCGTATCTTTTCAAATTATATACAAAATAAAGCAGGACAAAATTTTGGCCACATCAGAGCAAAGTCCCTCTTCTGCTTCTGTCAAAATAAGAATTTGCTTCTTAAGTTATCCCAACTGGTGAATAAAATTGATTTTAGGGAGGCAGGAAGCGAACTCAATCCCAAATGCATCGTTTGGTATAAAGTTTCCTCCCTTAAAAGCATGATCCAAACTTTTATGCAGAGGACTTTCCTTCTTATAATAATTTGGGGGGCTTAATAGTTCAGAAAATTTGGTCAAGTTGCCTTTAACCCTTTTTGTGGGCACATCCACACATTGGAAGAGGAAAAAATACAACATATTTCTTAAATCATGACCAAATCACACTGACCAATTTTTTCGGGAAAAATGAGAGACAAACTCATCAATCCCAAACAAAAACAACAATAAATCATATTGACTAGGCTTCTTAATAGTTTCATACTCTTCATGATTAAATGTGCACCATGAAATGAATGACTTTAACAGTCAAAACCATGACTCTAATAATCACCAGAGAAAACATAGAGGAGATTATATTATGTTTTCAGGAATTTATACCGGGAAACCATACGTGAAAAAGTTGATGCTAAATGTCCGGAAAACAGATCCTCTAAGTAAAACATTTGTGTGCTTTACACCAGATCTGCAAGGTCAATTAATAACCACATAATATATTACTAAAGAGAGGAAAAGGAAACAACACAAAAATTAGAGAGTTTGGGCAAAGTATTCACAAGCAGCGCATAACCTGGTCAATCTAGACAGGATTGAGACAAAATTATCAGTGATTTAAAAAAAAGAAGGGGGGGGGGGGCGCTACTCTTGCGTCATCTCAAAGAAGGGGTCCCCATCTAAAACAATACTTGTCAACTCATTCAAGCGAAAAATGAAGGCTTACTCATCCTCGTATTGAATCCTTAAATAGTAGTTAACTAATGTATCTCCTAGCTTATATTTACACAAATTAAAGATACGGATAACAAAAATGAGTTCAACATCAAAGTTTTTCCCTGATCCCCAAAATAAGCAACAGATATGAACGTGCAGCTTAGTTAACAAGTGGTAGCACCTACAGACTATCAGCACGGCTAAAATATTGGTACACAATTCTTTTAACAATGTATGTCAACTCATAGTGCTCTCAAAAGTTCCATTGCAAACCCCACTAAAAACAAAAGAAAAATTTAAAAATAATACTTTATCTTAAAAAAGCTAAAGGAGACATTTACCAAAATAAAGCCTTACAAATTGGACATTAACTCTAACAACTTATAATTTTATGATACAATGGAAACAGATTTTGACCTATTTCCATGACATGAAGAAAGGAAAAACAAAGAAAGAATTTTCTTTTTCTTGCCCAAAATAAATACATCATCCATTTGTAAGCTTTTGAACTATATCCTTATAAGAGAAGCAAAAGGCAAATCAAACAAATATATTTTCATTCTATACCTTGATTCACGAATGAAAAATGAGTGCTTAGACGGAAGAAGTTTCTCAGTCAAGCTACTCTCTGTCCCTGACATAATGAAATCCATCTCCTCCAAATCAGATTTGATGAAGGACAGCTGCATAAGAGGGAAGGATTATGAAGAGAAAACACTCTTGGAGACAAACTTAAGGTGCATATGACCACAAGCATAATAAGGATAATTGCTTGCACTCATTTATCAGTAATTTCCTTGTTGAAAGCAGAATAACACTGATGTTATGCAGAAAGGAGGGAACCCCAAAAGGTGTTGTTCAAGCATCATAATACAATAGTGCAAAAAGAAAGAAAGAGACCATGAGCATCCGTCATTGATAGTTAACAGGCACCCAAGTAAGGTGCGAAAGCTTTCCTCAGAAGTTAACTATTGAGATGAGATAACAACCTACTTAAGTGACCCCATCAAGCAACTCATACTACTTGATGTGAGATTTGGCATCTCATACTACCTCGATCTCCATCAATAGGCTACCCTTAGAGAGTCAATGTTCCAGTGGCAGCACTCTACAATACTTCACTTAGCTTATGTTGATCAAAACCCTCTCTCAATAGCCCTTTCTAGAGCACTCAACCATCAGCTCTGATATCAATTGATGAACACCCAAGTGGGACAGAGGAACCCTCCTTAAAAATTAACAATTAACTATTAACTGTTTAAATAAGAAGCAAATCATTTATTGTCCTTTCTTGTAATTCTCTATTTCCTTTCATAATAAAGTTTCTTTTTCCCTCCCATAAAGAAAGAAAATTACTATATTAAAAACTCAAATCCATATAAACCAATAAAATCTTGAAAAAGATACATACCATCATATAAAAACATATGAGAGAAAGGCTGGAACAAATCTTGGGCCCCTCAGAATTTACAGATATTTTAAAGAGACCAATCAAATCAGCCACTCTTTCAACTATACTTGGAAGTTCCACAGGAAGTTGATATACATAAAGCAGGAAAATATTGAAACCAGCATACAGTTGAAGAGTCCTCCACCACCTACAGAACCACATGCATATGCAAAAGCTCAAAGGAGTCTTGAAATGAAACAGTAAAACATGGCCTGGACAGACAGAAAAGAACATGATGAATAAATGCGTTAAGAAAATCACCTGAAAAGTCCAAGAAAGTTGCTTGTTAAAGACCAGTCCACAAGACCAACACAGCTACCAATGAAAAAAGGTAACGAAGCCCAGGAAGGATGGCCAATTCCAACAACTAGTTGAATAGCAGGTAATATCAAGCATGAAGCAACCCGAAGATGAGAACCTTCAAGATGACAAACAGAGAAACTAAATCAACTAAAAGAACTACAGCGAAAAAATGGTTGACATCAAGCTGCAAGTGTCAGAAAAAGGACTCTATATCAAATTAACACTCTGCTGTATAAATAACGAGAGTGTTTAAAAGGTTATGACAACAGGTCCAGATATTGAAGGAAAAGCTCATGAACAGCACACAAAATTGACCTTACATAATACTTTATGATGCCATAATGTTTTCCTGATTACTTGATACTTTTTTTCAAATTATCTCAACACACACAAACATAACACCCATGGCAATCAACACCAGTAATTTGATATATTATTATCACATATTCATGCTCAATCCAACACGTCAAGGAATTAAAATTGTTCACAATTCATTTTACAATAATTGAAAATTACAAGATTATCAATAGGGGTTCCCCCCCCGGGGCATCAAGTGCCAGGATGTACTTTAAAGATGATGGACTTCTTATTAGGCCTTAGTTCAACGGGGCAAAACCCACTTTTCCCCACAAAGAAGGAGAAGGAGGAGGAGAAAGAGGGTCAAATGAACTACTTACAAACCTAATCGTTCAATAATTGATAAGAACTGGCCCCAAGATGAATCTTGCCATGGGGCAGGAAAAAGTTTGTTTTCGTGTATATCAACTAAAGCTACAAAAATTAGAAGGAGTTGCGCAGCCAAGAAGTATATAACATAAGGGGATCTCCATGATTGAACTCTGCAAAAGTAAATTTTGAAAATAATAAATCAGTATGTCACAAAAAAAATGAATCAGTCAGTAAGTGAAAATGAAATCATTCTCACATCATAAGTCCAATCAGCTTTTCCCACCAAACACCAGGTATACTCCATGAGCTTCCTTCAATAGCCCATATTACTAGATAAGTCACTTGAGAAAGTATGACTAGTACAGAAAAGCCAACTATTGACCACAATAGCAACAAATGCCTACGGGAATGAAATCCTACAAAAAGGAAAAAAAGTAATATGTTAGTGGCTGGTATAAGATGATGATACGAGCAGAATAATGAGCCAAGCCACAGTATCCAGCACAATGATAAACAACATCAAGAACAACTCAACTGTTGGTAACTTCCTCCTGAGAACAGTCCATACTCATAAGCAATTGACTCTTGAATAAAAAATATAAAAATCAGAGTTAAAGGATGTGGTTCTGTGGGAATATCTGTTTTTCATTGTATTGTTGTAAGCATTTATTAGTTTTTACTCTCTCGTCTCTCTATGGTTGTATATATTTGATATACCATACCTTTCATGCGTATAAAAAAAAACAATTCCTCCCAAATTCCAACAGGTTCATTGTATTTGGTGTGCCAAAACCCCATTCCTCTGTTACAACCCAAAACATACTCTAAACAGCAACAAGTACAGAAACAGAGACTAACACACTGAACATACAGGACATACTCAGGCATTCGAGAGGCCAGAAACTCTCCCTTACCACAGTTTCAAAATAAGGCCTAAACTCCCTATGCAAGCCCCATGAACAATATAAACTCAAAAAGTAACTTTCACTACTCCCTAATACCACCCATGCCCCTAAGCTACACTTAGAGAACGCTAGTTCAGCACTTCCCTTTCCTCATAGTCAGGAGCCAAAAGATAATTCCGGGGACCAGAAGAATAATCCACTCCCATTCTTGCGTCTTCCTCAATTTTCTCTTATTTGTCTTGGTAAACCCAGTAGCCCTATCAGCAACTAGCACTATATCATTCATCATTCACATATAATTAAGGAGGAATTTATATTGTCCACTGATGAAAAAAGAGAGAAATATGAGAGCTTTGCACTTGTGTTCCTAGTTATATGTGTGACATCACTTTCACAACCACACCCTGTCCCCACCCCAGGCCAAACCAAGTAATAAAAGAATCCCCAGAATGGACATGTGATTTGCATATTGCTGATAAAAATCACATTTGCAGCTTGCACATTGATACCTTCAAATGCAAAGGGAAATAGATACATACCTATTTTTGGTGCATTATATTGAATGATAAGAAAAGCTATCAAATCAACAAGAGAAATCAAGCTCCAGTTTATTAGAGCAGCTGCAGAAAAGAAGAGCATATAAAAGTCAACGCATGATTCATTGATTGAGTAAATATCAATGTGTGTCCATATAACAATGTGAAAGGCGGTTAAAAACAGTTCAAAAATACATAAAAAGCTTATATTGCTCACTCTAAACATTAAAATTATCATAGGAAATCACACAGCATGGGTCAGCAGACCCTTACATAGCAATAGCTATTGCCTACTCACTCTTAACTTTAATTTTCCACCATGGTTCTTGTTTAAGGAGCGACAAATCTTAAGATGCAATCATCATAAGATATGCCCCCCAAAAAATGACCAGAAAATATATTAAATTTCTACAAGGAGCACAATATGGTTCGAGGTGACAATTTTACACAAATCAAAGGACTCAACTCCACATTTTTCTTTTCGGAAATCAATTGAACTAAAGCTGACCTCATGTATTTGGACGGAACACAAACTGAGCGACAAAATCAGCTCCCTCCAACTTTTTTATTATCTATCCATATCGATTCACCGATAGGATATTATGGGTCTGTACATGTAGGAAATATTGGCTCCCGTAGGGACAAAATTTGATTTCAACCACAGTATTTATCCCGCAACTCAAGCTCCATAATAATGAACAATGTCTGGTGTACCACTCATATGATGCATATACTTTTTTAGACTGGCTTATTTTTTTCCTTCACGCAAGCCTATCAGCTATGGAAGCTATAAAGAAATGTCAGCCAATAAAACAACCCGAATTCAGCAGTCATGTTCAAAACTATACCCAGCAAAACCTTAGATTTGATAGTCCCCAAGCTACCCAGTTCAACCACTTCAATTAGTATCATCTAGTCACTAACACATCGAAATAGTTCAAATTAGGGATAAAATGGAAAAAGAAATTTCTGGAAAAATAAAATTGCAATTTTACCAGCTAAAAGAAGCACAGGCAGTACGAAACCACCAAGAAATTTTCCCATTGGAGGCAACACACAATCACTTCAAATCCATCAGCATCGAGACAATAAGAAAAGAAAAGGACGTTCAATCTGCTCCCGAATCGAGAAGAAACGTATTTCCCGACGCAAAACAAACTCGCCGGAAACTACCAACTCGCAGTCGCAAAATCCAGAAGTGGATTACCTCTTTTCTTCGCCGCAAAAAGAAAGGAAAAACAAAATGTGGTCATGCGCGTAATTACGGGGAAATGTAATCCCTATCAGCTCTCAAGCAGTCTTGAATTTAGAGGTTTAACGAACAACCAGGAAAAACAGAGTCTGCAACTGCAAGTCACTCTTGTTGAAGCATAGGAGAAATATCGCATGTGTTCTGTTACGTTGTGCGTTGTGCCAATCGCTCAGGCCACAGTAGCGTGCGGGTGACGACTTTTTTCGTTGGCCCACGGCCAGAGTAGATTTTTTTTTTTGGGGGGGCCAGAAGCCAGAGGAGCGTTAACGTATATACGGCGACTAAATGATTATAGATTGAAGTGTTATAAAAAATATATATATTTTTATATAGATAAATTAAAGGGCCGCGTTTCCGCCCACCCTGGCAGATTAGGGTGTGTTTAGATGAAACCAAATCATGGTTTGGAGAATAGCTTCTGAAGAATAGATTCTGAAAAAAATAGATTTTGAGAAGAATAGATTTTGTGAAAAAGTGATTTTAAGAAGTGTGAGTGTTTGGATAGTTGTTATTAGAAGTACTTTTTATATATACAAATTGACATAAATTAATATGATAATTATAGAAAAATATATTTTATGATATATTTTAATTTGAAGGAATAAAATTGTTAATAATATATTTTTTATTAACATATATTAATAATATATAAGATAATATAATTAATAAATAATTAATATGTATATATTTATAAGATATAAGATTAAATATATTTATAAAAAATATGTTTATAAAAAAAATAACAAGATACATATCCTATAGGCTCTCACACTCTCCCCTTTTTCCTCCAAAAGTAAAAAATTTCTGTTTTTCTCAAAACCATGGTTTTGGAGTCAAAACCATAGTTTTGAACCCAAACCATGGTTTTGATTTTTTTAAGGGTGTTTGGCTAACATTTTTCCCAAACCATGGTTTGGGGTGCTTGCCAAACACAGCCTTATTTATTTTTCCCGGAGAAGGGATTTACAGGTTTACCTGGGCCGGTGGACTGCAGAAGGAAACCGAGCCCGGCATAACCTGTATAATATATTTTTTAAAATGATTATTCTTTTGTTCATATTGATCATTTTATTGTATAAATTCTATTAATATTTCTTATATAACGTATTGATTTTGTAATTATTACGCAAAAATAAAGAATAATTATTGCCTGTGCATATGATTTCAAAAATATTCATTTTTATTTCAATATTACTTTTTAGAAGCGTGTGTTTTAAATTGTGACAGTTTTTTCTTTTTACAGATAGAACTTTTTCATAATTTTCAATGTTTTTAAAATTATTTCTTAGGCTAAGACCAGATCTCACCTTGCCATCGAGTCATCAAGGTTGGCTACCAAACTTTCGGCTTAGCACTGGGCTAAGATGATCCCCAAACTATCCCCTTCCCAGATATTTTATCTTCCCAGTAAGACTTAAAGGGTATTTAGATTTCTCCAAAAGTACTTTTTAAAAATATTTTTTTATAAATCAAGATAAATTCCTCCATATATTTACTCTGTATGCCGTAAAATTACTTTTAAAATTATAGTTTGGTTTCTATCCAAACACCTTTTTAGTCTAATTAGTAATAAATCGACCCTTAATTCATTGATAAATAGTCTGTGAATATTTAATGTAAACTTAAATACTCATCTGATACTAAATATAATACCCTTATATATATTAGTATTGTGTATGAGAGTCTTATATTTAGAATCGGTGGAGTACATGTTTTCATTATGGGCTTGTGAACCCAACTCATATATACTTTTTTTAATACAAAAAGGATATAATTTTTTTTTAAATCTCAATAAATGACTGTTGAATTTTAAAATTTCAAATAGTTATTTGCTTTTTGAATACAGTTATTTTCTTTACAAATTTAGTAATCAGTACTGATTTGGAATTTTAAAATTCAACAATCATTTATTTGAAATTTTTCTTTTTTTTCACAACTTTTGATATATATTTTTTTAAAATCTTAGGCCCACTTCTCTCTACCTCTCTAGCCCAATCATACAGCCAATCTCTCCTCCATTATTCGTCCTAGGGCTGTTCAAAAAACCCGCAGTCTAGTCCAATCCGGTCCAGTCTGAGTGAACCTGACCCGGTCTGGTCTGAAAAAAAAAATGACCCGATGCAATAAAAGACCAACCAAACCATATTACTTTTCTTCGGGTTGGACTGGACCAGGAACCAAGCATTTAGACCACTTGGTCCAATCTAGTCTGACCCGAATATTATATATACATATATATTAAAAAAAATAATTCTAACCATCATTTTTCCTCTCCCATAGATGCACTTCCTGTCGCCGTCAACCTCAATACCTTACCAGCTTCGGTCTTGCTTTCTTCATCTCTCATCCCTTTGCCGTCGATGATCTAAATCTCAAAAGCAACAAGCACTGGCCACCAAATTAGTCTCCTCATCATCAATCTCAGTCTATAGTCTTCAGCCTCTCACCTCTTTCTTCTTCATCATCTTCTTAATTTTTTTAGTCTCCACCCCGTTGCTCTCTCATTAGCGACCTTCCTACTCTATCACCTGTGACCATTCACGACCACTGCACCACTAGAGTCTTTTTTGTCCACCTACAGTTCGTATTGCCTTCCTCAACCTCTCCCCCTTCAGGTCACTGTGTTGACACCATCCTCAATCTCTCCCTTTTCAGTTTGCTGGCTTCGATTAGCCTTCTCAATCAACTTCGCATCTTTCAACTTTTAGATCAGTTATGCATCTTCCTCCTTCCCATGGATATGTGATTCTTCTTCATTCTCCCTATCGACCCATGCTTCTTCCCCCCTCATCCTTGATCTGCAAGCTCAATGTTTGCGCTTCCTCCCTCATTGTGCATTTTAGGCTGGCTATTAAGTGGATTTTGCTGGTTGAATTATTTAAAAAAGAAGAAGAAGAAGATGGACCACCTAGACCGGTCCCCCTAGTCCAAGAGACCAAGTCTGGTCTAGCCCGAATTCAGGTTCTGTCTAGACCAGACCAGACTAAGGATTGTGTTTTCCAACCCGAGGCCTTACTTAGACTAGACTTCGGGTTGATGAGTAACCCGGTCTGGTCTAGTCTTTGCACAGCCCTAGTTCGTCCCATGCCTCAATCCGTCTCCTCCACAGACCTGAGAACAAACAGGGGCTTCTTTCGCTGGCTACATTCCACCCGTCGTTGTTGCGTCCCTAAGAGTCGGTTCGTCGTCATCGACATCCAAGTGTTGTCCAAAGGCTTTTTAAAAGATAGGTTCAAAGATGATAAACTCCATGGACGGAATTAGTATTGCCATATTACAAGGGCATCTTAGATCATTTACTTGTCTTCTAGACTTCTGCCACGTTCCGTCTCTCCCCATCGTTTTATATTTGCGGTCACTAAATCAAAATTTGATGTGACAAAACATGCACTTGGCTTCTTTTATTTTTTCCATGGAGCAAAACATGCACTTAATTACTATACCTTTAATTCTTAATGTAAGAATTTATTTAATTTTTATTCTAATTCTAAATATAAAATCTTAATTTGTTTTGTCTTTTATATTTATTCATTCTTTCTTAAAGTAATCCCTACAATAATAGTAATTTTAATCAATACATTTGGTTAGCAATGATATTTTAGAAAAGATAATACTTATTTATTATAAATAATTAACTTAACTAATTTTTAATATATTCAAATTAATATTACACTTGGCAAAGGACGTTTTTGCAAACAAGTGAAATACTACGACGATCTTCAATCAAATTTTAAAAGCTAAGCAGTTTAACAAGCCCTTGTCCTTAGCAACGAGAAGAAGCCATTCAGCTCCAAAAAAAAAAAACAGAGAGAGAAAAACACGAGAAGAAGCCCACGTCAATGTGTCATCCAGAATAGATGAACACAGATGGTTCGGACTATGGACTTGCCTGGACAGCTAAAACGTCGTCGTTGGGCATAACCCCAGCTCGGTTCTCCGCCTCACAATTCCTTATCCCTCTCATCTCAATTCTTCCGAGTTCCAGTTTCCGATGGAAAGCTGAAGGCCCAAGGGATTTCGGACAAAATGATCTTGTCAATCTCAACGCCTCCTGGCAGCTGTCATGCCTCGGGTCTCCATGTCGCTTCTCCGGTTCTTACGAACATAAAGTTGTCGGGGTTCCATTCCATCCCTGCACTCGACAGAACCAACTTGTCACGCTCTGTAGTACGCTACAAGGTATCTCCCCGGGCAACTTCGGATGAAACAAACACACAAGCGGTTGGTGAGCAGCTGTCGGAAGAGCTAAAAGCGGAATCCACCGTGGAAAGCACGGTCTCCAGTCGACCCGCCTCTTCTGCTTCTATCGACAAGGATATTAAAAAGGCTAGTTTTGCTTCCCGGACCACCCTTCATGCGCAATTTATTTCGATTTTCGGAATTTCCACTTCGTATCAGTAATTTTTTTAATGCATTCTAAGAGTTCGTACTTCGGTCTGGATCGTATTAAGACTGGGTACTTGGACCGAAGTTTTTTTTTATTTAGGGTGTGTTTGGATGAAACCAAACCGTGGTTTGGAAAAGTGATTCTGGAGAATAGATTTTGGAGAGAATAGATTCTGTGAAGAATAGATTTTGTAAAAAAGTGATTCTGAGAAGTGAGAGTATTTGGATAGTTGTTATCAGAAGCACTTTTTATATATACAAATTACTAAAAAAAAGACATAAGTTAATATGATAATTACAGAAAAAATAGATTTTATGATATATTTTAATTTGAATGAATAAAATTGTTAATAATATATTTTTTACCAACATAATTAATAATACATAAGATAATATAATTAATAAATAATTAATGTGTATATATATTTATTATAAGATTAAATATGTTTATCATCAAAAAATATGTTTATAAAAAAAATAACAAGATACATATCATATAGGCTCTCACACTCTCCCTTTTTTCTCCAAAAGCAAAAAAATTTTGCTTTTTCCAAAACCATGGTTTTGGTTTTTAGAGGGGGTGTTTGGGTGATTGACACCCCAAACCATGGTTTGGGTCCCCAAACCATGGTTTAGGGTGTCATCCAAACACACCCTTAATCCATTATGTCTGATTTTGAAATCGGAAGCCTCACTTCTATTCGAGTAACAGGGATGTAAATTTAAGGTATACTGAAGGCACTCCCTTTGTTTCCGTGAAAAGTTAACCCCTGATACAAAATATCGCTCTGCAAGTTGTCGCGGTTTTGGTGGATTCCCTGGTGATTGTTCATCTGTTTTCCGCGTAAATCACTAGGCTCTAGTCAATTGTGGATAGTGCATGCCTTTCCCCTGAAACGTTGTGCAAATTCCTGGGACTGAGAAGAACTGAAGATATTGGTTACTAGACATTGTAGACTGAATTTATCTCTATTTGCACGACAGGTTGTTCAAAAGACTGCCTCAACTTTTGCACCAAGGGCTTCCACGGCCTCAAAGAATCCTGCCGTCCCTGGAACTGCCTTGTATACTGTTTTTGAGGTTCAAGGGTATGCCTCAATGTTGTTAGGTGGAGCTTTGTCCTTTAACCTCTTATTCCCATCAAATGAACCAGATATCTGGAGGTTAATGGGAATGTGGTCTATTTGGATGTTTAGTAAGTTCACTCATGCCATTGTCAGTCTTAATAGAAACTTTCAGTTCAGCCCAAAAAAAAAAAAAAAAACGAAAAAGAAAAGGAAAGGAAATTTTTCAGTCGTCAGTGAAAATTTTCGGAAACTTCTTTAGGTTGCGTATTTCTGAGAAACATTGAGTTGTTCTAGCTTGAAGTCCAATTTCCCTGCATCACGCAGCAAAATCTGATACTACATGCCATTACGATCCGCAATTCATGCAAAATGTTGGTCATGTTTCCTTGATCTGGTGCAAAAATGTATATTATAGTTGTGACTCATTTTTGTATGGGGTCAGAAGATAATCATGACTCTTTAAACTTGCAGCAATCCCTTCACTAAGAGCTCGAGACTGTTCAAAAAATGAGAAAGAAGCGCTGAACTATCTGTTTCTTCTCATCCCATTGCTCAATGTTGCAATCCCATTCTTTTGGAAGTCCTTTGCCGTTGTTTGGACTGCAGACACGATAGCTTTCTTTGGAATGTATGCGTGGAAGGTACAAATGTCACCTAATTTATTCAAGCCTAAGTATTTATTAGGTCCATTTCCTCTTTACTAATACACCTCTTCCTGCAGTTTGGATGGCTGCAGAGAACGGATTAGGGAAATCAACGTGGTGGCTACTATTCAGACCTCAGATATTTTGCGTAGCAACTTTCTCATGAATCACATTTGTATACTACTCGCAGTGATGATGAATTCATAATATCGTCTCCTAGGAAAGCAAGATCTCGTAAACGTGATACCTGTCAAATGACAGAATGATATAGCCTTTAATAATCTTGACATTCTACAGTTCGCCATCTTGAGTCCTGGTGGGGCGCGGGGGGAGGGGTCTCACAGTTTATGTGGATGGAGAGAATGTAATGCAATGGCAAATAAAAAAGAGAAGGAATTCATGGAGGGAAAAGATTTTTTTTTTTACAAAAAAAGGGGAAGAAGAGCATTGTAAAAAATTTTGTTCGTTCTTTATACAAGTCACTTGAAAAAAAAAAACATAACAGGCATAATAATGTTTGTTTTACCCTTAATACCTAGTAAATCGTGCTTAACTATTTTACGCTTTCAATATATTTCTTTAATTTTATGTAAGAAATGCATTTGGCTACTTTAAGAAAATAATAAAGCATGGCTAAAGCAGAGAGATTAATTAATGCAATTGATGATTTTTTTTAAAAATGGTAATTTTAGAAGTAATTGTTGGTCCTCTTTTAACATTGAAAATCACCAATTTCAATGAGAGTAATTTTAAATTTTGGCCAAAAAAAGTATTTTCAAAAAAGTAATACTAATTTATTGTAAATCTACAAACAACTGATTGCCGCCGTGGCCACATAAATGGTGGACGTGGATTTCTCCCAGGGCCCGTGCGCGCACTGACGTTATCCCACAAGCCCATGAGATCTTTGTAATTGGACGAATCATATTGGCCCCAAAAAAAAAAAGTAATGGGAAGAATCAAGGTCCCGTGCAAGTCACGTGTCACCCACCCCTTACGACTGAGGTGGTTGGCATTTCTCCTGCGGTCCCCAGAATTTGTTGGAAGATGGCTGGGTGCTCTCTCGCCTTCCTCGTCAGCTTCTTCGCTTTTTCTGCAGTCGCTCTTGCCTCCCATTGCTCTATCACAGGCTAGTATGCTTATGAGTCCTAAGCTCTTAATTTAATCACTTCTTCGGTCCTTTTCCTTTCCGTATTTTAAATTTCTGAATAAGCATGGGAAGCTAATTTTCTTCGTCTGCGAATGCTCCTCCTTGCATCTGTAATGCTTTGATGTGATGGGTCAATGTTGGCAGTAGCTCTTCCTCATTCTGCTTCGAATAGTTTGTGTTCGACGATTGTTCCCCACGTTACTTAAACATTTTGTCTGGTGACCTTAACATGTTCAATCGGCAAAAGGCATCCAATCTATGAGTTTCTTCGTCTGTACTTTTACTTTTGTTACTTGAATGGGTATCTGATTACGGGCGAACTTATTCTTTCTTGTTTCACTGGTAAACTTATTCATGATAAATCAATGGTAAATATACCCCCGTCCTGCTACTGAGCCGTTTGGCAGAATGCTCAGCGCTGGTTCTCAAGTGCTTATTCTTGTGTAGATTATGTGTTAAATTTGATAGAATGTTCCCATTTACCGGAACTACAAGAAGCATGAGCAGCTTAGTGTTTTGAAATTTCAAGGATAGGGTCTGTGCTGATGAATGTCAGTTTTTGTCAAAATCTTACTTTCACAATGTATAATTAATTATTCTTTGCTTTCTTAATATACGAATACGCAGGGTTACCACTTGTAAGAAATATCAGTGAGATTCCTGAGGATAACTATGGAAGGGCGGGTCTTTCTCACATAACTATTGCAGGTTCAGTCATGCATGGAATGAGAGAGGTGTTCCGCATAATATAATTGATCATTTTCATTTTCTTTAGATATATTAAACTTGCTTATATTTTGATTAGATAAAAAAAAATTTGGCCAAAAAAAGATTGGATAAAAAATATCATCAGAATGATAAAAGTTCTTACAATAACAGTGAGTGTTAAGAAAATGCCTCAAGTTATGATCATCATTGCAAAAAATGTTAACTGGAGAACCGGCTTTGTGATAATGATAACTTATATCTCCTATTTATTAAAATAAAAAAGATTGAGATGGTGTAATCATATTGTTCATATTTTTGAACAGCGAAGGAAAAAAAGAATGAAAAATCATAGTCATGACCAGTCAATTTCTTATTGGTAATATGCCATTTACTTTCAAAAAATCATCTGGTTTAAAACAGGTTGAGGTGTGGCTTCAAACATTTTCACCAGGATCACGCACTCCAATTCACAGGCATTCCTGTGAAGAAGTTTTCATTGTCCTTAAAGGGAGTGGCACTCTCTATCTTGCAACAAATTCTTACGAAAGATACCCAGGGAAGCCACAGGAGCACTTTGTCTTTCCAAATAGCACGTTTCATATTCCAGTTAATGATGCTCATCAGGTATACATCTGATAAAATAGGGTGAGAGTTTTCATGCTCAATTTTGCTTTGTTGTGTTTATGCCTATCAAGTTATAATGCCAATAACTAATGTGATGTCAACTCTCAATGTTGCTTGCTCATCTTAACAAAATGGGAAGCACACCCCTTTTTTTTTTGGTTGGGGGGGTTTAGTTGGGGTTTTTTCCCGGGGGGTGCGGAAGAGTGGACAAATTCTACAAATTTTTGGGCTACTAAAGATGATCTGAATTGCAGTTATGGAATACCAATGATCATGAAGATTTACAAGTGCTTGTTATCATATCAAGACCGCCAATTAAAGTGTACGTAACCTCTATTACCCCTTATTTTATATGCTTCTTGTTTATGCTGTAACTTAATTTTCTTGTAGCTGTTTGGTTTTGCTTACCCAAAGAGTTGACCAAGGCATGGCTTGGAACGAGGATCGTATCTGTTATGAGCCATTTTCATCTGTCTAATTGTATAACGTGCTTTAAGCTACCTAGTGTCTGTGGAGACACTAGTTCAAAGTTTGCCAAATGAAAGCTGCATGTCTTTGCGTTCCTTCCATTTGTCAATTACTATTCTTTTAGGCAAGGAAAGCAGATGCTTCTTCCCCGGGAGGGGGGATGTTTAAAAAATTTTCTTTCATTCCTTCTTAAGGAATCATGTTAGGTAAACTATTCTCTGGTTTAACTGCATCTTGATCACCGTGCATCCCGTAATGGTTTCTATTTTGGAGTGGACCATGCCATAGTAGTGCGAATTTTTAATGAGAAATGTCAGTTAGTTGGAGACTCAGTTCAAAATTTCTTTATACTTTTGGCCTTTTTATGTCGCATTAAAACTCATCTCTTGTATGATATGTGGAATTTAGGTGGCACATCGTTAAATTGAATTACGGTGTTATGATGGAGATGTTTTTGTTTATTTGATTCCTTCCCTGTTCCCCGTTTTTCTTACTTATTTTCTTTGAGTGTTTTGACTCCTGTCTAGGTTTATCTATGAGGACTGGTTCATGCCTCATACTGCAGCAAGATTGAAATTTCCTTACTACTGGGATGAGCAATGTTTTCAAGCGCCTCCAAAAGATGAATTATGATTGAATCATGCTTGATTGCCTTGTGGCATGCAACTGGAAAGATCAAAATTAGGACGAGTTTTCCTTTCAATGTATTGTTATGTGATACCTTTTGAGTGAACTAAGCTGGTAAAAAATGGACATCTTAATGATGTGTCATATCTGTATCGCACGGAAACCTGATTGTTGAGCCAGTCAGGAATATTTACCAGAATTGGATTCGAGGGAAAGGGATGGTGATGGCATCTTCTTGACAAATAACAATGTACTACCTACGAGGTCTTATATTTAGAATTAGAGATAGTATCATACTATAAAAAATGACTGTCAACATGCATGATAATGATCATATATGTGGACATGTTGGGCCTTTGAGGCAGTGATCCCTTGTACACAAGATTGGCTCCTCTGATTATCTAGTTTTATTTTAACGGGGTTTAAACGTTGGTCTATACAATTCTTATTATTTATCAACTAAAGCGTGGTGCAATCTATGTTTATGGATCATGAGATAAGAGATATTCAACGTTTATATTAACACAAGTTTTATATACTGCATTATGCGTCTTATTACGCGTCTTAGTGGACTGTCAACATTTAAAATTAATACTGAGTCCTTTTTTTTTTTTGTGGTGCCTCACCCTGGAAGTAACAACGTATAGCTATCCATAAATCAATATATAATTTTTTCCCCTTTTCATAAATAATTGGCTTACTATGATAAATTCGGCGTGATTTTAAAGGAAAAAATAATCAATAATTCCTATTGTTCACGAGATGGTTTTTGTTTTTTGGGGTTTCCTGTTTTGTGTCACTTCGGCCCAAAGAAATTGTGGGTCGTATGTTAAGGGAGCCAGCATTAAAGGCTTCGTCATAAATATGCCTACCGTTGAATCTGGCACACGATATCAACTCCGACCGTAATCTTTATGGTAAGAAAACCTTATGATACCTTATTTTGGCGGAAAATAAATGCAAGGGAGGCAGCTATTCATGTTGATAATGTTCGAAAGATCGAAGGTTGCCTCTTTTACAGTAAGCCAGTAACAGAGACTTGTAATATCAAATAAATATAATGAAGGGAAGATAATATTATAACTTTATAATCGCCAGTTAATCAGGGAAAGAATTTCAGAGGATCACAGACCAAAACTTGATAGAAAACTAACAATCAACTAAATATCTGCATGCTCCCACAATTTAGGCACCAGAGGAGGAGGGTATACAGAAAATCCTGCGAGGGAGGAAAATATATTAAAATAAAAAATTGGAGTGAGAAATCAAGGGAGATGATTAGCAGAAAGATTTAGAGACGCAGCTTATTTGGTTCAAAATATCAATAATGGAAACACGGTTGAAAGTAGAGTAGGGAGGCTCCGAGGATTGTTCCCTTCCTTACAATCCCCACCAACCAGCTTTCCTCCCGTTTAATGGAATGAATCATAATGAATTGTGGCCATTGTCTCGACCAGACTAACAATGGCTCCCACGATCTAGCCTCTCTTTGCTCCCTGACTGCCCCTCCCGCCATTTCCCGCCACTGGGGACAGGATGGCCTCCTATAGCTCTTCTTTTCCGGCCCCAACCCAACAACTCATCGGCCTCCTGTCTTTCCTCCTCGTCCTCAACGCCGCCGCCGCCGCCACCATCCGCCTTGGAGTCATCCTCAAGCCCGCCCCCGATGTCCCCAGTTTTCGTGAAGCCCCGGCCTTTCGCAATGGGGACGCCTGCAACGCAGAGAAGATCCACATTGCCATGACATTGGACTCTAACTATCTCCGAGGCACAATGGCCGCCGTCTTCTCCATCTTGCAGCATTCCACCTGCCCTGAGAACATAGAGTTCCATTTCCTGTGGGCTAGGTTCAAACCTGAAGTCCTTTTCAGCATCAAAACCACCTTCCCCTACCTCAAATTCCAAATTTACCGCTTCGATTCCAGCAGGGTGCGTGGGAAAATCTCCAAATCTATCCGACAAGCATTGGACCAGCCTTTGAACTATGCAAGAATCTACCTTGCTGATATTATCCCTAGTTACGTGAATCGGGTTATATACTTGGACTCCGACCTCGTCGTTGTGGATGACATTGCGAAGCTTTGGGAGGTTGACTTGGAGGGCAAGGTGGTGGCGGCGCCCGAGTACTGCCATGCCAACTTCACCAACTACTTCACGGACCTGTTCTGGACAGACGCAGTTCTGTCTCGCGCCTTTGAGGGTCGAAACCCATGCTATTTCAACACAGGGGTTATGATAGTGGACGTGGAGAAATGGAGGGAAGGGGATTATACTCGGCAGGTGGAGAGGTGGATGGATGTGCAGAAGCAGAAGAGGATTTACCATTTGGGGTCTTTGCCTCCTTTTCTGCTGGTTTTGGCTGGCGATATAAAGGCGGTGGACCACAGGTGGAATCAACATGGGTTAGGAGGGGACAACCTTGAAGGCAAGTGTAGGAGTCTGCATCCTGGTCCTATTAGTTTGCTACATTGGAGTGGAAAGGGTAAGCCATGGTTGAGGCTGGATTCTAGGAAGCCCTGCACGGTTGATCATCTCTGGGCACCTTATGATCTTTACCGTTCCAGCACTCACTCTTTGGAGGAATGATCCTGGGAATTCAAGTGGGAGGAGCATTGATTAGATTATTGGAAGGACAAAAAGGACCCAAAAAAAAAAAAAGATCTTAATTTTAAAGAATGATGCGGGAGAGATGCAAGTGACCATAATTCATTTGACAGTTCTCATTAGACTAGTCCCATATGACTTTATTGAGCGGGTTGCTCAGCATTTTGCAGTTTGGTGGGGAAGAAAGGGAGATCACGTTATGGTGGTTTTTCTTTTTTCGAAGTCGTTCATTCAAGGTGCTCCAAAAGGAAAGGATGATTCTTGGGGGAAAAAGAAATGTTTTCTCTCACTCTCAGTCTCTCTCTTTCTGTTTTGGATATAGAAAAATCATAAGCATTTCATCATGGATGATGGTAATGGTAGTGCCATTTTGCATTAGTGACTTCGTTGTCATATTCATGAACCCTGTCCTGATTTTTTCTTTGTCCCTTCTGAGATGTTATTTATATATCTATCCTATTATTTGAATATCTTGATAGATTGTACATTCTTTTCAGCCCAATTGCAGTTACACAATTTTCTCACTTCAACTTTTTCTTCCCCATGGGATGTATTATCTTCCATTTTGTAGGAGTGCTATCAATTGAATATACAGTATACCTTCCAAAAAAGACCTGAAAACAAAATAAACAGATTCAATTGATGATATCAGATATAACTTTATAATAAAATTTATTATTTCCAAATCATTCTCAAGTCTCATATTACCCATTCAAACTATATCTATAAAAAAATTTTTGTTATCCGGTCTTACCTCAACATTTAACTAGTCCCATATGACTTTATTGAGCGGGTTGCTCAGCATTTTGCAGTTTGGTGGGGAAGAAAGGGAGATCACGTTATGGTGGTTTTTCTTTTTTCGAAGTCGTTCATTCAAGGTACTCCAAAAGGAAAGGATGATTCTTGGGGGAAAAAGAAATTGTTTTCTCTCACTCTCAGTCTCTCTCTTTTTGTTTTGGATATAGAAAAATCATAAGCATTTCATCATGGATGATGGTAATGGTAGTGCCATTTTGCATTAGTGACTTCGTTGTCATATTCATGAACCCTGTCCTGATTTTTCTTTGTCCCTTCTGAGATGTTATTTATATATCTATCCTATTATTTGAATATCTTGATAGATTGTACATTCTTTTCAGCCCAATTGCAGTTACACAATTTTTCTCACTTCAACTTTTTCTTTCCCCATAGGATGTATTATCTTCCATTTTGTAGGAGTGCTTATGAAGTGAATATACAGTATACCTTCCAAAAAAGACCTGAAAACAAATAAACAGATTCAATTGATGATATCAGATATAACTTTTTATAATAATTTAATTATTTCCAAATCATTCTCAAGTCTCATATTACCCATTCAAACTATATCTATAAAAAAAATTTTGTTATCCGGTCTTACCTCAACATTTAATATTGGTTAGAGGTTATCTTAACAGAATGATTTAACAGTTAAAGGCAAAAAGGCGCTCAAATAGCTTAGTCCTATTAATAGCATTATATTCAACAATGATTATCTTGTTTGCGGAATATAACGATATATTATAGACAATCTAAAGAATGCATTGATTTTAAATCGTACTAGCATATAACGATATACTGACATTCATTTTGAATGTATTAAAACAAGATTTTGTTTTTCTGTTTCACAATAAAAAATTCAACTTCTATAAATTGATTTAAAAATATTTTTGCCATATTAATGGTTCTGTTGACCGAAGCCTTATTAGTTGTTGAATCATGGCAAGAATGTAAGTGTGGCGTTGCTAGGAATTATTCCAGATATAAACAGAGACTGGCACACTGTTCATGCAAAAAAACCAAATCTGCGACTGCCTTATAACTTAGCACAATGGCAATAATTAACTTATTTTCTTATCTTTCTTCAGTGGTCTTGTATTCCCAGCTATTCATTGTGTACATAGATGGCATCCCCTCTTTCAAATAATTCGAAACTTCATTCACAGAGTGAGCCCGTCGTGTAGTAAAAGAAGGGTGAGCTAAATAATCATAACTATGCATCATGATGGTGATTTAGCTTTTTTTTCAGAAGAAGATTAACAAAAATTACAGTTCATACAAAATTCTACCCTCTAGGATGATTCACACTAACTCAAATTTGAGACCTGATCTCTACTCCGAAGCTCTTGGTACCGTGATTGAAATCCATTAAAAAGGAAAGCTACTATGATCATTGATACAACCTAACTTAACAATAAAAGAGCCGAAAGAAGACAAAAAGAAAGAACGAAACTCAACAAACAACAGCCGGGCCCAATTAGTACATGAAAATAAAACTAAGCCACCACCTTCCTCGGTTCATACTCGGTTGAACCTAAGGCTGCTGTTTCAAACTAAATTCAAACTTGTGCGTCCACAGCAAAGGTTGGATCAGAAGTGGACTCTTCCATGTGAGATTGTGGCTCAACGGGGGGAGGTAACGCTAGAAGCGTCCTTTCTGGGCACGAGGAGGAAGATGCTTGGCATGTTTTTTGGAAGGCATGTTCCAAGGTAAGAAGACACCTGTCCCACCACGAAAAGAAAAGAAAATGAATGTGCCTTGGGTTGAATTCTAAAGCGTGAGCTCATTTCATAAATGTTGGAATGCTTCTCAATCTGATTGTAATGAGTTGTCATCATCCAAATAAGGCTAAGCATCATAGTTGCAGGATGTTCATGATTATGGGGATAAAAGAGTATGAGTTCTTAAACGTATACCCATTCTTCGGTGAGAGCATGAGTGGCCCTTGTAGTTTTCCTTCACTGTCGCCAGTAAGAGTACGCGCCCCAAAAGCCATAGTTGATTCAAGAGAAGCAGAGTGGACACAGGTTTGTTCCAGATGAGGGGTTTGAGGAATGGCTGAGAATATTCTCCCTAAAATTGATTGTATGGACAATGCTGAATCGTTATGGGGTCGTACGTAACAAATTATTATTATGCCTACTTTAGAGATAGCCACACTAAGGGGTAGGGTATGCAATACTTACCTCTTCAAAATAGTTGATGATACACTATTTGGCCTTTTGTACTCTGGAAAGTTTTCCACTGAATAAGATGATCAATAACACTTTGAAGAAGAGTTGGAATTGCTCTATATTACCTATACACAAATTTTCAACAGGAAATGAGGATTACAGACTATCCTATCACTTGGAGTCGTTAATGTAATACGTGGTTACCAAATCACAACTTGGTAATAATGGTAAAGAGAAACTTGAAATCGTTTAATTCCTACTTTTTACATCCTCCTTGATCTGTCCAAAAATTGGAACACCAAGCTGAATCAGCTCTCTCTTGTTTCCCTTCATCTGCTTGTTGAACAGTATAAAAGTTTCGCCTGCAATTCTCCAACAAGATCAAGTTAGTAATTTCCTTGGACACAGAACACTATCGTGATTCCCTTCACATTCTAGAACGAGAAGAATCACTCAGCTATAGTTGGTTTACCTGAGAGTTCTCCATTCTGGCCAGCAGAATGGATCTCATTGACAAAATCATAGAGCTTGCAGAGTTCTGAGTCAGTAAAAACTTCCTCATACAACTTCAATCCTTTCACCACATTCACCTGCCAATTCACCAATACCCACCTGCTTCTTATTGCATAAACGAATCCAAGCTTCATTACTAAAAAGAATGCATGTGAATTTTGTGAAAGATAGAACTTGCCATGTGCCCCTTCACCGACTCCTTTGCCGAGAAACCTTTTGTCAACTTTATCTGGAACTACGTCCCTCACATTCTTCGTGGTTGGAGCATATACTGCTGTTCATCAAACTGGCTTGCATTTCTTGAGATCCTGCCGGCCCAATATAAAGAAAACGCCATGGAACATTCAGCACTCAGTGAACGAAGGACTAACCACAAGTCAGATTAAAAAAATAAAATTCATCCCATAACTGCGACGATCTCAATCGGTAGAGGAGGTTATGCGGCTCAAAGAGTCTAGGAAGATCAACGAATCCGAAAGTCATGTTTCTAAAATTGGAGTTTCAATGATTAATCATACATATATTTGCCGTCTTCCGACGAAGTCCTCGTGGGTGATTGTGTCCCTTGTTCAGTATAATGCCAAAAGGGCCACCTCAATGCAGCCAACAAAAACAATGAAACATGAAAGTGTCCATATTTGGATGCAATAAATGCATTCTTTAACTGATTTTTTTCAGTTGGCAACAAAAAAAAAACTGTTTTTTTGCATCTTCAATTTGTTCACTAGCCAATACAGCTCATTCATGACTTCGGCCGAACAAAATGTGGCTCATTGATTTCTAGGATCTCCAACTAACAACAACGACAGCGTTGACCCGCCGTCTGGGATAAGTAGTCAAACAAATTCATAGAATTAGCATCGGGAATGGCACCCAAATTGCGGAAACCCAACTACCCACCGGATTGCTCGAATCCACAACGGCGGAAACAGGCAGGTCACTTCATGGTGAACAGGAAACAGCTCTGACCGGCTGCCGCCTGTAAGGCACACACCTCTAGGCATGCCTAGTTCAGAACCTTGGGGTGGATGCCATTCCTGCCACCATCTTTATTCTGTACTGTACCCACCTAATCATTCTACGCCGCCTTCCCAAAAAAATCCTTCAAAATTTTCAAGCTAATATTTTTCCTGTTATTCTCAAAATTATACGGACTAAAATATTAACTTTTTTTTTTTAACAAATAGTAAATTTTAACAGTTTGAAGGAACAAACTGGAAATTTTTTGGGTAAAAAAACAGTTCCATCTTTTTTTTAAAAAAAATTCTTCTATGGTTATTAAAAAAAGATATGTTTATCTTCCACGCTTTTCTTCCCATGCACCACGCAATCTGTGAATCCCCACCAAACAAACAACATTGAAGTCTCATCTACTTCCTCTTCTTCCCCCCCCCCCCAAAAAAAAAACCAAAAACAAAAACCCCCACCCCCCAAAAAAAACCGGCTACTTTGCCCCCATTTTATGAAAATGGTACCCAAGCCTAGGGGTGTTCAAGAATGACCCGTCCCGGTCGGCCCGTTCGATCCCGGTCTTATTGGAACGGGACGGATCCGTCCCGAAATTTTTCGGGACGGGACAAACCGGGACGGGACAAATAATGGACCGGGACGGGACGGGACACGGGACGGGGTTGTCCCGTCCCGTCCCGGTCCCCGTCCCCCTTTTTTTTAATTTTTTTAATTTTTTATCCCATTTATATAATTATTTTTTTCATATTTTTTTAAGATTTGAGACTATTGTATGGAACTATAGATATATTTATTTAGAGTTTTTATATTTGTTAATGATTTGAGATTATTGATGATTAGAATTTTTAGCAATTTTTTATTGTGTTAAAAGCTTTTGTTTAGAGTTTTTAATGATTATTATATGTAATATTTTAATTTTTTATTTAAGAGTGTCCAAACAAACAAATAAATAAAAAATAAAAAGATGTTTTTATAAGGTTTAAGCCCAAAAAACATAAAAAAAAAGAAAAAAAAAAGAGGGGTTCGGGACGTCCCGGTCCCGTCCCGGATCCGTCCCGTCCCGACCGGGACCGGGACAACCCCGGGACGGCCGGGACACGGGACAGAAAATCTATCCCGTTACTGTTCCCCGGGACGGACCGGGACGGGCCTGTCCCGGTCCCGATCCGTCCCGTGAACAGCCCTACCCAAGCCAAAGCTTGATTTTAAAAAGTCAGGAAAGCTCAATTTTTACCCAAAGCTTTATAAAATGGAATATTAGAATTTTTATTTCAAAAGGTTAAAAATAAAAGCTATAAAAAGAGAAATGGAATACACCGCTGTTGCCAAGAAAAAAACGCCGTAAATGCCGAATCAATCCCAACATTCGTGGTAGCTAACTGCCTACAACATAGTGTTCCGATAATTGAATGTCGAGAAACAGGAGGAAACCTTTTAATCAATGAAAAACCCAGAAAGAAGAATATCATCAGTTCTATGTAATTACCTGTATCGGTAATTTCACTTTCCGGCGAATCGTACTCGTCGGGAGCCTCGTGACCGCCATTTCCATCACTATCCATTGTTTTATGATTTATTTTCTTTTTGTCTTCGGAACAAGTGTTCGCGTCCTCACTCTTGCTGTTATCTTGCCTTTTTTCTGTGGCCTCTGTCTTCCTCTCAGTGACTTTGCGAAGCTCCACCGCCACTTCGGCTATTGAGTGTCTACTTCTGCATTTGTATGACTGGTATCCAGTTCAATCTCCGGCGATGAATTGCGGAAAAAACAGACTCATAGTCGGAGGTTCCAGTGGCTGCACTGAGCTGAGCAAGATGACCGCAAAGAGCGTCAATAACGGCATTGGCAGCGGCAAATTCACTGCGGAACCAAGAAATAATAGCATCTTTAGCAAAGGAGTCTGAAACCATAATAGGTGTTGATTGCATCGGCACCATAGTAGGTTCCATAGGAGGAGCGTGATCGGTCGGCAATGTTAGCCCAGCCGCCATCGGCATCACAGCAATTTGGAAACCAATTCCTGGCTAAGCTATGAGGATTTTGCAGGATGGTATGAGAAATCGGGTGTAATGGGTGTTGGGGAAGATAAATATGGATCCAATGAAGTCGGGTTTGGAGGCGGTACTGGGTTAGTTCCGGAGGAAAAGAGCAGAGGCTTGGTTTTCACAGGGAGAGGTTTATGGGCGAGTTAAAATATATACGCGTGGAGAGCTCCACCAAAAGGTGGAAGTTGTGCGCACAAAGGCGCTCCCGATTACGTGGCAATATTATAGGCCACCTGACGTGGAAATATGTTAATAACTTAAGAAAAAGAAAAAGGCCCAAAAAATGAGAGAGAGAGAGAGAGGAAACAGTGTGTGTAGTTCTTTCTTTTTTTTTTTGGGGGGGGGGGGTGTCGGGGGAAGGTATGGCCGAAGGAGGTTTTCGTTGGCTCACAGTCAGGAGGACTGATCGTTAGGGTCGCGGGGAGGTTCAGCACCCTCTGATGGGAAGGTGAGCGAAGTTACTAAAATGGACCTCCTTATTATATTAATATAATTACAGCACGTGAGGATATTTAAAAATAACAATTTAAAAAAAAAAAAAACTAAAGATCGAGATGAAAAATCATTCTTTTTCTGGGACAGCTGAGCTGAGTTTTCTTTCTTTCTGATCTCTCCGCCTGTTTCTTTCGTATGAGAGGATATTTTCCTTGTCCTTGTCTACAGGTAAGTTAAAACTTAGCTTCTAATTTGAATGTTCCAGAGTGTGTTGGTTAGAGAACAAGACCCTGAAGAATGGAAGTGTGGATTTAGCGGTGGTTTATACAGAAATGGCTCTCAGGCTTCGGGTGCCTGCTTCTTGCGGTTATTCCTCCTAATGCCTTGTTAAAACTCAGCTTCTAATTTGAATGTTCCAGAGTGTGTTGGTTAGAGAACAAGACCCTGAAGAATGGAAGTGTGGATTTAGCGGTGGTTTATACAGAAATGGCTCTCAGGCTTTCGGGTGCCTGCTTCTTGCGGTTATTCCTCCTAATGCCTTCTTAACAAAAAATGTGAAATTTTTAGGGATTTCGATCCCTCAATTAATCGTAATCGAGGAATATCGACCATCGCATTATGATACAACGATGCCAGGATAAATTTTTTTACCTTTTTTTTTTGTAAAAAAATTATTTATAACCCGCGTAAATAGTATTAGATCGTTATTAATAATGGTTGATTTTTTAATCGAAACCTGAAGATATTCAAATTTAAAATTCCAGTTAAATGTGAAAACGTGTGACCCGATTGCGGAGGGAAAGAGGCACAGGGACGGCAGGAGTACGTACGCGATCATGGATGCCAGGTAAAATAAGTACATAATCATAGCTTACAACTTTAACTATTTACGTGGCCGAACCTTATAATGTATTTTGGGCAGTCTTGTGGTTAAATCAAGCCTAACTAATGTTGGTCAGAACTTTGCTGAGGTGCATCATTACTCCTAATCATATCAATTAACGCCGTTAAGAATTTCTGTGGAAGTTTGTCGGCCTCGTCTCTGAACCCAATTGTTATTTCATAATGCAGTGCCCGGTGAATCACGTTTTTGGATCTCTTCGAATTTTTTTTTTTTTTTCTTATTAGAATCTCATCTTCACTGTTAGATCAAATAATAGATTGTTCAGATTTAATATTTTAAAAAGTAGATGTCCATCCCATTTCTTCTATTTATGTAATGTTATAATACTGGTTGTATAAAGTATGAAATCTGAACCATTCATCATTTGATCCAATGGTGGAGATCAGATACTGAGGAAAAAAATGAGAAAGAAAGATTCTAAGATAATCCAAATCCGTAAGGCACACGCACGCAACCACAAATATAGTTATGCTCACATGATGAACAACACATTCCATTCCAGCAATTCTTTTTTCCTTTTTCAGGCACGTAAAATAAAATTACAAGGCACAACCCGCGCTGCATCTATCGTTCCTTAACGTATTTATATGCATATTTTATAATTTCATTCATATTTCAAGTCTGAAAGTATAAAGCTCAAATAAAAGGAGACTCATTTATTTTCACTGACTCATTGAAGAACGATTGACTTTCATCAACCGGTTTGAAATGTTAAATGTTGAAAGAGTTTATTTGCTCTTAGAGGTCCAGCTAATATGGAATATATATCATATCATATGATGATGAAGAAAGAAGAGAAAATAAAATATGCCTGTGTACGTAATGGATACAAATCAACTTTGGGAGAGGGGAAGGAGAATAAAACAGAAAGGGCTGAAAAGGGGGGGGAAAAACAGAGAGAATAAAGACGATGAGGAGGAATAGGGAGGGGGGCTGCAAGCTGGGATGCGAAGGGGAAGCCTGAGAATGAGGTGAGGTGGCGGAATAAGTAAAGCAAAAGGGCATGTGAGTGGGCCCGCTTCAGGAATAGGAGCATCCCACAATCAGTGAAGACCAGGCCGAAGGCGGTGACCGTGGGACCCTCTCATCTTCCGCGACGTCGTTCTCAATGTCAGTTTTCGCAAACGGGGTTCTTGGGAAGGCGGCTTACCTCCTTGCTCCTTTTGATCAATTCCCCGTATAAAGGCTAGGTTTGGACCATTGCTTTATGCCCCGCCTTTTCTCCTGATTTTTTCTTGTCTTTTTTATTTAGAAAAAAATTGGGAAAACGTTTATAATTAAAAATTTTATTAATAAAAGAGGCATGATAAAAATTATTGCCACAAAAACATCTCGTGATGGATAATATTGGGTCACGAACAATAACGAGATTTAGGTGGTGTCTGTCACTAAAGAAAAATAGTAAAAAGTATTTTTTTACAAAACGAGACAAATTCCTCTACATATGTATTTTGTATACCCTAAAAATACTTTTAAAATAATAGTTTAGGTTCTATTTAAACGCTCCCTTGAACTCTCAGATATGAGCCAATTAGCTGTTTTTTTTCCCCCTTAGTAGTGAACAAAAAGTGAGGGGAGTGGGTTCCAAGTCTCTGGCCATTAGGCCAACCAAAAAGTTTTTATCGATAATACCAAAAAAGGGGAAGGAAAAAGTTGTAACAATCCGTGCTTGTAATTTGTCAAGTTTATATTTTCCAACTCTTCGTAGATCGACGAGGCCAAATCAACGAATTTGTTTGTTTATTTATCTCGGCCAAAAGTTAAATCAACTAATTTATGTGATCCCTGATTAGGAGCATATAAAAAGATGATATAAAGATGCTTTGAAATATAAATTAAGATATGGTACTTAATGATTCGTATTGCTGGAGCGTCCAGAGTTTTAAATAAACAAAAGTACGTGCGAATGATGAGTTAGAACAATAGATCTATAGTCATTCTTTACTGGCTTTGGTAAATTGTTGAGGTTAGGATTATTTTCATAGCATCAAATGTATTGTGTAGAAGATAAATCAAAACGAAAACAATATCTATTGCCTAACCACGAAAATATACGACAGAGACGCGTTTTTTTTTTTTTGGGTTGGTGATAAACAAAACTAAGGTTTTTCATTCCGTGACTCTGTAAACTTTATTAGATTCGTTTTTTATCGATTATTAATGAGAATCTCTTTATTTAGATTCTTAAGTGGCTGGAATAAAGGAGATAAAGGAATAACAGTTCCACTCACGGCCAGCCCGCCGAAACGAAAGCAACTCTGAACATGGATCCTCCGCCTGATATTTTACTTCTTGCATGCGTATGCATAATATTATAATCATCTGATTTCTTTGACATTTCCAGTTGAAGACGTATTTTTTAAAAAAGAAAAAGTAATAATTAAGTGGTAAAATAACAAGAGAAAAGCCCTCAGAAATTGAAAAGTGGCATGGGTTGAGCAAGAGAAAATAAAACTATTAGAATTCAAATGTAATGGGTAGATCTAATTTTAGTGCGGGAATGAAATTTTTGAACTGCATTGGAATTGTCACCGACCAGTCCTGAATTATTCTGTTTAAGTTGGTCAAACTATACAAACACCTTACTCATACATGCCAACATTTATCTGGAATTTGTCCAAACTTATCAAACTATAGAAGTATCACGTCGCCAACATGTGGCCAGAACCATTCACAAAATTATTGTCATTTTTTTTATCAATTGTTGTCAAAACCAATACTAATATTATAACGGGTCTCTATTTACTTTTTTTTTTAATTTTCAAAGTCTTTTCTTGTGATTTTTTCTAATTAAATTCTTATTTTGCTGTGGATATATATATCAAATTAAAAGTGATTTAAACTATGCATTTGTATTAGTCACTGATCAGGCTCCAGAGTCCATGCCGTCGCGGTGGGTAAATACATGTACACACACGCACATGTACATACCTTTTTTTAATTACATTTTATATTTAGGACTGAAGTTTGTATGTGGAAACGACAAATGATGAAATAGGAAAAGTGGGACCCACCAGGAAATAGGCATGAAGCGGCTGTCTTGCGGAGGGTAAAAGACTAAAGGTCAAGGGACACACATGAGGGGCTCATGTTAAAAGCAATGCCGCTTTGATAGTAAGGGCACCTCATTCCCATGGACAAGACACACCACCATGCCCATGATCGCAGCCACAAAACCCAATCCCCTTCCGTGGTCACTTTTGGACAAAGTCAATTTTCTTTGCTCTCCCCCCCCCCCCCCCCAAAAAATGAAATGCTCGCCCTCTGTTTTTTTTAATTAAATTAAATTTTGCGAACCGACGAGGCACAAAAACTACGTGCACTGTCTATGCATGTTGTGTAGAATGACCGTTTTGTCTTAATTTGGGACTTAGGATTCCGTATTTTCCCGAATAAATTAAACTCCCTCCCCTTTTCAGGTAAAAAGATGGAATCCTTCCTCGCCCAAAATTATGATATCAGCGGCCTAAAATTCCTGAAGAGAACCAGCCCAATTTTACATCGTCTTTTTATCTCCTTCAAGCACCTACCCACTTTTTAATATGCTCATGCCAACTTCTTTGTGAACTTTACCACGTACAGAATCCATATCCCCTGCATAAATCCCAGCAAAATAAAAACAGGCCCTTTCCTAAAGCTTAATGTTATCCACGCCCCAAGTCTTTCTATTTACGCTTTCAGAACTCACATCGTTATTCTCAACAAATAAAAAGTGAATAAGAATGCTTAACTAAAAGACGATTCCAAACCGGATTTTCCAGACTTCTTCACAGCCTTTATTATACATGTGGTTTTCAATCCAGCTTAGCATCTGAAATTCGTAATTATTGGACTGCAAAATACAAACTCGAAAATCTATCAAACACCTGGTGTTTGTGTAAAAGTTGACGACTAGCTCGGGGAATTATTAGAGGTTTATTGATTGATTATTGAAACAAGTAGTTTATGGAGACACACACACACACAATGCGGGGGACACCACTTTGTTCCAAAATTCTGAATGGAGAGCAGGACCATCCCGAACAAGTAGAAGGGAGCGGTCCCCCTCCCTCGGCCTTTTAGGTCAGGAACGGGCAAGTGGCAGCAGCGATGCCTGGTTGACTCATCTCAGCCATTCGTTGTTGCATAAAGCACCCAACTTTGGAAGATATCTGTTATTTTCAAACACCACTCAACCCCTGGCAACTACATAGGAGCATCGTAATACCACATCAGAATGGCATCAAACTGATGTAATGGCGATTAGTCAATTCAAAATAAATAATAACAAAGTCAGTTAGTTATTATATGTGTATTTTATAAATAATGCTGAACTGTTTAACTTATTTTTGGAGCATCACCTGGCGTGGAGCATTACGTGTGATGGAGATCATGCCTGGTTCCTTTGGATAAATTACAATAATGAATGAAGCAGTTGGTAAGAGTTGGCTTGTTTCTTAATTATATGCATTTTCAAATCGCCAAAGTCGGAAAGTCTAATAACGGCTCTTCTGAATTTGTCGTTTGGAGCAGTATGTGTCCCTTTGACTTCATTGTATTCAAATACTATGTCTGTGTCTGGTTTTTAATATAAGAACTAGTTGATTCATTTGAGTAAATTAAAAAAACTAATTAAGTTACTTATTTCTAATAAATAGGTGTTGTCTTTCCTTTAATATCCTTGTCAATCAAGTGTATTAGTTAGAACTATTATTATGACAAGGACTACCTTTAAAATAAATAAATAAATATTAAAAAAAATAGATTGAGATCTTATGTTTAGAATAATATCATTTTTGACGGTCGCTGGCTTTGGTCACAACCCCTCGTTTTGTTTTGGACTGTTCATTTTGACGACATTATAACGAGGCATGCACTTCGGGGGAAATAATAAATCATTCGAGGTTGCAGTTGGTGTCGCGGGGGGTGAGCTGAGCAAGGCGGCTTGGCCTTTGCCGCACCAAAAGGAAACATAAAAAAATATAAATAACAATCACGTAATATTAGTATAATATTTGCCTTATTTCAACGCTGTCTTTTAGGTATAGATTGTTGAGTGCATGCTTGCTGCAAAAAATATAAATAAAAGTCGACAATGTCATTTCTTTAATTCTCATTCGTCTTTGAAACGACAAGATTGATGACGAAGACAATGATTTGAGGCTTATAGTTATAATATATTTATAATGAAAAATAAAATAATTTTTAACACACAAACAGTGCAATTTATCATATTTAAATCACATGGAATTCAGCGCCTAATTAATTCATTTAGAAGGTCTTGGTTGGCAAGGAGGGAAAAAAATAAATAAAAAGCAGGCCTTCGCTTGGAGGTCCATGCCAATATGCCCGTGTAAGAGTTGAAGCCTATTTCTGAAGATTACCGGGACAGATGGGCCGACGTACACATTGGTTGAATCCCCCAGTTATTGATGTACCCTGGGTTGCCCTCATAAATTGGGTTTAATAAAAAAAAAAACTAATTCTTCACAACACACTAAATCAAGGTTTAAATTTTTACTATTGATTCAGTTGATAAGGAGTTGGTTCATAACCTATAAGAGTATGAGTTTAAATCCCACTGCTGATAGTTACTTTGTTGGTAAATGATCTGTGAATGCTTCTGTAAACACTCTTTGAGTCTAAAGGCATATTCTAGTTTTAGTAAATCCCTGACACTCAATTCACCTAAATTTTGTTGTACAAAAAAAAAAAAGAATTTCTGTTAAGAGCTGTGCTTACATTTAATGTTTAATACCTTGAATAGGATTACCTTAAATAGAAAGAATAAGGGAAAAAAAAAGGGTTGGGTTTATAGTCCCGAGATTATTTTAATGTATATAAAAAATTAAAACGAAAGGCGTGGGGACGGGGCCACCCCATTTTTTAAAAATATGTGCGCCTCGAATTTGTCAACAAAAATAAAAACGCTGATTGAATGAGGTCAACTTTTACTAGGCATACAAGACGCATGCACAAACTTCACTGATGATGGCCCAGGTCTAGCCGGGAGTTTATATCCGCGGGCGGAACCAAGGCCCTAGATTACGGGGGCATTGATTCGAAAGTTATTAATTTAAAAGCCAGCAATTGCATGCCTAGAAATAAACCACGTATCTGGAAATAAATTTTAGAGCCAAAAGTTTTTTTATTAGCATTACTCCGCTGGTCCTATTTATAGGGTAAAGAGAGAATATTTTTTGGTTTTATTTATAGGGGACTGAGAGAAATTTTTGCATGGATGTACAATTTTATTTTTCATATATGATTGTGTTGATTTTATTTACATGAGACATGGCTGTATATTAAATATGGATAAAATTAAAAAATTGTTAAATTTTAAATGAGAGTTAATAAAATTTAAAATTTTTTTAGTCTGTATGAAAGATGTTGGAAATACTCATAAATAGGACCAGAGGAGTATGTCATTTGTATAAGCTTTTGGGTCTAAGGTTGGTGGGCTTTATGAGCCCAAATACTTTTTACACTTGAGCGGGGCTCTGCAAAATTTCAAGGGTATGTACCAAACAAAAATTTTAAGGGCAAGGGATGCAAAATATGGACCTTTAATATGGCACATCCTTGTATATTTTCCTAGGGTCGGGTGCATTTGCCCCCCGACCAACGTAGCTTTGCCAGTGACCCTGGCCATCGAGGATCATACTTGCCCCGAGAGGACCAGGATCTATAACAACTTAATTCCAACACCCTAGTCAAACAAGTCATGAAAAACCATCGCATCTGTCCTTTGCTGGTTGAAGCCGTGCTAACCTTTGAAGTTTGAAGACCATTTGTCCACCGATATACCGTTAAGCGGAAATGAGTTGTACTTGAATAGTGTAGCCCCCCACCCCCCCCCCCAAAAAATCCATGCTTCATACGGATTAATGCAATTAATGTGTATTAATCTGTAAACTAACTCAGAGTATTCCTGTTTTGACCTGCAACTAACATTACGCTTTGTGGGGTGAGAAAATTGATAGTAAACAGTGTGGTTTAATAATATCGTTACTTAAACAGTTGCACGGCGCGGTGTTGAGGTCGGAAACTCAGATTTGTGTAGATGTAGAATTATAACTACCTTTAAATTCCCAAATATTTATTAGCAACCATCTCCTCATCATGAAAACAATAACACACAATCAAATGATAGGATATACTTGTACACACTGTGTGTGATCAGCAAAAGTTAGAAGTTACAATGTGCAGCAACATCGAAAGGAATGGACCAAGTAACTAGTGAATATCTGAGATGCAGCAACAGCGACCAACTATTTAGTACAATCATGAATTATTCATCCTTCTCTTTACAATCATTATACATATAGAGATATATATATCCAAATCATCCCCCCAACCAAACATTAAATGTCAAACTCCACAACCTCAAATTGAATAGAAAGTATAGAAATAAACATGTCAGGGCCCTGGCAGAGCCTTATTTTTAATCCCTGATCGGCAACAAAGATAGATGCGCAAACCACATAATTAACAACATCAGTAACAGACACATTCAATATCTTACCCCCTTCTCAAGGACTCATTCTTTCCGAATCGAATGCTCGAAGTAGTTCTGATCTTCTTCTTAGTACGGATAATAAACTCAGAAATTTGATCTTTGTGGGTATCCTTTTTCTTGGCAACATTCACACTAGCCTCGTCTTGTGCAGGCTTGCTATGATGCCCCTTCCCAATGTTGGACACAGTTCTTAATTTCTCTCTAGCCCTTTGAATGTACTCACCGAAAATATAATTCATATCCTTCTTCTCATGTTGATGCTCCAATTCCTGCGCCGCAGACTTGCCTTTCTGTTCACCTTTGCGTGCGGCTGCTCGATTCACAGAAGCATAATGTGGTCGCTCAGGTTCGATCCTGCCAGCAACTTTGCCTACTTGGGCCTGCCCATTGAAAGTGGGGTCTGGGTGATCCACGAACTTGATGGGAACTGCCCCGTTTACTTCATCATTATAATCTCCTCTGATATGGCGAGGCTGAGGCAATGGAGAACCAGAAGGTTCTTGGTGATGATAGTGTGAGATGCGATGAATGGCTCGCACGGCGGAACTGTTTGCCAGCGCTTCCCGGATTTTCGTGCACCTGGACGAATTGTACGATTGGTTGTTTCTTTCCATGCTGATCAGTTTATGGCCTAAGGGAAGAAGGAGAAGATCACGGGCTGAGTGCAACTCTGAAGAAGCTTGTTAGCTGTTATATAGTATTCATCCGAAAGAGGGTAAAGAGAAAGGTGGTTAGAGAAGAAAAGATGAACTTTTGAATTTTGATCTGGTTGGAACCAATATAATCGAGATTGCAGAGATTCCTAACAAGGACTAAGCAGGTAGCTTTTCCCATTTTTTCCACGGATGTGATGGGGAGGGATCAATTCCCACTTCGCTTGTCCGTCTATTCTACGCTTAAATATCTAAAACTAGCGATTACAGCTGTTATATATTATGGGCTCTTCTATTCTATCCATCTAATGCTGCTATATGTTCATTCGGCAACATAGTCCTTTTAACAGGTGATAAAGTTTGAAACTTGAGGGAAAGCGATGGCGGGCACCCAGATGAGGTATCAGATTCAAGCAAGACTCGTAGAACTAAAGAAATAAAGAAATAAAGAAACCTCTACACTGCAGACGTGGGCTGCCACGTAGGAAGGCGTGATTCCGCTGCTCATACATGCATGTCAGGGGAAGAATAATACATAGCTTTCTGGGGAAACCAATTGCATATTTTATGGAATTTACTGTTACTCCATGCCCAGCATATAACAAAGACGAAAGAATCCACGCTACCTAATATTACGATTTACTACCATTCTTGATTCCTTGTTTCCTTTGAATTGACTCAAATTCCAATCTTACGACAAATGATGAAAGACCCTATTACCATTTACTAGCTACCATTTTTTTCTTGTTTTCTTTGAATTGACTCAAATTCCAATCTTACAGCAGATGATGAAGGACCCCGCAAGTTTTCGATGCAAAGTGTCCCGCATATGGCATATATTGATATCACTTACATGATTAAAGTTTCGAGGCCGCATTTAGATATTCTATCGAATTTAATTGTGGGAAGCGAACATGTTAGTGAAGCAGGATGAGAGGAAAAGACAACTTTTTTATTCTCTCGTGTCACTCGGGGCAACGATGCGGAACTTCAAATGTGAACCAGACTAAGAACAAAAAAAAGAAAGAAAGAAAGAAAGAAAGAAAAGGAGGAAAATCAAGTAACTAGTGTATGGAATACAGATACGATTTTGATTGGCTTGCAGCGTAAGTTACATGGATTTTTTTATGTCACCTGATGCTGCACAAAAAGGAGGATTCACTTTTGAGGCAGTGATATGGAATATGCTGTAGGCATAATATGATGCTCGAATTGATCGGCTAAGACCAATGCAGCTTACAGAAAGGAAAATGTGGAGAAGCCTCAGTTAAAGATGAGGAAGTCCATGAGGGGGGTCTAATTTCTAGAAGCCAAGCACTCCCAAACCCAAGAATTAGGTCCTTAATTTGATTGTTTTGTAAGCAAATATTCCCCTTTTGAAGTTCATGCAATTTCCACAATAGCATCTTGGTATTATCTTCATGAGTCATGAGGCTACTTGCCACAAACGAAAAGAACATGTACCAAACAGCTAGCCGCACATCGCCCACAAGGCCACAATTCGGTTTCTTTTCTTCTTTTTTTGGCCAGACACAATTCAGTTTCTAGCGACTACAAAAAAAAAAATCACTTCTTTTGACTCTCCAGCTACGCAAATGAGAAATAACTCCACCCAGTATATTCTATCTTTCAGCGTGGTAATATACTGAAGGCTGTGGCCAGGCAGGAAAGGCCCACGGAGTCCTGGCATGATATCTTTAGAAATCCTGAAATCTCACCCTATATCGCACCATTTGTCCATGAAACAAGGAGATTAACAGATTTTGAGTCATTAACGGTAAACAAGGAGATGCCCGTACACTTGTTCTTTATGACTCAAAATAGTGAAAATCTCCTATAAACACGTTTTACGTAAATCGAGACAAAATTTTTTTCACATACTTGTTTCGTATTTCGTAAATCACTATTGAAAAGCAGCTTACAAGCTACTTATAAACTATTCCAAACAGGTCCTCCCACATTCTAACTGGGTCAATTTAGATTATTATCGGGGATTTAATTGGGATAGCCCTCCCACCTTCTACACATGCATTCCTTTTTAGGATCCCCTATTGTGAGGGAACCACGAGCAGAGGATCCATTGCGGCCATCCGGTTGACTGTAACAGTGTAACTTCCCCAAAGAACTAAATCATCCACATGAAGACAGTCTCAGATGTCGCTTCCTTCAATCAAGTACTATAGCCGTTGTGAACAAATTTTCAACATGAAGACTGTATCAGTGATGTTTGAAAATTTAGCGAAGTACAATACACCACCAACTATAGCAATAGTAAGCATATTCACAAATCGAGATGCCAAAAGCACCAGCTGTTAACAAGAAAGAATTATGTCTTTGATGTATCTCTGAAAGCTTGCTTATTTCAGATTCTCAGGCAGAGGTCAGGAAACTGGCTGGTGAGCAAGTAGAGAAGTTGTATCATCGCCGTTGGCCTAAACGTTGCTTGGACCCTTGAAAGGCATGAATCAGAATGCCACGTAGGATCATCTACTTTTGACTCCATCATGTTCAATGACGATATGTCTTCACTGCCTGCTCTATCCGCCGCCGGCATAGAGGACAGTTAGTTAAGTGGGAAGAACAAATTATACAGCAACACATATGCCCACACCTGAGATTATAAATAGACCTCAGTATCAGAGAAACATATAAAAGATCAACAGAACCTGCAGTTTAGAAAATTTTGTTCAAGCAAGAAAGAGGACAAGTTTAGTAGCTCACGGAACAAAAACAGCATTATACTCGTGCTCAAGGCATATTACACATAAATCTGGCATGACACGATCTCTTTTTGCACCATCTGGTAAACTGTCAGCCTTTTCGCCTGAGAAGTCACAAATTTTGAGTACCGATAAAAGAAAGTCAAAGCAAAATTAAATAACATAGGTTCTTAGCAACGTACCTTCGTTATCTTGTCCTGACCTCTTAGCAGCCGCAGCAAGAACCCTGCATAAACAGAACAACGAAGTAATGAAAATTACATTTGAATAACTGCAATTTGTCTGATTCCTTTTTCCTAATTCAATTTCTTGCAATGGTATTCCGTTTTTTCAATACTAATGAGAAGGGTCACGAGGTGATGCATACCTCTTTTGCAGTTCACAACGGCGTCGTCTTTCCAAGATGTACTGAATAGCATGCTTGGCTAATAAATAAGCACCAAAAAGGCTCAAGCCCACAGATGCATACTTATACCACCTAACAAGAACGTTTCAGTCAATCCAAAAATATGTACATGAAAACACCAAATAAACATCAATGCAGCTATAAATCAACCTTGCCCATTTCCCAAGATTGGCAATGAGCTGATCAATCGTTTTTGGGGAGACATAAAATGGCCCTTTGTGGGGTCGCTGAATTCGGATGGTTCCAATGTCATCTTTGGCAGCCTGATTATACAGTTCAAAGGTAATTGCAAAAGAAATCATGAATTAGTAAATCATATAGAGTTTTTGTATTTAAAAAAAGAAGAAAAGAAAAGCAAATGCAGACCCCTTTTCTTTGTAAGCATAGAATACTCTTCCAATATCATTTGTAATTCATATTGGAGTCCCCGTTCAATTATTTCAATATTTTTAACGCATTTAACTACAACGTCACCCCCACCACATACCTCACCAACAACTGTCAAGGATGTGCCAATTGGAAGTACTCGTTCAATTCTCTTGACTCCAAGCATCTAAAAAGTGGTTTAAACTTTGTCAATTCATAGAAGCCAGGGAGGTTCTTCTTCTCTAATCTAAATTCGATGTTGGGAGGGTGAGAAGGAGCCTTTTGGGATCGGGGATTATTATAATGAATTAACAGCACTCCCACCTTGAGACCTTGGAGATAATCTAATGTTCCACGTACAAGTGATCGACCTGACTCTTCAAATGCTTCACTTCCAACAGGTAATACAAAACCTGTTGCGCCCCGAGCTCCAACCACATGAACACGACCAGTTCCATCATCCTAACATGCAAAAATGTGGAGCTGTGATATGTATATAACTTGACCATTCACTTCAAGCGAATTTGGTTGTCAAAAGAGAAAAATGCATACTGTTAAACACTTCTCTGGGTCTTTCATTCATCTCAATGAAAGGGGACCATCACTACACTACTTTAATTACCAGCTAATTAATAAGCTTAAAAGGGGGGAAATATATCCGCACCAGATACCAAGGAACTTCTTTACTCAGGGATAGCATTAAAGCAGAATCTTGTATCCACGAACCAGCATCATTGTGTTTAAGAAAATGTTGCTCTGCCTAGAGATAAAAGCACAACCATGATAAACATCAATTCACAAGGACTGAAACAAGATAGGCAGCATTTTCACAGAAGAAGACTATTTAAGCTCTGTAGAATGTCATGGCTCATCTACCGTTTCTTCAACTATTACGCCCCTTAAACCGCTGAATTCACAGTTAACTGGGGTTTCAGAGCCAACTCTTCCGGAAATTGCAACAACCAGAGGTAATATTTCAGCATCTAACAGTTGTGCTGAAAAGTGGGAAAAAAAAGAAGAAGAGAAAGTATGATTAAAAAGACTGCATCGTTAAGCACAACCAAGAGTTATTAAGCATTCAAATAAGGCATTCTGTGCTGAAAAGTGGGGGAAGAAAAAGAATACAAAGTGTGATTAAAAAGACTGTATCGTCAAGCACACCCAATAGTTATTAAGCATTCAAATAAGGCATTCTTAAGGCTAAGAAGCTACTATCTTTCAGACTGATGCCACATTGCCACCAAAATCCAGACACTAGAAGCTAGAACTAGAAAATAAATCAAACTTTAGGAAATGCAATCAATGCAACGGTTTGTATGAAATTAAGAGATAGAACAGCATGATATGTAAAATCGGTGTGCAGTAATGCTAAATGGAAAGTGATATTGGATAGTCATCCATGTGAAACAATATCTGTTATTTTCAGCAACCAGTGTTAATACGATTTTTTCACGTAAATAACAAACAGCATAATTGAAACAATACCACTGATTAAAAAATTGCGTTCCTAAGAGATGACTGTACTCAATTGCGATGCAAGCAACGAAACAAAGCACATCTACGAGCACTGCCAATACAAACCTACCTGCATTAGGCATCCTTAGGATCTGACACTTATACCATACATATACAATTTAAAACTTCCATAAGCATAGTCATACCGCTTTCTGGAACCATAAAAAGAACAAAATCTCGCAAGAACCTTCATCTCTGATTCTGGAAAAAAAAACACGTACCTAATTCTTTTAACTGATTGACACGGCTAACGGACTTAAGAATTTCGGCGTCTCTGTACCAGAAAAATAGCTTCCCGTGTTAGAGAATGCCACAACGAGTCTTACGCAAATATAGAGTACACATATTAGTCATATTCATAGTTTAATATTGATGATTGAATATAGACAACAATTCCCTTACCTGCCACTACTTCTCCCGAGAAGGTAAAGAGCAGCCGCACTCAAACAGCAACTGAGTCCGCCCCAGGGAATCATCTTCGAGAGCTCTGATGATGAACAACCCTTCTCCCGATCAACTTAAGCCAATGCTTCCCATTCGTTTACAGAAGAAAAGGCGGTCAAGTCAATTGTAAGAAACCCGAAAAAGTCGAAATCGATCCAAAATTCCAAAACAAAGCACTGCCAAAATGATATGGCGGAGCAAGAAATGGATTTTCGGTAAGAGAAGGAGTAGGGACAATCAAAGTCCTGATTGTGTCCGCCAAAGTTTCTTTCTTTCTTCAAGAAAGTAAACTAGAAATACAAGGGGGAAGAAAAGAAGAGAGCTTGATAAGGAAAATGGTGGAGAAAGCGAGAGAATTCGATGCAAAGAGTAAAGGAAGCGGCAAAGGAGCAGAAAAGTGCAGCGCTGGTCCGGTCCTTACTGTTGGTGTCGTGCGATGCCTCGCTGATCCGAATTGCCTAACCCGGAAGTCAAGACTCAAGAGGCTATCGCCCTTGTTGGCCAGGAAAAAGGAAAATCACGCCCCCTGCCCTGGCCTAAATATTATCAATATTATCTCGTTATAATAATAAGAGTTAAATACATCAGCAACTCAGAAATATCTTTTCAAACACATGCAATATTTTAAAATATTTTATTATGATATATTTAATATTTTAAAATATTTTTTTATTTTGGCATTGAATATACCAAAAAATATTTTACAATTGGATCTAAAAAAAACTTTGGAGTGCTGCATACATTAAAAAATACTGCAAGGTATTAGATGGACTTAAAAAAATACTTCAAATGATAAATGCACCACAAAATATTTTAAATTACTGGATACACTTGATAAAATAATTAGGATATTAAATGCACCATAACCCTAATGATAATTCCGGGACAAGATAATGCAAAAATGTTCAACAGATATATTTTAATAAGAGACTTATTACCGTGGAGGGAGATGGAGAAGCGAAGGGAGAGACTAGATAGTGGAGGACAGCAAGAGAGTGAAGGAGATACGGACGAAAGGGGAAGGAAAAATATAAGCGGAAAACGAGCTATTATAAAGACCTGTAATAAAAATATTTTTTGTTCTATTTATAGATTTTCGAGCAACCTAAGCCTGACTTAAGTTCTAAGTGGAACAAATCATAAAATTATAAAACTTCATTAGATAAGAAATAACCTCATAAAAATAATATAAATCTTAATTAAAAATAATCATAAAATTAGGCATGCATCTTATTGATTCAGGCGGGTTCTAATTATTCATCATTGGTACTCTTCCGGTTCTTAATATAGACCCAATTCTTGAGTTAGTTTTAGTCCTAAATATAAGATTATTTATCATATTTATCAATTTTTCTAAATTACCCTATGAATAGTTCTCAACCATAATCAAGTAGAAGAGGGAGAGGGGTATTAAGAAAAATGATTATGATGTTTAGGAAAAATATGTCACTTTTTTGTAATTAACTAACTTACCTAACTTTCTTAATCTAATCAAATTAGTCAAATGTGTCTCATATTAAGGACCGGAGGAGTATTATATTCCATGATAGGTCTATATCAAGTTTACATGTATGTGTAATTTGCATAAGTTTTACTATCTTTTATCCTTATTATCATTAAATAGTAGTTATAACTAATAGTAGGAATATTTTGGAGAATACAACAATTTGTTATGAATAATTAAGTTAATTAATTTTTAGTTCATTCAAAATAGTTAACTAGCTCTTATATTGAGAACTGAATGTAATACAGTTTTCTGATTCACTGTTCATTCCTAGGATCAGTCGCAGACGAGCAATTCTTGTGGCCACCAATTTGTTTGGTTGGCTGGTCCTCTATTTTGAAGCTTATCCACAAGAAGCACACATGGACAATGTACCTGGTGGGAGAGAGGGCCCAACGAAGATAACCAGCTGGGAAACACTTTCCGATACAATTTTCTCTCGAGCCATTTCCAAAGAGCCCGGCTATAAAGTGAAAACAGCGTGCCTTGCTCCGCGTAGCCAACAAGCGTGCCTTTGCGTTACTAGCATGCAAATATTGTAACAGCTAGTTTAGCATAGGGAAAAATTAATCAGACATTTCATGTCTCGAATATTCAAATAATAATAAAAGCAAAACTTAAATGCACGTGTCACAAAATCAGCTATCCGACTACCTTCCATGTAAAAGTGCGGAACTTCACTTTGCTAGCCAAGGCCCAATAGTTGCCCGAGGGCTTCCAAAACCAGCCCGTGCTCGGGGTTGCCAATGCTGCCAGTCTGCAACCATCAATAATCAAGTTGATCACATAAAGTGAATTAGCACAAAGAATTAAAAAAAATAATCCTAAAATCTAGAATTCAAAGCCAGTCCCCGGGAAACAGCATATCAATAAATCACACCCCAGATGTTCGGGTCGGCAGAACTGGGCCACATCCCCGCGAAGTCAAATGGGTCGGGTTGTGCGAGCGGACACTGCGTTGCAAGCAAAACCCTCGTGAAGCCTAAAACCCCATTCCAGTAAAGAGCAGCTTTCGCCTCCCAGCACTCGAGGCTTTGAATTTTCCCCCTTCTAGGGCTGCTTCTTTAGTTTCATCTCTTCAGCAACGACATCTTCTCTCTCCAATGGCGTCTGTGGCTCTAAGAAATTCTGCTTCCAAACGTCTCTTCCCATTTTCTTCACAAGTCTACTGTTGCTCTCGAGCCCCACTCTTCGCTCATTCCCAGCTTTCTGAGCTGGTCCATGGAAATGAGACAGCCTCTGCTTCCAATCCGTGGTGGAGGTCCATGGCCACTTTCACACGAACGTAAGTTCTGTCTCAATCCGTTTATTACGTTCCGAGCTACTGCTCCTTCTGATCGCGATTTTGATCCCTACGATCGGGTGTCTGTAAACGTGCGCGTCATAGAATTGGACTTTATGAATATATTGGCGGTCGACCTTCTGCTCAACATTCTATGTGCCGGCGTCGTACTGCATTTAGTACTTTTTAGTCTTGTTCACTTGGATTCTTTTCAATCACATTTTACTGTTGAGAGTATTTGTACGATGATTTCCCCCGAAATAACCAAAAGATTCCTGTTCGACGGAGATAAAAATCCTGGCTATGTATTTCTTAGACTGTCATCCCGCCAAATTAAATATTTTTGCTATGACATCGCGCGCGGTAGATTTGTCTGTAAATCAAATGCAGACTCGCTGGTAGCTAGTCATCCAATTCCAATCTAACCAATCAAATCTAAACACAAGCTGAAATCCTTTCCTTAATGAGGTCAGAATTCTTTATTTGAGGTCAGTGATGACATCCTGCATCCTGCACAGTACGCTTGCCTATAAAGAAAATGGCTGTTTCGCGGCTAGTTAATCATCCAATTCCAATACAAAGATTATAATCTAAACTTGAGGTTGAGGTCATGCTACTTTGCTTAATATGTTTCAATTTCGTGAACGGGAGAAGTGTCCAGGTTACATGACGTGATGATTCCCTTTTCCCTTTCCTCCTTCTCACCTGTCGTCTTCACTTGCTGGCAGAAAACCCCATGTTAATGTGGGGACTATTGGGCATGTTGATCACGGGAAGACTACACTCACTGCAGCAATTACCAAGGTTTGTACTTCTATATTTTCCGGATCTCAACCTTACAAATCAATGTTTTGGTACGAGTCAGGAAGCATCCACTCTTGTAGCATCAGGACTTATTCATCTGGCCTTTTTATCAGGTTCTAGCAGAAGAAGGAAAAGCTAAGGCTATAGCGTTTGATGAAATTGATAAGGCTCCTGAAGAGAAAAAGAGAGGAATCACAATTGCAACGGTGGGAACATATATTATTTAATCATTCCGGCAGGCCGTTTTGGTCATGCAATAGTTTACTGCATTTTCTATCACACTATTCTGAGATGATGATAACTCAATTTTCAGGCACATGTTGAGTACGAGACAGCTAAACGACATTATGCACATGTAGACTGCCCTGGACATGCAGACTACGTTAAAGTAAGTTCTAACTTTGGTTCTGCTTCTCTATGATTTGCCTGGCTAACGCTTTAAGGCAACCACGTGGAGAAGTTGTCGCTAGAACATCCTGTTGCTGTGTTGTAGTATCCAGCAAAGTTGTTTTTTCTTTTTTGCATGTTTGCTTTTGTGCAGCCATGAACCGGATTTGAAATTGTATTTTTTGTGTGTGTAGAATATGATTACAGGAGCAGCGCAGATGGATGGGGGTATACTTGTTGTATCTGCCCCTGATGGACCCATGCCTCAAACCAAGGAACACATTCTTCTTGCCCGCCAAGTAGGTAGTCTATTTCCAGTGTGGTTTGCACGCCACCTGAGCATACTTTTAAATCTACAGTTGCCTTAACTTGTAGTTTAATGTACATATACTTTATGCATCATACAGGTCGGTGTGCCATCTCTTGTGTGCTTTTTAAATAAAGTTGATGCTGTTGATGATCCAGAGTTGTTAGAGCTGGTAGAAATGGAGCTTCGTGGTAGGGCATTTCAGGCTTCCTCTTCCCGCCTTCAGAAAGAAAACTAGTTCATGAATTTTTTTTTTCTTAGTTTGTTATGCTAACTTAATGTATTTGGCAGAGCTGCTAAGTTTCTACAAGTTCCCTGGTGATGAAATCCCTATTGTTAGAGGTTCAGCATTGTCTGCCTTACAGGGTACAAATGATGAGATTGGTAGAAAGGCCATTCTGAAATTGATGGATGCTGTGGATGAATATATCCCTGACCCTGTTCGCCAGCTTGACAAGCCTTTCTTAATGCCCATTGAAGATGTGTTCTCTATTCAGGTAAAATGGAGTTTGACTTCTGATTTGAATCTTATTGTAACAGGCGGTATTTGATTACTGTGAATATATGAACGTTATGGTATCCTAGCATTATTGTGCTTCTCCTGTAATATTTTTAAGCGTGTTTTCATGGAATGCTTTAAATTTTTAGATGATCAAGTGTGAAGGTTATTTAATTTCAATCAGATATGATACTCTAAATGACAGAGTGCTGCCACATTTATTTATCTATTTGATATCAGATGCCTGTAAATGCTCACAATCTGCGTCGGTTGCCTCTTTTGTCTTGAAAAAGCACATTTTAAACAAGTGCAGTGATTTCCTGGGATACCATTACCTCATGTTTTTAATTTTTGTTGAAGGGACGCGGAACAGTGGCCACTGGCCGTGTGGAACAAGGGACCATAAAAGTTGGAGAAGAAGTTGAGGTTTTGGGTCTAATGCAGGTGTGTTTTTTTATTTCATTTCCTAGATTTTGTTCTGCCCTCTGATCCTTTTGCCATTTCATTGGTTAAAGTCATAACTCTGAATCTATTTTTCCTTTTTGTTCATGGTCAATAATTAATGAACCCGCTTTATTTTAAATAGTCGATGAATTATTTTCTTATATCAGACAATTTTACGAGCTCCCTTGGCCATTCTGTTGGGTCTTAATACTATGATTTTGTTTGGTAGGGTGGCCCTCTGAAAACAACAGTGACTGGAGTTGAGATGTTTAAGAAGATATTGGATCAAGGACAAGTGAGTGGCTGGTTTCTTTATCCTTAAGAGCTATTGGCACTGCATATATTCCACTAATTTGGAGGTTTTTCTATTTTCTTAGGCTGGTGACAATGTTGGTCTCCTTCTTCGTGGCCTAAAAAGAGAAGACATCCAACGTGGCCAGGTCAGTGACTCCATTCAGCGTTTCCATTTTGTTGGACCTTGTAATGGGATTTAGAACAACCTATTATGTTTGGGAGATTACTTTGCTGACAATTTACTCTTGTTGAAAAAAGGTCATTGCCAAGCCTGGTTCTCTAAAGACATACAAGAAGTTCGAGGCAGAAATTTATGTACTCACAAAGGATGAAGGTGGGCGACACACGGCATTCTTCTCAAACTATAGACCTCAGTTTTACATGAGGACCGCTGATATTACTGGGAAAGTAGAGTTGCCAGAAAATGTTAAGATGGTTATGCCTGGGGATAACGTTACTGCAGTGTTTGAGTTGATTTCACCTGTTCCCCTTGAAGCAGGTCAGTATCACTTGTTTTTCTCTACCTTTTTTTGAACTTTTCAATCTCATCTCTGCTACTGGATTTTCTTTCTGCAAAATCTTGCTTTCTTCTATAAACTGCTGTACTCTGTGTGGTGGAAATGAGGAGGCTTTTACATGTTGCGTTCTGCACCTTTATAGGACAAAGATTTGCTTTGAGAGAAGGAGGCAGAACAGTGGGTGCGGGTGTGGTGTCGAAAGTATTGACCTGAGATGCATGCTTTGTGATTAAGCTGAGTCCTCACATTTTCGAGAGGGTTTCAAAGCCCTGGGACCTGATTATTCTCTTGAAAAAACGCGTCTTGTGGCAATCAATTTAATACGTAGCAGTTGTGTTGGATGGAATTGAGTAAAATTTTAAAGAAGCTCATCTTCACTGTCATTTTTGTAGCGCAGAATTTGTGAAACATACCCTTGGTCATTGCCGACTCTTTGTTTGCCATACACTGAAAATAATTTGTGAATCATCTTGATATGTTAGCTCGCCATGCGCGTTGGCATGGATTTAGGAATGTTCTTTTTAAATAACAAATTCTCCATTCTATTGAAGCTTTAATGTTGATTACTTACATTCATCTCCCAGCCCCCGATGTGATTCGACGAGGGACAATACTATTCTGAGTTTGCATTATAACAGTTACTCTAGTTTGAGACATGATGCGCAGGACTGGGAGCGGTCTCGACTGATTAATATCGCTCTCATCTTTACTTTGACATATGCTCTCTCCAATACTAGTCTGAGTTAGCATTAAGCCTGTTAGTTGATATAAAAACTAGTTTGATTTTTAATTTGTTCTTAAATATAAGATTTAATTTACTTTATTTTTTATATCCATTCATTTTTTCTCGAAGTAGTTTTTATGTTAGTTGCATATGTTAAATGTTTTATCAAATAGTAGTTTTAGTTGATATATTTTATTAGTAAATGTATTTTAAAAAAGACAGTATATATTTATTATAAATAACTTGAATAATCTTTTTAATATACTTAAATTAGTCAATCAAGATAGAAAGTAGAACAACATTTTAATTCACTTTTTTTAAAGATTTTTTTATTATTTTTCAAACTATTTTGATTAACTTGTAAATGGGTATATAATTTAGTATTATATAGAAATATTTTAAGTAGTCATACTACATACATTATAATTAACTATTTTCTTAAAATTTTTAATTTACCTAAGTTAAATAATTTTTATATTAAAAACTGAAGCTACTATCTGCTAGGAGTTGGATGGAGGCTAAATATATCAAGTGACTGATAATTTGGTTGCCTTCTTTATTCTTTCACGTAGGTTAGGATCCTTCCAGTTCTTACATTCTCTCTTGGCTCTTGGCGTGGGTATCGCACGTCCTCTATTTTATTATTCCGCCCTAAGCAATCACTTTAAAATAAGCAATACAAGTTATTTTTTATAACATGCCCCTCCTGTTCTTGAAAAAATTAATTTAAGTTGTATAATTAATTTGTAAATATTAAAAAATTTAATTACTTATAATAAATATAATAGTTTTTGAAAAAAATATAAGTTAAATTTTCTAATCATGTGTTCTTTTTATTATTGATTTGTAATTAAACAGTAATATTTTAAAAATAAGACAAATGGTAAAATTATTTTTAAAATTATAGTTTAGTTTTTATGCAAACACTCTCTTAAAAATAGAGTTAACTAGTAAAAATTAAAGATCCAATCATCCTTATATTTAAGAGGAGATTTCATTATCTGGCCGAAAAATCCCTCGCGAGAATATCTATAAACTCCAGTGGCATGAAAAATAAATTATTTTAAACGAGATACCTATGTTTTGGTAATTTTCACACTTTAACAGACACGTGTCTTGAAAGAAAGAGTCGGCGAAGACGGGCAAATGAGCATGACACAGGGGGTCCGCTTCTCCAATAATTTTAATTCTAATTGGAAGAAAACATATAAAAGCCAGCTTAAGATCGTCCCCTCTCTTTCACCATTGCTCCTTCTCTCTCCTGCCCTCTCTCCCACCTCTCTCACCTGAATCGAAACCCTAGAAATTCATTTTCAGAATTGCCTTAGCCGAACCCTAGATTTGCTCTTCGAGCTTTCACTTTGCCGAGAAAATATTCAGACTTGACTCCGACGTGTTATGAAACTCCATTCTGCGCCTGAATTCGCGTGTAGTAGATCCTAGATAATCCGGACATATAAATTATCCTAACCCTCCCGCTCCGATCGTTTTGTTTGGATAGTTTCCCTAGAAAGGTTGATTTTTGATAATCTATTTATTGTGGCTTGCGCATGGGTAAGGTTCTCCGAGAAACGTCTAAGCCATCCTTAAATTCTTCATCCCCATTCCCATCTTCGGCACCTGCAACAACCTCATCATCATCGATAACCGATACTGTAAGGGGTTCTCACCAGTTTAAGATCTCGGGATATTCCTTATCAAAAGGGATCGGGATCGGCAAATATATACCATCTGACACGTTTTCAGTTGGTGGATATGAGTGGGCGATCTACTTTTACCCGGACGGGAAGAGCGTTGAGGACAGTGCTACTTACGTATCACTATTTATCGCGCTTGCCAGTGAGGGGACGGACGTTAGGGCGCTTTTTGAGCTAACCCTTTTGGACCAGAGCGGGAAGGAGAGACATAAGGTTAATAGTCATTTTGAGAGGACGCTGGAAAGCGGGCCGTACACGCTGAAATACCGTGGCAGCATGTGGTAAGTTGCTTTTATATGATTTCTCTTTCTTTCTTCGTATTTCAAGCAAACTAACATTTCCTCTTTTACTCTTGCCCCTTGATTTTTTGGTTTGGGCGTTCAGTGGATAGTCTGAATTTTGTTCGTTGGAATAAAAAAAATTACTTACTGAAGAAACATATTACAAACTATGAGGGATTGAGTATCGTATTCTATCGCTTTCCAGAAACCTTAAATGACAAGAGGGAGGGGACTGGAAGCAACCAAACAATAGAAGGCATATTATAGGCCTTTTGAGCAAAGTGAATATGTTTTCGATGACCTGTAGGCTGCTTAACTAAGTTCTGAACGTTAACATTACACTTAGAATGCGGTGTGTTGATGAGAAGTTTGAGAAAGCGTTGTGCGAATGGCTTCGGATGGATTCCGATTGCAGTTTAACCGGTGAACCGGACAAGTTGGTGCTATTTAATGGAAATGATTTTGTCGTAATAATGAAGTGGAAACGGAAAGAACTTCTTCCGGGGAGCTGGAGGGCTACCTTTTACAACAATTTGAATATGAATTTAGCTGTAACTTTTTAAGGTTTTTGCACCTAGGGGAGGCAACTGGATTTTTATTATTCCAGTAGGTCTTAAATATAAGGCCTATTTGAGGATTTTGGTTTGGTTCTAAACTTAAGGTCTGAGTATTTTGCCTTGGTCTATGTTTTCTGACCGGGAAGGATTACATGGAGCACTAGCAATAGGCTTTGCAATTTTAGATTTTTTTTTTTTTTTGGGGGGGGGGGGGGGGGGGAAGGAATTAGGAAAGGTGTGTTGGAGGGGTGGGCTGTGTGATTTGAGTAGAGCCGCTCACATGTCATGCAGACATCTTATCTAAGTGAACGGATTTTTTGTGTGTTTCATTTATAGTCCCTAAGATTATTTGTGGGTTTTGAGTCCGCAGACTGCTGTTTCATCTGTGCCACCAATTTTTTTTTGGCACTTTCGTGAGAAGATTTTTCAGTTCATTTTTTTTTGCTTGTACAATTTGTTTTCTATAAGAGGAAAAGCTGAGATGAGAATGTTGAAATAGATGTGTGGTTATACAAGGAAAGACAAGATCCGCAATGAACATATAAGAGGAAAAGTTTTAGTGGCTGCTATTGGTGAGAAAATGGTAGAAAACTGATTGAGATGGTTTGGTCACGTACAAAGAAGGCCTTGGGATGTACCAATAAGAAGAATTGAGCAAACAGTATGGAGTCCTCTAAAAAAAGTAGAGGAAGGCTGAAGACAATGCTTAATGAAGTCATTGAGAGAGATCTTTTAATTAACAATCTATCCAAAGATTTGGCTTTGGATAGGGCTCAATGGTGTCGTGCAATCCATATAGTCGACCCCGCCTAGTGGGATAAGGCTTTGTTGTTGTTGTTGTACAATTTGTTTTCTATCATATAGTTGTTTAGCCTGATTTTTCCCCCTTGGGTTTAGTTGGGCGCATATGGCAGAAAATTCTTATGTGCGGTCTTGCATTATGCTTGGCTAAATATCTACAATATATCTGAAACTACTTGTGATAAGGTAATAGTTGATAAAGGCTAATTGATTTGTCTTGGATGATGCAGGGGTTACAAGCGATTTTTCAAGAGAACAGTACTGGAGACATCAGATTACCTTAAAGATGATTGCCTCTGTGTTACTTGCAGCGTTGGTGTTGTGAGGTCATACACAGAGGGCCCTAAAATCTACTCCATACCTATACCGCAATCTGACATAGGCCAGCAATTTGGGCGGCTTCTTGAAAGTGAAAAAGGAAGTGATGTGAATTTTGAAGTTCATGGTGAAAATTTTGCTGCTCATAAATTGATATTAGCAGCTCGTTCTCCTGTTTTCAGAGCCCAACTTTTTGGTCCTATGAAAGATCAGGACACTCATTGTATAAAAGTTGAAGACATGGAGGCTCCTGTTTTTAAGGTTTGAATGCATGCTACTTGTGTTGCCTCTTCGATTAATGTGGTTTTTATCCGCTATTTAGGGGATGTTTGGATAAACTCAAACTATGGTTTCAAGAATAGCTTTTGGAGAATAACTTTTTGGGATAATAGATTCTGTGAATAGATTTTGAAAGAATAGATTTTGAGAAAGATTTTGAAAAAAGTGATTTTGATAAAGTGAGAATATTTAGATAATTGTTATCAGAATCTTTTTTTTTCATATACAAATTACTAAAAAAGACATAAGCTAATATGATAATTAATAAATGATAGATTTTAATTTATAGTGTTTGAAATAATAAATTATATATGAAAAAATATAATTAATATTATCACTGGTCCTTAGTATAAAAGCTAATTGGGTATTCCATTTGATTTTGAATATAAGATATCAATCTATCTTGTCTCATACATTTATCCATTTTTTTCAAAGTAGTCCTCATGTTAGTTTGCACATGTTAAATGTTACATCAAATAATAATCCTAATGCATATCGTTAATAGGTGTTTTAGAGAATAAAACACATATTTATTATAAATAAATAATTTAATTAATTTTTTTAATATTTACAAATTAGTTTTCTAACTCTTACATTAAAGATCAAAGGTAGTAATTGATATGTGCATATATATTTATATCCCAAACTATGGTTTTATACCTTCAAAAGCAAAAAAAATTTACTTTATGAAAAACCATGGTTTCATACCCAAAACCATGGTTTCCAAATGAAAAGTGATTTGGAAGAAATTATGGTGTTTGGTTACTTTTATACAAACCATGGTTTCAAATTGAAAAGTAATTTTGAAAAAATATAGTGTTCGGATGTGTTTTCTTCAAACCATGATTTTCTCTTCAAAATCATGGTTTGAAGAAAAACCCAAACACCCCCTTAGTTACAAAATTTGGTCATTGTGATCATTTCTATCTATGTTTTTATTCTCTTTTCATAAAAGAAGATTGGTCAGAGATAAAGCGATATAATAAAATATTATTAATTAAATGGGGAGTTGAGGTGGTCCCTTTTGCTGTTTTTGCCTCTTGTTACCGATCATGATCAGTCTTGTGCACATTTCTTGCATTTTTGTTTATGTGTTGTCCTGAGGGTTTAGAAAGAAATTGGTTTCAGTGGTTCTGTCTATCTATATCTGATTTCTGAGAAAGGAACAAAAATGTCATAGGTTCAGATTTTTATTCACAAGAAACGAACTGTTAACATTTTGATTCTTAAAGTTATTGGATTCTGTTTCATCTTCTTTCTTTACAATAGGACATTCAATACTTTTTTCTTATTAGAAAGTGCCAATTAGTAGCTTGATAAATTGAAGTCAAGCAATGTGATTTTGGAATTATTCTTCACTTTCAACCTTTCCATGTTGCTTTATTTTGCAGGCGTTGCTTCATTTTATATACTGGGACTCGCTGCCTGACATGCAAGAGCTTACAGGGTTGAACTCGAAATGGGCAACAACCTTAATGGCTCAACATCTGCTAGCAGCAGCTGATCGGTATGGCCTAGAGAGGCTTAGGTTGATGTGTGAAGCCAATTTGTGTGTAGATGTTGCAATAAATACTGTGGCTACAACTTTAGCGTTAGCAGAGCAGCACCATTGTTTCCAGCTCAAAGCAGTCTGTCTCAAATTTATTGCAACGCCTGAAAATCTCAGAGGTGAGTTTTCCATTTTTGGACTTTAATCTTATTTTGATGAGTGAAGATTTTATGCGAGTGCTGCCTTTCTCTTTTTAAATTTTTGGGTGTGGGGGGGGGGGGTTGTAAATTTGATGTTAGATGATTTATAATTCGGCATGTCATGGTAAAAGAGGTCTGAGTTAAATTTTCCTTGATCGTTGATGGTTATCAATAATATGGCCTGTGGTCTGAAGTTGAACGGTGAGATGCAAACTGATAATGAGAGATGTATTTTGGTCTGATGGATTTTTCCAGTTTATTACACAGTTTAAGAGTTATCAATATCTATCGAATCTGATTCTGTCTAATTGTGTATTATTGGAATGAAAGACAAAAATATGTTGACGAAAGGACGGCTTTCTTTGGATTAAATGAAAATCGGATTCATGTAACAGAAGTTTTCTATTCCTCACCTTGAAAGATATGGGGCCATGAAATAGGACTTGGTGAGATAGATTTGCCTCATTAGATATTTTCCAGGGTTTGGTTTTACTGAGGATGGTGTAATGTTTTGCAATTTGCTAGTTCCAAACACATTTTAATCATCTTTTTCACGAAAGCAATTCTGACGATATGAAAGACGTTTTCGAAATTTTGTTATGTCAGTAAATGGGACCGATTGTAATAAAAATTTTCGGGCGAAGTTTGGTTTTCACAATACAGAATCACCAACTGAAGCGTTTTTCCCTCCTTATCTTCAGCTGTGATGCAGACTGATGGTTTTGAGTACCTGAAGGAAAGCTGCCCATCTGTTCTGACTGAGCTCTTGGAGTACGTGGCTAGATTTACCGAGCAGTCGGACTTCATGTACAAGGATAGGAATGAAGCAATACTCGATGGCAGTGACATAAATGGTAGACGGGTGAAGCAAAGGCTCTAGTCAGAAACTTAACAGCTTTCTGTACACACAACCTTTCCCCTTTTCGTCTCGCAAAATATTAAAATCTTTAGATGGAGATTATATGTCTCATAGTGCTAGATGCAATTGTCAATTCTCTTGTATCCATATCTAAGATAAGTAAAGGTATCATGTTTGGTCGGCCTTTCCATATGGATTTCGATATTTTTTTTTTCCAATTTCCCCTCTCAAGAACTTAACAGGCAAAAAGGTATTGGTAGTTGCTTAATCAGTGTATGCACTCGGGATTTTTAAGTTGTTATTTTCACGCACTCCCTCGTTGTAGAAGTTTGACTACTGATGTTGCTACTGAATTGGGACCAACATGTTTCACTATTTTTATTTTGTTGGAAATATATTTCAGTTATTTTAAATTTAACAATAATGTAGGCCAAAACATTTCACCGTCTGTTTGGTTTGAGTGGCATGTCAGTTGTGTTCTGAATTGCTAGCTTTACGAAAGCCTTTGATGAAAGAGAAAAATGTTTGATGATGTTCAATGGCTACTGCTAATTGCTTCTAAATTTCACCCGTTGCCTCACGAATGAAAAGAAAATAGCGACCAAGGCGAGACCCTGCGATAGCCTTGTAGGGAGGAGGTACTTGCTGGTCAGCAAAAGCAGCCGTCATTTTTGGCCGACAAAAAGCATCCATCGTTTACGCGTTGTCAATGAGTCAAAAATAATGGTTATCTTTTGTTTTGTTTCCTTTTTTTAAAAAAAAAAATACTAGAGAAGAAATAAAGGTTATCACTTGAAAGGAAAATCGCCTCAAAGAAAATTGTTGAATATTTTGAAAGAAGAACACCACGTGGGTCAGGGCCGTTAAATCTTATTTATCAACAAACAAAAATTTAAAAAAAATAAACAACTATTGAGATACGTTGTCATCAACTGAACATATGATTCGTTGGAATTAATGCTATGATGATTGATTAGTTGAAAAGACATATCATGAGGAAGCTGAAGCCTGAAGGCCTCGGCGAAAAGAATGTCATCAGTGGGCACTGGGCAGCTGTGATGGGCCTTCAATAATTGGGCGGCGTGTAAGAATTTGGGGGTTTAATTCAAACTTTAGTCTCTCAAATTTATTTTTATTTTGATTTTGACTTTTCAAGTTTCAAACTATAAATTTTAGTTACTTAAGAGGTAGAATGATTTAAATTTTTATTAAATTATAGAAATTAATGTTATAAATAAAAGGTTAAAATATACATTTGGTTTTTTAATTTTGTGTAAGGTTTTAATTTGGTCTCTTAATTTTAAAAGGTATACTTTTAATCCTTTAATTCTAAAATTATTAGTCTCAAATGATGATTTTTTGTAACAATCATAGTTGTTTTGAATATTAAACTTAATATATTAACATTTAGTACTGTTTTATTAGCATTTAAAAGCTTAATATCATCATTTTTTGTTAAGAGTTTAAAGGTTAGAGGACTAAAAGTTTGCTTTTTAAAGTTAAGGGATCAAAATAAAATCTTGTGTAAAATTAAAAGACTAAAAGTATATTTTATCCTAAATAAAAAGAAACTCAATGGATCAAAATCTATTATTTAAAATTTGAGGGACTAAAAACAAAATGAAGATAAATTTGAGGGATCAAAATTTTATTAACACAAGAATTTATTAAGGAGGTTGAAGATCATGAAGGATTCGTGACTTTGCTCACACCAGAACGTGCAGTGCCACTTGCGTCCTAATCATCCCTCTTCACACTTCACGTGCCACCGGAAAAACCATTCACTTCGCTCCAGACCAACCGCCTTCGCCGGGTTACGAAAAGTAAAGTTACAAAAATATACATCTACCTATTTATTGTTAAAAACTAAAAATATAATTTTTTTCATGATGGGAATAACCGTTTTAGTACAAAATTGAAATAGCAGAAGTAATTGTTGCATTCATAGTACAATCGTTAAATGAAGGCCAAAAAAAAAAATCGCTAAAACTGCTTACCATAATTATCGCATTCTGATATTTGATTACTTACACTATAAAACCGAAGAAAAAAGGACTATTCCGAATCACAACTTTGTATATTTGGGAGTAAAGAGGAGGAGGGTGGACGAAGGGAAATTTTTTTTTTTTTGCCAGCCGAAAAAGGAAGATGTTGATCTGTCAAATAGAATCATGCGAGCCTTGTTAATCCTTGCAGATCCAGAGTGGAATGCAAGCCCAGTCAACATTTTGATGGCGTGGATATTTCAAGAACCAGGTTAGTGCTCCGCACTTTGTTCCGTGGAGGAATAAAATACTGGCAGATTTGTAAAAAATATTGTCAATAAAATATCTGTATTTTTTGGTAATAAATATCTGTATTTTTTCATTTGTTAATTATGCTCTGCCATTTTTTTGGGGCCAGCTATGCTCTGTCAATATATATATATATATATATATATATATATATAATAACATGACGATAAAAATGTCCAACAATAAAGAGGCTTGGCGTCAATAGACAACAGGGCTTTTGGAGAAGAGAGCCTGAAGAGAGGAAATGGGCGCTTCACAATCAGTTTCGGAAAAAAGCATCCATGAATTCACTGTCAAGGTATTCTCGTCTCGAGCCTCAGCCCCTCCAGCTGTATTGATGGATTTATAGGAATTATTGTTCATTTTCTGGGTAAACTCTTCACAGGATGCCAGGGGTAGTGTCGTGGACCTCGGCATGTACAAAGGGAAAGTACTTCTTGTTGTTAACGTCGCTTCCAAATGGTGATTTTCTTTCCCTAATCCATCTCTCCATGCGTCTTTCCATTTTCTTTGCTTTACGACTAAAAATTTTCCCATTCTTATCTCTGTGTTGGCTAACTGAATTCATGGGGTTTTCACCCGAAAATAAACAGTGGATTTACGGATTCCAATTACACTCAGTTAACTGAGCTTTACGGCAGATACAAGGATAAGGGTATGTTTTGTGCCTTTGCGACTACCAATTTATTGTTAACTGAGTTTGAATGATGGGTCGTAAAAGATTTCCTTTTATCGTAGTCGAGAAATTTTTGTTTGGTTGACTCCAGGTCTTGAAATATTGGCATTTCCTTGCAACCAATTCCTGAAGCAAGAGCCTGGGACAAGCCAAGAGGCGCAAGAGTTTGCATGCACAAGATACAAGGCTGAGTATCCTATTTTTGGAAAGGTATTAAGAATGTAGTTTACGTCGGGCGTCTGGATCCTTTACTTAAATCATCGTTAACATCCTTTTTTAATTCATGTTAATTAGGTATTTTTGAGCTTAAGTGGAAATAACTACCATATAGGGTGAAAATAGAAAATACAATTACATCGTAATATCTTGGTCTGGGTTCTGACTGTGTTTTTCAATCGAGTGCTAGATCCAGCTAAATTATTTTCTAACGATTATAATTGACACTTCGATTGTTAGGAATTCATATATTGTACACGGATAAACTGCTGTTCGTAGTTATGAAGTCATTGTCTACGATGTATTAGAATTATAGGAGTCGAGGTTGGTTGTTCCATTAAAACCCACACACACGCTTAGTACCTGTCAAATGTGATGTCTAATTAGTAGAATCTAACCTTTCTATGTCACCCCAACTAGAGGCTAGTTCCTTCCCCAACTTGTCTCTTATTATGACTTGACGGGCAAGGATACGGATATGATTTTATCTTTTAACCAGAAAGGAAACCCAAAAAAAGAAAAAAGAAAAAGAAGATACATAGATGAGTGTGTTGTGCCTTTAGAAGAGAATAGTGAAGGCATACATAGCTCTGGCTTCCTAATTGTGTCCTCCTAGCATTTTATGTTTCCTTAAGTGTGATTCTCTCCTGTTATTTGATGGATGCTGCAAACATTGCAAAACAAAACAAAAAGAACCCAAGGCTGGATTCTAGCACCTATTTGTGACATCATCCATTAACTTCTTATCTAAGCCTTATTGTTTATATTGGCCAGACTTGCCTTCCGTGCAAGTGGCTTGTTTGCAAAGGACATATTGTTGGAATTTATATTGCGTTTGAATGTATTTATCTATTTTTTTCAAATTTTTTATGCATGTTTATTTTTTCCTTTTTCGCAATTTGATTACTGAATGAGTTTTTAAGGGACAGATTGCTTCCCCTGAAGAAAGTGATTCTTTGTCACCAATTTATGATGTGCAAAATGCAAGTGCATTGTTAGATATTCTTTTCCTTTCATGGGGGCTTAGGGAGGGAAGCAAGAATATTGCTGGTTGATAAATTTCCTTAGTGGGTAGATTAATCTTTTGCCTTTTCCCCCTCAATTTAAGAGCATGCTAAAAATGCTGCTTGACTTCTATATAAACACATTTCGGAGCCAACTCTTCATTTTCTGATTAAATAAATCTACTTTTAACATTGATTCAGGCATAAGAAGGTTGCCATGATCTATCTGCTTAACTTGATGCATGCACAGCTAAAGACAGCTGAATGTAGCTAATGGAAATCGAACTTGAACAAAAGGCTTAATTTGCTTCCTGGCATTTTATGTTTCCTAAAGTCCGATTTACTCCTGTTTTATGATAGATGCTGGAACATCACGGAAGGGGGGAAAAAAAAAACCAATAGGCACGATTCTGGCATCAATTTCCAAAATCACCCATTGGACATTTTTTCTAAACATTGAGTATTTTTTTCTAATCAATTTCCTATGCAATTGGATTTGGTTACAAAGGACATTTAGTTGGAGCTTATATTGTATATTTGAAATTGTCTGCATTTTCAAGAAACGATGGTTTGCTTGCCAAATCAGCGTTTGTGTGATTTGCTGAAAAGATTTAGCTAATGTACACCCTATGACGAGAATTAACAACAAAAGGCAAATTGTGAATTTGCTGAAGCTTTTGAATGCGGTTCATTATCTTTCATCTGTGATTTGAACCAAGGGTAAAATAACGAGGCGAAGCTTTGTTTCTAAACACTGAACAAGAAGTAGTATCTTTCCATCTGAATTTTCTTGTAGTTAAGAAATTAAGATATTGATGTTTAAGCATGCTCTGGGCCTCAGAAATGTTTAGTTGGAGTTTAATTCTCCCATTTCCCATCTATGCTAGAGAAGCCATCTGGAAAAACTTGTTTTGAGGTACGAAGCTATAACATGCCCTGCGCATGGATGATTATGTTCGCCTTTTCAGAAAGAATTAATAAACTTGTTCTATTGGTGTGTGATGCGTTTTTTAACATGCCATATGTTGTTTTACTATAGCATTGGTTGACTTGTTCCTTTAAACATGCAGGTGCGTGTCAACGGACCAGATGCCTCTCCGGTGTATAAATTCCTTAAATCAAAGAAAAGTGGATTTCTGGGTTCTAGGATAAAGTGGAATTTCACCAAGTTTTTGGTTGACAAGGAGGGCCATGTGATCCAGCGTTATGGCCCAACCACTCCACCACTGGCATTTGAGGTATTCTTCCTCTTCCCCCCACGCCCCGGGCACTCTTTCATTCTCTATATGTGTTGTGCTAAGATTGGTATGCAAATGCGAATGTGCTGAATCAATGTTCTCTCACAGAATGACGTCAAGAAGGCGTTGGGGGAGGCTTGAGTGAGTCCACAACTACAAATTAGTGACCGCGTTCAAGATGTCTGTAACAAAGCAATGTATATTTGATAGATCTTGTTTCTTCCGCAGATTATTTATTGATATCATACGTCTGTTTGTGTTCGTTGTTTTATCAGAGTTCTGTTTTGGCCTTTGTGATACCAGTTCTTAGTTTGAGAAGTTGAGTTGTGGATAAGTTGACTTGAGTTTGTCATTTGTTCATGTAAACGTCACCGATGTAAAGTGGAAATAGTTTGGCTGTAAAATGCAGTGATAAATTTTGTATTATTATTTTAATTTAATGGTATGGTGTTTATATCCAGTTGAGAATAATCAATATTGACGTTGCATTGAAATCTCCTTTGATTTTTCTTTTTCCCCCCCGTTTGCCGAGGGAGAAATATCCTTGTTTAAGAATGAGACAAAGTTACACAGAAAGCACACTGGAAGAGACGGGAAACAAAAATACAGATGAGCAAGCTAAACTCAGACGTAAACCTGCAGGTTACAGCACTCCCCGATCACGTTCACGTGAAAGGTTCACCTAAAAAAAAAAGAAGAGACTAGGGTGGTGGGGGTCGACTTAACACTGCTGCACCACAAAAATCTTATCCCTTGACTTTGATTTTTACCAGTCATGGGTCAGTTCTGCAGAGACAAAGCTATGAAAGCTTCGTTTACCTCGAGAGACCCACCCAAAAAAAGAAGTCATGAAAGCTCCCTGTTGCAATCTCTAGCTCCAGCTAAACCACAATGGAAGTCAGATGGGCCGAGAACAAAGACCCCGGCTTGCCCTTGTGGTGCGAACAAAACCCATGTTCATAGAGGCGGGTCCCACTATGTCGGCTTATGGAGTCGCACAGAAATGAAAGTGGGGCACAGTCCTTTAACGTGAGAACAACCTCTGTGAACAAAGTCACCAGGAAGTTTCTGAGTAGGAAGGGTTTTGAGGTGGTCTTGACGCGGCCGGCAATGATCAGAGGCCGGCATGTTGAATGGACAGCGACCCCGTTCGGGTTCTGCTTTACAGAGACACAGTGCACGTGACCATGGACTCTCTTGGGGGCACCCTCTGGCCCTTCATCTTCTTGTTCCATTCACTCTTCATGATTGTGGCCTCGTGTGGAAAAGCTCCTCCATTCACCATGACTTGCGCGTGCTCTCTGCTCAATTAATGTAACTATGGATGCATTTATTAAGTTCCAATTATGTGACATTTAATGGTCTTGATTACTTGGAAGGTTGTTGGCCAGACAAAAATACGATCACTCCAAGATTTTTCAAATTCTGTGCCACACGAAATTTCTCATCAAATGTGTCCATGAATAGTCTTGAATGAATGAGCATAGTGTTCCCCCTCCTTTTATTATTAAATGCTACATGGGCTTCTTAATATAAAATCTACTTAGTTAATGCATGGAAGTTAAAAAAACTAGTTAAATGAGTAAATTTTTTTTAAATATCCTTTTAAATCATTTGTATTGAAACTACTTTGATGCAAATTCTCTTGACGTGCAATGAATAAGAATAATGTGAAAAAATAATTGATAAGTATGAGATACAAAGTATATTAAAGCTTTATCTTTAAGATCCAACTTAATCCCAAGTACCTTTTATGTTAGAGATCCCATGGATAGCACAATATAATTGCTTGAAAAACCTAAATTTGTTATAAAAAAAAAAAAAAAAAAGCCTACCAGGTTGACACTGAGCTATTTAAAATCAGGCAAATAAACCCCCAGAAGTCTTTAATTTGCTGGTTTTGATAGATTGCATGATATTTTTCCTGACTCTTCTTAGTTTTTATTATAGGGCTTCATCAATTACTCTTCTAAAATTAAAAAAAAAATTCTATAGCATTAGTTAAATTTTATAACTTTTCATCAAATTATCCTCAGTCAACTGAAATCCGTTATTTAAATTAAAGGTCATAATATAAATATTTAATATAACTATGTAAAAGGTCTTATATTAAAAGATGTAGGGAAGAAGCTAAGAGAAATTATAGTTCCATCAAATATATAAATTTTTTGGCCAACAGTTCAATCACATATTTAAGATACCGGAGATCAGATGCGCATGTCGGGGGAATTGAGTAAATGTCATCTCATAAAGAACGCGGGAAATGGGCAAATATAAGGCGACAAATAGCATCGCATACCTGAGTCAGCTTGTCCAATCCGAATATTGGATGTTTGTCATTGAGGCATAAATCATAAGACGAAGTTGAGCCCCACCTCCCCTTCTCATTAACATTATGTGCCCTCTCACCATTTGCCTCTACCAACAGAGGTTGAGCCTATTTGTTTCTGCATGTGCCTATGAGCCACTCTATAGTTTTCTTTTTCTTTTTTCTTTTTTGTTTTTGAGAAAGCTCAAATTTTCAATAGACAAGGTTTTGGTTTTTGGACTCTCTGAAAGTTGTGTGAATATTATTATCATCAGATAAAAATACGTCAGGATGATCTGATACATGGTAAAAGAGCTAAATCTCCCAGTGAAAATCTTATGGGGTTTGAGAACCATTTTCCGGACAAAACTAGAGACTAGCTAGTATCATAGAGCTTTATCAGAACAACCTCGCTTGATGATCAAAATGTTGTCGAGGAGATTTTTATTTCATGTCATGAAGTTAACTGCTTCAAAAGCTTAGCGGCAGTTTGCACTTTGAACTTTGCAGGGCTGAGAAGGGACATGGCCATCATGTATTGGTTGGGTTTATTACAAGCTAGACCTCACCTTCAAGCCAAAGAAACAGCCCTGTGTTGCAGATAAGGGTGTTCTCTGATAGTGTGTTGATTCAGTGGAATATTAAAGGGAGAAAAAAAAGAAAAGAAAAGGGAAGATAACACGGTTGTTCAAAGGATGCATCCCCCAAAAGGTAAGGGGGATAGTCATGGGGAACAAGGGTGTCCTTCATTTAGTAAAAGTGGATGAGCAGTCTCTCTCAGATGAGTTTTAGCAAAGGAGACAAGGTAATAGGTGTTGCTGTATCATCTTAGGTGGACTCTGGCCCTGTGCAACCATGGGCCATTACATGTCATCCACCACATATTGTTTCTTTCATATCTTTAACCCCTTCACCTTCTATATATATGTCTGGAGTTTGGACCGTTCAGGTCACTAAACACAGCAGCTTCAACTCCAAAGTTCAGACCTCCATTAACTATTTCCAGGAAAGCTTCAAGTGGTTGAGTGGGCGGAGAGAAATCAAATGGCAGCAAGTGTATTCTCAGTGAGGAGTTCAAGTTCAAAGCTTCGGTCACAGTCATGGGAACGCTGTTCGAAGCAGATAAGGCAGCAGAGAACTCGCCTTTACATTATCTGGAGATGTACTGTGTTGCTTTTATGCTGGCATGACTGATCTTATATCTATCACACCTTCCTCCACCTTTCTTTCTGGTGATGACTGATGGGTGATCACTTACCATGCCCTTGAGCTTATAAGCTTTTGGGAAATGGTGGGGTGAGTGTAAACTGTAAAGCAAGTTTGAACTAGCTATTCTATGTTCAGATGTAAAAAGAACTAGATGAAGAAGCCGTCTGCTACATGTGTGTAAACAGCAAATTAGCGTGAAGATGGAGTTAGAAACAACGCGCCATATTCTCTTAGTTTCATCAATAGTAGTTTTCTTTTCTTTTCTTTTCTTTTTTTTCCCCTTCAAATTTTATTAACGCCTGCTTTTTCACAAAGCTCAGTCTTTACACTCAGCTTTATGCTAAAACAAAGCTAACATGAAGCTAAGGAACTATGTCAGAATAAGGCAGTCTTGTAGATTATATCATCATATATAACTCCTAAATTTTGCTCGGCCGGGTTTTGGACCCAAAAAGGAAAAAAACGGCTACTTGTTGCCTTGTTCAGAAAGTTATTGTTCTAATCTACCATCATTAACACTCTTATCTGCAACTATCTGATGGAAACAAGCAGCTAATATATAATACTGCAACTCATAATTGAAAACCCTGGGTTGGAATCACGGGACTGCAGCCGCTATCAACACTAGAACTCTATGGATCACAGTTGATTGTTTTGGCTAGTTACAAAGTTTTGTTTAGTCGTGATGACTGATCTTTTCATCATGAAGGAAGGTGGCTGGGTTGATGGGAAATTTCTGGATTTGGGTCTTGGACAGTGCGAAGAGGGGAGGAGGAAGTTTTAGAGTTATGAGAACCAAAGACGGGTTCGTAGGGTGGTGTATAGATGGATTTGAGTCATATTCCAAAGAGAGCGCAATGCCTTTATTTTGTCTTTTCATCTCGCATCTCATTTTCATCTATCCAGTTCTCGGAATATGTCACCATGCTACACTAAGATGGCATGAATATGTGTTGAAAATAGATATTTTTCCCCTGGGTTTTATATATGTCAATTGTCAAGCTTGTGGACATAGGGGAATTCAAGGAAGAAGGAAGTTGCAGATTTTTTTTGTTACTACCTTCGGTCTTAATTATAAGACTTTATCTGTAAATTATAAATAAAATCTTATAATTAAAAGTAGAGGTAGTATTATCTATTAATTTTCTAATATTGTCTTTTCGGAAAAATTTAGAAGAAAAAACTTCTCCTAAAAATAAAACAAAATAAAAGAAACCAAAACTATATATGCCTCCCGGGTCTTTGAGCTCAGGCCCGGCCCAAATATAGCATTTAAAAGGGAAATTAAGAATTTGCACGCGCTATGAATGGGCTTCTACTAGGGTCTAACAATTCTTCTTTTTTATCCAAATAAAATAAATAAAATTTCAATAAGGTGACAGGAAAAATAGAATGTTCAAAGCCCAGACAACATGAAAATCTAACCCTGAGGCCTGAACTACATAAAGAAAAAATTATAAAGCAGTGGACCATAAAAATCCGAAAAATATGCTGTGGGTGGCACGCACACGGCTTCAAGTGGGCGAAACCCCCAGCATGAATTCAAAGTACTATAACGCTTCATTTTAATGATTCCTTTTACAGAATCAGGAAGGTGGTGGAAACACAAAACCAAACATCTTCCTCTCTGCCCTCCAATCACGAATCAAGCAACATCATTACATTCAATTTCAACCAGCAAATATCACCAATTCCGATTTGAATTCCTTCAATGGAAGGATATTCGTCATTAGATTCTCATATAATATTGTTATAATCTAATAGTTTTGAGAGGGGAGTTCCAAAAAAAAAAAATTTAAATAAAAAATGAAAAAGTCTTCCTATCATGACGATTAAATCATAATCTCATGGTTGATAATTTTAACTGAGACTCAATTGAAAAAGTTCAAGAGATGGAGCATATAAGAACTAAAATCCAAAATGGACCCTCCGGAGCCGAACTAATCTATCCAAATCCAGCGGTTGGTGAACGAACGAAGCGCGGAAAGGGTCCAAAGTCCAATCACCGATGGAAGGATCTGGGCCGTTTATTGGGCTACGTGGATTGATCTGATGCGTTGAATCACGAACGGCTGCAATTGGAGCTGGCAAAATGTGTTGAGAATTCGAACGCGTTCTGCACATAAAGTGTGGTGTTTATTTTGTTCTGCATCGCTATCGACGATGCCTAAACTTCCTTGGATTTTAGGAATTCAGTTCTGAATCTTTCAACCATCAATTGGAAGCCGCGTCAGAGGCCAGGCTTTGTGACTCTATGGGATATTTGCATCATCTTTCTCTTTCAGAAGCCTACCATTCTCACAAACAACACAGGTGTCTTCTCTGCAAAGGGAACATTATTATGAAACACGTCACCAGTTGTGCTTCATAACGTAATGTATATGACAAAGCAAACTCGTCATGCTGTTTCAAGCACACAGTGGTCCAACAATAAATCTCATTCCGCATTATTGAGGCAAGTAGGCAACACGGTCCCCATCATTTCTCGAGAACAACACGAAATTCAGGGACAAGAATGAAACATTAGCCCTGGCTGGGACAGAAAGGAATGGGAGCGATTTCTGACTTACGGCTTCTGCTACTATTCATTTTTTATTCATTAGACTGTTCATTTTAATTTTGAGCTTGTTGAATCTCCTTTCCAAGAAAATAGGACGTTTTCCCGAGATCTTTCAACTTTTGATTCAAGCCTTCAAGTTTTTAATTGACCTAAAATTGCTTCCTCTCCTCAACATACACGAAGTTATCATAAGTTCAGAATTTGATTGGCCGACAGAGTTGATTCCCTTGGGGTTTTGTTAAAGCCTAATCCAAACCAATGCTCATCATTCCTGATCTACAAGTTAATATTGCTCCTAGCTCCTCCCTTCAGTTCCATTGTTAATCCTCCAGAAAAATTAATGCACATCCCTGCTTATTAAATTTTTCCATTCTGGGTGAAAAAGTCTGTAAACCTAAAAAAAACTACAATATACCCAGTGAAAAGTCCTGAATTCGTTTTTTGATACTGCAAAGAAAAAAAATTGTCATTCAGAAAACCGTAGACTTTCTCCTGCTTTCTTTCTTCTCGTTCCTTTGAGATGTTAAGCTCCAACAATCAACGTCACCTCGCCGCTAATTAAGACCGCCCACCTCTCTGTGTTGAAGACCAGAACAGAAAGTGAACCTTCCAAATGACAACTAGCGCGGCAAAAGGAAAATAAATGCCAGGAAATCTTAGGTATGTCGACGTCGATATTGCTATTGTGAAGATATAGAAACAAAAGTTCTTTTCTTCTTCCCAAGAGAACATAATCCAATGCCATAAAACATTTGTGTGAACAGAAAACGAAGAAGACGTTTCTCCTTTGCAGTAACATTTTGTTTTATATATCTCAGCAACTAAAAGAGGAATAAAAAGAATTGACCTATGCTAGGGAATTATAATATAAACATTCCTTAGTTATACTTGCAATGCAAGAATTCTAATATAAACACATTAACATGCCTTTTCTTTTATTCTCTCGCTCTCTTTAATCTCTCCTTTCAATAGGTGTCACGCTGCATAACTTCTACCGTATGTGGTTGGCATTTGCCCCACGCTCTTGACCAGCGTGTGAATAAATGATGAAAACGTCTCCTGCGGTTCAGGAACAGGGTAGTTGATGCAAAGTGCAAACCCCATCAAGAATAGTTCTGCACTTCACCTAAAAAATCATCACACAAATTGGATGATCCATGGTAGAACAAACCCATCCTCTTGGAAGTTCCATTTGTAAGTCCTATGTCATGGACTTCGTAAGTATTTAAGCGGGTTTAAGGAGGCCATATATATGAACTGTAAACATTAAAACTCTTTCCTGAATCTGACGCATTAGCGTGAGAGAGAGAGAGAGAGAGATTTGAGATGGAGAGAGTGAAGGTGATAAATTTAATAGCGATCGTAGGAGTGGCATCGCTGGCATTAGTGTCGAAGATGGAGAGCCTGCATATCGGGGCACCAGCAGAGCCTAGGCCGCTTTGCGCATCTCAATTTGCACTTGCAAACTATGCTTGTGCAAGGCTTCCTTTCACTCCAGGAACGCCGCCGTCTCCTCCCCCCTCCCCGGACGACGGCCATAGCCATCGACAACGACACGGACACAGACACAGAAACGGACACGGACATGGACACAGACACCGTCATCACACTAGTCAGGAGGAGGATTGTTGCAGGTGGGTTAAGGAAGTGGATAGCCAGTGTGTGTGTGAGGTTTTACTTCGCTTGCCTCCCTTCCTTGTCAGGCCTCTTCATCAGTACACAGTCACCGTTGGAGATTTCTGTAATGCTACTTATTCCTGCGGGGGACCCATTTGATCACGTCTCTTAACCACCATGAAAAGTAGCCTAATGTTGTGTTCGATTAATAAGTTTTAATTTACGCTCATCTTTCTAATTAATTCCTTGTACTTATATATCTCTGGTTGTTTAGCTTCTGTGCGGTCACTCCTATTTCCTCTAAGGTTGAGACTATGGTTTGTTTGATTATCCACTCAACTCTTAGGAAGGTTAAAAATCAAATAAAGTGGTGTGAGCTTTTCACATGATGATCAGATTTACCAAAATTTGTGTTTAACACGAAAGAGTAAACAAAATTACATAAATGAAGTTTCTGGGGTACTCCTTCCTGATGAGTCCATGTGATGTACCTGATTTCTGCCATAGAAGCTTAGCTTGGATGGTGAAAATGAAACAATTTATGAGGTGATGTTAAGAATTCAAATTATCTCGATGTAAGAAAGAAGGCTAAAGTTAATAAATAAACAAATAAATTCCATCTTTATCATGTAAATCTACAGGAGTAGAGATTACATTGCTCTATGTTTTAGTTATGATAAACTTTAAGAACATACAAGCATTTGATTTGCATGATCAGGCAAAATGCACCGTTTATAATTTTTAAATATTGCGATTGTCTATAAATAATATATATATATATATATATATATATATGTTCTTTAGTGGAAAACACCGCAACAATTTTTTTGTTGCATGAGAGTGTCAAATATGCTTGTCGTCCTTTGACTATTTGACTGCAAAGTTTTTTACACCATAACATCAAATAACATACTTACAAATTTTACAGAAAGTACTTATTTCAGATTTTTGCAAATACACATCTTTTTTATCGTTTCAAATTCGCTAAGTAGCAATTTTGTTCTGGATTTTTTTTTTCGCTCAATACAATTGATATCCTTAACTTTTGATTGACGCAATATTCTCCTTAAAAATTTTTAAAATGGTACAATATGGGCCGATGGTAACATTTTAGTAATGTTGACGGTTAGCTGATGAATAATTTTGAGGGTCAATAATGAAAAATTTTGCCTCAAAAGATCGTTTAAATGAGTTGGTATCATAAGCTTTCAATTTATACAATCTTTTTAGGTTATTGTCGTTGAAATTAAAAAAAAAAAATCCGACTTTTGTGAAAATCCAAATCAAAAAAATCTGAATTGAATTATAGTTGGGTTAAGGTGCGCCCAGCACCCCAAACTATTTTTCCAGATGCTCCCAGTGTTCTAAAGTAATTTTTGATGCATCCAATATCCCGAACTGATTAAAACAACTCATCCATATGCCGAGCTAACAGAAAAATTAAGTTTGACCGTTACCTTGCTGACTCAGCCGAAGGTTGACCGAAAAATCCTACGTGGCGGACACGGAGGCGTGTGATGTGTATTATTTTGATAGGTTAAGATGCGCCCAGCGCCTCAAACTATTTTTTCAGGTGCTCCTAGTATCCTGAAGTAATTTTTGGTGCATCCAGTGTCCCAAACTAATTAAAACGGTGCGTCCACATCCTGGGCTAACAGAAGAGCCTCGTTTGACCATTACCTTACTAACTCAGCTGAAGGGTAACTGAAAAATCTTACATGGCGGACACGCAGGCATCTGATATGTATTATTTTTGACTGAAAATTCAATTTATTTCCTCCTCTTCTAACATTTATCTTCTGCCAGTTTTTAAACTAAAAAAAAAGAGACCACCGATCTACCCTCTTAAATCTTTGTACATGTATCACCTATTCAATCACATTCTTGTCTTTAACATTTTATCCCATTTCTTCCACTACTCCTATTTGAAACCGCAATTGCCATCACAGCACACTTCCGTCTCTGTCTCTGTCAACTTCTCATCCATCAGGTCTTGGACCGATACGGGAATCCAATATAACAAAATGGGTCCAAAATCCAGCAAAAACACAAAGCGCATTGATGCAATATATTCTTTTTTTTTTTTTTGCCAAGATGCAATATATTCATTCAAAAAAGTGTTGTTCTCCTTGGACCATTTGCATAGTTACTCGCACTGGTAAAAACAATTTACTTATCATTCGTTTTTCCTATGATGATACTCCTCCAATCCTTAATATAAGATCTATTTAACTAATTTGATTATATTAAAGAAGTTAGGTAAGTTAATTAATTATAAGAAAAGTGATATATTTTTTCTAAAACAACATAGTCATTTTTCTTAATACCTCATCTCCCTCTTCTACTTGATTATGATTGAAAGAGTATCCATAGGGGTAATTTAGAGAAAATTGATAAATATAAGAAATGGGTCTTATATTTATAACCAAAACCAACTCAAGAATTGGGTTCCATATTAAAGAGCGAAGGAGTAAATTATAATTCAGCGTTTACAAAAATAGGCGCGTGGTTGACGTAATAGAAACATGGTTAGGTTCAAATGCGCGCGCGCGTGTTTTTACAGAAGAACCAAGTAGAATCACGGACGGAATTTAATGCGGAAGAATGTGTCATTGAGTGACTAATTTTGAATTTTTTTATTACGAAAATTGTTCAGTTGACATGTGAATCTGGGTGAGGGGTGGATAATGCAGGCACTATAAGTATGGGAGGTCATCCCTCCACCTCGTGAGGGTATTAAACAAAGTGTTGCGAATATGATCCATTTTTCCATCCCATATGATATGATGAGACCCTTTTCGCCGCATGTGATCTCTTCTAAGTCCAAACTCCCCACTCTTCTTTTTGTTTCCCACGCCACTCTTCTATTCTCTTGCTATCTTGTGTGTGTTACTATTTTTTTGTTTTTAATATAAGAGTTTGTTTGATTTTTATTTTGATCCAAAATATAAAACTCCAATTTACTTTATCTCTCTTAATTATTTATTTTTTTTCAAAGTAGTCATTGTAATAATAGTAATTCTAACTAATACATTTGATTAGCAAGGACATTTTAGGAAAGATAACATATATTTATTACAAATAACCAATTTAATTAGTTTTCTTAATCTACTCAGATTATTCAACTAGTTTTTATATTAACTAAGGACTGGAAGTGGTATTTTGTTAATTTCATCCACACTCGTATTCCTTAACAACACATTTCTATCTTGATTAATAAGCATTTGGCGGTTTGGGGGATATTTTGGGGCCAAAAAAAAAAACTCAATACATGACAAAAACAGTCCAAAATATCACTCGAGGATTATTCATCGTTAGACAAATCAGAATTTCAAAGCATGAAGAGCTTTATCTTTCTGTCTTCCTCAAAATGTTATTCATCTTCAGAGTTGTCCGATTAATATCGTGGTAGAAAACAGGGCACGCGCAGGTCCTAGTTCATCCTTCCAGAGACACAGATCAAAACCCCTCCCCCCGCCATTCATGAATTTTAATTTATTTATGGTATTAGGACGCTATTTTTAGCCTTAATTAGGTTTTATGTCCCATAATGTTATATTTGTATTTCAGGCAGCAAATAAATTATTTAACCCAATCGATCCAATTTTTATCAGTATTAGTGATGGAGGTTGGAACAAAATTAAATTTGCATGACATGCATGCATGACGAATGTTGAAGGTGTCTTGTATATTACAGATAGAGAAAATATATTTAATATATGTAAACATGAATAAGTAATTTATGATGAATTCAGATGAGTTGTGTATGGATAACTGGAATAAATGTTTGTCACTGTGCTAAATTCAAATCTCAATGAATTATTTATGAAAAGTATCGATTAGTAAAAATTTCCTATCAATGGAGAGGTGAATTGAATACAGATATTTGGTACTAATTTCATTAACGATGTCACATTTATTACACAAACAGCTTATTGGCCAAAAAAAAAAGTATAAATAATGTGGGCAGTAAACTGTAACCGTCTATCGTATAAGAGACCAACAAGTGTTGGTCTAAGTGAAATGGACTTGGGCACCTTAAACATCATGTTCTGGGTTTGATCCTTGAGACAGTGTATATGGAATAAACACTGTTGGGAGGGGTCCGTGCTACGGTGCCTGATAGTACCCGAGATATTAGTTTTTCACTGTCCGGGTGGGAGGATACTCTAGGCAACCAGAATCGATCACAAGAGGGAGACTGAAGAGACGTGAAGTACTCAGCACGTTGCCGTAGCCATGGCGCTTTCCAGGGCCGACGACGACTGTCTAAGGCGGGGGCCAACATTCGGAGAGGGAATATTGTAAAGGAACCTGGCGACGTTCATAGCACTTGGCTCAGCCACCACCTTCTTCCATGCCTCCTCTGCTTCTTCCCCTTGCTTGCGGAACACGGTTGTCGCGTCTAGCCGCTGCATCTCCCATCTCTTCACGTCGCGCAATCTCTGAATCTTCCCCAGTTGTTTACGTGCCAATTTATACGTGTTTTTCTTCACTTCATTCACCGCTTCTTCCAGTAACCTCTGCTTGATTCCTTCATCCCTTATCCACGATTCGTTTCGAAAATACTGATCGAACTCAGGAACTCCGATAGCTTTTCTAATCCCTCGTGAGTAGTCTCCCCTCGGATTGAAAAAGGGTCTCAGTTCATCTACCATTCCACTCTCCAACATTTGATCAACCCGTTTGGCCACGTATTGGTCGAGCACGGGCAATGACACGTCTGCCCAGAGACAACAGAAATCGTATCTCGATCGGAATTTATAGTCGTCATCGTCGATCAGTGCCTCAATATACGAGTTGGACCCTCCCACGATGATCGGAAGCTGTCCGCAAGACGTAATTGACTCGATGGTGAGTAAAGCCGCTTCACGGAAGTGGGAGGCCGTGAACTCTGAGTTGGGGTTCTCTGTTCCCAGCAAATGGTGAGGCACCCCTCGTCGGTCTTCCTTGGTGATTTTATTCGTGGCTGTGTCAAGGCCTTCATAGACTTGTATTTTGTCGGAGTTGATGATTTGTGCAGGAAAAAGGGTGGCGAGGTCAATGGAGAGCCTGGACTTTCCAGTGCCGGTGGCTCCCATGACCACCACCACCTTCTCTTTCTGCCTTGGAAGATTGATCAGTTTTCGACTGCTGGAAGGACTATCGATCAGGGTTTGTGCCACATTTCTGCTTGTTACCATGGAGATGCTCATGGCGGTCAACCTATATTTCACAGAGAAGGAACTCTACAGCGCAATGAAAACCCGACTAGAGAAGACCGGTGAGGAAGCTGATGCAACACTAATACAAGAATGACATATGTATATATCCTGAAAGCTCACTCAAAGAACTCAATTAGCATTGAATTTGAGAATGGGAAGAGGCTAGATGGTGGAGTATTTATAGGACTAGCTAGGGAGGGCGAAAGAGGTCAAAATACTCGACTCTGATGATAGCTGTTCGATGAAAAGAAACCAATGGTGTTGTGCAAATATTCTGATAATATTTATCTGTCTTTTTCTCTTTTTTCCCTTGCATTATATCACTATAGCTCACTGGTCCTGAGCCCTGAGAGGTTATTTGTGTCCCGTAAAAGCCAAGTGGGTACGGTGATTGCTGGAGCAGCAAATTGCACAAGATCAATGCCACCATGATAAGGTCTTCCTCATTATTCCCTTTTGTTTTTTTTTTACTTTAGTATAGTGACTAATGCAACTCTTCCACACCTCCTATCTGATCAACGAACAAGATCAATTGCCTTGTAATTAATACGCAGTATTGATGATATAACGTTATATTTTTCAACTGCATCTATTTGAGTGTAACAAGAGACTCCCTTTTATGTTATACACTTATATGTGTAAAAGCAATATGGTTTCCAAATAATAACCGCAGGCAAAAGCTAATTCTTAGTTTATGTATTGGAACGAAACTGGAACAAGAATTGGCTAGGTAGGAGAAGATTTGTGAAGATAATTAGAGGGAAGTGTGTGAATGAACAAAGTGGATAGGTTGCAGTGGGGACGATGATGATGAGGGAATTGATGATAAGTGCCCATGATAGTCCAAAAAGAAGCATGACGTAAAGTTGGAGGGGAGAGCATTTGTTCGGATGAACTGGAAGGAGGGAGGACACGACTGGGCAGCATAAAGATGAGAGAGATTCTCGTCCGTGCATGAAAAAGGAAGGGTGGCGATGGCACGAAGGATTGGAGAGTGGAGTCCTTATTTCAAGTGATTGAACTTAGGATGACATGAAAAGGTGCTTTTCCCAAAAACAAATTAGCACCTCACATCTTCTTCCCCGCAGTGGATTCCAACTTTCGATTTCATTTTCTTGCTGAGGGCCCACTATCCCAATTCTCAGCTCAAGCAAGTAGCATATTGAGAGTGAGTCCCAGATTGTAATTCCCCCAGCAGACGAGATTATCTGCAAGTGGCTGATGAGGGCCTTAGAATGAGGATTTTTAGTCAAACGGCAGTTTCTTGTTATTCATATATCAACAGCGTGCATTTGTAAAAAGATAGAGAGGAACTGTGTGTGTGTGTGATCAGATCGGAGCAGCGAGACAGTGGATTCTGGCAATATTCCCGATGGATGAGAAAAAATACTACTATTTGAGATCATTATGAAGTCTCTATTCTTGTGTTTTAGTCATTGAAAAATGATAAGAGAAAATATGCGGATAATGTGTTTTAATGTAAAGGGAGAAACAGAGCCACATATGTATGTGGTAGCTTGCGTGGGATTACACACAATGCTGCTATGCCAATCATGATTACGGCTACTTTTTAACTTCCACTCGTGCACATCCTGTAAGACTGCAGTGAGTGAATTTTATTGTAATCTGTGCGTCATTATTACTGTCTTTGCTGAATTTATGCCAAATTTTGTTATCCGTTTTTTTCGATTGCAATACTATCGAGTTCCCGTTCATACCGGGAAAAAATATTTTAATATATGTATATATATTTGTGTGTCATACCAAATTAATAATTGCCACAGCAGTCAACATCAAGGTTCACATATCTTGGCAGAACAAAAACTTTATTACTGTGTTTTATTTACGCCTTTTGAGCTTAACAACGTTGTGTAATGGGTAATTAAAGAAGCTTTAAACGTGGAAACTGGAAAGAGTCGCATCAAACCAAATTATATCTAATACTTATCATCTGAATCATGAGCATGAGGCCCACAAAAGCCATGTTCATGTATACCTAACTACTTGAGATCTCTAGGTAAGTGATCATACCTTCGCGCTGTTCGAGACGAACTCTAGCTCTCTCTTCCGCATCCTCATCATATCAAACCCGAAAACTTTAAAGTGATCGAACTTTACCCAAAAAAAAAAAAAAAAAGATCAACGCGCTGTCCTCGGATTGGAAAATCTGATCGCCTAGCCGCTTTTTGGAAGAAAGGGAGGGAGGGAGCGTGTTGGTATTACAAGCACAGTGGCGTTGAAACGAATGGATTTTGAGGGATATGATGGAACCTGCAAAGAAAATAAATGATAATATAATGTGCCCCAATGATTATTGTTAAATACGTCATCAATCATGTAATTTGGCACTCGATTGAGTGAGTCCGCTGTTGAGGCAGCCCTCGAAACTTCTCGTTTTATGTCATTTCCGTTGGAGGTGAATCCAAATTTACTTTACGCACGCGGGGCTGGATGTGACACAAGAGTCCTGCACCAGTACTGATTAAAGACCGTAATGAATGATGATTATGATATCATTATGTGAGATTTTATTCATGTACCAATCACACGTACGATGATCATCATGGCGGGCTTCCCTTTTCATTTTTCTAATTCTCGATCTTTTCTCGTTAATCATCCCTTCTCCCCCACCAGCTCGATCACCTTTTGCAACATTCATGCACATGAGTACATCCATGTTGTTTCCAAGTACTAAAGTCTGGAGATCGAGTAATTAAAAATAATCATCACATATAACTTTAAAATTCTTCTCTTGCGTGTGTATCTATGTCACATCTGCATTATTGGGAATAGTTCCTTTTCTGTGGGGAAAGTGAATAAGCGTTTGCCCTTTTGTTGCGGTCGATCTTTCCCAGGAATATATGCTCGCTAGCTCTTACGTTTGACCAGATCTTGGCCGGAGATGCAATTCTTAACCAAGCGTATAAAAACAGATTTGCAGTATCCAAGGTTTGGCTGTAGTGATGAGAGTGAAAGGGGGAAGATATCTGAATAGTTTGAAAATGATTGGCATGCTTGTGTGGCTAAAGATAAAAGACAAGCAAGTGCGGCCTAATTCGCTGCTTGGTACTTTGGATTAAGTCGAATCGAGGCATGAGAGTGAACACGATAAAGAAAATATAATACATTCGTTGGGTGGCCTAGCTAGTGAGGCTCTACGACTACTCTAGTAATCGCGATCTAGAAGCTGAGGATGGCCGCACCATATGGATAATGACAGAGATAGTGCACACGATAAAGTCATAAAACAAACAGTTCACCAAAATATAAAATTCCCATGAATTTAAAACTCCTCTCAATATTAAGTCAGTTGCATGTCACTCTTTTAACCTTCAAAAATTTAAATTAAATATTCTGATATTTTATGTTTTGATTATCAGCTCTCCTCCAGCTAAAATTGTCATTAAAGTTAATAATTTTGACATGTCATAATTTTTATATTTTTTATTATATGTCAAATGATTTAAAAAAAATATTTGCTGGCATTCAACGTGTAATTTTAAGTTTTTTTAATTAAATACACATGATCAAGTAAATATTTAAATATTTTTTGAAGTTTGTTCTATTTTTAAGTATTTCATTTCAATTATAAAAATATTTAAAATTACATGTTAATTCAAATATTATTTTCTTAAATGATATGGTATAATAAAAACTATGATATAGGGAAAATCATTAACTTTAACGGTAATTTTAATGGTAGAGGAGTCAATAATCAAAACATGAAATATCAGGATCCTTAATTTAAACTTTTAAAGGTTAGGGAGGTGATGAGAACTAATTAAAAGTTGAGGAGTGTTTTTTGTATTCAAGCCTAAAATTTAATGTTAGAAAAACAATATATTTTTTTAAACATATATATTGTACTACCAAGAATAATTAAAAAAAGATCTATTTTCTTAATTGCTCTAGGACGAGCTCTTAGATTCTGTTTGGTACGAATTATTGAAATGAGAGGTTGAGATTGTGATTTAAAAAAATTAAAAAGTATTTAATATGAGTAATTTCTTATTACATGAAATTAGGCAATTCCATATAGGTGTAGTTGAAAAATACCAGTTCTCTTCAAGGTGTTCTTTAATCGTGATATTCTTCAATTACACATATATGAATCTGTCCAATCCTAAGTAACAATAAATCACCTATACTAAACACTCTTTTAACATATTTTTTAATCTCATTCTCAATCTTTACCCCTCATTATATTTTCAATATTTCGTATGACCTTAGGCCCCGTTTGGAAGGAAGCATTGAAAATTAGGAATAGGGATTGTGATTGGGATTGGGGTTAAGATTAAAAAAATCTATTAAAAGAATATTTAACACAAGAGATCACTTGTTATATAGGATTAGCCAAACTCATGTGTGTGGGATTGGGGAATACCATGGGGGAAAGTGGTATTCCCCAATCCCACCTCTATAGGTTTGCCTAATCCCATGTAACAAGTAATTATTCATGCTAAAAACTATTTTAATGATTTTTTAAAATTACAATCACAATCCCCATTCATTATTTTCAATGCTTCGTACCAAACGGGACCTTAATGGTTTGGGCAGTGCTCAAACCAAATCAACCAAGCACATGAAGAATAACTAATAAAGGATTTTTTTAATGCCAAAATTCTGGTTTAAAAAAAGACTGATGAAGGATTAAGCACATCTATCACTAAAAAAAAAGGGATTAAGCAGATCATCATCTTTGGTGTTTACAAGGCTATGACCGAATTGATAGATAATGCGTGAGCCCGAGCACGATCCAACTAGGAACAAATCAGCATTAAGTGCCTGATTCAAGAGTCGGGGATGATAATTTAATTTTCAACGGCTATAAATATCATTTATGTAACATTTTAAGCATTTCTTGCGGCAAACTGAGTGAGTATAGAAGAAACACATCAAGAATTTAGAAAAACATTCGGATTATTAAAAATCAAAAGAAATATGCTGTAGCTGTAGGGCTAAATCGCCGGAAATCTTGAAATTTTTGAGACATGGTTATCGTTAAGAAAAGCTGAGCAAAGGTGAAATAAAATTTTGTGGGCAAAAGAAAAAGAAAAAATGACGTAAAAAAAAAGGTTAAAAATTACAATATTTTAATTTAGGCATCTAAGAGGCTAAAATTTTAAGGGAGGAAGTGAAGCTTGATCTGGTAATTTACAAATATAGTTAAATAAAAAAAATTTCTTGTATCAAAGAGTTTATTAACAAGTTGTGAACTGCAATAATAAGTGTTAAACAGCAAATGAGAAGAAATATATTGACAATAATAAGTTATTTATTAATAAGTTATGAACTGGCAATGAAAAATTATTTATTAATAAGTTGTGAATTGACCATAAAAAGTGTTGAACAACTAATAACAAAAATACACTGACAATGACAAGTTTGTAGTTTTTTTTCTTTAAAAAATCTAATATAGGGGTATTTTAGTCATTTGACTATATTTATAAAATACCAAATCAGATATCACTTTCTCCAATGAGATTTTGACTTTTTAAGTATCTAAATTGAAATATTATAATTTTTAACTTTTTTTATGTCATTTTTTCAAGAAAAAATGAAGTTTTTCCGGGATTTTATTTATTTAGTGAGGACAAAGAGGGCTAGGCCCATCTCTGTTGTTTTGTTTTCAGTAGCTACCAAGCGCAGATCCTGAGGAAGCCCAAGACGCCTGACCACCTTTCCTCGCAAGCACGAATCCGGTGCCCAGAGAGAGACGGACTGCCTTGGACAGTAAGTTACAACCGCATCAGCGGAAGCATTAGGTACATAAATGATGATTAACGGCAACTCGGGAGGGCGTCTGGAGTTGACCTTTCCTTCTTTCGATCGAAATTTTTTTTATCTCTCCATCAATGGCAAAGAAACCCGTCAAGTATTCGCTGGTATGTTTCTTATTTCACTGTATCTGTGGTCGTTATGCATTAGCGTGAATGGCTTCTCTCTGTATTGATAAACAGGTGGACGCCTTCACCAAGTCCCCTTTCAAGGGGAACCCCGCAGCAGTCTGTCTTTTAGATGAAGAGAGGGACGAGAAGTGGCTGCAAGCGGTAGCCCGTGAGTTCAATATCTCCGAGACCTGCTACTTGACTCGAATTGCTGAGTCAGAGAGCCCCGCTAGCTTGGTCAGTGCAAGCTCTAATCCTCGTTTCCGTCTTAGATGGTTCACTACCGTCTGCGAGGTAAATTTTATAGAGCTTCTTAATTACTAAATAGATCGTTTTAAAATAGCTCCTGTTATTGTATATGCGGATTTGATATGGGAATCGTCTCACGCAGTTAACGATCCCTCTGTCGCATAGGAGTGATCTAAGTTTATTGGTGTGCCAATTTTGCAATAGCTTTGAAGACTGAATTGGTTCATGATAATTATGGCTTTCGTTTCAACAAGTATTGTTTGGCATTCCTTGGGCCACATGATTCATTTAGTATGCCATTCAAGTCTGTTTCTGGATTTTGTCTAAGCCAGAACTGCTAAAAAATTAAGCATGATTTGCGCCATATCTGTCATTCATAAAGTGCTTGATGCGAAGTTTATCGTTAGCAAACTCGGCGCACTTTTGTAGGTTGAACTTTGTGGCCATGCTACATTAGCTGCTGCACACACACTCTTCTCTTCTGGTTTAGTGGCTTCCAATATCGTGGAATTTGTGACGTTATCTGGAGTGTTGACTGCTAAAAAAATACCAGATATTAGCATCGCTTGTGCCTCTGACTTGAAAAATGGCGAAAATCAAGACGGATATTACATTGAATTGGATTTTCCTACTGACCCTCCCACAGAATTTCATTCCACTGAGACTTCAGAAATTTCGGCAGCCTTAGAGGGGGCTTCTATAGTTGAAATAAAGAGGACATCCGTGGGAAATTGCCTATTGGTAATTCCTGAATTTGTTCTCTTCCTTTCTTTGATCGCATGGTAATCAAGTTCTATCTTTTCCCGTATCAGACATGTTTGAGTTTAGGCTTCTCATGCCTTGCAGGTGGAAGTCCCGTCTGGGAAATCTGTCATAGAATTTAAGCCACGATTTGATGCTATATTAAAATGTCCTGGAAGAGGGATAATTCTCGCTGCCGTTGCTCCTCCGGACTCAGGATTCGACTTCTACAGCAGATTCTTCTGCCCAAAGGACGGAATCAATGAGGTAAATAGCTGAGATATAGCTATGTATAATAGTTTTAGTCATGGTTTATTTTAAGCTCAAATAATGACGGATTATTTCCTAAATTGTTCCCCCAACTCCCCCCCCCCGGGGCCAAAAAAAATTGCTGCTCTGCCGTTTGTCATCTAGCTGGCGCCTTGTCTGATTTTGGCTTGTGGTTAGCATTAAACGTGTTTAATTCAAATTTTTGGGTCACACTATGCAATAAAATTTTTACCTGAGACTGGTGAGATAAGTTCCCCCCCCCCCTCTATTGTTATGACATGTTATTGGTTAATCTACCAGAAAGGAAGAGCTACTATAGAAAGCAAAACCTAACATCCATTAGATTCCTAGATAATAAAACAAAAGTAATGAGATAATGGCGTGTCACTTGCATTTCCTTTCAGGATCCTGCTTGCGGGAGTGCACATTGTGCTTTAGCACCTTATTGGAGCAAGAAACTGGGGAAGTTGGATTTCAATGCTTATCAGGTACTCTTTTGTCGTTATGATGGAGTTATCTATGTGATTGTTGTGTTGACTCTTTATATTATATGGGAGCAGGCATCATCAAGAGGTGGAGTTCTCAACATCCATCTTGATGAGCAGAACCAAAGGGTGCTGTTGCGAGGGAAAGCTGTTACAGTGATGGAAGGATGTATTCTAGTTTAGTCCTGTTTTTGGTTTGCAAATAGAGTGTAATTTAACATTAATAAATGTTTTAGATAACACAACCCACTGCAACTGAATTCAAGGTTTTAAACTCTTGCGATGCTATTCAATGTTGTGTAATATGTCTGCCTCCCTCATCCTTCGTCTCACTGATCTTTTCATTTATTTTAACCCATGCGATTAGTCGGAATCACTTGGAAATCAAATTTTCATCTGACGTGGGAGAATTTATTTTCCCACGGAGGTAGCATAAGAGTTGCCGAATGTAGGTTGGGTCTTCATGATTGTCAGGAAATTCTGTTAGTTGTACTTGTGCGGTTGCACCCTTATCCTATAAAAAGTGCCGTGCTTTTTTCCGAATTTGACAAATTAAAATAATAATAATTAGATATAAGTTCTAGTGGGTTATGAGCCAATAGGAAAAAGTCAGCCCGTGTTTTAAATGGGAGCATGGATCCTCTGACGTTGGAGGGCTTATTTATTTCTTGAAGCTGGTGTTTTTAAGGGACAAAAAGATAAAATTTTTATGTTATGCAAAATGAAAATGCCTCTTCTTTTTTAATAAAATAACTAAAGAACGATGAAAATTAAAAACTTAAAAAGGGTAAGCTTCATCCAAACTCATGGATGTCAACACGAGATTACCCATTTCGCTTAGATGCCCTTTCTTTATTAACAAAGTAGCTTTGCCCTGCTGTCTCTAGGGAAGTAGAAAGACGTCAGGAACTTTAATTCCGGCGCCTGGAACATCTCAAAGCGACGCGTTGATCCTTTTTGGGTCAAAAGCAATGTGCTATAGTCGCTGAGGCCGGCGTATATAAGATGGAATACCGGTGATAATCTAGCTGTCGTTTTCAAACCCTGGGGTTGAGCCTCAACGTTTTGAATCGATATTCTTCCTCTTCTACTTGCGTGCACGAGTTTTATAATAATAAACCCTTTCTTGATCTTAGGATCAAGAGAAATCTGGGCAGTCTAGCTTCATCTGCTCATCAACAACGTTTCGTGCTAATACTCTGGCTTGGTCCCACTAAATCAATCAATCATTAGTTTAAAATGTACATTAAATTCATTCCTCTGACCATCACATTTTGTATTTTGTTTTAATATGCATAACAAGGGGATAAGATATATGCAAATCTTCGTTCGCGGGGTGGGGTGGCCATGGCTGGCTAACTTAATTCTAGATGAAAGCCACATCAAGCAATCTTGGATGATAGTAAATATTTGCCATTCCTGCAAACCTCGCCACAACTTGTACTAAATAACGATTTATGCCGCTTCCTTTGAAATAGTGCCAAACATGATCTGCCGATTAACAAAACCAAAGCTTATTATATCAAGTTGATTTTTGCCACATATCCACACACACACACACATATCTGTTAACACCTTCCAAATGCTTCCAATTTTCACTTAGCACTTCTAAAAATAGAATCGTTTAATTATAATTTTTGGTGGATCATTTAATTATAATTTAATTTTTCTGTTGCCTGTTCTTCTACGGAATTGCAAATGTCTTGCACGCATGGAGCAAGTTAACGGAAAAATATTAATAAATTAAAATGAGCATGGATTTATGCAAAGACAACAAATGGTTTGCCATTGCATTGCATGCCAACTACTGAAATCAAATATAATCGTGGGACCCACTTTCTGGATGTTACTTGTCAGATGAGCTCAGCCTGCTTTGTCTGACTGAAAAATAAAAATGATAAAAATTGACTCAATGCTCGTTGTTATCTGTGCAGCACCACATCTCTTTGCGATGACGTTCAAAAGAGGCAGCCCTTGCGGAATTTACTACAACTACATTATTATTTGTTATTATAAGTAGAGGATCCAGCCACGCCATTTCTCAGATGAACTAGCTTGCTTCCTCCTTCCTCCTTCCTCCTTCCTCATTCGTCCGTCCCACATGGCTTCCGGCTTTCAATACCTCGTCCTTTTTCTGCTCTTTATTGCTCCTTCTTCATGTTTTGCTCAATCCTCTTTCAGGCCCAAGGCCCTTGTAATTCCCGTCACTAAAGATGCCTCCACTCTCCAGTACGTTACTCAAATTCACCAGAGAACCCCACTCGTCCCCGTGAACCTCGTCCTTGATCTCGGCGGCCAATTCCTCTGGGTCGATTGCGACCAGAACTACACCTCCTCCACCTACCGCCCTGCACGCTGCAACTCCGCCCAGTGCTCCCTCGCCGACGCCTCCGGATGCGGCGAATGCTTTTCGCCTCCGAGGCCAGGCTGTAATAACAACACCTGCGGCGTAATGCCGGACAACACCGTCACCCGCACCGCCACCGGCGGCGAGGTCGCCCAAGACGTCGTGTCCCTCCAGTCCACGAACGGATTCAACCCTGGTCGAAACGTCACCGTTTCCCGCTTCATATTCTCATGTGCACCCACTTTCTTATTGAACGGCCTCGCCAGAGGAGTATTGGGCATGGCCGGTCTTGGTAGAACCAAAATCGCTTTTCCTTCTCAATTAGCCTCCGCTTTTAGCTTTCACAGGAAATTCGCCATTTGCCTCGCGTCCAGTTCGAGAGGTGTTGTTTTCTTTGGAGACGGCCCCTACGTTTTTCTTCCGAACGTGAACGCCGCTCAATCGCTCACTTACACACCACTCATCGTCAACCCAGTAAGCACAGCTTCCGCTTTCACACAGGGACAGCCCTCGTCTGAGTACTTCATCGGAGTCAAATCCATCAAAATCGACCAAAAAGTTGTGCCCAACATCAACAGCACTTTGCTGTCCATCAACAAGGAAGGCTTTGGCGGGACTAAGATAAGTACGGTGAACCCATACACAGTTTTGGAGGCCTCGACCTTCAAGGCGGTGACAGAGGCATTTATCAGTGCTTCGGCTGCTAGGAACATCACCAGGGTAGGTGGTGTGGCTCCCTTCGAAGTGTGCTTCAGTGGAGACAACGTGGGAAGCACGCGGCTGGGTGCGGCGGTGCCGACCATCGAGCTTGTGCTGAAGAATAACGTGAGTTGGTTCATTTTTGGAGCGAACTCGATGGTGCAGGTGAACGACGATGTGCTGTGTCTTGGAGTAGTGAATGGAGGTGACAACCCGACGACTTCAATTGTGATAGGAGGGTATCAGTTGGAGAACAATCTTCTGCAGTTTGATTTGGCTTCTTCTAGATTGGGATTCAGCTCTCTGCTCTTTGGAAGGATGACCACGTGTGCAAACTTCAACTTCACCTCCGCCCCATGAACCGCCCTTCTCCGCCACCATCAGGATTCGGACTTTGAATAACGCGCATTTCTTGACATCACAATAAATAGACTTACTCTCCATAGTTGTCTACTCTCTGTACCCCACGGCTTAAATGGGAAGGAGTAATAAGAATGAATTTTCGGATAGTTAAATTATTGATACTATCTTAAAAGAATAAACTTCTTTAATTCACAATGTATTCGACCTCTTATCTTATTTGTTAAAAAATTACAAAAAGGTAAAATTAAAAGAAAATAATTAACTAGCCATTTTTTCATGTAAGGTTGATTCATAATCGATTATTTCTAAAAAGTGATATATACAGGATCAGAGTTGGTAAATAAACCTTACTCGTGCGATTCTGGTATGTAACTAGGGGTGTTCAAGGCCGGCCCGTCTCGGTCAGTCCGTTCCAGTCCCGGTCTTATTGGGACGGGACAGACCCGTCTCGAAATTTTTCGAGACAGGACAAACTGGGACAGGACAAAAAAGGGACCAGGACAGGACAGGACACGGGAAGGGGGTTGTCCCGTCCCAGTCCCTTTTTTTTTTTTTAAATTTTTTTCCTATTTATATAATATCATTTTTTATATTTTTTTAAGATTTGAGACTATTGTATGGAACTATGGATATATTTATTTAGAGTTTTTATATTTCTTAATGATTTGAGATTATTGATGATTAGAATTTTTAGCAAGTTTTTATTGTGTTAAAAGCTTTTGTTTAGAGTTTTTAATGACTATTATATGTAATATTTTGGGTTTTCTCTAAGAGTGCCCAAACAAATAAAATAAAAAATAAAAAGATGTTTTTATAAGGTTTAAGCCCAAAAAAATATAATTAAAAAAATCAGATTTTATTAAAAAATTTTAAAAATTAAAAAAATTAAAAAAAAAAAATTCGAGACATCCCGGTCCCGTCCCGTCCTAACTGGGACTGGGACAACCCCGGGACGGGCCGGGACACGGGACAGATTTTCTGTCATGTTACTGTTCATCGGGACGGAACCGGGACGAGCCTATTCTGGTCCCGATCTGTCCCGTGAACAGCCCTATGCGTAACTGCCAATTTTTCTTCTGTGATGATCTTTCCAAGTCACTGCTTACCGTCTTCATTATTTGTCGGTGCATAGTCTTTAAGGTTACTATGCTTGTATATATCATCAATATAACATTTCATAAAAGAGGCATATCAAGAATTTAGAAACAAAAAAATAAGAATTATTAAAATCAAAAGAAATTTTGTACGGTTAAATACAGCAGGAAATCTTGAAATTTTTGAGACGTAGTTCTAATCAAGCAAAGTTCTGGGCAATGGTGAAAGTTTCTTTTCTGTTTTTGTGAGTACAAAGAGCCCACGACTCCCCCCCCCGGGGGCCCCCAAAAAACAAAAGAAAAGAAGCTGCAAAGCCCAGATCCCAAGGGAGCCCAAAGCCACCAAACCATCTTTCCTCGCAAGCGCGAACAGGCACTGCATAAAATGACCAGGTGGGTGATCAACAACTGGGGTGGGTGTCTGGGGGTTGACCTTTCCTTCTGTCGATCGAAAAATCTTCTCTCTCTCCGTCAATGGCAAAGAAACCCGTCAAATATTGGCTGGTATGTTTCTTATTTCACTGTGTCTGTGTTTGTTGTGCATTATCGTGAACAGCTTCTCTCTGTATTGATAAATAGGTGGACGCCTTCACCGAGTCGCCTTTCAAGGGCAATCCCGCAGCAGTGTGTCTTTTAGATGAAGAGAGGGACGAGAAGTGGTTGCAAGCGGTAGCCTGTGAGTTCAATATCTCCGAGACCTGCTACTTGACTCGAATTGCTGAGTCAGAGAGCCCCGCCAACTCGACTAATGCAAGCTCTAATCCTCGTTTCCATCTTAGATGGTTCACTCCCGTCTTTGAGGTAAGATTTCGAGAGCAACTTAATTACCGAATATATCACAGTAAAATAGCTCTTCTGTGATTGTATATGCGGATTTGATATGGGAATGGTCTCACGCAGTTAATGCTTCCTCTATTGCATAGTAGTGATCTGAGTTTATTCATGTCTAAATTGAGGAATGACTTTGAAGGGTGAATATATTCGTGATAATTGATGGCTTTCGTTTCAACATGTATTATTCGGCATTCTTTAAGCTACACGATTCATTTAGTATGCCACTCAAGTTTGTTTCTTGATCTTTTTGGTTTAGGCCGAAACTGTTCACAAATTAAGCATGATTTGTGGCATATCTCTCAGTCCTAAAGTGCTTGATGGCGAGTTTAGCGTTAACAATTTCGCAGGTTAAACTTTGTGGCCATGCTACATTAGCTGCTGCACACACACTCTTTTCTTCAGGCTTAGTGGCTTCCAATATCGTGGAATTTGTGACGTTATCTGGAGTGTTAACTGCTAAAAAAATACCAGATATCAGCATCGCTTGTGCCCCTGACTTGGAAAATGGTGAAAACCAAGACAGATATTACATTGAATTGGATTTTCCTGCTGACCCTCCCACAGAATTTCATTCTGTTGATGCTTCATTAATTTCGGCAGTGTTAGAGGGTGCTCCCATTGTTGAAATAAAGAGGACAACCATCGGAGACGACCTATTGGTTATTCCTAAATTTGTTCTCTTCCTTTCTTTGATTGCATATTAATCATGCTTCTATCTTTTCCCTTATCAAACATATTTGAGTGCCTTGTAGGTGGAAGTCACATCTGGGAAATCTGTCATAGAATTGAAGCCGCAATTTGATGCTATAGTAAAATGTCCTGGAAGAGGGATAATTGTCACTGCCGTTGCTCCTTCGGACTCAGGATTTGACTTCTACAGCAGATTCTTCTGCCCAAAAGCCGGAATCAATGAGGTAAATGGCTGAGATATGACTATGAATAATCGATTTAGTAATGGTTTATTTTAAGCTCAAATAATGATGCATTTTTTCTAATGCCTTATTTCCTAAATTGTGTCCCACCCCACCCCCTCTCCGTTTAATTTTTTATTTGCCGCCTCATAGATGCTGCTCTGCTCTGTCACACAGCCGGCGCCTCGTCTGATTTTGGCCTGAACATGTTTAATTCAAAATTTTGAGTAAACTATGCAATAAAATTTGTACCTGAGACTAGTGATACAAGGTTTCTTGTTGGTATCTTCATCACAACATGTTGTTGGTTAACCTACCAGAAAGGAAAAATACTATAGAAATCAAAACCTTAACGTCCATTAAATTCCTAGGCGATAAAACAGAAGTAACGAGATAATGGCGTGTCACTTGCATTTCCTCTCAGGATCCTGTTTGTGGGAGTGCACATTGTGCTCTAGCATCTTATTGGAGCAAGAAACTGGGGAAGCTGGATTTCAATGCTTATCAGGTACTCTTTATTAGTTACGTTAGGGCTATCTATGTGATTGTTGTGTTGACTCCTTATATTATATGGGAGCAGGCATCATCAAGAGGTGGAGTTCTCAACATTCATGTTGATGAGCAGAGCCAAAGGGTGCTGTTGCGAGGGAAAGCTGTTAAAGTGATGGAAGGATGCATTACAGTTTAGTCCTGTTTTTATGCTTTTTCTTTTTTCTCAATAAAAAAAGATGTCGTTTTCAGTTTTACCATTGATGAATTGACGGAACCACTTGTGTTTTATTTTACCAATATACTCCCTCTAGCTAACTAACTCACTGTTAGTTAAATTATTGATATAAACAAATAAATTTGTCTTCATATAAAAAAAATTAAATTATTGATAGTATCATCTTAAAAAAATGAAATTTTAAATTCACTTTTATTAAGTGTATCATTTTTATTTATCTATCTCATATTCAATCAAGTGTTATTCATAAGGGATTGCAAAATGGTAAGTTTAAAATAAGAAAAAATCCTAAAGAAAAAATCTCTAAAATTTCAAATTAAGAATGACAAATGTATTGTTATTTATTATTAAAGTGTAATAAATAAGACTGATTTAAAATTTTAAAATTTAAAGATATATTTTTAGAAGAAGAAAGTATAATTAACGGTCAAATTTTTTTATGTAATATAGAAGTGCCCATCAATTTTTCTGCAACAGGCCACTGCCAAATTTAATACTACCTCAAATCTTTAATATAAGAACTTATTTGATTTTTATTGTAGTCATAAATATAAGATACTGATTCATTTTGTCTATCATATTTATGTATTTTTTTTCTAATTTAGTCCTTCTATCAATAATAGTTCTAATTAATATACTTGATTAGCAAAAGTATTTTAAAAAAGACAATATCTATTTATTACAAACAACTGACTTAATTTCTTTATTTAATCTCTTCAGATTAGTCAACTAGATGTTATAATTAGAATTGGAGGTAGTATTACATTAATTTAGTGGCCAACGGAACAACTTCGATAATTTTATCTCAAATTCCAAAGTTTATTGACATTCGCCCATCCTCCGAAGAGTGTTGATGAAGTGCTCCGTCAATGGTTTCGCGACTTTTATCTCTTCAGCGATGGGTGTAAATATTATTTTTCATCTAGGAGGTGTTTGAAGAAGAAAAACAAACCGTATTTTTAGAAATAATCTTACAATATACAAAATAAATATATAAAAAAGTATATTTTAATTTATAAAAAATTATCTCAATTTATGAGGTAGTGCTTTTAAAATGATATCCAAACACCTTCTTCATGGATTTACCACTTATTATTCTCCTTCAGCGTCATTGCCCGAATGAAATTCTCAAGATGCATTTATAATACTACCTCCCGTCTTTAATATAAGATTTTGTTTGATTTTTATTTTGATCCTAATTCACTTTGTCTCGCATATTTATGTATTTTTTTCAAAGTAGTCTTTTTAACAATAGTAGTTCTAGCCAATATAATTGATTATCAAAGATATTTTAAGAAAGATAACACTTATTTATTACAAATAACTAATTTAAATTATTTTTTTAATCTTATCAAATTAGTCAACTAACTCTTATAATTAGGATCAGAGGTAGTACTATTAAAAATGTTATTTTAATATTTTCATTTTTTTTATATTTGTGTCCATTAATTCGAGAACCATAAGAACGTGCCGTGCAAAAAACAACGATACGCTGTCGTTTACTCGATCCTGCTTAGACCCCGCGTCGGCGATCTGCAATCACAAGACCTCTCATCTCCCGCTGCGGTGTGCGGAAGCTCATCATCTTCGTCACAGCCAGCATGAAGCTCGTCAGGTCCGACCCCCTCTTAAGTCTTTTTATACGTCTTTAATGAGTGTGATGTTTCTTTTCCATTTTTCTTATTAGAAGCTGAACGCTTTATTTGAAAATACGAGCAAGTTTTTGATGAAATTAAACAACGAAACGGTATCAATCGAGCTCAAGAACGGCACTGTTGTTCATGGAACCATCACAGGTTTCTTCTATTAACTCTTTCTCCTTCATCACTTTCTTTTTCCCGGAATTTGATGGCATTGTCATTTTACTGGGGCTCCTGCTAAACCCTAGACCTTATGTCTTGGGTTTATGACATCCTATCTTTTGTATTGGAGATTTTATTTTGCGCCTGGAAGTAACAATTACTCATAATAAAATATTGACGATAGCATATTGCAGGATTCCGTGGTTTTGCGTTCGGTCAATGTATTGCTGTACCCTTTAAACATTACTGGAAGTTAAAATATTGAGGCTCTGTTTGAGAACTGAGGGTTTATGAGAGAGTGGAATAACAAGTCATGGGTTGTTCTGTTGTTTGAGAGATTAATCAGGAAAGCTAGGAGAAATGGTGTATGCATTATTTTTCTAATATTGTCTTGTAGGTTTGTGGTACTTGTGTCACCTATTCACTTCGTTGTCACCTTGACCCCAATTCAGAGGCACTCAAACATTGTGGTTTTGGATGGTAGGGAGCGGTTTTACAGGTCATCCCTTGTCATTCCACTCCATTATTAGAAAAACTCATAGACAATGACCCAATTCACTTTAAATGATTCATTCCATCCCTTGCGATTCATTCCATGACACTTCTTCTGGGAATCTAAGTAGTTCTTCTCACTGAGGCTAACGTGTAAAGCGGGGAATCCCCTATGCTATGTCATGTTCAGAATTTGGGCAGCTGCTATGTTATAAGATACCATACATACTCGTGGACTTCAAAATCACTAAATAATTAGATGTCATTGTGTTGTAGGTGGCAAATGAAGCAGGAAGTACAATCCCTACTGTTCTTTTTTCAAAAAAAATAATAAATTTGGAGAAAGCGCGAATGTTATTATGAGGACCTTCTTATTGAAATTTGACGCATAATATACATAAAGTCTGGATGAACCTCCCGATCATTTATAACTAGAATATATATATATATATATATATATATATATTTTATCCTCATTTCTGAAATAAAGTGCTTGACCTGGTCTCTAAACTCTGTAGGCTCTAACTGATTGGTTGATCTCTGCACCTTTTGCTTTATAACAGGTGTGGACATAAGTATGAATACACATTTAAAGACAGTCAAATTGACATTGAAGGGGAAAAACCCTGTGACTCTGGATCATCTCAGTGTAAGGGGAAACAATATCCGTTATTACATACTTCCTGATAGCTTGAATCTTGAGACTTTACTCGTTGAGGAGACACCTAGGGTGAAACCCAAAAAGCCAACTGCTGGTACTGTACATTATTTTGTCACAACATATTTAATGCAGACACTTGCTAATGAGTATGCTTATCGTAGCTGGTATCAGTATGTTATGGTTTTCAATTATCTGTTTTGTTTCCAGGGAAGCCCTTGGGACGTGGGCGTGGTCGAGGCCGTGGTCGTGGTCGTGGACGTGGCTGTTGAATTGCATATTTAGTCTTTATGGCTTGCATTTGTAAACCTATGTTATAGCTAGAATTTGTAGGGAGTATCAGGTATATCAAAGGAGTGTTAATGCTAATTCCTCATGTTGAGTTTGTCGATCTTTCTATTTTTTACGGTAAAGAGGGGGGTTCCTATTTTCTTCGGAGTGCTTTCAGTGTTATAGTGGATAATTCCTTGCCGTTGACCAGCAATTGTTGAGTAAATGGGGAGGCTTCTGTTAAGACTCGAGAGTAGGAGGAGGGGGTTGCCAATGCAATGCGCTGGCTGTGTTGCCGAGAGAGTAATTGAGATGCTGGCAAAACGCTAGGTAAACTGTCTACAGTTTGGAGATACGTTAACCATTTTGAACGACTGCTCTTGCTCTGAGTGGCGTCATTTTGCATTTTCTGGGCAACTGTAGTTGAGTTTCTAATGAATGGTAACACTCGGCGTGCCCTTGCTAAGGAAGGCTTCTCGAGGTGTTCCATTTTAGCTTCTTGTTCGCTGCAGTTGCAGGCTTCGGCTTTGGATGTGCGTTTGGGGTTTTCTGAGTGGAAGGTGAATGAGGCGACAGGAGGGGAATAAAATAGGAAAAATTGCTATGAAATTTTAAGAAAAGAATATAATTAGTAAAAAATCTCAGTAACATCAGAGCAGAGCAGATTGCAGATTGTGATGATGTAGAAAATGACAAAATATTCACTTGTTATTGGAACTTATTGGGAGTTATTTCCTTTCTTTAGAGCTTTATTATATTTGTCCCAATAAAATAAGAGGAGCAGCATGTGTGTGTTGCTGCTCATGATCAAACAATAGACAGACGGACTCTTTCCACCTACATGTTCATTCTTGTTTGAACAGGTTTGCATGTGGCCTCCGTAATTATTTAAACTGTTCGTCTCATCATTTCCTTTGGTGTTTCCTGGTTGTCTTATGCTACGCTATATTGCAAAACCGCCAACACATGGATACTATCATTATACTCTTTGATTGTTTGTAATGGATGGGCGTCTCCTATGTCACGTTTATATAGGATATGCTTTCTCCTAACCCCCTCAAAACACTTTTTTTTTTTTGTTGGCTGGTTTGGCTCGTCATAAATATGATTGCAATCACAGTTAGTGACAGCCAGAGAGCAACCTCTGCCTTCCCACTCTCTCCCCTGCTCTGCATTTTCTCTCAACTTTTACTTTTTATCTTTTCATGAATGCGTTGTTGTCCATTCTTCCACTTCTTCATGCCTCAGCGTCTTTGTTGTGTTTTGTTTCTTTTCTTGGAAGTGATGATTTAGCTATAAAACTATTCAAAAGAAACAATTCCCATGCTCATCTCAACTTGATTGAGGGCAATCGGGCTAATGCTGCTTTTAATTAATTCGTCCAGCGTCCGATTGAACGCCAAATTTTGCTACTAAATAGTAAATACTCCTGTCGTTGTCAATGGGACCATGCCACTACGGTGTTGGTGAGCAGTGTCGAGTCGTGCAGGCATCATCTTAGAAGGAACACCAGGCTGGGCTAGACCAATATAAATAGGGAATTAAATCAAGCTCAAAAATTAATTCTATTTATTAATTAAAAGCATGACATGCTCCACACAAAATATATTTTCTTAAAAGCATTAGCTATTTAAAATTCATGTATAACGTACTTTTTTTTTAAAAACCTGAAATGTATAATGTACTTTACACTAAACTAAAGGGGCTCTATATTTATTTGAGAGAAGAATAACAATGATTGGTGGGCAATAAAAATGTGGACTCATGAGAAGTCACGACCTTTTGATACGTGGAGGGAGATGAATGCGGATCAGCTGTCATGCTATGGGTTCCAAGAACTTCAGCAGTTGCTTCCCCGACATGGACCATGCGAATAAATGAATAATAAATAAGCAGTAATTAGCTAATTCAACATTTTAATTTGCCAACCAAGCACGTAATTACGGAAATCTGGCTTTTATTCCTTTCCCACAATAGTCACTGCCATCAACTAACTTGGGCCCTCCTACTTGTAGCGTTATTGTCTATATTTGACCCTCTTTTCAAAAAGAGTACATACAGGGGGCCATCTTCTTATCATAAAAATCATCACTCTTTTGCCACAACTCTAACAAAGCCGCCTGTGGAGGTGTGTTGAGGAATAGCAATGGTGATTGGATTGCAGGTTTTTTAAAAAATTTGGGAATATGTTCCCCCATAGAAGCAGAGGAATGGGCGATTTTGATGGGGATGAGGACAGCCTGGGACCTGGGATTCCGCCAGATAATCTTAGAGTCTGATTCCAAAGAGTTAATTGATAGATTTAACCAGCATAGTCCCAATCTGCAAGGTGTTTCCTCAGTCTGGAAATGGGCAATCGTCATGGGAGGCAGGAATTGGAATTTACAGCTGCGGCATGTACCTAGAGAGGCAAATAGAGTTGCTGATAAGATTGCAAAAATGGGTCTAAACAATATGCATGGTTTCTCTTTCTTAGACACGATCCCAGACGCACTGCGGACCCTTGTTCATGAAGATATTTTGGGATCTCTATCCCCACCCTTGTAATTTTCTGAGTTGACGGGCTATGCCCTCTTTATTATCAAAAAAAAAAAAACAATAATAAATTATTTAATTTTCGATCTAATCTTCGTTTTCCCACTCTTTTTTTTTTTTTTTGGGTTGGCCGCTGCGGCTCAGGGTCAGGGGTCCATCCCCGCTTTATTTATTCCCAAAATAAAATTAAAATACTTGTTTTTTCCCTGTCACCATTATCACACGATCGGAATGCAGAATGCTGGAAGGCTGGAACCTCCCTTGCTTTCCCAAACCTAAACCTGCAACCATCATAATGGTTTTGTTCCTCTTCATCTCACCAGTTCTTCATTTCTTAGCTAACTTCTTGTTTTCCGTCCTCTGCTTGATGCCGAACTCCAAGCCCATGTAGCACAGTGCCTCTCTGCCCTTAACGCCTCCGTTTTCCTGCACTTCACTTCTTTATTCCTCTTTCCATCTGTCTCTGAAGCCTCGAAATCCCCCGCCTTTTGTACCCTTCGCCAACCCGCCCATGAACGTGAGCAAGAGTGCAGCTTCGGAGGACTCGGGGGACGCTATGACCCGCGTGGACTTGTTCAAAAAATTTAAGCTCTGCAACACTCTCGAACCTTCTTTGGGCATAGTTGGCTTCTTCTTGATCGTTGTTCTCCTCGTTAGCTGCTTCTTTTACCTTGACTACGGTGCTGCAATAAGGGGGCTACGCTCTCGGGGAGTTCCTTTGCTGGGACTGCATTTTTCGTCCTCATTTTCACCTTCACCTTTGGTTGGGGGTGCGCGGGTTGAATTTCTGGGTGAAGAGGGAGATGGGTGTGATGTATTTGATGGCAATTGGATTTGGGATGAGAGCTATCCACTATATCATTCCACAAATTGTTCATTCTTGGATCAAGGTTTTCGCTGCTCTGAGAATGGTAGGCCCGATAGCTTCTACACGAAGTGGCGCTGGCAGCCCAAAACTTGCAACTTGCCCAGGTTTCTCTATATTCTTACTTTCAGATTCCGATTCCGGTTACTGAGGAAATGACGACAGATAATATTGTAAAATTTAGTATTTTCTTTTTCCCTACGTGTTTGGCTACTGGTGTTCTCCTGAAAACGAACTACGGAGAATTTTGATTTAGCTAAGTGGTTACAGCATTACAATTAACGAGGTTTCCGCTCATTTTTGTTTTGCCTTGAAATATAAACTACTCCTGTTTTCAATGCATTACGTGATCGACCATTTGATTCTGAAGTTTAGAGAATTGATAGTAAGAAAACAGCAGGGTTATGATCCAGACCTCAAGGAAAGGCACGGCAAATTTACACCCACACCATCAAGTAAAAGAAAGCTTTTCGTTCTTTTATTGATACTCAACTTGTCTTTGTCAACCCTCGGCTGTTTGGGCAATTCCATGTTTTCTTCAGTGGATCAGTCGAACTCAATCGTTGATTGCTCCGCAATGCTTGGAGTTCTCTATATTTTGCCATTTTGTTAGTTCCTGTTCGCAAACGTAAAGTCTGCTTCGTTACTATTTATTCTGCTGGATTGTGCTGTAAGCAGCTGCATCATCTGATATAGACATGCATCTGTTGCACCTTTTAGGTTGTGCTATGAAAGGCCTTCATCTGTTGCACCTTTTAGCTTATGCTATGAAAGGCCTTCACTCTCCGCATTTTTGTTCATGATTTTAATTTTTTATGTCTAGAGTCTTTGAAGTGGATCCATGGCCTTTAATCAAGGTTAATAATAGAAATGTGGCAATCAAGAAACCTTAGTTTATAAACTGAAGTTTGATTTTTAAACATTTTTAAATACTTCTGAAGTTTTGGTTTTGTTTTTGGATTACAATCTTAATGGGATTTCTCTTCACTCTTATTAAAGGTTTGATGCAAGGAAGATGTTAGAAAAGCTGCGGGACAAGCGGCTTGTATTTGTTGGTGATTCAATTGGAAGGAACCAGTGGGAATCACTCCTTTGTATGCTCTCTTCTGTTGTTTCGAACAAGAACACCGTGTATGAGGTTAATGGCAGTCCAATCACAAAACACACTGGCTTCTTGGCATTCAAGTTTGAAGATTTTAATTGCACTGTGGAGTACTACAGATCTCCGTTTCTTATAGTGCAGGGACGGGCTCCAACTGGAGCTCCTAAAGAGGTAAAAATGACTCTAAGAGTTGACCTAATGGACTGGACTTCTCCCAGGTGGCGAGGTGCAGATATATTGGTTCTTAATGCTGGACATTGGTGGAATAACGAGAAAACTACTAAAATGTAAGTAAGTTCCCGTCTGCTTAGGTTTTTAGATGAGATGGCTTACTTGTCTCACTAATTCAATCTTCAAAGCGCCCCCTTGTCATGTCTCTTACAAGGATATGGAAAAGTTTGCAAGAATAATTTGATGCCCGATTTGGTTAGCTGTCTAATCTTTAGGATTGATTTATGTTTTTAGGGGTTGTTACTTCCAAGTAGGGAAGGAAGTGATCATGAATATGACTGTAGAGGATGCATTCAGAAAATCAATGGAGACAGTATTGGACTGGATTGGCGGTGAAGTAAACATGAACAAGACTTACGTTCTTTTCCGAACTTATGCTCCTGTGCATTTCAGGTTTGCCTAAACTTAGGTTGTTCATTTCATGCATGCTGATTATTATATTTTTAGATGCTTGATATTTTCCAACCATAGGTCTTCTAATCGGGTTCTGAGCTACAATCCCCATTGCGCCATAAATACAAATTAACATTAAAGCCAAGTCTAGACAATTGTGCATTTTGGACATAGAGGAGAAACATATGTAATTTTGTAACTAATAGTTATAAAATATCTGTTGCACCATTGCCTTTTCAAAGGTCAGGGTGCTCTAGTATTAATGAATCACGTATTATGAATTAGTTTGGAAAAAAATGAAGGCATCCTTCTTTTAGTAGCCTGTTGCTGCGACTCCACGGCTTTTGTGTCATGTTTCCTTGTATAACATATTCCATATTGTTCCTTTCAAGTTAACTTGTGACTGATTTCCTCGTTTCTTGGAACTCATTATTCATTAAGGAAATGACTTTATAAGCTAAGTCACTCGTATCTGTATCTGCTAGTGGCTCTGGCGATTATTAACACCAATAAAAAACATAATGACTGAATTCTAACACATTGCAAGGATGTGGCAGAGGTGGCGACTGGAATACTGGTGGCAGTTGTCGCTTGGAAACACTCCCTGATTTTGGGTCTTTGCCTCCACTATCTGACAAACATTTTGAAATTGTCATCGACGCCTTATCAGGGCGCTTGAACAAATCAGAAACGAAGAATCTGGACTTGTTAAATGTGACACAAATGTCTCTAAGCAGAAAAGATGGGCATGCATCTATTTACTATCTGGGGCCTAATAACACGATAGCCGCATTGCAGCGGGAAGATTGCAGCCATTGGTGCTTACCTGGTGTCCCTGATTCTTGGAATGAGATTCTTTACGCGCTTTTGCTTAAGCGGGAGACAAATCGCACTGTCTATACAAATAAAGATGTGAAGTCAAATTCATAGGATCGGTGTGGCGGATAAATGTGAGAAGTTTGCCGGGACTTCCATGCGGAGCTGCACCAGAATTTTCCAATCCCAGTCACGTTGCTTCCTTCGTTATGATTGCCTGATTCTCTTTATTGTGATCTGCCGTTGCAAGTCATTATGAACTTCTGCACCAATTGATCAGCGTGGCCCGGACCGTGGATTTCATGTGTCGGGTGAATGTTGGGGACTCCACCAAGGATGAATTTGCAGACAAACTTGACGGATGAGAGAAGGCGTATACGGCGCCGGATTATTTTTTTTTTCACAACTTTTTGGAATTTGTAAATCATCAAAACCGTCGAAGTATGCAAGCCGATTCCTTCGTACTTTAGGTTTGTATGTGATATATAGAAAGAGTACGGTTTGTATGCCCAATTGTTTTAATATATATATATATATATATTATAAACGCGCGCACAGACTCGCCAGTAATTCCCAGCATATTTTCTTGAGTAGAAAACGGATCCCCCTTGCCTGGAAAAATTCTGCAACAATGGAGAAATGTGTCTTGCCATTGAATTATGCGAGGCTTTGGTAACATGAGCAGCGTCGTCCGGCTGAACAGAGTTCTGCACTGCGCCTTGCGGCAAAGTTGCCCCCTTTTCCACTTCAAAATTCGTACTTGTTTCGTTACGTTGCGCAAATTATAAAACGATGAATAGTACCTGTTCAGTCCATTTAAATACATACGCTTGCCTGCCTGTGGGCGCCAGACGACTTGATGTTTCTTTGCTTTGTTGGTTTAATCTGGTTCCCGCTTACGGTAATTTTGCTTGATTTTCTCTAGCTGCTTTGTTGGGAGAGAGCATTAAACGGGTAACTTTCTGCCTTTCAGCTTCAAGGATTTTAATTCTCACCATATCGTCGCTCTCTATATTTACTTGTCTAGGAGTTAGACCAATCAATGGTTTTCAAGATTATCAAAACAGCGCTATGAATTCCGATATCGCACATACCGTTTTATTGCATGCAGCCGATGATATTAAACCAGACTATTGTCATAGAAGTGCACGGGCAGCCGAGCCACACGGGGCTCTAATCGTCGAATGGGTATTGCTCATACCCGATCTACAATCATGGAGCACCGCGCGCGCCCCTTTGCACTTCCGACATTCTCCAAACATGGCCGTCTTAGCAACACCAATACATGTTTTGCACTCAGAGGATATCAGATTAGGATTGCAAGCAGCATGTCCATAGGCGAAGGCATTAGGATAAGGAGAAATGTTGTAGTACTCACGATCTTGCCGTGTCGCAGTGACAGCCTCCAAATCACGAACAACGTAAGCCAAACTAATAGCAAATGGATCACCTGACATATACTTCTCCTCGTTGCAGGTAATGTTGGCCACACCCTCCACGATACTCCACACAGAAACCATAGTAATCACAATTCCTGTCAATTTTGGAGGGCCACCAACTTCATTATTTCCCAGCACAATCGGTTTCTTCGTCTCGTTCAGGAACGGGGTTTCGTAGACTTTCGTTCCTTTTTTCCCGGATTACGTAATTGAAGTAGGATATAGTGATCCTTTGCCAGGCTGTTTTATCTTGAACCAAATCCTCTGGCAGTAAATGCTGAGAAACTTGCGAAAGAAACCAAGGGGAGAACATGTGACTGAGTGGTGTGAATCCATTTCCCCTCTTTATTCTTTTTCCTAAATTTCTCTTTATTTATCCTGAAGGATTTTAAATTTATTCTACACAATATAAAACATTTTGATTCGAACACGATCCATACCCATTTATGAATATGTAAAGCTTGAGAAATCAATTCTGTCCATTCAAGCAAAGAAAAAAAAGATTCTGTTTATCAAGAAAAAATGTAAATTAGTGTTTTCTAAAAAAAAAATTAAATATAGTTTTTAGGGTAACATGCAAAGAGGCCTTAGTGCTTGGTGGCATTGTTTTTTTCGAATGACAAAAGGCTACTGTGGCCCAAAAGGCTCCGCCTAGAGTCATGAGTCAGCCATCTGGCACTGCGAGAATTAAACCAACGCCACTGGGGAAAATTACCCCCCGGTCCCCGTCGCCCTTTTTCTTCAGAGAGTTTTGAGTTTTCATCCTTTCTAATAAAAATAATAAATTATACTCTTTCCGTTCTTATTATAGGACTCAATTGTTAAGTTGATTTTGGTCTTAAATATAAGATTTATTTATCATATTTATCAGTTTTATCTAAATTACCCCTATGGATACTCTTTCAACCATAATCAATTAGAAGAGGAAAAAGAGATCCTAAGAAAGATGATTATGATGTTTTAGGAAAAATATGTCATGTCTTATAATTAACTACTTACCTAACTTTTTTAATCTAGTCAAATTAGTTAAATAGGTCTTATATTAAGGACCGGAGGAGTATACATAGTATTGTCAATTCTTTGTTTTGGGTATAATTTACAATTGGGAATGTATTACTTGTAGTAGCTTGTGCAAATGAAGTTCCGGTGTCCTGTAAACTACGGCGAAGAAAGAAGTTACCAAGGGATTAAGCTACTAATTGTCAGCGGGTGTTAATAGTTTGTTCCAACGAAAAATCATCTATAAATCGCATTAAATGCAAATAATCTATCCGAATTTCACTTAATATTGACAGGTTCCAAATATTTAATAATATTTCCGATCCTAATTATAAGACCTCTTTTGTAATCTACAAATAGAGTCTTATAAATAGGACGTGGGTTAATATTTAAAATCTTGACTTGTAATAAGTATATTTATTCCGCTTATAATGTTTAAAAAGTAGCAAGAACACTTAAAGGGAGGGTAAGCGTGAAGCCCTTTTTTGAAGGCCTGAACCTTTGCTGAGAAGATGATTTGTGTGAGAATAGTATAGCAGCAACGCTGGAAGGATGGACATTAAGATGTAAAAAGAGGGGGACTTAGATTAGAATTGAGATGACGTTCTTAAATAAGTAAACCAACAAATTGCGCGGACATAGCAGGTGGTCAGGCGGCTCATCATAATTTTCAAGTTCACATTTTTAGCGATATTAGGACATTGCATGCGAGCATTCACCTAATTTCACTACTCCTCGTGTGTGGCTCCTTATTAATTTATTTTTACAGTGTAGTGGGAGAGAGAGCCGCAGATTTTAAATGTGCAAATAGGGGTGGGGCGACGAGGACGGGACGATAGGGAGCAAGAGGCAACAGGATTGATCAGCCGATGCAACTGAAAGTCAAACATCCAAGGGGCGCATCTCGCCCTCTTTCTTCTTTTTCTTACACCAGTAAGCCAACACATTTTTTTGCTTCCTACTTTCCATTCTTACACATTATTTAATGTTAAGCTCTTGGCCTCGTGTTGTGTGTATGAAGCTAATTACAGAGAGAAGGGATTTTTGGAGGGAGAATACAGAACGGTCAGGCCTTTCTCAAATCAAATAAAAATATAAAATATTTAAAATTACTCGTCAAATCCCAAGTATTCATAACACATAACTAAAAATATGAAAATTATGACATGTACTACAAACTAATAACTTGAGTCATACTTTTAGTAACAAGGGAGATAATAGTGAAAATACAAAACATTACTCCCTCCTGTTCTTATTATGAGCTTCAAACAACTAATTCACAAATAACAAATAATAAGATAAAATTAGTTAAAAGTAATAAATAGGTTAAAAATATATTTTTGTTTTCAAATATGTTCTTGTAATAAATGAGAAAAAAGAGAAAGAATGTGTGAAAAAATGTGATGAGAAAGATTATGACAAGAGAAAGAATAAATATTTGTGATAAAATAAAATAAAAATATTAAGACAAACATACTTCTCTCTCAATTTAAAGCTTATAAATATGACTTGAGGGAGTAACGTACTAAATTTAAACTTTTAAAGGATTATAGGGTGATATGCAACTAATTTTTTTTTTTTTTTGACCGGAGATATGCAACTAATTTAAAGTTTAATAAAATTTAGTATATTTTGATTGTTTATTATTGTGCATCGGACGTCCCCGACGGGACTGTTTATTATTGTATACGGTACTAAACATTAATACGTGGGAGTGGGTGGAGAGCGTAAGAGCAGCAGCAATAAGGATGAGGGTAGGAGGGTAATTATCACGGTAAACTGGAGGCCTAAATGGGGGAGCGGCACGGGGGCTGTGGGGAAGGAAGGGAGGGGATGAAAAAGTAAGTGAAAAGCAAGGCCTGGTCTGCGGCTAGACAGCTGCCACCTAATGCTGCCCTTCCCCCACTCTCATGAACCCCAAAACCCACACCCACGCGCCCTCCTCTCTCCCACAACTACCAAATCAGCGCTCCGCCCTTACTTCTCTCTCTCTCTCTCTATATATATATACACACACACGCATATATGCACATATATAAAACCCGCGAACTGTCTGGTAGACCAACCAGTCAATTACCCCCCAAGTCTCCTGCTCTCATAACCCTATTTCCGTTTATCTACCAATTAACAAACCTTCTTCTCATCACTTTCCTCAGCTTTCAAATGTGGTTTCTTGGATATCTCCCGCATCCACCTCAAAGTCATACCCCTTCCTGACGTATATCTCCCCTATCTGTGGGTCTTTCTTTCTTCCCCGACCATCCCTTCCCCCCTCTCTCTTCCTTTGTTCCTTACCTTCTCTTCCCTCCCCCTTCCGCTTTTTATATGCGCCCCTCAAATAGAGTTGATTTTCAGTTCCCATGATGATTCACCCACTTCTCTATTCACCTTTCATGCAAACCCACTTCTCCGTTTTCCCCTCCCTTTTCGATCCCTTCATGATTCACCTTTAAATATAATCTCTTCACCACCTGCCATTCAGCTGCCTTGTTCCCAAACAATGGCTGCGCCTCTCACAGCCAGGCTTCAAACTCTCCTGCAAGCCACGGTGCAATCGGTTCAGTGGACTTATAGTCTCTTCTGGCAACCCTGTCCCCAACAAGGGTACTTCTTCATTCTCCCACAATAACATGCATCCCTTCGTTAATCAGTCATCGCTTCATCAATCTTCTACAGTTCCTAATTATAATACTTGTAGCAGCTTAATTATGATTTATTAAAATTGAGAGTTTATTTTTTTGATTTGGTTAATCAAGGATCCTGGTGTGGGCGGATGGTTACTACAATGGGGCAATTAAGACCCGGAAAACTGTGCAGCCAGTGGAAGTTAGTGCCGAGGAAGCGTCTCTTCAAAGAAGCCAGCAACTTAGGGAGCTCTACGAATCATTGTCTGCCGGGGAGACCAACCCTCCGGCTCGACGGCCTTGTGCTGCCTTGTCGCCCGAGGACCTAACCGAATCCGAATGGTTTTATCTGATGTGTGTCTCTTTCTCCTTTCCTCCTGGCGTCGGGTACGTATGTCCTCCACAATTTCACTTGCTAGCTAGCTATAAGCTCTATCAAAATCATTAATTAGTTAAGCTTCAACGCCATTTCTAGCTTTAACTATTATTTATTTAAAGAACTAGCTCCAGCTGCGAGAAAAATTTATCTGATGAGGCCGAGAGTGTGTTGGGAGCTTGAATGCAGCAATAATAACAGCAATTAAGATAGTGGCAGCAAGAAATAATTAAGCCGTACGCACGAGTAGAAATTTCCGCAATATAATTTAGTAATTTACTCAATGTTTCTCTGGAATTTGTTGTGGCGGAAGTATCCATGTCCCCCATTAAGAAAGGAAATTCGGTGAAGCAGCAGAAAATTTCATGTAACATCAATAAGAAACAAGACACAGTACAAGCTCAAAAAAGCTGGCCGTATAGCTAGTCTCAAATTTTCTCTGGTAATAAGATAGCTGAGAGTCTTTATGCGTTTGTCCTAGCGAGATTCGAGAGTTTGTAAAGATTCCACAGGAGAAAGTTGATCCATGTGACGACCTTGATGTAGGTAGAGTTAGCTAATTATAACGCAATGGGGGAATAAATTTGGGAGGATTGTGTGCAAAAACATTTTGCCCGGCCGGCTGGTCAAGTGATTAGTTGCGCATTATATGCCTGAATACGACGGGTGCTATCCGCAATCTGCTTCTTCGAGAAACCAGACAAGATAATGTGTTCATTATTCAAACTGCCAAAAAGCTGCCACTACTTGCTACCATTCTGCATTAGGAAGCTTCCCCAATCCCAACGCTCGATCCATTTCTCTCTCACACCTTCTTTGTTTCTAGTTTCTTCGACTATGTTAGGGCTCACGGCTTCGATCATATGTCCGGCCGTCAATAGCTGTTTCTAATAGTTGCCTGGTTCCTCTATATATAGGTTATCTGTACCCACGTGCCTGCTCACTACCAGAAGTTAACCCTTTCGATTCTTGATCATGCAAGAGATAGGCTGACGGTTCAACTAGTTATTGGCGAGACATCTGTTATAGGTAGATATATAGTACACTCTTATGCATACACATGTACACTCACACAATCTACAAGAAGTACTTAGGAATCTGAGACTCGTTTTATCTACCCGCGCTATTTTGGAGGATAAAAAACCGAAAGAAACTAAAATTGAGAGCATGTGGTGGGTGTGTGGGGTGCTGGATTGGGATCTTAGGGCATCAAATATCTGCAATTTATAATGGAGTTACTGCCCATACAATTAATAGCAATGTAAATTGTTTCTCAGGTTATAATTTATATCATTAGTTAAATATGAAGTTTTGCAATTTGCAATGAGATGTTCGAGACGTGTATAGCTAGAGAAACTAAAAATGGTGCACGCTAAAAAGAAAAATATTAAGGGGTTCGCTTTAATTTAACGATGAATGGCAACTTCTATAGGCTACCGGGGAAAGCATATGCGAGGAGGCAGCACGTATGGCTTGCCGGTGCAAACGAGGTGGACAGCAAAACGTTTTCAAGAGCTATTCTTGCCAAGGTGCTTCCACCACCATTTTAACACTAATTATTGTCATTAATTCATGCATTAATTAATTTCCACGCCTCGTGGTGGACTGCTTTGGTTTCCATTTGAACGTTTAGCATAATATTTAATCGATAATTTATTTGGAATGTATAAATATATGATCAACAGCCTTTTTACTAACCACCTCCTTATTATCTCTGTGATCCCTTGTCACTACACGTCAATGATTCGAAATTTCTTGCCCGGCCAGAGTGCTCGCATACAGGTAAGAATGTAACCTGCAATTTCAGACTACCTAGCTAATTCACAGACAAATTTTGACAATGTTATGCGTATATGTGCGCCATGCAAACTACAGACCGTGGTGTGCATACCTCTGTTGGACGGCGTCGTAGAGTTGGGCACAACAGATAAGGTAACACACACATATATAGTGATTTCCTTCTAATCTTGCTGGTTTCCGTTGAACAAATTAATCGTACGTGTCTTTGTGAGTGAGGACGCACAGGGTGTGCTTTAATATATTTGTGTACGTCACAGGTTCTGGAAGACCTTAATTTTATCCAACACGTGAAAAGCTTCTTCACAGATCACCAGCGGCAGCACCACCCTCCACCGCCAAAGCCCGCCCTCTCCGAGCACTCGACCTCCAACCCCACCGCCTCTTCCGACCACTCCCGTTTCCAGTCCACTCCAGTCGCGGTTGCCATGTATTCCGCCGTGGACCCATCACCCGCCACCCCACCCGCTCCTAACAACCACATGAATGAAGATGACGAGGAGGAGGATGACGAAGAGGGCGAGTCCGACTCGGAGGCAGAAACGGCCCGGAACTGCCACCCAACGTCTACCCCAGAGGCGTCTGGCGTGGCAGCTGCCACTGCAGCAGAACCAAGCGAGTTAATGCAGCTGGAGATGTCGGAAGATATCCGAGTAGGATCACCGGACGATGGTTCCAACAATCTGGACTCAGATTTCCATCTGCTGGCGGTGAGCCACCCAGCCGATCAGGAGCGCCGAGCTGAGTCGTACCGGGCCGAGTCGACCCGGAGGTGGGTCGAACCAGGGCTTCAACAACCAGTTTCAGGTACAGTGGTAGTTAGTTACTAACATAAACGGGTAAATGAGAAATTGGCATTGAATAAGAAAAAAAAAGCAAATCTGGATCGTAGCACTGTACTCGAACTGCACTACACTAGCTGGCATGGTGAGTATGCGGAGGGAATCCACCCTCGCAATTGAGTAATTGAATCATAATGACTACTAACAGTACGTCATGCAGCAGTAGGCTCAGTCAGCAATAAATTGCGCTTCCTACGCAGAGCTTTAAGGTGGGCCCACATAAACTATTTAGGTCACCCAAGTTCCAAATTTGACCATTACGATCCCCAACCGTACATGCATACCGAAAGATGCCCTCCCATGAAAAGTTATAGAGACTCAACCCAACCCTGCCCTGCCCCTAATACACAGTCGTAAATCCCGCTAGACCCCTCCGCTGCTTTCGTCCCCGGATCAATTTGGATATGTTTTTGAGATTCGCGCCGTGCATGGCTTAGTAAGGAATTTAACACAAATTCGGAAGATTATTCACATTTTCTCTTCCTTGTTTTTAACGCGTTCAACCTTCGTGAATTGTGAGGCATCGATATCGTACAGTTTTTTTTTTGGCTTCATATACAACCCATTAGTTTCAAAAAAGTAAACATGGGTTATAACTTTGTGGGTGTGTTTTTTGGTTTTATAATAAAAACCATAAAAATTAATATCTTCGGTGAAACTAAATAGTTTTTTGTTTGTTTTTATATATGAAATCAAACACGAACGAATATAACCATGATGTTATAATCACGCGCCCGCGCATTTAAGCGTGCGTGTTGTGGCCGAGATTAGAGTACCTGGCCCACCAAAATTTGCTGCCTTTCCAAGAAAGGAGGATAGTCGAATGGCAACAAAACCATATTATCCGAACTCTATTATTTGCAGCCAGGAAAACACGGACGCATAATGTCAACTAATTTAAATATCCCAACTAGAAACGACGACGACGACACTGGCCCTTACCTTGTTGTCTTCATTCATTCATTCATTTTCAAACTAAAAACCATAATTTCAGGCGTCGCTGACTAAATTCTTAATGTGGTGCTGGCATAATGCAGAAGGCGCTCAGCTAGAAGACCTCACAAAAGAGGACACCCACTACTCTCAGACAGTGTCCACCATCCTCCATAATCAGTCTCTCCGGTGGGCCGAATCACCCCCCGCCGACTACATAGCCTGCTCCTCTCAGTCGGCTTTTGCCAAGTGGAACACCCGTGCCGACCACCACCTCCTCCACCTGTCCGCCGACGGCACCTCTCAGTGGCTCCTCAAGTACATTTTGTTCACCGTCCCTTTCCTCCACACCAAGTACCAAGACGACAACTCGCCCACCCCCCGAGATGGCACCGATCCCGTCACGCGCCTCCGTGGAAAGGGAACGCCGCAGGACGAGCTGAGCGCCAACCACGTACTGGCCGAGCGACGCCGCCGCGAGAAGCTCAACGAGAGGTTCATCATACTGAGATCGCTCGTGCCCTTCGTCACCAAAATGGACAAGGCGTCCATATTAGGGGACACCATCGAGTACGTGAAACAGTTGCGTAAAAAGATCCAAGATCTGGAGACGCGGAACCGCCAGATGGAAGCAGAGCAACAGTCACGTGAGCAACAGAGGAGCTTGACGAGAGTGGGTTCGGACAAGAGGAAGATGAGGATCGTGGAGGGAAGCGGAGGGATGAGGAAGCCGAAGTCAGTGGAGGCGTCACCGCCGCCATCGCCGTCGGGAGTCGTTACGTCGGTGCAAGTGTCGATCATAGAGAGTGACGCGCTGTTGGAATTGGAATGCGAGAACAGGGAGGGATTGTTGCTGGATGTGATGCAGATGCTGAGAGAGATGAGGATAGAGGTGACGACGGTCCAATCGTCGCTGAACAACGGGGTGTTCGTGGCGGAGCTGAGGGCGAAGGTGAAGGAAAGTCCGAACGGAAAGAAGACCAGCATAGTTGAAGTGAAGAGGGCCCTCAACCAAATCATACCCCACAACGATTAACTCTGTATATGATGATTAATATAATATTTTAGCACTGCGGGATTCGGATTAGATAAGTGTTTGATTGAAGAACAGATGAAATTGGCAGGCGGAAGTAAAGATGCATGAAGGAAGACGAGGGTTCCTTGAAGAAAGAGCCCCAGACATGAAGTGGCCAATACAATTTAGTTTAGGTAGGTGTTCTCCCATCCCTGACCAAATGTAAATCCTGATAGCCACAGCACATTTTTAGTGACTTGGTGCTTCTCTAATTTCACATCCTTCCCCTACTCATAAAATCAACTGCTGCTTCTCCAGTCTCCAGTCTCCAGTCTTTGTAGTTTTTGTTTCCTCGCAAACAGAGGTTTAACCCTGGGAAACATATTCTGGGAGTAAATTATTCATTATTGATTTTACAAATATGAAGTCCTGCCATTTTAATAATCTTGATATATATTATTATCTTCTGTTTTTTTTTTGGTTGCGCCAAGGTTCGATATATATTCCTGTCACATCTATTAATTACACAAATATTAGAGCCATCGGAGTTGATCATGCTCCCTGGATTAGCCTCTTTAACCCATCAATTTTGTGGGTTAAGACTTAGTTTTCTTCTTCTTCTTCTTTTTTAAAAAAATTGATGAAATTAGCCAGATTTTTTTAAACTCACAGATCTGGTCATCCCAACAGTTAGATTAAGCAGCTAGCGTGTTTAGCCTGTCCAATAATTATGATAAATGTAAATTTAGAAAAAGGACAAATACTACTTTCAGTTCTTAATTTTACAAACTAAAATGTACTCTTCCGATCCTTAATATAAGACATAATTATTGAGTTGATATTGATCTAAACGTAATATATTTCTCATATTTATCATTTGTTTTAAGTTATCTCTATCAACACTCTATCAATTATAATCAAGTAGAAGAAAGAATAAAGATATTAAAGAAAAATTATTGTGATGTTTTATAAAAGATGTCATATTTTTATAATTAACTAACTTACTCAACTTTCTTAATTTAATTAAATTAGTTAAATAAGTCTTATATTAAAAACCAGAATATATTAAAAATAGAAAGTAGTATATAAAATCTTAACTACTCTATTATTAGATATGTAATTATACTTGAACTTTGTTAGATATTAAATGTTAAATATTTAATGACTTTAAATATTAATGTTTAATATTAAATTAGTTTTTTCCCCTTTACTTCTTTAACTTCTTTTCATTTCTTAATAATTTGAAATTTAAACTAGAAGAATTAACCCACTTCATCCATGAACCAAATGCTAACCCAACTCACTGGGTTACAACGGGCATGCCTACTCAACCTAGACAGTGGTAAATTGGACAATTGAACCCGTTTTTCTCTTCAGCAGAAATGAAATCACTTATTTTGAAAAGTATTATTTACTAATCAAAATTATATTTTAAACAATAATTTAACACAGTCTTCCATGTTGCTCCCAAAAAATATTACTGTATAATGTATATTATCACCCACTCAACAAAACTGATACATCCGCAACGTTCTCAACAACTGCATGATTTATTTAAACACCTAGATATTTAAGATACTGTCCAATCACCCGGCCATATCTTCCCCACAGTCAGAGGTACCTTCTCCGTGGCACCATATCAACTCTTCGACCACGGTGTGAGCAATGGAAATTACCGGAAAGAACTGATTGGAACAGTTCATGAAGGCCAAAGTCTCAATGCAACATATCGTTCAATTTACCTTCAACCATCATCTTCTCCAAGTCTTCCTGGGATAACAGAGTTTTCTTGCTACTACCCCCAGTCTTGTCATATGGCTGTGCCATCTTCCGGAGAAACTGCGTCCAAAGATGAACTGACGTTAATTACTCATTATCACATCTACCTGCAAAACTAACCACAAAAACAAAGAAAACATAATTTTGCATCCTATTAAAACTGTTCTCAAAACAGGTTTGCCGCAATATCCACTGATAAAATGATGTTCTGCAAGCATCCACACCTCATTCCCTTCTAGACGAATCAGGATTATGACACACTCATTCAGATGAAATAACATGGGCAATCAATTATGAAATATCTGACATAACACGGAAAAAAAAAAATTGCCTTTTCTTTAGGGTGCGTTTGGTATGAGGAAAAATGAGAAGAGAAGAGGGGAGAGAAAATTTTAATAAGCTTGATTTAAAAAATTAAAAAAATGAGGTTAAAATTTTTTAACTAATTTTTATTCCTATTTTATATTACTTCTTCTCTTTATTAAAATTCCAAAACCCCACTTCTCTAATCTTTTTAAATAGAGCTCATTAGAATTTTCCTTCCCCTCCCCTCCCCTCCCCTCCCCTCTCCTCTACTTCCCTCATGCCAAACAATATCTTAGGGTTAAAGTGCAATTTTACCTCCAAAGTATTCAAGAGGCAAAATTGCTATCCTGAAGTATCTAATGGCACAATTACTTGCGTAGCATGCCCGTATGGCATCCACATCAGACTTTCTTGCCAACTCAAGATTTATAAGTAGGGGGAATCTCTTTTTTTCTTAAAAGGATGACAAAATTATGCCTGCGGGAACCAAGAGCTAGCCATGAATGATGTTGATGGTGATGGTACTGAGACCAAGATTGGATACGATAATTTGCAGTTACAAAGACAGACCTCACGTGCTATATACAAAGCCATGTCTGTGCTCAGGTTCAGGTGAGCTTCACGTAAATGGGACAGTATCCAACCAGGCAACTTGGAACGTTTGTCATGACGACTGTACCTGCAGAGTGTAGGCAGTTATACTCAACAATTCAGATGCTGCTATCACTTTTGTCCAAAGACGAAAAGTGTATTAGAGCCAGTGACATATCTGGTGCAGCCTTCAAAGGAAGGTGTGCTAATTTAGATCTTGGAGAATCACATAATAAATTTTAGAAGTCTGTGTAAGTGCACAAAAGAAAAGATCTAGAGATAAAAATAGGTAAGGATGCCTTGAATGTAACTCATAAGCAAAAAGACCTATTAACCGAATGCATGTAATATCAGACTTGTGATCAAAACTACCTTTAGTTATTGGCCACTTCTTACAAATATTGTTGTGCACAGGTGCTTATGTTTTCCCCATCAATAGTAAAATACACAGGAAAGGACATGGGTAATCAAGTTTAAACTAGATATGTGTTATGCATAAAGCCAGTAACAGATTATTAACTATTTCTGTAAAATCACGATTATCCAAAGTAGCATGTGCAACTATTATCAAATATATTTGGATTTATATTATGTGTTTTTTAAAAACCATCCCGTATCCAGTATCAGCGATCAATCTGAATTTAAGGCGGGCTGAGCCCAAATTGAATGGCAGCTCTCTTGATTTGTTTTTTCCCCATCTACACTGTTCAAAACTTCAAACTCAAGACCTTACATATCGAACCCCCCCCCCCCAATTTCTCCCTAAAGTGCTGGTGTTTATGAAAGATAAATGGTGTGGGGACTAGAATATAATAACCTTTTGTCTGCAAAAATCATCATCCCGTAATCAGCCTTTGACCGAATTACACGGCCCACACATTGAGCAGCTTGCCTCTGCTCCAACCAAAAATAGCATTACAAAGGCTTGTAAGAGTCAGATAGCTGAATTGATAGAAGCAAACGAGTCACAGGCATGAAAAAAAATACAAAGAGAGCGAAGAGCAAGTCATACCAAGGCATCAAAAGTTAGAAAATCTCCCTCCTTAATTTGAAAAGTATCACGTAGATATTCTAGGCGGGCTAGCAAAATTCTGAAATTAAAGAAATCTTGTAAATGTATATTGGAAAGGAAATTCAATCATGATTAACTCAGATATATAATGATTCTAACATAGAATGCCCTTATTCAGAAATTTAATCTAGGGCAACTCACTTGCTTAATGTATATTGGAAAGGTACACCAAACATGATCACAAGTCTTCCATAATGTCGATCAAAATCTATACCTTCAGCAACTTTCCCCCTGCAAAAGGTACGTGCATTCTTGAATTCAGAATTCCCATTAGCCTCGAAGGTACACAGATAAACAATCAATATGCTGGACTGCCCGATAAGTCAATGAAAGGGATAAAATTGTCACTTTGTGAACAATAAACATCACACGTCCTAAGTCTGCATATGTTAAGGTCAGAATCCAATTCACAAGGTCTTATTTATCTCAAACACAGAACAGATACCGGAGTTTAAATTCTAATGTAACAAAAAATTATATACAAGCCATAATACATTACTGAATTATGTCTATTTGACCAGGAGTTCTTGTCATGAAGTTCCATTCCCATTCCCATTCTCTTATTTGAGAAGTCATGGAGGGAGAAAAAAACAACTGATCAAAGCATCAGACGGACGAATACCATGGAGTCCACAACTCGAACATCCTACAGGTCAGCTGGTGCCATTGATGAAGGACAAGGGTGAAAAGGGAAGAACGGAACGAGAAATAAGGAGAACAGGAGAAGAATGGACAGATAAGTAGAGAATTTGGAGGAGCATGTGATGGCAAATAATCTCAATTCAATTGGCAAAAGGTTTGCCAAATGAAACTCTTGGGCTATTTATCAAGTAAAATAAGTATGATAATAATGATTTAAACCTAAATAAGATGAGATAAAGCCTAGTTCACAATAAATTAAGAAAACCTGGCTCTTCAAATAAAGAAAACCTAGCATAAGTCTTCAATTCTCCTTCAGCTATGTTTGTCTTTTATGCTGTTGATCTAGTTCAAAGATGGTGAGTACATATATCCAGAGGGGTATGTTTTTCGGCACCATACCTAGCAACGGAAAAAAAGACAGCACCCCTTCCACAATCACAAGCCTTGCGGTAGTTATCAAGAGCCAATGTAGTTTCTACCACGTCTTGAGTCTCAATAAAAACAAGCTTGTGTTGCATTATTTCCTGCCAAAGAGATGCCTTTAGTACGACCAGACAATAAAACAAAAGAAACTAGCACTAGCATAAGAATAGCATAAATCAAAAGAACATATAAGGCGAACTCACCTTCAAAATTCCATTTTCATTCCAGCTATTGACTATTCCATCCATATATGAGTAACTGACAAAGAAACATACAATTCCGTCTGGAACAACTGAAGCCATCTCCAACAGGAGCCTTCCATAATTCCTCACTACTCCCAGATCACTTCTCATATCAAATTTGGTACTAACTGGAAGCTGATCACTGAAATAACACACATTATATTGTTAACAAGAAACACAAAATAGGGGAAACAAGAGAGATATTCAGTGTCCCACTCTTACAAAATACAGAAAACAGAAATTAGAAATGCAATAAATAGGCATGCTCAACGAGAAGAGAAAATAGTTGGAATACCTGCCCCGTGTAAGAACCATAGGGCATATGCAATCTCTTGTTAAGGACATTGTAAAACTTCGACTGACAACTGGGTTGAAATTCAGAAGACGAGGATATAGATCTATAGGGCTGAGTGTGCCAGATGTAATCACAACCGACTGAAATCGCTCAAAAACAGGCTTTATTGCAAGAGAAGCATCATGGCAGCAAAGCTGAAATGTCAATGACCAAGAAAATAAGAGAAATATAATAAAAACACATCCGATAATGAAATCGTCCCTACATGACAAAAAAGAGCGTAACATGCAACAACTACATAAACACAAACATTTGTTAACCAATTCTCAAAAGTATTTGCTGAGTAAATAGTTTCTAAGGAAAAGAAAAATCATACGATACATTGCACTGTGTACATTGTTCCCTGAGTAATTAATAGTCAACAACTTATGAGTAACCTTGAGATGGGCAAAAGCGTACTAATAAAAGTAATTAATAGTCAACAACAACTTATGAGTAACCTTGAGATGGGCAAAAGAGTACTAATAAAAAGACATGTCAGAACAATAACACTAACCTGCAATACAGGATCAGGAATATGTGGCATTCTCTCATCATAAGGTTCAATTATAATGGAAAACCCTCGAGCATATGTGCCAACAAGCGTGGCAAAATCACATATAGTTTGGATATGTAGAAATTCATCAGTGTCTGTAATTTCCAACGTCAACATCAACGAATGCAGGCGATCATAACAGAACTTGAGTGTTTTTTGGTCAATTCCAGCATGATTCAGAACAGAGTTAGCAAAGGCTATAGGGCTTTCCTTCTCCAGATTCTCAGTTTCTAAGCGCCCTTCAAGATATTGAACTAATCTACGTAAAACATGAACAAAATGCTCAGCTCGGCGAATGTTTCCAGGTACAGCCTCCTTCAAAATATCATCAGGCAAGGCTGGATTTGCAAGCCAGGCATCCGTAGCTAAGCAAAGAAGACAAGTTTAGTTAAGGAAAATGAAGTACCCTTTAAACATTATAAAATATTAACATTTTACCTACCAGGTAGGTCTCCTCTGAGAGCCAAACCCTCAACAAGCCTATTATATTCAGCACGTAGCCTACCCGCGTCGGTGGCCTTGAACCTTCCTACCAGGGCAAACAGTAAAGAGAATCCATATCAAATTATTCTAGCGCATTCAATGTGGGGAAACACAAATATTGCACACAAGTTACACGACAATAAAGGTAAATGCTAGAAACAAAGCATACTTGTCAATTTCCTGATTTATCTTATGGAGATTTCTTCTAGCACCGTCAATAGTCTGCCTCCTGACACTCACACTAAGTGCTTCAATACAGACATTATCAATATTGTGAGCCTCATCAAAAACAATGACAGACTCTCTCTGCATCTCCTTGGAAATTATGCTAGCCACCTTGGGGTCAAGTAAATATTGATAACTGTAGACAACCACGTTTGCAAATTGCACCATATGTCGTGCCAAAAAGTATGGGCACCACCCCTTCTCCTTCCCAAATGCTCTCAGATCCTGCAATCATAGAGAACCAAAAGAAAAATTAATTGCATTTATAATTAAGCAAGATGAATTCACCATAAGGTACAACTAAAATTTACATGACAATAGGCTCACACTACCACTATGACACAATAGGCGCTTCTTCATCAGTTCTAGGGATTCCGGAATTCCGGACATATAGCAAAACTAATGAGACATGTCATATTTATACTCCACTACTGTAGCAATGATAAAAATGTCCCTTTCTGCCAGCATACCTTAAACACAGGGGGCATGCATGAGCATTTAAAAAGGTCTAAATTTCAAAGCAAAAAAGCCAGTGTGTTTTAAGGCTGAATGTGGTTTAGCTTGAAACAAGGTTTTAATCATCATTAAATCTATCTAAAAATATGATACCCGATCAAGTTTTAGCTACCTGTAAGGTATATACTCCAGGAGGCAATACTGCAGAAGAGCCGGCCCTCTCATACTGCTCAAAAAACTCACAAGTCGGGATTCTCGGGTTCTCAGCAGCTAACGCTCTGACCCAGCTAGCAGTCAATTTGCGGCAGCCAGCATCAACCGAGTCCCGGTTCTCTGCGGCCAAAACCCTGGGATTGATACAGAGGTTCTTCCTCGAAGACAATCCCACAGCCAAGATCTTCGCAGCAGGACCCAGATGCTGAAGCTGGTAGTTGTGGAGTAATTTGAGTTCGGCGAGAGTCTTCTCCATCTCGTGGACAGTGCGAGTACAATAGATAAGCTTAACTGGGTTCTGGGGTTTGGAGAGAGTGTAGCTGGTGATCAGGGAAAGGAGGGCAATAGTCTTGCCTGTACCTGTTGGCATTTCAAGGAGGCAATGACCCCGAGCATCAAGGGCTCGCTTCAACTCCAGCATGTAGGCGTATTGTTCTGGGTATATGTTATCATAGGGGAAGTACACGGTAACATCTTCTATCGGGAACTTCATCGTCGTGGTATAAGATCGGATAAGGCACCTACTGTAGTGGCCTGATGTATTAGGGCTTCGCAGTCGCAGCTTTACCGTTCAGGTCTCCTCGGGCCTTCCGCGTCATTCCATTAGGACTCGAGAAGGTGTATCAGCCGAAGCACTTTCCCGGGGTCACGCTGCTGATTGCTCGACTTTCGTTTTTAGAAACAAAAGAGGCTAAAAATTATAAAATGGGAGAAGAATAAAAGAAAATCCCCGCCAAAGCTAACATCCCCCGGCGGCTGAAACAAGCACGCCTAATAAGTTCAATTTTTTTTTTTTCCCATCGTTTCCCCCGTTAATCTGCACAAATGGTTTTTTGGTGACTCTTGCGGGTATTGCCAGCGCAGCAGAAGAGTTGGCCCAAAATATAATAATGGTATAAAAGAAGCCCAGTACTGATGTTTGAAGCATCGGACTTTTATAGTGTTATGGGCCTTTGAAGTCCATTTTGGAATAAGAACAGACACGATGGCTGATCGGCAGACAAGTGTCTTCTATTTTGCAATAGTAGGAGGGAGAATGACGTAAATCTGTTTCTCGGCTAAATTATTTGCCCGTGGGCCTTTGTGGATGCAGGTTGGGTTGGGTAAACAGCTTCCTCATCAGATCCTCTGGGCTCGCTGCAGTAATTCTTGGCACTGTGCTTCTCACTCCATGTCCGTCAATTCCGTAAATCAAACCTCCTCTTCTCAAAATGGATTGCTGTTATTTAGGTGATGAACCTGAACCTTGCCAAATGAACAAGTGATCCGAACTTTTTACTTACCAACAACCAGAGCCACGTGCTGCTTGAGATTAAAGGTCATGGCTTATGTTCATGTATGTGGAAACTCGCGGCAACGTAACTATTCTTAAGAATCATATCAGGCCACCAACAAAATTGGTGGACTGTTGTGTCAGATCATGTGGTGATCTTCTAGTGATTTTGAATTCGACCTGTCGCATGCCTCTTCCCCAAAGATATACTGAGGGATTTCGCCCGGGACGGATACAGCCAGAAGCTGGAAAGCAGGGTCAAATAGAGCTGGGCACACGATAGCATGACATTGATCACCGTGTTATCTGTGTTCGATCGTACGAACTGTACAATTGGGGGGTAACTAGATAGGTTCCATCGGACGGCTACGGCATCAGTTTAACTTTTAAGCAGGAAGGAGAGATAATGGACAAAGATATGCCCCTGGTGGGCTCCTTTTTTTTTTTAAGCACATGATATTTTGAGTCAGACCATTTTTTAGGTATAATAATAGGCTTAGATTAATTCGAATTGAGACATGACAGGAACTATTAAGGTTGACACTCCTAACTTCTAAGATACTACTCCTCCGGTCTTTAATATAAGACTCATTTAACTAATTTGATTAGATTAAGGAAGTTAGATAAGTTAGTTAATTATAAAAAAATGACACATTTTTTCTAAAACACCATAATCATCTTTCTTAATACCTCATCTCCCTCTTCTATTTGATTATGGTTGATAGAGTATTCATAGGGGTAATTTAGAGAAAATTGATAAATATGATAAATGGGTCTTATATTTAGGACCAAAACCAACTCAAGAACTGGGTTCTATATTAAGGACCGGAGGAGTATATTCCCACCTATCGAATTTGAGATTCATAATTAAGTTGAAACAGTCCAAACAGCTGATCTGAGCTCCGTTTCTTCAATCTGTGTTAGCATTCATTGTTTTTAATGATTCAGTTGGTCTGGACTAAACAGTTATTCATAAGTCTATGGGGCCTTCAAATTTATTGGCAACCTCCTACCTAGGTCCTTTACCTGAAGCCCTATCAGAATATTCTCCAAACAAGAGTTTATGAACGTGTTGATTAAATTCTTACACAAGGCACTTAGCTTCGTCCGAGACTTAGAATATAAATGTCTTTTTAAACCTTTTTAAGTATTATCCACGTAGAAGACATTTTGTTTAGATTTATATTTAATGAGCAAATTTATGTAAATCAAAATAACATTTTTCTTACACAATTATCTGATATTCATAAATTATAATTAAAAACTACTTGTAAACTATTTTATAAGTCATTCCAAATAACATTAAAGTTTTTTTTTTCCTCCCAGAGCTTGTGTTTTAAATGAGTAAATTATGAAAATTAAGTCGTATTGAGTTAAAACTTAAAAACTGCATTTAAATTAATTAGAAATTATAAAAATTGAATTACATCAAATTAAGCTACCTATGAACTATTTTATAACTCATTCCAAATTGAAAAATTAGTTGTAATAAGTAATAACTGATTAATTGATGAGACCGGGGGCCAATATTATAGGGTAGGCCGTAGGCTCTTTATAAGCTTCCGCATCTGTCGAACTCTGATTGGAGGACACCCACCGTTCCATCACATAAGATCATCCCCCCTGCCATGCATTATCATGTCATCGAATCATCACGCCATCCCAAAAATCCCTCTCTGGCTCTCTCTTTTCTCTTTAAATGTACCAGTGCCTGTTTGTCCGCACCTTTTTCCGTGAAAAACATTTCATGTATTTTGTTCAATTAAACACACACACACACACACACACACACACACTAAACATTCTTACTCCAGGTTCATTTGATTATTCGCATTCTCTGCGCTCAGCAGGCTCCGTCCCTGATGTTTTACTGAAACACTTTTAATATTCCCTGTAATCCTCCCTTTCCCTTCCTTGCCAACCCCTCCGATCCTTCCTATGCCTTGGTTGCTTTCGAGAACAATTCGACCGTCCTATGTGTCGGTATTTTTGCATAAAAAATGTAGAGTATATTCTAAAATCACCCATACATGTTATCAAAAAACAAAATCGTCCCATGTAACTCTGTAGATTTTTTTTTTCAATTCATATTTTCAAAAACTCATGTTATGATTTAATTATCTCTTTTTATTTTTGATGAGTTAATTATAAGCGTCGTACGTATTTAGATCCAAATATAGTACTCTGAATATAGAGGTTATCTTAATTTAATTGATCGGCAATTGAACTTGCTTTCATATTTTGAATCACTAAAATGCCCTAGAAAGTATCTTATACGTAAATGTAAGATAAGGAGAGAGCGTGAATTTAAATCCAAAACGGTATAAGGCTTGTTTGTGATAACATTTAAAAACACTTAAGGCATATTTTACGTAAGTCGAGACAAAACTCTTCTCACATGTTTATTTCGTATTCCATAAATCATGATTGAAAAGCTACTTATAAACTAATCTAAACAGGTCCATAGAGTTGTGTATGCGCTTTTCAATTATGGCAGCCACCAGCCGATAGTCTCTCTTGTGTATTGTGCTGAAAATTTAGTTATTGCTGGCATCAATAAGATGAAAGAGAAGGTATGAAATTTGTTCATATGATAATATTTTACTTTTTTTAATCTAAAATATAGAAGTTAAATAACTAATTTATATAATTTAAAAAAAATATTTAAGTTAATTATTTATTTTTTAAAAACACTTTTTTTTAGTTTTTTGTATTCAAAAATACCTCCTATAAATTTTTTTGATATGTATAATTAATATGGAAGGTTTATGAAAAAAAATATAAATTTAAAAAGTAAAGTAAATTGAGATTTAAAAACTAACGCTCGCTCAAACTCTTATACCCCCAGCACTGGATTCAAAAGACACAAAAGAAAGAAAGACGTGGAAAAAAGTCACCTATCATTTTGAGTTTTTTTTTTTTTTGGAGGGGGGATAGTTGACCACACGAAGAGAGATGAGCAAGAGATAAGGGCAACTGGCGGGGGGTCGACACGTGGCTGATAATTGCTGGACTACACTTCACTGTACCCATGATCCGGTTGCCTCCAACTCCATCCTGCACCAATGCTTCAGTCCTTCGTTTCTTGTTTATTTCTAAGTTTTTATTCCTCTCATCTCCCATATTCTTGTACGTCAGTCTATCCCCAAGAGAGAACCAACCTGACATCCCCACTCACATTTCTCTCTATTGGAATCTGCAAAAGCAACATTATATTGCCCCCCAACTAGTTAAACTGGATATTCATTTTGAATTGGACCATCCATTTAGGGCATAAACATGCACGCACATCACACTGCATAGTGAAATTTGTGATCATTGATCGTTCATCTTATTCCTGAACAAAACACAGCGCAGTGGCTTTCCTTTTGTTGTATCTTTACCACATATACTTTTCATCCATTTTAGTCTCAATTCTTAACTCCATTAATATACTCTTAAAATATTCCTCGACACTATTCTGTTCATTAAAATCATTTGATGAAGACTTGGGTACTTAATTTCAAGATAAGCCACATTGAAAATTCTGATGATGTTTGACAGGGCTTTAGATACATTTAGCTTGTTGGATTTTAAGCTAGCTCAACGCACAGTTGGAGTAAGCTGGAGGAGGGAGCTTATGACTCGGTCTGAAGAGCTTATTTCTACAAGTGTGTCAAAGAACTTTTTCCCACCATATTTTTCTCTCCCTTCTGGCACTATTCCTCCTCATTGTTTCTCACTCCTCCTTATTATTTCCAATCGGAAAGGGTCCTCGTATAATATTCTCTCGCCTCTGGATTTCATTCGGTCTTCCTTTTTTAATATCTTCCATAATTTACAACCACTAGCAGTAATTTTTTTCATTTTTCTTATGTTTTCAATTTTAATTTACTTATTAAATTTTACTTTTTTATATTAAATTAATTGTATTATTTCAATTCATTTTTTTATCACATTTCACTTCATATTTAAAATTTTTTTATGATTTCTTTAAAATTTTAAAATTTAATTCACTCATTAAATTTGACTTATTCATATTAAATTATTTTAATTTTTGTAAAATTATTTTTTTTATCATGTTTTATTATTTATTAAAACTCATACTTATTTTAGTTATTTTACAACCAAATTTACTTTTACTTAACTATAATTCAAACAACTTTTTATCAATCTCATTTTTGTAAACTAGTTTTTCTGAACTCCAATCCAAACACAATCCAGCTTATCTAATTTGACTTTTACCCAACTTTACTTCTCCATAAATTATTTTTTCAATAAGTTATTTTTTAATCACTGTCTAAACGGACCCTGTACCAATACGACCTTCAATCATGCACCCCGCCGCAGCACGCGAGTGAGCATTTGAAATGTGGGGCCCCGAAGGATATACTAGATCCAGATCCTGCCGCTATATCATTGCTAGATTTGGTGACGTCACAAAACCTTCTTCACCTTTGAGCCGTACCTTGGCAATTTTTCCATTACCGATCACATATACACTTCTCCACGTTATATGAATAAGCTAATTACTCCTTTGTTCAAATTAACTGAGTGTGCATGTATTTTTTTATTTGATTAAAACTGACTTATATGTATAAACTAACTGCTTATAAGGCATACACACACATGCGTGTCTCCATGCAAGAGGCATTTAACTAAGCAATACCGACAATGACGCATTAATTACTCCGCTGCGTGCGTGGATCACAAATTCATTAGTGGCTTACATACGTGATTATTGTGTCTGAGTTTTGTCCCGCTATATATATAGATGCTAGATTTCTTCCTCCATGCATGGGATTGCAGTTGATGATGATAGATCGTCGAAAATCCCCTTGAGAACGCCAGCTTTTTCAATCACCACCACAACCTGCCATGGCCCTGTGTATATTAGTCCCCTTCTTCTTTCCCATGATTATCCTTGTAACCTATATTTTCGGGTCTCCTCTTAATGATTATTTTGTACATATGTCTTTTGCGTGCAAGCCATCCTATTTCTATCCTGTCAACTCTACCCGACCGCTCTTATTTTGGCCATGCATTATATAAGCCTTCATCGCGTGCCAGTTCCAGTTAGGGCACAACTTGAGGAGAAGTTGCTGATCATATAGATATGTAGTTAAGTGTGTGCTTAAATGGTCATCTGATTCACAACAAACACCACTTAACACGCCCTGTTTGCTTGTCTTTTGCCGCGCATGTCTCACCTTATATGTATAGAGAGAGCTAGCTAGCAAGTTAGAGGGAGAAACGTCAATTTAATTTTGTCGACTCGTCGATCTCTCCGTAGATGTGCGGTTTCATTTCTGTCCAATGTTGAGCAGACACAATGATGTGGTGTCTTTGAGAATGACAAGGATACTGGTCTCCCTTTTGTCGCAAGTAATGGCGCTCTTGTATTCCACAGTGTTGCCATTTACTTGATTTTTGTTTTTGTTTTTTCTGAAAATGTCTGAAATAACATCTATGTTGTTGAAATTAAAATGGCAAGTTGAGGAATACGTTGGGAACATCCAATTCGTGCCGTGCCAGATGGAATGCATCATTGTCAGATTACGTTACCTACCTACGTACTGAGAGGCAAAATTACCAAATGCGAGACAGCGACAGAACGCCCGATAGTCGAACAAGGTATTTAAGTACCTCCGCAATATCCAAAGCACCATACTTAGACAGGAATATTTTGTTCCCCGCAGACTCTATTGTTCTTATACCTGCTAACGTAATATGTGTCTAGTTCCTAGAGATGCCAGTCTTCTCCAAAATTGAACACCACAATTCGACAATGCAGCTGAACCTTAAATCTTATATATGCATGTTTTCATCCGATCTGAGAATAGACATTATAGGTATAACTTTAAACATAAATATGCACTTCTTCCCGTGCACATTTAGTACATATGTGCACGCCCAATGAGACGTGTACGACAGCCAAGAAGTTAGTGTCTGCGATCATCTTAATTACAAGGAGACACAATAATAATGCAACTCTAGAAACACTAATTTGATGCCACGGCGTGTAATGACTAGAGTTGGGTCCTGGATGGCCAATGATTTAAGTGACTGACTTCAATTCTCCTAGTGGTGATGCCATACCTGTAATAATATATTGTTGAATGTCAGGTATAATACGAGCACGAGGCAGAACAGATGCAGTGTACAAATGAACAAAACAAAGGAATTGATACGTGTGGAATTGTTTCGCCGCATGGTACGATGAATGCAGCTGAGAAATGTACGAATGGGAGGGAAGTGGGAAGTCAAAAAGGCATCTGAAAACAGAAGCCGATGTACACGAGAACCAAACAGAAGTCGAAACCTGGTGTGTCAGAAAAAAAATAGCGATGGCTGCAGTATAGCAGTCGTCAAACAAGATCGAATCCTCCCTTTCAGTGTCCTTCCTGGAATGCCCTGGGTCCCATATACAACACCTCAAGGCGTCGTTTATAATTTGATTTTCTTTTTTTGAAATATACCCATCACTGATATATATATATATATATATTACTTAACAAACATAAAATAAATGTAAATTTGTCGACCTTATTCCCCCTGGGTATTATAATTTTTTAGTATGTCCAGCATAACTTTTGTCGAGAGTTTAACTTTTGATTCTCACTACTCAATGTAGCTAGAGAGTATCTAATATAAATGATATTTAATTTCCAGATTAATTGTTCTATTTATATACTATATTATGACCAGCATATTCAAGTTTTTAATTATTTTCTGGGGAGAAAATAAATAAATTCCGTTTAGAATAGAATTCATGTAATGTGAGTAGATTAGATTATAGGTTATAGTTTCGAATAAAACTTGCGTTGGTGACAACAAAAAGACCAACTTTGCCTGCACCCAAAAAGTCGCAATGTTTGCTAAGTTTAACTGATCACATGGCTGACTTCTCTTTTCTTTAATAAATTATATAAAATGGAGAAAGTGGCTCACAGTCACAGTCACATGTAAAAGAAAAAACGTACCCAAGTCCGACGAGGCAGACAAGCCCATCTTTTTGGGGACCCCACGCTGGCATATCAGCTCGTCATCAAGCCCCAAGTCTGACTAATCAATCGCATAAAAATCCCTAAACATCATTATCAGCAGATCGATACTCCTCGAGTATATAAATAAAAGAGAGAATTACAGTCAAATTCCACATAAAAAATAATTATTAAAAAGTTTAATAGCAATTTGAACAGTTTGTAATGATAAGTCCTACAATGAAAAATAACAACTTGTGGGACTTGTTTTGTTTTTTTTTTTTTTATAAGACTTGATTGTAATTCTCCCTAAATAAAATACGAAGAATGTCAAAAAAAAATGAGATGAAAGACATGACATCACTTGTGTATATGGAATGAAGAAAGAAAAGAGAGGAGAGAATATGTGGAGGGAAGGTCCTATTCCTCTACACCTCCGAAAGGGCACATGATGCTGAAGAGCAGTGGTGGTGCATGTGCTCGTTTTTGAGATCCCTGCAGGTCCCTGCCCCTCGTCTTTGCCTAACTCCCTTAATTACCCATTACTGCCACCATCATCCATGCACTTACTTCCTTCTTAACCCTCTTATCCTCCATAATCTTTATCGCTCACATCACTTAAACATATAACTAAAGATCGAGCTTTTCATTTCAGAACTGTGCTTAGAGGAGCCAAGGCACATGGATCATCGTTGGTGACGATTTCAGTCCATGTTACTGTTGTGCTTTGGGGTCCCTCCTTTTTCTGATGCTTCCCAGCCTCTCTTTCTCTAGCCACTTGCATGTTCCATTCTTGCTTCTTCTCTGCTATTTCATTCATTACTTCCATGTCTTCCCATTTTCCAATGTGACAGTGAGACTCTGATATATTATTTCATATTTATAAAATGAAGCATTTTTAAAACAAGGGACGCCTTCCGATTCTTCTCATATTACCTTTTTCAGAAACTCATGCATTTTCTTCCTTGACCAATCCCTCTTCATCAGCCGTCATTTCATCTTCTCTAATTCTTAAGTATTTACTTCTATGCTTTAATTTAGTTTCCACCTATAGTCGCATAGAGAGTACTATCGTGTGGGATTTGGATCCACTGCCAGTTTATGATTTTGATATTATATATAAAAGCTCTGCTGTACGCTCTCTGTTGCGCATGCCTAACTTGTTATGATTATGCACTACTTTGAGCATTCAGAATTAAGTCACTAGGAACATTCATAAGAAAAACAGCAAAGAAACATAAAGCAACTTCCCAATAAGACGGAAGAGAGGTGAGAGTATTAGGACCTCGTCCAAAATAACTAATAACTATAATAACTACCATAAGTACAATTTTACATCGCAAGCACCAATCTCCCCCTCCCAAAGGAGCTGATATTCGTAATTATGAAGGGGGAGAAAAGAAAGTAGAAATGACAATAGCAACAGCAGCAATACCAATAATAGTAAATTCTGAGAGAAGAGTTGCATTTAAGTAGCCACCCAGAATGGCTCCCATTCAAGCATTTGGTTGCTCAAGTTCCCGTTTTCGTTGCACCTGCTTGGCCTTGGGATCTTTCTCATTCCCGTTTCATCCCCTTCATTCTCATCCCAGTACTCCTCCACCTCATCTGCAACATCTTCTTCAGCCCCTTCTTCTTTTTGCTCTCCTTCTGCTTCAATTGATCCGTCGTCATCACTGAGAGAATGGTTGACGGTAGACAAGAGTTGAAGCCTAAGCCTGCCATCGCTGCGCTCTGCTTTGAAACGAGAAGGATGAGAAGGGGAAGGCATTGCTTCCAAGATGAGACGACCATCTTCACGACGAGGCCTAACTCGAACCCCTCCCTCTTTACTCATTGAAGACAGTGGAGGAGGAAAGTTAGTAACACTGCGATTTGATCTTTTTGACACACGATTTCTGTCACCGTCTGGAGTAGCCAAAGAGGACGAGTTTTTTTCTAATGAAAACAGGGCAATGTCATCACTGCCTTCGCTTCCATCACTGCCCGTCTCGCATCCCAAGCTCTCCGTGCACATCTCTAAGCTCTTGGCACTCAGGGAGGAAGAGGAGCGCTTTACCAGAGGGTGGATATAGATTTTTTGGGTTTCATACTTGTCAGTTTTATTGCAAAGAGATTGAAGAAAAGTCCAGCCACCCCTGTCAGCATTTGGATTTTTGTCCTGTTGCCAGTCTTTTTCACAGTTGGTGTTGGGCGGGGTAAGTGGGTGCGTCTCAGACTCTGAAAGGGAAGGCAATTCAAAGGGTGGAGCCAATTTTAGCCACAGAACACGAGGTTCCGTAAGACACGATTGGAAACCTTGACAGACACTTGAGGAAGACATTGTAGCTATCCCAGAACAAAACAGAGGAGAGCAGCACGACACAGGACGAACTTTTTTCCAAATTCCAGTAAGGAATGCAGGAGGCTTTTGGTATGACTCAAGAGAACGAATATGGGAAGGCTGGGAAAGCAGAGAAAGAAACAATATTAAAGGGAAGAGAAGTAAGCACGGCATGGAAAGAGAAGGAAGAAGGGACCTGAATTTATAGTGGAGGCTCGGGGAATACAGCGCTAGTGTTTGGAACTTTATTGCAGTGCCCAATAGTGAGATCTCTTGTAATAAGGAGTATATGGTAAATTCAGCCACTTCTTTATGGAGACAAATGAAGCTTGATTGCATGATTACGCACTACTAAACCTTCTCCTTCTAGTCTAAGTCCGTTTTCAAGTACATACTCTACATAACACCAACTACCTAAATCTTCTTAAAGCACTTCATTAATTGACTTCCGCACTTGCTTCTAGTTGGTTAGCTTCTGTACAATTGTAAACGACCATGTGAAAAAAACACAAACATACTTATGTGAAACTCAAGAACATGGTATTGCGTTGGCTACAGGTGGTCGTAGCAGAGAAGACGACGGAGAGCTCTTTCGTTTGGGATAATCTTTTCTTTGTTTCTTATTTTTATTTTTTTTGCTAAAAGCATAGATATCTTGTTATTGGAGACAATTCTATTCAAGACACTGTCGAGTACTAAATATGACACCTCTCCTAGCAGGAATTCGAACTTTGATTCGTCACGTTACGAGAGACTAGCCCATTCCGCTGTCTTTTTTTTTTTTTTTAAACAACAAGGATATGCACTAACAGCGAGTGGATCAAACCCACGAACTCGGCCATAAGCTTCATTTGGGATAATCTAAGAAAGTCAACCCACTAGGCAAGAATTAAGGGTCAGGAGACACCAAAGCCTTTAGGTAACTGGGAAAACTGGAAAAAAGTTCTCATTGAAATTTTTTATATATTATCATCCGGCCAATTCAATTCGGTGTTTCTGGCTTTCCCTCCCTTCCCCTCCCTGTGAAGGTGTCTTTTATGAAACTCGAACTTGAAATCCAAAGAGATCCAGTAGGGCTTTGTACTGCTAAATCAACTCTTTATTAGCTAAAAATATTATTATTGATGTGAAAAAAATTGATAAATTTTTCTCACTAAAAAAATTTTCAACAGGAGATGTCTTACAGATCAAGACGTGCAACTTTTCTGGACTAATCGGCTAATTAAGAAATTTGTTGGGAACGTTAGTCAATGGCAACATCTTCTTAATAACATAACGAGGCAAAAAAATAAAAAATAAAAAGGTGAATTGCAGTTTAAGTTTTAGATTATAATAATAGCCGATTAGAAACAGATGTGTGCTACACCAACCACCAATGTCATATTATGATATGAAAACACCGTCTTGACAAGTAGGATTACCACCATGAACTCTCCTGGTTTCTTTTGTGCCCCACTCTTAACGCATAGCTAGAAAATAGCCTAGTTATGTATTCTCAAAAAGATTTCCCCCGGGTCATATCCTCCTCCCGCTTGAGAATGAAATCCCAATTGCAAGATACCAAGTCCCTCGCACAGGAAGCAAAAGGACACAAAGAATTGATGATCATGCGTCCTAGGGGATGCGGATTGTTGTGCTTGCAAAAAGTAGTTGAACTGGATATTGACTGTGACACGTATCGTCACCGCATTGAAGCAATGCATCTCTATTGGCCAAAAAAGGAAATAAGTTCATATCTTTGACGTTTTAATGTACGAGAAGCAGGGAAGGGGAGGGAGATTGGGAAGGGAAATTAAAGAGGGGACAAGAATATATGCACCTTTCATGCCCTCACTAATCTCTGAAGTCTAAATGGGTCAAAAACCTGATTATCAAATCTTGACTGAATAATACCCTCCCGCGTTTGTGCCTCTGCCTCGTTGGCAAAAAGGAAAAAACTTTCCAGCTGCCTAGCGTATCATTTACTTAGAAAGTGTGAGGCAGACACAAAAACTATCGTTTTAAAAGTGATTTTACGATACATAAAATAAATATGTGAGAAATTTTATCTTAATTTGTATTCCGAGGAAAACCGAATACCCTCTCAATCTAGGATTTGTGTTGTAATAAAGAATGTTAAGGGATTCTCTTTTGTGTCGAGTACGAAACGTCACCAACGCACACGATGGTACATGGATTGCATCCATCATGTTTGGTTCGCGCAGTGAGATTTAAAATGAAGGCGAAGACCACACAACCGTCTTCAAAACCAATATATGCTCATTTATAATACGTAAACTGCAAAAGGGAAAACAAGGCACACAGATGGGGTGATTCCGTCGCAAGCTTTTGTTGATAGAGTAGTAGATATCATCTTTGAAGATGGACTATGGTTTCGTTTCACAAAACTTATTGCAGCACCTGCAATTCTTATATCCGAACTCCGAAGAGACGAGGCACCGTCAACTTCTCAAATTTGAAATAAGGGAATGGAGGAGCTATAACGTCTATTGCTACATTTAACGCACGCAACGCCATATGGCCACACTTGAGAATACAGTGGGAAAAAAGGGGAGGGGGCATGTCTAATCTTGAACGAAGATCAGAGGAATAGAACAGTTAAATTCCAATGTGAGCGCTTCTACACGGTAGATATATGTCTGAAATACGAATCACTAATGCTTTACGTTATTAATGATACAAAAAAGGACTTAGTCGGCCTGCTCACTAAGCTTTGCTCTGTATGACTTGATGGGAAATCAGAGCAAACATGACATGTTTTTACCAACATCTATAATCTATTCCGCTCAGTTGCTACCGACGGAGTATAAAAAATCTAGTGAGATAGTATTGGAATTCGTGAACGACAAAAAATTTTCCACTGGCATTGCCAGTAATACAGAAGAAGGAAAAAAAGGGACGAATTCCTCTTGCCTACTCACTCAACTGCAGTGTTATATACAATTCAAAAAAGGAGTTCATGACACGTGAAGATTTTGAATTTCAATCTGTAGCGTTCTAATTTTCTTATCGACATTTGACAATTCCTCTTGAATCTCTAACAGCCTGTCAAGTCTGTTCTGTGCGTGATCCTGGTAAGGTTTGCCAAGGGTTTTAACAAAAGCATCCAAATTCCTTGTAGCTTCAACGAGATCCTTCTTCATGGCCTCTTCAAGTTCAAGGGCCACCGTATCTGCTTTCCTTTTCACTTTATCAATCACACTCTGTCTACGAGCTGGGAAATTTGAAATAGCTAGATACCTGTCATAAAGACAGATCTCCCCTCAGCAATTAACAAAAAACGAGTTGCAAAATCGATTTTTATTTGATCATTGTAAGAAATATGTTTCGGCCACAAAAAATGAACAGCCACCAAACCTACTAAGTCTAACAAATTGTCATATAATAGCTCACTCTCAAGTATGGCATATTACCCGCCAGCAGAACAAAGGCCAAGAGCAAGAAGATCCTCCAAAGTGGTTGGCAGCACAGATGTCAGAAGTGAAGCGGATAAGCCAGCAACACCCAGTCCACCAAAAGCACCTAAGAACTAATGTAAATGGAAAACATTTTGGATCAGATTGTTTATAGACAGCACAACTGGATATAATTAAAGATATTCAATAAAATAAATATTCCAGATTGGGGGGGGGGGGGAAGGAAAGATAGAAGAAGGTTCCCCAGAATCACAATAAATTTCAAACTTACCATCTCACGTACTTCCTGCTCAAATGACTTGGAAGCAGCACTGCTGCTGAACTTTTCAATTACTTGACTTCCGGTGTGGTCCACTTTCCTTAACAACTCATAGGTCTCAAAATCCACCTGACTCTCTGCATTTATCAATGATGGCCATTGTTTTTGAAAAGTTTGCCTGTAGAGTCTTCCTTGATCAGTATTTTTGGATTCTAACCAATCTTCATATTCTCCCAGTATTTTCTGGACGTCAAAATGAACATAAAGGAATTATTTTCAAATTACAGGTAACTCTAGGCATAATATGCTAATCATATGGTCCCCAGCCTTAATATGATGCATGGTGATGTGTCTGTCTCATGCAAAAATTAAAACAACAAAGTAAACCATTTGCAATATAATCTAGATTCATAATTCAACTTGAATCCTTGATAGTTCAAACTTTACATCCAGCTACTAACCTGGGCAGCCGCCACAGCAGGAACAATCATGTCATTCTGAATTCTTGAGGTAGCAGGCATGGCATAATTTTTACCTTTGAATACATATGAAGCCACAATGTCAACGTTGGATAATCGCAGAGAATCTTCAACAAGCTCCACAATATTTGACTTTGTCGTCTCAATCTGATAATTCATGCCATGTTTTATCAGAAACACAATGCATGAGAGGAAATAAATAAATTTTGTTTCAATTTTTTAAAAAAAAATCTTTAATTCTGCTTAACGAACCAATGATGAAATTTGTCTTCTCCAAGAGATGCTCTCACTTTCCATCCTCAGAGCAAAGTCATCTATACTATTGATAACATCATTCACTGCAGTCAAATCCTGCTTGGCATATCTATAGTCTTGTGTCACAAGAGTGTTACAAGCTGAAATTAGTCTATCTGCAATTGCAACCGGAGTTTCAAGTTTCAGCTTCATTCTCTCCATCCCTGGTATTGTTGAACCATCCAAGAAGCTGTACAAGAACTTTTCAAATTCATCAAAGCCCCTGGTTCTATGATAAGAATCACTATTAGAGACCAATAGTTCTCCATTATGCTTTCCAACATCCGAGGTAGCCATAAGTTTCGTTTCAAGTGCAGATCGCGCAGACACAGGATACAATATCACATCTTCAATATTCAGCAATTTCCTCACATTGTCCTTGATGAACAACACCGCCTCCTCAAGCTGCAACAAATTGTCAATGTAATTTCAGTAAAGCATAGGATGGACCTAATCACTCAAGACTATATGAAATTATCTATAACCAATATGAAGCTTAAACCATTGATGAACCTCATGAGTACTCTGATATATGTCAGATTTATTCAAAACAAAGACAACTTTCTTTTTCCACTGCTGAGAATATCGAAGAAAAGAAACCTGAAACACAGCCATTAAAGCAGCAACAATCAGATTGCTAATGGACACAGGATTGTGCATGTTAGCCCCCTGCAAGAACAATAAGTACCAGCACGAAACCAAAAATCACCATATTATGTCCCTTAATCCCTTAGCATAGGAGTTTGAACATACCTCACTTCCAGTTAAAGGACGATCAGCAGAAATAACGAACACAAGCAAATCTGCACGGGGCACAAATTCTTCCGTTAGACGTTGTTGTCTCTGGAGAATCACATTAGTTCCAGGTGTATCAACAACGATCATCTGTTTTCAAAAGAACGAGAGCATTGTTGAGAGTACAACTAATTGCACACAGAAAAGAAAACAACGGCAAAGTGTAGCATAAATCAAGCGTTGCTGCATATAAAAAGGGCAGGGATAAATCATGACTGAATTAAGAAAAATCAAAAGTTGATTTGCTTACTTCTTTAAGAATTGGAGCAGGAAGATAGCATATATATTGGCCATCTGGATGCCTTTCACAACGTTGTTCTTCTGAGTCTAAGTCAGTATATCTTAAAAACATGATTTCATTGGTTGTTGGCACAACTCCTTCTTTAAGATATCTTTGCCCAAGAAGCGCATTGATGACAGTGGATTTACCAGAGTTGAATTCCCCCTGATAATATTGATGATTCAAAACAGACAAAAGGCATAGTATGTTAAAAACTTCTGCAGCATTCTTACGAATTCCTCAACATGGAAAAAGTAGTTAATTTCAATATTAAAAAAATTGGCATCCAACTATTTAAAAAATTATTAGGAATTTTAATTAAAAAAAAAAAGCCTAAAGAAATTATGAAATTAATTAGTCCTTAGTTAAAGCATGATAATAAGATTTTTCTTGTTTTGAAATTTAGAGCTAATACCAATATTGTATATTCCAGGAACCAGAATTTCTTGAGATTCAGCGCACAATTACCACTATAACCAGTAAAAATGGCTCATCAATTTGAGAAATTGCATCATTGAGAAGTGAAACCTCCTCCATCTGTCATTTGAAATCAATACCAATTCAACACAGTAAAAAGATATCCAGGTCAACATGCAGGATAGTGAAAAATAAAGTTACTTCAAATACATTTTATAAAATTAAAATATCACCAGTGGTGCAGCTTTGCGGATAACTTGCACAGCTTCGTTTAATATCGACCTCTCTGTTTCTATCAATTGTTTTTCTCTGTTTTTCAGTTTGATAAATCCAGCTAAGAGCTCCTTTTCCCTCTGAAAGTCATCATCAATGTCTGACAACTTACGCTCATTGACTTTGCCACCGTGACCATCAAATGTTTTCTTATCATTTGAATACTCGCTGTCAAATAGTGCGTGCAGAGATTCATCATCACATGAACCAAAACTTTCCAAATTGATAACAAAACCACTTGCACCTGAAGCGAACAAGTTTGATGCATCGGCATTGGAAATATCTTTTCCATATGAAGAACACATGATGAAAATAGGTATCTTCACGTTCTTGCATATTGAATCAACCTCCAGATTGGCATGTTCCAATTTCGCACTTCCATACATAATACAATCAGCACCTTCGGATTTAGATGCATTTACAGCATCATCTACAGTTTGCACAATTCTAGCTACCAAAGGAAGAACCACTGATTCAGATTTGGAATCCAACATTGTATTTCTCGCAACGACTGTCGGAAGACCTGCATGAAATGAGAGAAATGCATAATCTTTGTCAGTTCCTGAAATTATCGACGTTAGAGGGAGGGGAGATCACTGCGAGAAATGCAAAACGGAGGGCATGCGGGGGATAATGCACTGCAAGAGACATAACAAACAGTTCAGAAGTTGAAAGCCTTAAAGTCAGCTTGGAAGCATCTTCACACATCTAAATGAACACACTGCTTTTCAATTGTTGACTAGTTATTGCCACTGGGGGTTCACCGTCCACGCTATTCAGTACTTTATTAAGGCTGTTAAGAATCATTATTGTCGACAAAGTATGCACTTTTCAAATTAACGGTATTCAATTAAATAGGCAAATGATCAAGCAGACAAACAATGCCTCTTTCCCTCTAATGAGATGGGATAGTCAAGGTTGTTAGGAAGATGCTTCTGACGAAAAGTTTGAATAGAGAGAATAAGAATGAAGCGTCTTGATCATGTTCTAGTAATAGGAATACTATAATGACCTTGATCAGAGAGCAGAACACCGCTAGCACCAGCAGCGGCAGCAATATCAACGCGCTCAGAAACCAACAAATAGGCTCGGTCCTGAACCACCGACTTCAACGTGCAAGCAGCTTCGTAAAGCCTTCCGCCACTGGTTTCACTGCTAGTGAGCACCACAATCCCAACCCATTTCGAGACCGCCTTGTCGATCAAATCAAGGGTATCACCACCACTCAAAACCTCGTCAGGGTTCAACTCGAGAACCAGACTAGGGACTTTAATTTCGGGCCTCTTATAACCTCCAGGGAACAATGTTCTGGGCTGAGGCTGCCCATAAGCAGGATTCACTTGTTGCTTGTATTGGTCGAATGCACTGGAACTGTTTGAGACAGAATTACAAGTAATTGAATCATGTTGTCGTCGAAGGGGAAGGCGGGAACGAGAGAAATGGGTGTGGCAGGGAAACAGCGAGGCCAACTGTGAAGGGGTTAGAAAGTTGCGGGGGGTGAGGAGAGGTACCATGGAATTTCGAATGAAAGAAGAAAGCAGGGAGAAGGAGAGAGGGAGGGAGTTAGGAACACAACAGAAAACGGCTTAGGCTTATCGGCAAGACGGCCGTGTATAGTCCGTGATCTAAGTTTTTTTATCTTCTTATCGGCAAAAAAAAAAAAAAAACCAGTCAAAAGGAGTGAGGGGCGGCGATCTGGGAATACGTAGTCTACCCCGTCAATGTTTTTTTGTTTTGGCCCTTCGCGTGCAAGAAGTCAGCTATCGAATGAAATGGTATGGAAGTACGAGTAAAAAATCCATTTAATTTCTGAAAAATAATTTGAAACTTTATCTCAGGGAGTTTGGATAACCTAAAAACACCTCTTAAAAGTATTTTTTCACCCAAACACTCCCTCGGTAGTGTTATCAAATCATGATCTCGTACTTGAGGAATCTAAATTTTTCTTAATTATACTTTTTTTAAGTTGAATTTGATTTTAAATATTAAATTTATCCTTCATATATATTAATTTTTTCAAAAGTAGAAGAGATGAGGTGATATTAAGTAAGATGATGACACTATTGTAAGAAAAATATTTTTATAATCAATTAACTTATTTAATTTTTTAATTTAATTAAATTAGTTAAATAAGTCTTATATTAAATATCGGATTTTGTTACATCCTCTATTTTAGTTAACAGGACATTTTTATCAACTGTGAAATCACTTTTTATTATGAATTAAAAATTTTCATTCGCAGTGACAAAATTATTATTGAATAAGGCAGGTCAAAATATAAGCATGCAATTATCAAATTAATAGAAATGCAAAGTAGAAATTTATTCGACGAGACATTTGTATAATTTATTTTTATATCTGCAGAAAGCAATTCGTACTAAAGAGAGTTGCTATAATTAAAATAATGCTCATTTTGATTTATTATGCATTTTAAGTAGAAATTAATTATTTTAAAGAAAAAGTATAGTCTTATTTTAGATGTTAAAGCATATATTCGGTCTTTTAATCTCATATAAGGTTTTAGTTTGATCTCTTAATTTTAAAAAGTATATTTTTAGTCATTTAATTATAAAAGTGTTAGTCTTCAATGATAATTTTTTATAACAATCTTAGTTGTTTTGAAAATTAAACTTAATATTATAGTATTTAGTAATGTTTTATCAACATTCAAGAGCATAATATCATTATTTCTTGTTAACGGTTCTAGGATTAGAGAACTAAAATTTTTTTTTTAAGTTAAATGATCAAAATAAAACTTTATGTAAACTTAAAAGATAAAAATATATTTTAGCCTATTTAGAAATTTTTGTTTTCAGTGTATATTTTTAATCATTAATAATTGGGAAAACCATATCATAGGTACCTCTACTTTCTCTCAATTTTTAATTTGGTACCTATGTGTTTTTTTTCTCTTGATTAAATATTTAATTTCTTTTTTAGCAACATTAGCTCTTATAACTTTGTTCTATTGACATTTTTAGTCTCTATATAAGGATTAATGATGTTAATTGAGTAAAATTAAAGATTTAATTAAGAACAAAAAACACATAGATACCAAATTAAAAATTTACACAAAATACAGATACCTCCAATATAGTTTTCCCTTAATAATTAATGAGTGGGAAGCATAGTTAGGGCGGCCCAATCACGCGAGAGGAGCCTTATCATGAACGAGCATGAAATCAGGGTCCAAAGTCGAATACCCACACAGGCACCCTTACGTGTACTGCCAGTTTACCAGCACCGCCTCGATTCTGCTTCTTTTCTTCTGAGCCCGCTGTTCCAGCTTACCGCTCACGCTTCCCTCGTCTTCACTTCAGCAAAGCCCTTTGGTCGCCTCTCTCCTGCCGCATTTCCTGAGAATGGGTCGAAAACCCAATGCTTTCAAGCTTCCCGTCGAGTCTTCCATGGTAGACCCACACTCAACTCTTCGCTTATCCCCCCCCCGGGCCCTCTTTTTCCATGATGCCTGACCGCCGGTACATTGTTTTATAGCACTCCTGTAGTATCTATGTGTGCATCTTATCTGCATGTATTCGCCATATTTCGAGTTTTTCTGTCTTTCATCTATGGAAAATAGCATCAATATTCTTATCCAACTTGCGTTTGCTGATGGACTTAGGGTTGCGCTCTGGTTTGGGTCTTGGAGTTTAGGTTAATTGGATATCTGTTTTCTTGTTTAATTGTTTTCTGTCGCCGTCGCTTTTGGCTCCTTTTGCTCAGCATGGTTTCAGTTTTCGAGTTGTCTTTCTTGCTTAACACGCCATAAATGGACCATCTCGACGATTCTGCTGCCGAGGACGTAATACTGCTTTTGTTCTGTTTTTCTTTTTTGGTGGAAGTGTGTGTGTGTGGAATGTGGTAATGTCAGGGTGCTCATTGTGATAATGCTCCGACTCACTTGTGAGGTAAAACATAGCTTAGCAGACCCTTTCTTTCCGTATTTCACCTCTGGAGTAAGGAATTTATATTACTGTATTTAAGAAAATCAAGAATGCTGGTCGTTGATTTATATTTTATTAATGCTTTTGCTGACTATAATTCTTACTTCGCTCAAAGCCCGAAAATGTGAATCCTTCTCTGGGGAAGTCTAAACCAAGTCCAGCTCGACAAGAAGAGAAGGGAAAAACTGAGCCGGAACAGAAGTCCACTTCACGTAGGAGAAAATCCGGATATTATTCTCCTGGTCTCAGGCGATCACAACGTAAAACTCCAGTTCCGGTTACCTCAAATGGAGACATTGAAACATATGTTGAAGACGTAATTGTTAGTGAGAATGAGAATGATAGAACCGATACTCAATTGGAGCGCTTAGAGCCGTGCGCAAACCAGAGTGAACCCAGCTTGAAAGAAAAAGTTGACTACATATTAGAGCGATTAGAAACTCTTGAAAAGATCATAGAATCTGTGCAAGCCAAGGTATTAAACAATCCAAAGCATAAAAGTACATGTTGATGTTGTTTTCTTGCGATTTACTGACTTATCTAATGACCTGATGTATTGAATATGCAAACAGTTGGATGAAAATAACGACTCAGGCAAAACCCCACCTCCAGCATCCGCTGTGCACGGGACCTACACAGGCTCCCAGAATAAGGTTAAGTCTAATTTAGTATTCCACTTACACTTTTAAGCCATTTTCTTTTTCTTTCTGGCCGTTGTTACATCTGTATTTGTTATTTTACCCTGGAGACCCTTTTTTGTGCGTGCACATGCAGCTTGAAGCATTAAGAGAAGAAAATTGGCAACTTACTTTAAAACTAGAAAGTGCTCGGGCCAAAGTTGAAGTGGTATGTTACGAAGCTGCTTACAGTAGAACTGGGCTACATTAGTACGCTTTCGTTATAGTGTCTAGTGGTATTATCGTACAACCTGATTTTTATTTATAATTGTTACATCAGCCATAAATTGCAGCTGATATTGAAGTAATTCTTCTTCTTCAATTATATATCCCCTTCCCAATTTTATGTACCTTTTCAACCCCCCCCCCCCAAAAAAAAAAAAACACAAGAATGCAATTTGACACAGCTCTCTAACACTAATTTCTGCACCCCTGCTAAATTTAACTGTTTCAGTTTATGGTTTGTGCAAAATAACGTTATTCGGGTCTTTGATTTTTCCTATGTTTTCGAGGAGCAAGAAAGCTTTTGTTCATGATTGTTGTAATATGTTTGAAAGAGCGATAATGAGGTTTCTTCTTGTAGCTGCCTGCAATTGTCAACTTCTTTTCCTATCCTCCGTTCCTGCTTTTTCCAACAATGGCCAAGATTAGCGGATTGTCTTTAGTTTCCTGTTATCTGATGTTGTCAATTTTCAAGTTGTCAGGAAATATCTGTCAAAAATTACATTATCTGGGACTGAAAATAACAATCAGTGGTCCACAATAACTGAAATTCATGATGAGTGTTCTTATTATATATTAGCCTTTGGGGGAGGTAACTTGAGATTGATGGTTTTATAGGTACGGAACAAGGAAAGAAAAACAGGAAATTGCATCAATTGAGCTTTTAGTGAAGTGTGTTGGGGGCATGTTATTGATGCGGTTCGGACCTAATTATTGTTGATATTCTTTATATGCAGTTGGAGAAGCAGAGCGACGTGTTGGTTGAACTATTGGATAAATGGAAGGATGTTGTCGCGATCTCCAATCTGTCCAAGAGTACCGACGCTGCTGTTCATTCATCGGTACAAGCAATCCAAAATGCTTGTGCGGCTTACAGTGGTAAAAGAAAGAGACAGACCCGAAAAAGCTGAAATCTCCGATATTCAACCTCTTCCGGCATGCTATTGTAATATAGTAATGTTGTGAACGACTGATGTTTGTATTTTGGTAGACTGGAACTCGTGTTGCTTACTGTGGATATCATTTGAACACGTTGGTAGTTTGGTAGCAATGATAGTGTTTTGGCGATATATACCAAGTATAACGTCTGTCATTTTGCCAGTGTTTGGTGTGATATGAGCTGAATTTCTGGCGCTTTCCCTGGAATTTGAGAGTGACCAGAGAGCGTTTTAAGCTGGGGCCGATCTTGGAATCGATTGGACATTAATTTTATTACACATGTCAAAATTCTAATCCGAGGATACTGGAGGTGAACGTCATGCTTAGGTGAGACTCGAGGGGGAAGCTCATCGTTAGCTGGCTGTTGGGAACATAGAATAATAGACAAGTTTGTTCAGAAATAATAAAATAGCTAAAGTACATATCTAGTCCTTTAATTTTGTATAATATTTTAATTTGGTCTTTTAATTTTAAAAAATATATTTTTAGTTTTTTAATCTTAAAATTTTTTCAAAAAAAATGATGACATTGAGATTTTAAATGTTAATAAAATATTCTTAATTTTAATTTTTAAAATATTCATGATTGTTAAAAAAAAATATCATTAAAATATAATGATTTTAGGATTAAAGGATTGAATGTATATTTTTTAAAATTAAGTAACTAAATTAAAATATTGTACGAGATTAAAAGACGAAATATGTATTTTAGTCTAGGGGACAGTATCTGGGTTTACGAAGATTCCTATGACTTACCAGAGCGCGTTGACAACGGGCGCAGTACTTCGCTCCGGCACCGACACTCTGCCAGTTGGGTATCTGCGCATGGTTTGTTGTCTTCGCTTCTGCAGCAAGGATTTTATCGGTGTATATATGATGATAAAAATTCAAAACTAACGTGGCCCCTTTTTTCTTAAAAAGAAATCCTTGGAAAAAGTCCGTTTTATATTTAGAGCCAGAAGAAGATAATTATAAATAATAATTATAAGTCGTTCAAATCACATCACGGTTAGCAGCCTGGCGTGTCGTGATGTTGCTATTCAACATATAAAAAGAATCATATTCCCGCGTCATTAGTTGACTATATGTGACTTTGTTGAAAAGAATAGGAGTGGATTTTAGATTCAATGCGGAGACTAATGCTGGATTTTTAGTTTTGATTATTACAATTAAGGATAATTTTTAATCGGTGGACTACAGTTAAAGATTAATTAACAAGGCACTATCACACAACGTATATGCATCAAGGTGACTCGAAAGGGGCATTCTCTAACCATTCTATTGGACGCACATATTGAGGATCCAAATTAATTTTAAAATGTGTTGTTTTATCATTATATTAAAAGAATTTGAATTTTTACATGTATCCACGCTATCCTTATTACAGAACCAGCATTAACTGTATTATTTATTCATAAAATGATAAACACGTGTAGAAATTAAAGTCTAATTATTTTTTTAAAAAAACAAGAAAAACTTTGGTATCGAGTAATTTATTTTTGAACTATCATTATTTACAACTAAATTTTTAATTTTTATGGGTGAGTTTTTTAACGTATCGTATTTTTTTTAACTGCGAGTCTGTGAGGTCCTTGAAGGATTGCTATTTTATTTCCCCCTTCTCCCTAGTTTGTCTAAATTCTATTTTTTGTCATTTCCACTTTAAATAAAGCATTTGCTTCTCAATGGGTGAGTGCCAACAAAAGGGACTCGACCCAGAATGATGTCCACGCAAATCATGATTTCTTTCTCTCTTTATCCAGGGTTTCACCGTCGCGCCTTACCGTTATGTAGAAGCAACCACCGGCACTCCGCGACCGTCTTCCCTTAACTCCGTTGGTTTCTTTCTCATCTCCATCTTTTTCTTTCTTTCCTTTTTTCTTACCTGAATGTGTAGCTCGCTGCTCTGTTTGCTTTGTCAATTGCAGTGAAATTTTTTCTCCCTGCTCCGTTTCTTGGATCCAGATATATGTTTCTCTGCTGACCTAGATTTGTTACGCGTGGCTTTTAATTCTGATTTGCATTTTCCGACAAGCTAGCATTTATTTCTGTTTTTTTTTTTTTTGGGTCGGGGAGGTTTTAAGTATGCGGAGATGTCATATTTTTCCATCCTACGGTAATGAGTAATGTGGAGTAGACGTATTGTTTAATTAAGTAAATCACGGTAATCTTTCCCGCTAATTTGGAGATCTGGGGCTGATTCTGCGAGGTATGGTCGTAGTGGCGTGCTTCATATGGGTAAATTGGGTATTTAGTCCTTTTCTGGAGCTGATTTTCTGTCCGAAAAGCTTGTGATGCTCGAGAATAGAAAACAGATTGAAATAGAGTGGACTCGAGCGGTCGAGCCCTTGAAGTTGTTTCCTTGTAAGGCACATGATAGCAGAAGAAATAATCCGTTTTTCTGTTATGTAGGCAGTGTTTACTTAGATCTAATCCAACTTCGGGACATATTGGCTTGCATTATAGTTATATGGGCAAGTTAAAGGGATTTTGCAATGGTGTTTGTGATTGGGACCAGACTGGCAACACGGAAACTCACAATGTTCGCATTTCTTCTTTTCTGGTCAATTTTTTTTTTTTGAAGGATTAAGTATCGGTTCTTTCAAATCTTGCCATAATGGAGAACAGAACTTGTATTATAGAATCATCATGCATTCTTATGACGTTCGATTGAACATTACGAGACATGTCATACTAATTTTGGACTTGATCTGCAGCTTGCGTATGGGGACACGCGCGCTCGAAAGTGAGAGCAAAAGCTCTGATGTGTACCTTTCACTGGGGCTTAAACAATTGGGTAAAAGAATTGTAGGCGTTCCACGTGTTTTATCGCTTGTCTCTTCACTTCTTGAGAGATCAGTTTTGAGAAACGATGAGCTGTTAGAGGCAAATCATCTAAAAGATGTTGTTACTGTGTTTCATGGTTTAAGAGCACCAACTCTAAGTGTCCGTAAGTACGTCGATCGGATCTTCAAATACTCGGGCTGCAGCCCCTCCTGCTTTGTTGTTGCACACATCTATGTTGATAGATACCTTCAGTGCACAGAAGCCAAACTGACTTCGCTTAATGTGCATAGGCTTCTGATTACTAGCATAATGCTAGCAGCAAAGTTTATGGATGATGCGTAAGTGCAAGTTTGACATGTGGCGAATGTTTTCTCTATCTGTTGCTGTCAGTTTTTGTTGTTTCTTGTGAAGTTTGGTGCTTGGCATAAAATTACATTCTCTGCGCATGGTTTTGCAGATTCTTTAACAATGCTTACTATGCAAAAGTTGGAGGAGTAAGCACGTCTGAGTTAAACAGGTTGGAGATGAACTTTCTTTTCAGCATAGATTTCAGACTTCAAGTGAACTTGGAGACGTTTGGAAGATATTGTTCACAACTGGAGAAGGAATCTGCGGAATTTTCTGAGATTGAACGGCCAATGCAAGCGTGTCGAATTAAAGAAAGCTGGTCCAGCAAAGATGATTCTACTTGCGCTTCCCCTGCTGCGAGATGAAAATGAGGAAGCACTTCGATTATTGCTGGAAATCCCTCGACAAACGGAAAGATGGTCAATTTTGGAGTATTCAAACAGGGAAAGATTGATAGGAATTCAATATTTTAACGGAATGCCAAATTGGCGTATAATTAATTTTATTTTTGCCTTGATCATTGAAGACTGTTGAGTCAGTCCATGTTCTCTTGAAGCTTGAAGGTATGATTTTTAAAAGCTGTCGTCAGGGATGGCTATGGTATCCATGATCCCTTTGTTTTTGTTGGGAAGGAAAAAATTGTGGTGATTGTCACGATTTAATGCAAGTTTTTAATTTTAATGTAGGTTTCCTTTGTGTCATTCTTATTTTCAATTCAAGCTCAATACCGTCGAGAAAAGTGAGTTTTTTTTTAATTAATATGTGAAATTTTATCCTAAAACACAGAGAATGCGATTTTTTTCCCGATATTTCTTTCACTTTTGCAGCCCCAATACAAATCTAAAGGAAACAAACAAGGACCAGGATGATAGTTGGGAAATATATCCGAGGTACTAATACAAATGCGGAGCGAAGAAAGCGAAGAACTTGTTGTAAGCAACGTCGAAATATCCGACCTTGTTCGGCAAGTTCTATGGGTGCAGGAATCAAGCCCCGAGCAATTATACATTCAACACAAACCGTGGTAGTCCAGATTACGATAGGTGACAAAGGAATCTGGCAAATGAATATTTATTAAAGGATCCCCACAAAATGAAGAAAAATAGAGAAGCTTGGCTTCGATTCATCTGCTTCACTCCTTTTTCTCCGGTAGATTGGATACATTCTTCGACCTCCATGGCTAGCTAGTATTAAAGCCAGGGGAAGAGAGCCAAAAATGGGCCAGGTCCCCCACTTTTAAAAGGGAACTCGTGATTAGATTTCAAAATATTGTGAGGGTGAATCAGTCCACATCAAATGAAGTGATCAAACGCATATTGTGAATTGAATTTGAAGCTGTGAGAGTTGTGTTGGTCACTGTCATTGTCACCCAATTAATGATAGTAAGGTGAAGCTGTTTACTCTCTGTCCGTTGTGAATAGCTTCCACCTAACTGGTAAACTGTCTCGCACTCACCAAAAGGCCGCAAGAGAGAAACAAGCTAAGAGGCCAACCCGATGACATAAAACGAGCGGCGATATTACATGCTTTGTTTTTTTGTCCTTTTTTTTTTTTGGTATTGTGACATCAAACTTTTTGGGCGCGCGATCACCAAAATATGTAGCAGAATAATTAAGGACCCTAAAAAATTGAGAGGGGCATTACCATATATGCTACACTGGTACCAGAGGAGTTCGAGAGGGGTAAATTTCATTTGAACCATTCCCAGACGCTAGGGTTTGAAAACAACTTGTCCTACCAGAGTATAAATTCAGATGTAAATGCAGCTTTTCACGCGGCTATAGGTGAAACGGCTCCATATCAGAACATCGACCCCACAAAATTTATCTTATTTTGGATCAACGTGATTCTGTAATTAATCCCCAAGACACACAAGAAGGGATTTTTTCAGGACAAGGTTAGAATCAAACAGTCTTTTGTTAAAAATCTGCTCGTAGGCTACTCAGTTTTTTTTAAAACTCAGTACATGTTGGGAAATCTCTTAACATATCAAAATAAGATGCCAGTAGCTTTTTTAAAAAGCCTGGAGTAAACTCATTCTTTTCAAAGTACAACAAATTATACAGCAAGGCCATTCTAGGTTCTTCTTTCATCATTCACTGTCGTAAGACAATAAAGCGGAGGATAATCAAAAATACAAGAACGGTGTCAAACACAGGCTTAGTTTCCAAGAAAACTTCATCCTTAGTAAACTCCAGTGTGTGCGCGTTTCATACTTTGAAATAGGGGCCTACTGAGTTCTGCTGTCACATCCCGGGGCTACCTTAAGAAAGATCTTGTTAGCCGCTGAAGGCTTCCATGATCTCGATATAACCACTAGTATTTCCACCCTCTAGGATTTGACAGGCTCCTAGAGATCCAGAAGAAGCAACAAAGAACGTGGGGATACGAGTTACGCCTAGTCTCACTCGGCCCATATATTCAGAGCCTACTCGTTGTGTGCTAAAGCTAAGCTTGAATGTTTCGTGCCTAAAATCATTGAACTGGAATGGAACGTTGCCTAACTAAGAGGAAGAATATGCACTTTAATCCTCTGGACATTCAATATTTTCCCAATTTATACCGTCACAAAATTGACATGACAGTTTTTAATTTATGTTTTTTTTTGTTTTACTCTTGACACTGTTGTGTCAATATTAATGAGTGACGTTCATGACCTGCCTGACCATTGTGGATCTTGCATGATGGACAACTCTTTTTTCTTTTATAATGGACAGCGTTTATTTTCTATAGAAGACAAAAGCTACAGAGTCAGTTATTCTAAAGCAAGTTATTGGTATTCTCCATTAGGCCTATCAGGAAGAGAGCCACATTTTAGCCCATTCGCGATTCTTGACGCTACTAAATGAGATTCTCTTCTTTAATCCAAAATCCAAATATAGAGAACACAAGGGCGTTCCCAAATCAAGATTTTCATTTTTCAGATATTACTTCGTCGGACATACTTAAAGCCACCCAGGAATATTTGATACCAAAGCAAAATAAAACTGAAAGGCAGGACTGAGAAGTGAAACGCACAAGGGGGAACCAGAACGGGTAGTTTCTGAAATGTAAGTTTAGGAAGGATCGAGGAGAGAATCTGGCGAATAAAAAAGGCACATTCTAGAGCTACTTTGTTACACCTAATGATCCAGATCAACCCTAAGTTGCCATCTGATTACGTGAGGACCGTTCCTTTTTCTTGCACGGGAAGATTTGCTGCTGCTAGCAGTTCTGTGATTTGGTTTCTGAAAAGTGAAAGTTGACATGGCAATCAAAACCGGGTTGTTCTTGTTCCTGAGCAGACAATATGCTTCGTCCGTCATATCAGAAGTAGAAAGTCATGATCGATCACAGTGGAGGACACTCCACTGTACTATTGATGCCCTACACACATACACACACTTGTCTTCCCTTGTAACAAACAACACCATGAGTTCTTGCAAGTCGCAGCTGGTGTTTCAATATTTGGCCGCACTCACAATCCATTCATTTTTATGACACGCGTGACTCCTCTTACTATTTCTAGAAAGCATGCACTTTTTTTCCAAGAGCTCCAAAGGTGTTTTCATGTATATTGTGAATTATATTTCGGATTCTCTGCGTTGATTATTAGCCACCCCTTAAGTTACAGCTTGTTAATGTGACTGCGGTTAATCGCATTGGACCATGGGCGAGTCTTGGTGACCAGGACGTGCATTACTACTAAGAAAGGGACGATGGGCTTGAGATTTGAGAAATCTTTTGAGCTCAAAGTTCAAAATAACTAGGGTTTGTATTTTGGCAGGGAGCCTGATGGGGAGTCCTAAAAAACAGTAATTACCAATTGATTGAGACGGCTATGATCGTCAGTTAGATCCATCATGATGCGAATTGGGAAGTTAATTATTACTGCTAGTTTCTATCAAGTGCCGGTTGACCATGACTAGGGGCGTGGCAAAAGCAAGAACGGAAACTTTGAATACAATTAACTGGCAACATCATGATGTGGAGAGGGCAAAAAAGGAAAAAGAAAGAACTAACTAACTGCCGCCGATGGGGTAAGCGGCGGCTTCGTTGGCAGCACTCTGCGGGAGGCTCAGGCTGGCCTTTCCCGAAGCGACAAGACGCTGCACAAAGCTATCGATTCTGTGTCCGTTAGTTTCTTTCAGTAACCGCTTCCCGCCAAACGGTAACGACTCCACGCTTTTTTCCTTCAGCACCTCCTCCCCATTCCCCAAACCCAACGCCTGCCAACCACCATTCCAGGCTCAGAAACCAATCACCAAAACCGAAACATAATTAATTAGCAAGAGGGATTTCAATTCATTAACATCGTACGTACCTGGAGTCTTACATAGTCCGTACGGTTCCAACAGAAGGCGTTCCCCAGCATTTGGTCAATGGTTTCCGACACACCCTCCGCCACAATGTCAACCATCGACGACATCGAGCATAATGTCTCCTCCTTCTCACTCCCCTTCCTTCCTGAACCTCCAATGATCGACGTCCCATTGCCTAGGGAGAGGACCAAGAGATCTCCCACGCCCTTCGCCGACGGAAAATCACGCTTGTTGTGCAGCACGTGAGTCACGGCCGCCGCCGTCGGGTTGTTCATCACCAGTCCACCGTCAATGGCGCGGCAGTAGGTCTTTCCGTCGACGGAGGTCAACTGAAAGGGCTTGAAGAGGCTTGGCGTGGCTGAGGTGGCACGACATACTTTCCAGAGCTCGAAGTTGAAGCTGGGCGACTCGGATGCGTCTGCCCGTGAGAACACAAACGGGGCTGCGCTCTTGAGGTCAAAGCAGGGTATCAGCAGGGGCTTGCACGTGTCCTTCAAGGTCAACGGTCGTCCGTCCACTCTTCTCCGGAACACTTCCTTCAGCACCTTGTCCATGCTCTTGGAAGAAAATCTACGACGACGCCAGCGGAGAACTCTTGGGAGTTTAGGCTTAAAGAGTTCAGAATTCCTCTGTGCGACGACACGCACGGCGTCCCTGGCAGTATAGAGGGGCCTGCCGGAGCCGCCGTCGGCAGTGATCATGGCTGCAAGGATGGCACCAATGCCGGTCCCGGTAACGATGTCAAAGAAGTCGGTGATTTGAGCTTGGGGATCGCGGGTCTGGAGACGGATCTGATCCTCAAGGCGAACCAGGGAGGCGCCGGCAACAACGGCGGTGGTTCCTCCGCCGTCAATGCTAAGAATGCGGGTTTTGGTGGTGGTTTCGCAGCGAGAGAGCCATTTCTGCTCGAGTTTGGAGAAGATCTCCAGCGTCACTTTACTGAGTTCCATGGGGTGTTGGCGCTCAGTGGTTGGTATCGCCAGTTAAGAGTTTCATTCGAGTATTAAAGTTTGGCGCTCGCAGCTTGCTTCACGGGACTCGTATGTTTATCCACTGCACACCATTTAATCACTTACTCCCCCATGCGGATGTCTTCACTCTCTCCTCTCGCTCAACCTCCCCGTGGTCTTCTAAAGTCAAACCCACTCATATTACATTAATTACGATGCTCACAGATACTGTCCTGTTTTAATAACGGCGAACAGTGTGGTTAGATGCGTGAGTTAAGTGGGGGAAATTATTAATTTGCACCCCACCACGAGTTGCATCGAATCCCGGTGCACCCTCCCCGCATGCATGCCACGTGTCTCTCTTTTGGTCCATGTGTGTAAACTACGAGCTGCACATAATACTTGAGACTTGACTTGTACCCCTTTGGTGCGACTTTCATCAGCTTTTAGTTAGAGTTGGAGCTTCCCATGCCATATTACGCGGTGAATTATCTTTCCTTCCTTGCTTGAGCCTTTAATTAGGGCCGGCTTGTTCGCTTTATGTGTCTCCGCATGTGATTTATTCCGTCTTCCTTATGTTATCAGCTCTAAAGCTTCCAACATCTGGATGCCCATTTTTTTTAAATGCAAATTACATCTCAAACAAGCACACATTTCCCAGATCATATAATATAAATAATTGAGGGAAAGGTTAAAAACAAAGGGGAAAAAGGGTGTGTTAGTTTTGTTAGAGGGGTGGAACTTAGTTTGAGGGGAATCTCTCGTGACACTGCCAACTGACACTACAAATCCCAACCGGGAACGAGTATGTATAAATGTGAATGACTGAATGTTTGGTTGGAGGGTGACGGAAAGCAGCAAAATGTGGACTAATATTACCAACCTCTTACATATTCATGGATTTTAGTTTGTCTGTGTGTCAGAGATTCCCCCTAAAATGGCAACTCTTTCTTCCTTCGGTCACTTTCTTCTTTTACTCTCACTCTACTCCACCCCCACTGCAACCCTACCTACAGACTCGAAAGCAAAAACTCCCTTCAGTTATTTATTAATTCGCCAAAATATATCCAGGTCAAGACCAACTCTTAACTCTTAATTTTCACCACTCAACAGGATTATAGTCTAATCTATATATCTGTCTAAATAATAATAAAATGGGCATACTAACTTAGCTTGACTTGTCCGCGAAAAGGAAGCACGCCAAGAAAAAGTTTGCAACTTCTTCAAGCAACGGATCATCCAATGACAAAATATATGTAACTTGAGGTACTGCACATGTACGACCCATTCAATCCCTCCCAATCCAATGATTCACCCTTTTTTCAAATTTTGTTTGTTTAAAATTGAGTTATATATTACATAATAGGAATCAGAGGCGGAACCTTGCACTTGCAGGGATCAAGTTAAGAGGTCCTTTCAAGTCCGCTGGTGCTCAGATATTTTAATACATGATTATAAATTTTTTAATGATTCCCGAATAAATGGCTCCTGAAAAATGTAAGGAATCCAAGGTGGCTACAATCAATGAAAATAAATACGAGTACTAGTAGAACATTATTAGTCGCAATCTTGATATATTAATTAAAAAGGTGCGCACTAGCTCTGCCTCAATCTAACGCAAATTAAGGCAAGAGTGAAGCATTAATGACCCTTAAAGCATTCAAAGCTAATCAATCGTCCACAAAGGTGCGCCCCTGCTCTGGTGTGGGTCAAAAAGCATCGCTCCCTTTGACCTTTCGTTTAATTGCTTGTTACTATCCCCAATCTTTCATAGTAGTGACTTTTATTTTAATTTTATATATTTTATCTATTTTATTTTTTATGTTTATTTTATTTTTAAGATGGTTTTTTTAATAATAGTAGTTTTGACCAATAAATTTGATTAGTAATAATATTTTAGATATATATATTAAATAACTAATTTAATTATTTTTTTAATTTACTCAATTAATCAACTAATTCTTATATTTAGAAGTCAAGATATATGTGTCAAGAGTTCTAATTGTGATGTGCAAAATTAATGTATGTCGACATGTAGCACTACTTCTGATTTTAAATATAAGAGCTAGTTGAATAATTTGAGTATATTAAGAAAATAAGTTAAGTTAGTTATTTATAATAAATATGTGTTGTCTTTTCTAAAACATCTCTACTAATTAAATGTATTGGCTAAAACTATATTATTAGAATGACTATCTTAGAAAAAAAAGATAAATATGAAAGACAAAATGGACTAGAGTCTTATATTTAAAATCAAATAAAAGTCAAATAAGATCTTATAGTAAGAACCATAAAATACGTGGGAAAAAGTGTGATGAGATGCATCATAAAAGACAATGCAGGAAAAAGAAAGGCCGGGGGAAAAAAACAGCTGAATACAGAAAGCAGTATCGAGCTGTTAAACTCACTTGGAAGCATTTGATATATAGTTTAAAATGTAAAAAAAAAAAAAAAGCAGCGCATAATCATATATAGGGTTGCCGTGGGATGCAGTACATGAAAGATGCGGTTTCTGCAACAACCCATATGCCTCTGCATGGATGCAGCATTGATATCTATATATTTCATACACTTTGATCATTCATATGCAGCGATCCCTTTGCAAACTAAAAGCATCGTTTCTTTTGTTCTTGATTTTTTATGGGGGTTGATAAAAGTTGTCATCATGAAAAAGCAAAAGGACAGTAATGTATGTAAATTGATATATGTTTTTTCTTTTAGAATCATATATTATGTTTTATATATGAGTAGGCTGGATAAATAAGAAACAAGCATCCGCATATATAAGAGATGTTGTCTTGGTGGGTGTGGCAGGAAAAGGGGAGGGCACATCAAATGTAAGTGCTGAGCTTGGTTGGGCTCCTTCAATGATAGCTCTCTGCAACAGTAAATAAGACTGTCAGAAGATGGCATGGAAGTGTGGATGCCTCTTTCAATGGAGTTACCAACCCTCTCTCCCCAATGCTTCTTCATAAACTAAACCCAAACGCTTCCCGTTCCCTTTCTTAATTAAACGGGTGAAGTGTCAATATAAGAGCTAGTGAAGAGAAGCCAACTTTCCAGTTAAGTCCCTTGTGGTGAACGTTTGATGCACACTACCCTGGCTTTGTTGGCCAGCAGAAATCCACATCACGCTTGTTAATTAATATTGACTCACTGACTGACTGACTGAATGTATAGTTGCAATTATAATTAATGTGGAATCATAATGAAGGAACTACTAAATTATTGAATATACATATGCGTACGAAGCAATGGAATCAGAGGGAGGGAGCGCCTATTTAATCAGATGCATACTCCTCAAAAAAAAAAAAAAACACGCGCGCGCACACACGCACACAGCCTAAAACACACTAATCAAAGGGCTCGACTTTGTACATGATCATCATAAATTGTGATGGCCTGGGGGGGCCTCATGTGGGCGTTGAGATCAATCGAATATGTGTTGAATCAAACTGCTTCACCAAAAGACAAAACAGACTCTCCTTAACATATATAAGCATCCCCAGTAAGCCATCAGGTAGCAACTAGTAACAACGTAACTACCTGCATTCATTAACAAAGTGAGGCTTTATTTTTATTAATACCTCCGGTCCTAAATATAAAAACTAGTTGACTAATTTGAGGAGATTAAAAAGAATAAGTTAAATGAATTATTATAATAAATAAGTGTTATCTTTCTTAAAATATTCTTGCTAATTAAGTTTATTGGTTAAAACTATCTTTATTAGAATAATTATCTTAGAAAAAAATAAATGAATGAGAGAGACAAAATGAATTGAATTGAGGTTTTACATTTAGAATCAAAATAAAAGTCAAACAAGATCTTATATTAACAACTAAAGGTAGTATATTGCTAACCACACCATTTCATTGAAAGCCTCTACGAAGTATCATTGGGAATGAAATGTTGGTACTTATTCTAATGGAATTCAAAAATCTCAATTTATTATGAGTAACTAGCTTCTCCTCTTACATTTAAATCTAAGCTTCATTGTTAAAACAAGGAAAGCTCGTTAACGGACAAGAGGGAGAGTTAATTTGGAGGCGTTATGAAGATTACACAAGTGCAAGGAGGGGCGGAGGTGGGAGTGAGGAAGGGAGGTTACGGCAACAGGAAGCGGAAATATCGGCTTTAGAGACGCGGGGGGGCTGGTGCTTCCTGTTTATGCTCAGACTCAGCTCTGTCGTGATCATGACCCGACCATCTACTTACCGCCACTCCATGAGGCATAAGCTTCCTCAAAATTTCTTCCCAACAAACTTGGAAATGCCAAAACAACCTAACTTTAAATACCTCATGCCTCGTTCATCAAAAGTCACCTAACACGTTCACTCCATCAACCGAATCACAGGTAGTTGACCCCCAGGAGGTTCTTTTTCTTTCTTTCTTTCTTTTTTTTTTTTTTTGGTTGGGATGGCTCCTGCAATTTAATATGGGTTTAGACGCGCCTATCTCTGCTTCAAACACTGAGGCCCAATAAGAACCCAGCACACGACTCATAACAAAGTCCGTACTTTTTCCATAATGAATTTCAAAGGCCCCAACCCCTCCGGTACAAAACACTGAACTTGTTATTTTGGTATAACCCTTAACGGGAGTTGGCCCAACAAAAAAAAAAGAAAAGAAAAGCGCCTTTGGTTAAAAAACCTCTGGGAAAAAACGTACGAATGTATTGGACCAAAAGTAGGTGAAAAACTCAGAAGTCAGAAATGAAAAGACGAGAAATTTCTTATCCACAGATTATCCTTCCGCGAACATTCAACCGGGTCAATCGTCCGAGCTCGCATGGCAGCGTCGTTCTCCTCTGCTACACTCGTCCGGTCCGTCGTCAATCCCCAGCAAAACCCTTCTAAAACCCTCGTACCCTTTAGAGGTGCGTGTTCTCATTATACAATAATGCGCACTCACTTCAATTGTGAAAATGACTTGTTTTAAGAAATTCTGCAGAATCCTTTCATGGAGTGTCGAACTGCGTGAAGTACTCCAGGGAGTTCTCGTGGAGCTCTGCCTCTAGCTATGTGACTCTGAAGCTCGGTGCTCCCGCAGATTTTCTAGCAGACTCATTGTTCCAAGGAGGTCGTTGCGGAGGTGAGCTTATCGTTCTTCTCCATGGTCATTGACTAGTGTGATGATTGGGGTGTGTCGTGTTAGCCTTTTCTGTTGATATTTTTTTTTAATTTATATGTCCAGGACTGGAATTGTGAGGGCCGCAACTATTGAAGAAATAGAAGCTGAGAAGGCCTTCATTGAGAAAGATGTTGTGAGTGGCCTCATGATGATCGATTTTAAAATATACTGTGGTTAAATAGATCGAATTCGGTGCTCAAATTTGGTACTATTGTACCGGGATGGTTACACTGACAGTGTCTCTTTACCATTTGTCTTAGACGAACCGCATGGAAAGGACTATTGAAACTATTCGTTCAAATTTCAGTTCCATAAGGACAGGGAGAGCAAACCCTGCTATGCTTGACAAAATAGAGGTACGAATGTGGGAGATGGCTTATGCTGTTGAGTATTATTAGACACCATCATTCCTAGAAAATGCATGGAAAACGTGTAGTGATTGTTAGGAAACTGTTGACTCCGTGGTTAGGTTTTAACGAATCTCTTGCATTTAATGAAGAATCGTATAGTGATTGTTAGACTGGATAACTGAAATCTCTGCAACTGTTAGAATCTATCAGACGCTTCTGTTTTCCGGTCTCAAGCTCTTCTGTTTGAGCCAAACTAAGCCAATCAGATTTCCCTTCCTCTAAGATACAGTCTGATTGTTCTTAAGCCTGTTCAATCTCATCATCTGGCTCATCGTTATCCTGAATCCTGTGTCTTATTATCCATTTTGATATATAGGCGAGCTATCAATCTGTGCAATGAATATCTAACTTTAATTTTGTGTACAGTTTTTGTCCTGTAAATGAGTTGTTTCGCCATGTGCTTGCAGGTGGAATATTATGGAACGCCAGTTAGCTTAAAGAGCATCGCTCAAATTAGCACTCCAGATGCCAGTTCTCTTTTGGTACAGCCCTATGACAAATCAAGGTGAGTTATAGTTGTAAACTGGAAGAGGTGGAGGAAATGGGAGTCATCAAAATGGTCCTATAAATAATTTTTCAATACTACTCTCTACGCAGCATGTTGTTGTCTTCAGCCTATTGTCTCTTGATTTTTTCCTTATGTGCTAATCTCTTGTGGAGCATATCACTATCATAGACTACAAATCCTTATGAGGCCTTCAGAATGTGTGTTTATGGCATCTTTATCGTGCACTAAATATGTTTTTGGGGACAAAATCGTGGTTATTCATTTTGCCTTTGTCATGTTTTTCAGCCTGAAGGCTATTGAGAAAGCCATAGTCAACTCTGATGTGGGCTTGACTCCAAATAACGATGGAGAATTGATACGATTGAGTATTCCACCATTGACGTCAGAAAGAAGGAAGGTATTTTGTCATTCCCTCGAGTCTGTAGTATCTAGGTTAAATTTCTAACCTTCACAAAGTGAAAGTAATATTCATAGTTGATTATCATTTCTGATTTAGTCATTAAGAAATCCTGTAGAACCCGCTCTTAACCTAGCCTTAATAAGAAAGGATGGTTCTCTGAGAAAAAGTTTACTTGGTGCTCCAGGCGATAATTCCAATAGGGTTGTTTAATTCACCTGACTATTCTGTTTACAAGACGAGTGTCTCTTATCACTATACTTTTCTATGTATAGATGCTAAGTATCTTCTGGAAGTTTAAATGAATCTGTGGATTTTATCTGAAGACTTCAAAGTGTAACCTAATGATTGGTTTACTTTCCAGGAACTATCAAAAATAGTGGCTAAACAAGCTGAAGAAGGGAAGGTACATTTGTAACAATACCTAAACTTTGAGATAGTAATTTGCTCTTGTTTTTTGCCCAATTCAGGATGAATCCTCTTGTGACTTTCCTTAAGGTTCGGAGGCAATTAACATAAGCCAAGTGTTTTAATTGAGAGTATGATTTTTTTTTTAATAAAAAAAAGAACAATTCCTTCACCTTTTCTTGCCAAAAATTATAACCGGATGAATAATAGATTTGCAATCGTCGGAAAACTGAATTTGAGATTTATATTATTCTAGTGTTAGCTATACAATGTTTGGCTAAATCTCCGTCATATATTACTTCCATTTGAATGTTTGAGCTTGATATAGGTAGCTCTGAGGAATATAAGAAGAGATGCATTGAAAGCTTATGAAAAACTTGAGAAGGTATAAAATTCCACCCCTTTCTTTTCTCTCTTCACTAATTGTTTTCTTGCCTTTGGTTCCCTCTTTTCCAAAGATTTGTCAATCATTTTGTTAGAATTTTTCTTACAGGAGAAAAAACTCTCAGAAGATAACGTGAAGGACTTGACAAGTGATTTACAGGTAACCTGATCCTCTATGCGGTCAAATGGGCAGGGTACTAATTTCTAGCTTATTTAAACTATGCATTGCCATGTCTCTTTTTTGCATGGGAAGAGGCATTTTTTTGAGATAGAATAATCTCAAACCTACTTTGGGATGCAACAACCTACGCGGCAAGCATGTTCCTAGGAAAAGAGTGCGTAGAGACTGAGAGAGTAGCCACCAGCCAGCCAACATTTTTTGATTATTTAGCATTTTAGCTAAGATTTTAGCTTAGAGAATGAGAGAAAGAAAAAAATGTCTATGTTTTCCTATAGATATGTCAGATCCAATTACTGAAATGTCCTTCTGCAAACTCCATTGTTATAGATCCATGAAAAAATAATGTTAATTATTTTCAATGTCGTGAGTTGTTGATTGCATATGGATCTAAGAAAGTGTCTTGTGTGCTGTAGATACTTGTAAAGTTTCGTTTATCTTATCTTGAGGATGTTCTTCCCCCGATATTGATTCCATGTGGATCTGGGGATTGCGCATTGCTATGCATATTCCATCTCACCTTTTATCCCTTTCCAAGAGGAATTTTTCCCCTGGAAGTAAGAGCTTACTAACTTAATTACGCGTTTTGTCCCTAGTTTGATCAGTATCAATCTCAAATCTTGTAATTGGACTCAGTAAGGACTTGGTTGGGTTCCTTATATTTCTGAGATTGGATAGTTCTGGTGATGGGGTAACCCCAACTTGTGTGAATGTTGCCTTCCATTCGTTCTCCATTTAATTATTTTATCTTTATGCAGAAATTGATTGATGAGTATATGAAGAAGATTGACAGTGTCTACAAACAAAAAGAAAAGGTATCATATGTTTTCTACTTAAAGCATGCATAAAGCCTCATGCCTAAATGAATTTTAATAATTGGTATCAATGAGGAAAAGCAGCGAGGAACTCAGTATACTTGGAACTTGTAGATTCATTTGGCGTCCCTTATCTTTGGGCAAGCTTAATTACCTTTCCGTAGTCATGCTTAAAGAACGGGCCAGCATATATTTTATAAGTTTTCTATCTTTATTAAGTGATGTAATTCTTCTTGTCTTTCAGGAGTTGCTAACCGTTTGATGCTTGGGGACATAAATGTAAATGTTTCGTCTGTAATGAAGGTCAAATTTTGTCTACTCTTTGTTTGGAGTTGCATGGTTGGTGCGTAACTTTGTCACACAAGACAGCTTTGAATGAGCATCTTGCATTTTTATCCCCCCCCCCCCAAAAAAAAAGGGGAAAAAATGACAGAGAAGAGACGGTGAATTCATGCGTATGAATGAATATGTTGATTGGTGTGCCTGCATGTACTTAAACAATCGTTACACGGACCCTCCATTTCTCCCAGTGAATTCTCTTTTTTTTTTTTTTGGGGGGGGGGGTGTTTCGGGGAACCCAGTGGAAGATTAACTGCAGTTTAGTTCGTGTGTATTATTTTTCAATCTGAAATGCGGATGTAGGCCAAATGGATATGCCCACGGTGTACACTTGAGTAGGTATAGAAGACACGTGTAAATAAGGTATTGGTAATGAACTCTCCCATAAACCAAGTTCTTAATATAAAAGATAGATTACTAATTTGTGACTGTTTAAAAAAAAATTAATTTAGTTATTTGTAATGAATAAGTGTTTTTTTTTAAAATATTTTTGTTAATCATTTGTGTTAAAATAAAAAACTTTTAACATATGTGATCGTCATAAAAATTATTTTTTAAAAAAAAATAAATATTGAAAATAAATTGAATTGGGTTTCATGATTAGCATGACTTTAAACACGGTAAAACATGGGCATGAAACCCAAAAAGAAAAAGATGAGCGAGAGAGGGAGAACAGCAACGGAGCTGCAATTATAATGCGAATGTGAATGGGGAGTCAACTAAAGCGCCCTATCTCTCTCCAAAAAAAAAAAGAAAGAAAATGTAACCGTTAATTTTGTTTGCAATCTTACTCCTCTTATTGGCATGATTTTGATTACTATTTTATTATGATTATATTAATTTTAGTGAATGGCGAAATTAAAAAGTGATATTTTTCTACAAGCCTATAGAAGTCAAATTACGTACTACTATTTTAAGAACCATAAAATTAGTTAATTTTGACATATAATCAGGACATGGAAGAGTATAAATGTTGGTATGTAGGTAGGTGTGTAAGGAGAGCATTACATAAGATTTTTTTTTTTTAAATCTGATTAAGGTTTTTCACTTTCAACATTTAGAGGGCAAAATATTTTCATCTCTCTCGAGATGTGCTTCTTAAAAAGTGAGCTTGTGTTTTCTTTTTTATCTCATCCTTACCACACGAAATTTCATTTTCAGTCTCTTAATTTTACAAAGCATTTCCTCAGTCTTCTAATTCTAATATTAATAGTTTCATTGAAAAGAAATGCCGCCATTGAATTTTCGAATGTTGATAAAATGTTTTAAACAATGAAATATGATATTTAGTTTTTAAAAATTGAAATTATTAGCTATTAAAAAATTTTAAAATATTTTATAAAATTAAGAAATCAAACTAAAACTTTATAGGAAGCTAAAAGATGGGAGATATAGACATGACTAATCTAAATATTTAAAGGATTAAAGCAAGACAGGGGAATGAGATATTATATACTTGTGTGCGTGTGTGAAAGAGGAAGAAGAAATGAAGGAAAGAGGACGATGGGAGAAAAAGCATCCATAGGGAGAATTTGGTGCGGTTCGGAATATCTCTTCTTTCCTCTTCTTCCTCTTCCTTTCTCTTTCCTTTTTAATTATTAGATTAATATTTTAATGGTTTAAATTTAAATCTTTTTAAAACTATTATTAAAATATTAAATTATAAAAATAAATAGATAATATAAGCTATATTAAGATTTAATTCTAATGGTTTGGAAGTACACTAAATATTTTTAAAACTTTTTATAAATAATTTAAAAAAATTAAAATTTAAACTGTTGAAATATGTCAGTCTAACATTTAAGAAAGAAAAAAGAAAAAAAGGAAACAGGATAAAAGGAAAAGAGGAGAGTGTTCCAAACGTAGTTTGGTTCCAAAGCACATTCAAACTCTGTCTCCGTCCGGCTTCCCGCCCTTTCACATGATGTATCCATATGGTTGAGCTTACCATGTGCGTGTGTGTGTATTTATATAGACACACACCCACACCCGTGGCTCACGTAATCCCCTAATTAAACCAAAACAACCTCATTTTGCTTTCTAGTTTTTAAGCGCAAACATGAATCGGGCAAGGAGGGTATTCTAAATTAAAGGAAGATCGTATAATAGAGAGCACCACCCGGTTCCCCCCCCCCCTTTTTTTAAATGTTTTTTTTCTCGTAAACATTTTCTTTAATAGATATACGTGGTCCTCTTTATTATCCTCTTTCAAGAATATCCAAATGCAGTAACATATGCCAAGAAGCAAAGAACAGACGGCACTGATTCAAATCAAAATCAGGACAAAGTTACAAAAAATCAAATTGATGAGTAGCACAAATAACACCAACAATACTTCTTGTCAACATCGATCACATATGAAATTTCCGCTCCCAACAACTCTCTACACAGCACAAATGTGAGGGGCATGCATGATGCGGCACTTGTTGTCATATTATTTATATTCTGACCAATGATTTGAGTTAAGAAAATCAGGATTTGTCATCATTAGTTCAAATCTATATGACTGTAGCATTTTTCTTTCTGCATGGATTTTTTGGATAGTTGGACAATTTTCTTGGGAAAATATGAGAAGAACAGAATAATTATGTTGTGGAAGGATTTATGCAGTGATGCGTGTGAATATGTAGGAGTGGTCCTGTGAATCAGAGGCAGCATTCATGGTCGCTGTCAGGCATCAGCATTATATGGTTATTGTGGAATGCATGCCTGACTCTCCCTCACCCAGCCCCTAGCTAGCCCCCTGCAAACCAAAACTATGCGATCGCCTGCCTTTGATTCCTCCTTGTCTTTTTCGTTATTACAGTTACCTCTGTCCCTCTGTCATCTTTAATTTAATTTGCATCTCTCTCTCTCTCTCTATACATGCTACCCCCTTTCATTTACTTCCCCACAAATCACTTCAAACTTAGTTAATTGCAATTTCATTACCTAGGATCAGGGAGCTATAATTAAGTTATTCTAGGAGCGACGAACGATTGTACACCATTGATCATGGAGGACTACATTAATAGACACGGTCTGATAATTTAACTGACACACACTGTTGAACCAGATGCATGGGCATGACCCGTGGGACTGACGACTGTGATATCTTCTGCGTGCTTGACACGAGAGTATGAATCTAAGATATCCATAATGGTTGTGGTTAATTTAGGATGTTGCGCTAATCTTTGGTGAGTAATATTATTGGATGAATGTGATGTAATAATGCAATAAGGAGGGCATTACGTTAATTAAAATAAAGTAAAGGCTGGTGACTTTTGGGCAAAAATAAAGAAAACAGAGTAGGGAGGGAGATCACATGCCCCCGAATCGGTCGGAACCTCTTGTCTCTCTTCCTTTATAAATGCTTTGCTCTCCTAAACCTCTTGTACCGCCACCTCCTCCTGTTTCATCATGTCTTCTCTCTTCCGTCTCTCTCCTTCTCCCCATTTCTCTCTTCCTTCCTCTCTCTTCCTCCCTCCGGGTATATACATTTATCTTACCTTCACTTTGTCTATTTTACTATCAAGTTGTTAATTTCACATTCCTAGCATCCACTTCAACCTCTCTCACTTTCTTAACCACCTAAAAAGAAGCAAACAAAAGTGATATATTCATGCGACCTTCTGTAAGCCGAATGTTAGTTAGTTAGTACGATCTATCACCATACTTCACCTGACGAGAGCATTTCAAAAGTTATATCTTTTCATGCAGGTGGTCTATCATCCGAGTCCATACCCAAAGAACCTTGCAGCTTCCACTCCAGTCTCAGATGCACCGCCATCTCCAAACCTCCAAGTCAAGGCATGCACACCCATTCTCTTTCCTTTTCTTTTGCCTTTATTAACAATCTAGAATGCCTATAGCTTTGGGTAACACTACGAGATACTGCTGTATGTCTGTGCAGGATATAGGGACTCTGCAGTCCAGGGAGGCTTGTCGACGTTAAAGTGGCGAGAGACTGTGAAGGATGACATAGACGAGGACCGAGCTTATGAGGTTATTGTTCTCTTTCGTTTGAACTAACGTTCTCTCTGTATTTCTGTCTCCTCGTTGTTTTCGTGCTCACGGACACAAGTCACCGCATTTTATATATATGAGCAGGCTTGGGTGACCGATCACGAGATCAAACAGCGAGTTGAGGCCGTCAGATCGATATTGCGTTCCCTGGGAGATGGGGAGATTACCATATCTGCTTATGACACTGCATGGGTCGCTCTCGTACCAGATGTTCATGGGAGTGGTGCTCCCCAATTTCCTTCTAGTCTTGAATGGATCGCCAGCAATCAGCTTCCTGACGGTTCCTGGGGCGATGCTCACATATTCTCAGCACACGATCGAATTATCAGCACTTTGGCCTGCGTCGTTGCGTTAAAATCATGGAATATCCACCCCGAAAAGTGCGAGAAAGGTAGCATTATTAGATATTAATTAATAATTAGTGACTGACTATAAAATACTAGCTCTGCTGCTATAGTTTTGCTTGGCATGTTCTAGGGATGGCATTCTTTAACAAGAACCTAAGCAAGCTTCTGGGTGAGAAGGCGGAGCATATGCCGATCGGCTTCGAAGTTGCTTTCCCTTCGCTTCTAGATCTGGCCCGGAGTCTGAACATTGAAGTGGCAGACGATTCCCATGTCTTGAAAGAGATATTTGCCAAGAGAGACATAAAGCTCTCCAGGTACGTTTCCGAGGGACAACCTTAAAGCTTTAGCTGTAAAGCGTACAATGTATTCTGTGAAAAAAGTACGAATGCTTTTTTCCCAAGTCATGTAAAGATGTTTAACGCAATGCATTAATTATTTAATTTGTGTATATAGAATACCAAGAGAGCTGATGCATAAAGTGCCCACAACGCTGCTTCATAGCTTGGAAGGCATGGCGGGGGTCCAATGGGAGGATCTTCTAAAGCTTCAGTGTGAAGATGGGTCATTCTTGTTTTCTCCGTCCTCCACTGCATATGCTCTCGCCCAGACTAAAGACCAAAATTGCCTCAATTACTTGAATAAAGCTGTCACTAGGTTCAATGGAGGAGGTACTATTCTAGCTTTATGGGCCACCCCCCAGTCCACACACACACGCTACTCCTTTATTTCCTTTTCTATATCTTTTCATTAATTACTGTTTGATTTGAATTGCATTATGTTATGTTCGTATTACTTTCTTATTCTGGTTTAAGCATTGTACCAGTTCCCAATGTCTATCCCGTGGATTTGTTCGAACATATTTGGCTGGTTGATAGGCTGCAGCGCCTTGGAATTTCGAGATATTTCCAGAACGAGATCAAGGACTGTATGAGCTATGTTCATAGGTACACACATATATGGAAATGATCAGTGGTGTTTCTACGTCAGGATTATCATTAAAACCCATTTTCTAAAAAGAAATTAATATTAGTTTTGCTTTTATTAGTAAGCTGCTTCTTTAATTTTAACCCCTGATAGCTATTGCAAAGTGCTAAATTTGAAGCAGACATTGGACCGAGAAGGGCATCTGCTGGGCAAGTAATTCGAACGTACAAGATATCGATGACACAGCAATGGGATTCAGATTACTAAGATTACATGGCTATGAAGTTTCGTCCAGTGAGTTCCATAGACAAACACACATCGTATTTGTTAACTAATTGATGGTTGATCTTGTTTTAACTTCTGATATGTAATTTTGGAAGTAGATGTGTTCAACAACTTCGAGAGAGATGGAGAGTTCTTCTGCTTTGCGGGGCAGTCAACGCAAGCAGTGACGGGAATGTTTAATCTGTACAGAGCTAGTGAGGTGGCGTTTCCGGGAGAGAAGGTTCTTGAAGATGCGAAGCAGTTCTCAGCCAAGTTTCTGAGAGAGAAACAAGCGGCCAATGAGCTCGTAGATAAATGGATCATTATGAAGAACCTGCCTGGAGAGGTATACATCCTTCAATTAGTGGCTGCCACGAGAGCCCAAATTATATATCCACATATAAAGCTAATTAATTAATTCTAATTAATTGACTAGAGCATGGTAGTACTAATAATCATATCTATACATAATGGGGCACTCAGGTATAAATGTGTCCCAGCATGTAGCTTGGTGCTGATAAACAGTGAATATTGCAGGTGGCTTACGCATTCGACATACCCTGGTATGCAAGTTTACCTCGAGTAGAAACCAGATTTTATATGGATCATTATGGTGGTGACGATGACGTTTGGATCGGCAAGACTCTTTATAGGTTCTTTCCTCTCTCTCTCTCTCTCTCCCCCCTCCTTTCTCTATATCTATCTATCTATGTATATATGTACTCACACACACCGGCCCACTGTTCCCGCCCTTCAATCTGCATCGTTTAATATCTTGAATATAATAGTGTCAAAATAAAGTTACTGTGTCTGTATTATCATCAAAACACACAGACACTCGTACAGCACAGATGAAACCAACTAATAGCCATTTGAGGTCTTCACGTGGTAAAAGAAGTGGAGCAGTGAGATGTGACAGTGGTTAAAGATTAGTATACTTTTAAAATTGGAAAATGCAATATTTTTTTTTAGAGAATTACGATAAGATGCTAAAAAAAAAATACAAAATAAGTCTCAGAAATTGTCATGTACTATTTTAAAACTTGTTATTACAAGCTGTTTAAAACCTTTTAGTAATTATTTTTTCTTTTGATCTCATTGTAATTCTTCTTCTTCTTTTTTTTAATACCTTTGGTTAATTAAATACATCTTCAATACCAATAACATACATTATATGAGTATGTAAATGATGTATATAAGTGCATTACAATAATCAGACATTCAGACTAGGCACTATCATGATAATCTCCCATCGTGAAAAAGATCATGGGGATAAGTGTTAAATTTTTAAATGAAATAAGACACACGTGATTTGAACATTTTGAATAAAAATATGATTTATTTGGAAAATAAAATAATTACATCCTCAAAAATGGTTGATCTGTACGTCAACCCTTCAATTAAGCTGAATTGTCTGCACAATATATAACACATGTAGGTAGAAATGATGTTTCATCATGTGTGTGTATAGTTAAAAAACTTACCTGTAAAAATAAAATTTCAAATCCTTATACAAAAATAAACCTAAAAAATTAATTGACGAGAATGTTTCGTTGACAAGCATTACCCGTCCTTATATGTCATTTTAAAATCAACTGACTTTAGGGAAATCCAAGGCGTGGCAGTGGGAACACAGATCAGGTGCTTCGTTCCCAATTTTTCCCCTTTAACGGTAGGCCGGTGATTATTGATGACTTGCGCCAAGTCAGTTAAGAAGTGAACTTTAAAAAAGAAAAGAAAAGCAAAACATTACTCCTCCAATCCTAAATATAATACTTCTTGTTTTTATAATTTACATTATAAAATGAGTCTTAATTATATTTAGAACTGGAGGGAGTAACATTTTGATGCCTAAAAAAAAAAACAACTTACTGGAAAAAAACCAGTGCATTATGAAATTGGGCTTTCACAAAAATGAATTCGTGTGCATAACAGGATGCCATATCTCAGCAACAATAAGTATCTGGAGCTGGCAAAATTAGACTTCAACAATTGCCAAGCACTGCACCTAAGAGAATGGGCCAGCATTCTGCGGTAAGAGCACCAATTATTCAAATTATTCACGCTTGAAGAATAATTTTTAGTGTTGCACTCAACTTTGCAACTATATGTAACTGCAGGTGGCACTCAGAGTGTAGATTGGGAGGGTTTGGATTAAGCAGAAAGGCTCTTCTGTTTGCTTTTTTTTTGGCAGCAGCCAGCATGTTTGAGCCCGAAAGGTCCCAAGAGAGGCTTGCATGGGCCAAAACCTCTGCCTTGCTTCACACAATCACCTCTTATGTCAAAGACGATCCAATGAGGAAAGCTTTTGTGAATCACTTCATCAACTGCACCAACGAACGTGACTACTCCATTGCCTGGTTACAATATACTACTAACTTATCATTCTCCTTATTAATTTCCCAAATTTCTGGTTGTTATCATTCCTTCTTCCGTGCTTGTACGCGCAGGAGATTAAACAGGAACAGAACAGAGGAAGGGCTCGTCGGAGCTTTGGTTGGAACCATAGATCAGCTCTCGTGGGACATACTTGTGTCTCATGACCATCAAATTGGCTATGATATGTACCATACCGTGAGTCTTGCTATTTTTCTCCTCTGTTCAAAACTTACACTATTGGTTTTACTGGTAGAAACGAATACTCGGGATTCTTCTGACATGATAGCAACTCGTTATAATGCCATTAGCAATAGATAATTTGCAGCGAAACTCACTCTGACACGCACTGCTCAACTCGGCAAATCAAATGAAATGAAAACATGAGTGTAGTCTACGTCAAACAGTGAACAAAAAAGTACTGGTTCCAATGTTTTCACGTTCGATATTTCTTCATGATTTTACTGTAATGTGATATACAGTGGCAAGAGTGGCTATCAAATTGGCAAAGTGGAGGGGACACGTGTCAAGGACATGCAGAGCTTCTGGTAAAAATAATAAACCTAAGCGCTGGGAATTGGATTTCAGAGGAGCTGCTGTGGAATCCTCGTTACCAACAACTCACTGAACTCACCAACGGGGTCTGCCGCAGACTCCACTGTTACCAAAGGCTCAAGGTGAGAGACAGGACACGTATTATAATTACTGTCCAGAACGAAACGTTACCTAGGAGTTTGACATTTTGGCCGCATTATCTTGACTAGTCTTTTCATATTCTCCAAAAATTCAACTTAATATCGAAGGGTGGTGTACTCCCTGACTTATCGTTAATAATTTCCTCGTTCTTTTTAACATTTTTAGGCACATCAGAGTGGCGGCAGCGGCATGCAGACACACCGCATCACCACCTCAGGAGCAGAGTCAGAAATGCAGCAACTTGTTCAGTTGGTGCTCCAGGAATCTTCAAACAGCATAGATTCCAATATCAAGAATACTTTCCTTATAGTTGCAAAGAGCTTTTACTATGCCGCTTTCTGTGATTCAAGCACCATCAACTTCCACATCGCCAAAGTTCTTTTCGAGAAAGTCACTTAAAATCGTCTCTGTCTACACTAGTCATCGCCACCACTGTGTTCACAGTAGCCCCTGATGTATAATATGATAATCCTCCAGTGACTGAATGAACGGTTCGCCGGCCGTTTCAAATATGCTGTGTAAAAAAAAAGTACAAATCAATATCGTTTAGACAACTTAAATTCGAAGTAGCAGTTGTGGAATGTTGAGTAAATAGGATCCCCATGAGAGTCGCAAATACCTAATGAAGATACGACAGAGCGTGGTCTGCACAGATTTAGATAGCGGGAAGTGATATGGAAAAGCACGATAAGATAAGAATCCTTTTGAGCCAGTTGGTCTCTCATAGAATCATGCTAAGTGGAAGTAGAGTAAAAACGTCAGAAATGGCTGGGGTATGAATTCGTGACAAAGTTGGCGGGTTGGTGTTAAGAGTGCCACGTTGGCGAATCTCACAAGTATTGTGGGGTTTATAAGTTTAAAGAACTCTCCCTCCTAATAAGTTAATCTTTTAGGATTAGGCTTTCTCCTTTAAGCTTATGCCTATTATATTGGTGTTTTTATTGAGAGTCGGCCAATTGGAAAGAGCTACTTGCTGAGGATTCTGACAAGTAAAAAGACCAAGTGAAGTGCCGTAGAGTGGAACCGATGCCTTTATAAGTTTAAGAGACTCTTCCTCCCAATAGGCTAGTCTTTTAGGATTAAGCTAGACCCTTGGGTTTATGTTCATCACATTTCTGTTATGAGTCCTATATTGGAGAATCTCATAAATGTTGTGGGGTTTATAAATTCAAGAGATTCTTCCTCCTAATAGACTAATCTTTTGGAATGAGCTCTTTCTCTGGGCTTATGCCCATCACAGCTGTCGTGGAGTGGAGCTTGGTCAGAAGAAACACGCGCATGTATCGTAACCACATGTTCGAAAATATCCAAAAGCGAGAAGGACAAAAGGCCCCACTATGGTATACTCTCCACAAGACCTGCTCGGGACACGAGGATATAGATAACGGATGAATGATGATACCATGAATCGACGTCATCACGGATGAATTGAGGCTTTTCCGCGGAAGCTATAAATAGATAAGCAGCACTATATTGAGGTCTTATAATAGTATGGCAGCTAACAGGATGAATAATCATGAATGCTTGCTCAGAAAGGGAAGACCGGGGAAGTGGACAGAGCTTAATCGAGCGAAGAAGATAAGCAAATCAGGAACTCGCAGATCATGTCGGCCTGTAATACACAGTATCCGTAACAAACAGGAGAAGAGAGCAGCCAATGAAACCAGCATAGCGTGCAAAATTCTATGACACTGGAAGCTGATGATGATTCGGAGATACAAAATGTGCTCAAAAAGAGAGAGGAATACTGGGGAGCACACGTGGTGTTGAGGTCCCAATAATCCATAGAGGAGACTATTCTGAACTGATGAATCAGACCACGAACCGAGTAGCCATTGAAATGATCAAAAAGGGGGATTGGACAAGAAACAGTAGATGAATCAGTTGCCCACTAACAAAGGAATTTATTAGCGTGGAAAAGTAATGCTGCGCGAGGCAATGAGGCGCATCACAGGCAGAGAGGGTTTCAACGATACTTATGAAGTCAAGAGGCATTTCTCTCCTCTTCTCCCCCCAGCAATTGCTCTTTCTTGCTTTCTTTTCCTGTCCTGAAAGTACAAAGCATGCGGATGACACGCACTAATACATATATATATCTTGGCAAGTCTGAGAGAAAACTGAATCACGACACGGCGTACTAAATTAATACGTACGGAATCTTCAAAACCGCTGATGGAAAATGCCCATAAAGAAATGGGAGGAACGCGTTAAAAGCAAATGTGACATGATTAAACAACGAGGCCTGAAAGGAAAATGTAAGGGCGTTTTGGGCTAAGCCAGAAACTTGGGCTTGATCTGGGCCGACAAGCCCAGTGCACGCTGGTAATGGTCCATCCACTCACACGTCCCCGTCTGTCTGCCCCTTTATTCACTCCCTTGCATTATTTTATGTGCGGAAGCATCTTGATATGCAATTTGTTACCCTCGGCTTTTTCTTTGATGGAAACGAATAATATTTTCTTAATATTGGATGGGCTTCGTGATTTTCGGTGCCATTGTTTACGTCATCTTATGTTCACATTTAGCCTTTGGATTTTCATCCGACCACCGTTTTGGGGTCGCAGGTTGCATCATACTCGTGCAGTATGCGTCTTCTGAATTGTTTGGTCCATAATTAACTTTCCCCACTCCCAGCCTCTCTGCTGGATTCCTTTCACCCACGCGCTGTGTTCCCCGTATCCACAAAAACTGAACAAAGTCTTTAGATTCAGAGTTCAACGACATTAATGGAAGAACGAAAACCAGAGTCATTCCTTTTCGTTGAAGTAGTCGTATAATATGGTTCTCGATAGAGCCATGATTTCTTTTCAATTTGTTATATTTGAATAGTTAGGTAATTTAAATAGATTAAAAAAACTAGTCAAATCAATTATTTGTAATAAATATGTATTGTCTTTCTTAATATATTATTGCTAATGAAATGTATTGACTAAAATTATTATTATAATAAAAACTATCTTAAAAAAATAGATAAATATAAAAAATGAAATAAATTAAGATTTATATTTAAAATAAAAATAAAAAACAAATAAATCCCGTACCAAACATAACGTAACGCTATGTTTGGTACGGGATTTTTGGAGGGGAGGGGAGGGGAGTTGCTCCACTCCCCTTGTTTGGCTGGTGTAATTTTTTAGGAGGGGAGGGAAGCCCCTCCCCTTCCCTCGTTTGGTTAAAATATTTTTTAAAGAGGGGAGGGATTCTTCTCCCCTCCTCTTCCCTTCTAGCCTCCCCTCCAAAAGTGGGGTTTTTTGGAGGGGAGATGAGAGATAATATTTTAATTCCTTATATACCCTTTTGATTTGTTAACCTCTAATTAGTCGTAAACATTTCTACATAAGAGAGTTTTTTTGAGCATCTAACAAGAGGTTATTAAGATAATTGTCTACAAAATTAGTGAGCATTTGTAAACTTTTTTTTCTCTCTTCTTCTAATTCCAAGAGGTTGTTGGTATTTTCTTTCACCTTCAAAGTCTTTTCTCTGATTGAAATATATCACTCATGACTTTTTATCTTGATATTCTATAAGTGTGTGACTATGTCTTATAAATCAAAATTGGTGAATTGTATTTTATATATATATAGTTATATCTTAACAAAATAAAAAAGTGCGAAAATTCATTTAAATTTTATGAGGTTAAAATAGTCAATTTTTTATTAAAACAAAATAAGGTATTATTAAAATTGCTCCCTCCCCTCCCCTCCAATCAGTTCAAACAGGAGATCATTAGAATCCCTCCCCTCCCTTCCCTCCCCTTTGTAGCTACCCTTCCCTCTCCTTGATTAAAATCCCTCCCCTCCCCTTCCCTCCATCGAGCCAAACACAGCGTTAGAGTCATCAAGCCTGTATAAGAAAACACACAACTGCAACGAAGCCAAGAATAAAACAAAAGGAAAGAAAACGCGGCTTTGCTAATTTCACCACAGAGAGTAGGAAAGAGAAGTGACGGCAAGCAGATTCGTAGTCCACGTGGCGCGGGCTGGCACACAGTGCAGTTGGGCCTCATCAAAGGCATTGTTGGCTGGGTGAATCTGGGAATCCGATACATTATTACTATTATTATTATTATTTTGGTCTTGTTGGGTTAGGCGATGCTCTGAGTAACTGTTCTGTTGTGTTGCTCTTCAGTCTCGACCACCCGCTCAAGCTATGGATACCCTGCTCCACGCTTCCTCATCAATGGCCAAGCGACCTTGTCCTTCTCAAAACCCTAGATTCCAAAACCTTCATCAAGTGGACCATCTCCTTGAAGCATTCCTCGCCCTCGCTGAATTCCCCGCTTTCTCCCTTCATCTCTCCTTGGACAGGCTTCTCCACTCATGGCCCGCCGATGCCGATCAGACCCTTCTCATCGATCGCGCCCTTAAAATGGGCTCCGTCCTTCTCGATGCCGCCAATCACTCCTCCAGAAAGCGTGCTTCCTCCCACAATTCCCTCGCCTGGCCTCTTCCTCCTGACCTTACCATCAAGGTCTTAGCATTCAAATATCTCCACATTCTTTTTTCTTATTCCGTTGGATGCTCATGTTTTTCTCTGATTTTTATTTATTGATTTATTTGGCCATTTGGCAGTTCCTTTCCTCTTATTTTGTGCTCATTTCTTATTAATCTCATCAATCCCCTCGTTCCCCTTCGCATGTGAATCTAACAATATTTCCGTGTTGCATCTTGATGTCATTTTCTCACCGTGATTATGGATATAACGTAGTGATGTGTCTTTCAATTGACCTGACGAAATTAAAAAAAATTTCGGGTTCCGTCTGTGGCTCAATATTTTTTTTCGCAATGCGATGATGCCTGTGCTTCAGCCCCTAGCGCCCGGGGCATCAGCTTTGGCGGGAGGCATTTTCTGTATACTTCTTTACCAGAAAAAGCTGAGGCCAAAACCATTACTTAAAGGCTTCTGACTGCTGGTCATCACGACTTTCAAGTCATTTCTATTACTTCTATCTTCCTCTGGTGCAAACATTATTCTCCTATTTTGTGTGCTTAAGTCGGTGGATATGCTGATTTACGGCGCTAGTTTCTGTGACTGTTACATTTCGGATTTTATTTCCTTCATATAATTTTATTAGGCCTTCTCTGAAATTTGTACTGTGTGGTTGACGAATAATATGTTCGTATCAATCTTAATTAGATACGACTTCTGTGTGTCTGAGCCCTAGAGGTGCCTTTGAAAAAAAAACATTTGTAGAGAACACTTGTCTACTTGTGGCAACACTTCGGTGTTCAATGGTCTTCATGGAGAGAATCTATTTGCCTTCTGAAACTTCATTAAGACATGGACTTGGCTTCGTAAGTAAGCGAGCTTTCTATTATTGATACATTGTAATGATTTACAGGTATTTTCAATACTTGATACCCAGAGCCTATGCCATGCTGCAGCAACCTGTTCATTCTTTAACAAATGCGCTAAGGATCCTTTGTGCTATGCAAATCTTGATTTGACAACAACTGTTCCAAAGATTAACAATGCAGTAGTTTCCTCAATGGTTCAGCGAGCTGGAAAGGCCCTACGGTAAGGACTTTCGTGCCTCACTGATCCTTCATGTGCTATTTTTACCTTTGTTCCCATGTAAAATGTACAATTTAATCGACAGCACAGTTGATGATAATGGGACGTAATTTGTATTAGATATAAGTAGTTACTTGGTGAGCTGACCCTGTTTGTCTCAGGGACTACACTTTGATTTTTTAAAAGCAATAAAAATGAATGTTTGGATGGATATGGATTATTTGATTTGGAAGGTCTACCTTATCCACATTAGCGCCCGTAGTTTTTGAATCACCCATCTCATTTGATGCATCACATGCAGTTTCCTATAAAAAATTGCAAATGATTTTATGGTTTTACTTCTGTGTTTATTGTGGTATTATTTTCATTTATTATTTCTGCAAAAAAATCTAAAAAAGGATTTATCATTCATTTTTTCCTGCAAAATTTCGGAGTACACATTGCAATGTTATTCTCTTTTTTGTTCCCCCTAATTATCTTTCCCAATGCGTCTTTTTTGACTGGCAATAAGGTCTCTTAAGCTTGGCGTGGTCCCTGGTGCTACTGCTTTGCCTGGATCTCAGCCATTGGCTTACACCATCAGAAATACTATTGCAGAGGTATCTAGCTTCTCATGGAATGATAAGAGATCCCGACAAGGGAGAGAGTCATCCATTCTTACAAGATCCTGTTTAACCCCTTTAAATAGGGAAAATGGTGCTCCACGGTATGTTGCTCTTGGCATGGGTATTTGATCAGTGCAGATGGATGGCCTGTTTTTTTATAAACATTCATATTTGCATTTTGTAGGGCTTTTTTGAGAAAGTTGCACCTGTATAATATTGAGAGAATGGACAACACATCGCTCGCTGGGGCATTATCAGCATGCCCATCTCTCCTTGATCTGGAAATTGTTGGGCTGTATGTTTTTGACACCTCTTGTGTTCTCTTCTCATTAAAAATATTTTATCACTACTCTTGAACATAGGAATATCTTTGATTGATTGTTGTGATCACAGGGCAAATGAATGCCTTTGTTCAAGAGACGTGTGCCTCTTTTTTTCAATATAATTTTAATCTTGAATAAACTCTGGAATTCCATTTGTCATTTTGTAGTGGGGATTGTCATAGTATTTGTTGCTTTCTTCTTTTAAAAGTTTAGTGCACGCACAAAAAAGATTAAAATGTCTAGTCTTCAGTTACTCTTTCAACTTTTCTGGCGTTTAATATGCATCAGCATCTTTGTCTTCCTCACATATATTCCCCTAATTCATGGAATCTCATAGATTTTTTTTTTTTTCATATCATTTTTTGACGCTTTTTCTCTAAACTGTCAGTCATGTTGAACTGAGGCACACATTAGCGTCAATAAGTGCGAATTGCCCCTTGATCGAGCGTTTGTTTTTTGAGTCTTCAAAAACAGGTATGATTTGTTTCCATCTGTATTGTGACTTTAAAGGTTATTTATGTGTCAACTTATCTATTTTCAATTAGCAGGTAGGGATGACAGTTTGAAAACACCAACCTGCATGGACCTTGTAAGCAAGTGTCCTCGTCTAGCTTCTTTGTCACTAAGAGGGTTTAAGCTACATGATTATAAAGTTCGCATATTGGTTAAGGTATGCTTAAATGCTTCTGTAAATATAAGCACAGAAACTATCTTTGTTTTCTTTTTGGCCTGAAAACTGTCATCTTCAATTTCCAGAATTTTTGTACTGCGCATGTGTTGGAGATTTTGATTAACTTTTGCCAGCCCCCAGTTGATCTTGGGTGATTTTTCTTTTTATTAAATTTATTTGTTAGATATATATGCTTTCCTCGTTTCACTATATATAAAGTTGAATTCCTTCATCTTTCATTGTTATTTTGTCTATAAACCTTTCATGTCAATAGGGGGTAGAGTGGGGATGGAAAAATCTTACAAGTCAAGCTGTGCTATACTTACGTCTTTCTAAGCTCTGAAGACGTCAACTAGTCGATTGTTTTAATCCCCCAGTTCTAAGATAATGCAAAAATATAGTTTAAAACTATTGCTTGCATTTCACTTTTTGATAGCTGGCATGCAAATGTCGTTCACTAGGTAATAAGTTGGCAATGGTGTCAGTTTGAAAATTGAGACCATCATTTTTGCTTTGGACTGTGAATTTTAGCCAAGATGGAATTCTTCTATTTCACTTTATCCTAAAGTATGAAATAGAAACCTTGTATTTCCCGCTATAGCATCTTTATGTCTGCATACAAAAGTCTGTAATGGCATATAGCCGTGGCTTTATCTTGTTAATATTTGTGTATGTCTATGCAGGGACTTCAGAAACTGAAGTATGTTGATTTTTCAACTTCCTATTTTATCACTGGAAACTTCTTGAGGTCATTTATTCCTTACAGGAATTTTAAAGTTTGATATCCTTTTTGCATGTTAAGCTCATCTCTTGATACAGAATTCATTTATTTTCCCCAGAAACCTTGGAAGCAGTACTAGTGGGACTTTGCTTGAAGTCTTAATTTTAAGGGATTGCATGCATCTGAAAGAGGTGACGATTGTAATGACATGTATTTAATTGTTATATTTTTTCCATACAACTCATTCTGAAACTCAATTGACTTGTGCAGCTGGAAGTTGCTAGGTTGTTGATGGCAATTCTTGCTGGCGATTTTAAATCCCTTGTACATCTTGTGGGTACATAAGAAATATATGTTATGCGTCAGTTTTGTTTGTTTTGTTTTTTTTCTTTTTTTGGGGGAATGAATGGGTATATAGTTTTGCTATTAGTTCTCAGTACTATTGCCTTCATACAGGACATATCCAATAGGGAAGGCTTAGCATCTGAGGGTGACTGGTACCGTAGGTGCTACAACTCTAGGTAATGATTTTCTTTGTGGACACGATATTTTAACCTTATGGATGGCTTATGTTTTGGCCTCTATTCTGCCACTGCAGCATCATGCCAATAAAGCAGGTTTTGGAAACAAGGTCTAATATGTGTTTGCTTGCTGAATTTCCGTCAGAAGGAAGGTTTGGTTGTTATATTAATTATTTTGTCTTTGGCCAACCAAGCATCCTGTGTGCAAGTGTGGAAATGGAAGTATTTTCTATTTTCCCTTATGATAGCCACCAATTTTTGAATTTCTGTATTGTGTTGCAGTTATGTTGAGCCGTTTGACGTTGAATTAAATAGTGACATAAGTCTACCATCACAATTGAGTAGCCATACTTCAGATGGGTCGAATTTTATGAGTACATCTGAGAGCAGCTACAATAGCGATCAAGGTAGTGGCAACGAGGATGGTCAAGATGCCAGCTATGTGATTTATGGGGAAAGTTCGGATGAGATAGATTATTTTACTTTGTAGGGGATGCTCAATCTATGGCAATTATCGCACAACGCAACTATTTAGTAATTTCGGTACTCTCCTCTCCCTCTCCCTCTATCTGTCTATCTCTATGCAAAACAAATTCTGCAATCTTTTTCCCCCCCTTCTATTTGCTAGTTCAAGGGGGCCAAAGGCCCCCCTGTCTGTTTATCAAAAGCATTCACAAGGATAGGTTAGCTTTGTTTCGTAGGTTGACTTTGGGCCTCATGTATGGAAGGCTTATCAGGGAACAGATAAGATGTTTTGGAATGCTTTGGCTGACAAGTTGCATCTAGTCTTTGCATCTCCTATGCTTATCCCCATAAATAAGGTGTTCAGAAGCCCTTTTCCCAGGGAAACTAGTGCTAATACTTGGTTTCACCTGCAATATCAATTATCGAGAATGAATGGTACAACACGATGCTTTAAAGTCGGTTGTATTACTTGCAGTCTGTGTTTCCTTTAAAACTCATTCAATATCGGTTATATATGCTTTTTTCCCCCCTCACTACAATTCTAAATGCCTGTGCCTTTTGTTTTAAGAACTAGGTGAGCTGCGGAGGACCAGGACATTGACCTGTGGACTGTGGATTTTTCTTCAACTTCCATGTTCTGCAGCGTCTTTATTGAAGCTTAGCAGCTGTGGACTTCTGAATCTGCTAGAAGCTTGGAGGTTGGATTACTTTTTGTAGTTGGCCTATTTTTCGTGGATCCGCAGAGCTCCGATCAGACCCGCTTTTGGCCTTTTAGTTGTTCTATTTTTTCATATTTGCATTTGCAAATATGTTGGCACTTTTGGGGCTAATATCCTCTTCCTCTGCTGCTAAAATAAATAATGAAATCATTTTTCCTCTGGATTAGTTTATATATAATTATGAAGATCGTCAATGTGCATGGCTGTGTATTTTCATCGAACTGGGAAGTGCACAGGCAGAATATGTGGAAAGAATTATCAAGTTATATATTCGTAACTACAGATGTCCGTGCCAATAGAAAATGATGGGATTTTTTTGGACTGAGAAAATGACGGGATTGAATAATGAGGATATGCTGCCTAATTTAATATTTATTATTTTTTTAAACTAATTTACTTAAATTTATAAACTGATATATATAATATATGAGGGTATTTTGAAAAAATCATGTCTACATCTGTTATAATTAATTAATTAATTTGATTTTATTACTATGTTTAAAAGTTTCAACTTTCATTGGTGGATATTTTGATGAGGGATAGCTCTTGTTGCTTATTTACTGTCTGGTTTAGTAATGAACTTCAGTTTTCACTTAAAAAAAAAACGATGTATTTTTTACCCGCAATTAAAATCAATATATATACAAGCGCCAGTCATTTTGCAGTATAGCTGGGCATTCTTGGTCAAAAAAAAAAGTATAGCTAGGCATTTTTTAGTATATAGATATGTACGCTGGTGAGAGAAAAAATGTATATAGATATGTAGACGTTACTGAAAACTATAGTAATTATGTATCATTATAGACATTTCAGTTCAGAGATTGGGCCAGCTATAACACAGACTCCTCTGCCAATTATGTAACCGATGGTCCACTCAATCCGGGCAAATTAGCATGATCAAATCCCTGATTTGTCAATTTTAACTCACCAGCACTTCAAATTGTTTTTATTTTAAAAAAAGGGGGAAAATTCTTGGCACGAGGAATCTGCAAAAAGGTTTTGAAGTTGTACAATGGATTCTCCGTTGCTTATCAGATGCACACATGGCGGACCCGGGACAGCTTAATATCTAGGTGTATGAAGGCGAGAAACTTGGAATCCGCGAGGATTGAGGAGTGAGAAATATTTAACGGAAAATGAGGACACTCGCCCCATTGCCGCCTCCTCTTCTGGGCTTCCCTCATCGTCCCCCGTCTCAAAATCACGTCTTCTATCCCTTTCTCTATCCCCATTCGCCTTCCACACGCAATTCCCTAAAAATCCCCAACAAAACTATAGTGTTCCGTCTCAATTCCAATGACCCCAAGGAGTCTCCTTTCTTCGACGAAAATAGCGCCGTCGAGGATATGGAAGGCTACCTCAACCAACTCTCCCTCGAGTACGACTCTGTCTGGGATACTAAACCGTCATGGTGAGCCTCCTGTCGTGTTCCTATTTTATTTTTGTTGTCCTAGCCACCATTGCCATGGTCTGTTGTTTAAATCAGCCTTCTTGACTTGGATCTAACATCCTTGGTTTTTCAGGTGTCAACCCTGGACAATAACCCTTAGGGATCTTAATAATTGCCGCTAGCTGGTTAATTTTGCGCTCTGTGGCTGTCACTTCGGTCATCTTGCTACTAATTTGCGCTTGGTGGTACATCTTTCTGTATTCTTATCCAAAGGTGAGGTATTAAGTCACAATTTGTGTTGCTTCCTTTATCTCTCTTTCTGAGCTTAGCTGGACCTGGTATCGTCCGAACGTATTATTTAAAGCTCCATGCCCTGCGTTAAAAAAAGGATTTGTTTCTTTTTCGTATTTTTCCCCTTCCAAAATGTAGATTCTTTGACATGAACGCAAATAAGTATTTTATGTTAAAAGTTTGTTCTGTATCTGACTCTCCTTCCTTCTGTGGCTTATTTACATTAATCCGATGGGTTTCTGAGATGAGATTGGGTTTATATTCCCCGATTACTTCCGAAGTCTAATACGTTGATATGGACGTGCTGATGGACATGTCCAAGATGTCTGTAACAAGACAACATTCAAAGTGCTTGATTTTATTTGTATGTCTTATTGCAAATGAAACATTGCTAATATTCTAGGCAGCTTACAATAAGTGTACAATCATTCATTTCTTGTGTTTCTCCGAATCACAAAATGAGGGACAATAGTACCAAGGATATTACCGGAGATCACCCTTGATTTGCGCATGATCAGTGATCTAGAATCTGGAAGTAGCTTCTGCTACACTTTCATTCAATTTAAAAGATAAGACGCAGCAGAAAGAGAAAAGTAAGCTAAAGAGTTTATCTTAACGAAACTATATTTATTCTTTGTCAGGGATATTCAGAAATGATTGCTGAGCGGAGAGGCAGAGTTACAAGTGGTGTAGAAGACACATTTGGTCGTAAGAAGAAGCAGTGATTTGGATGATTCGTTGTTGTGCTTATTTTTCTCCTTGCTGTAACTACCTCTGCCTGTATTGAGTGTATTCTGATATTCTCGTATTCAAATACAATATAACAGGTTTTCAGGCATAGAAATCAAGAGGCATATCTTTACAAATAACTCTTATCCTGGGTGCTTTCCCTTGTCTTACCGTGCTTTGGGTGGACGTGTACAGCTTCAGAATTACTTCCTCTCTTTGCTGAGTTAAATCACCACTCAGAATTCTTTCTGGAATTTGTGTGTTAAGAATTGGATCCGAGGGAAGGAAGTTGGGGATGTGTAGTCAATGTTTCAAATGGAAGTGTAGGTTTTGGATTTTTATATAATAAAGAATATCGTCGAACTTTAACAAAATTAAATATAAAATCCAGTAGTCTTGACTCATGAGCTTCTCTGTGCGCGCATTTATATGTGGGTTGGCCTTTGAAGATAGGATTAAGCTAGCAAGACCCTGTGCAATTATGTGAAAAAGAAAGTCACCTAACATAAATGGCGCTGGAAATTACGGGCCTCTCTTCCAACAATATTGATTAAAAAGCTTATGACTGCTTCTTGTCTAGGCTACACACGCTCAGTCCCACGCTACCAATAGTGGACGACTAAGCTGTTATCGCTTCTATCACTTTTGTTCTTGACTTTAGAGGCAAAGGGCTTTAGTCTCGTTGTCATGGAAGAGCCATCCCTTCCTTTGTAAGGAAGCTGGTATTATTTCTCAGGAGCTTTATCTTGAATTATCTTGCTTTTCTTCTCGAGCTATAATTGCTCTTTATCGGCCTTATCCGACATCAGACCAGACTTTTAAGTAGCTTTTACAATGATGTAGGAAAATCCGAATCCTTAAAGAGGCAGAAGATTGTGTATTCACTTGAATGAAAGGAAATCGATTTTCCGGGCATTGCGGACCAAGGCATGTAAATTTCGATCTCTTTAATATAGACTAATCAGCAAGCAGGGGCTAACAGCAGCAGCAGATCCAAGAGAAAACAAAATTTTTGAGTTGGCTTCTTTTGCGGGAGTTCATCACCAACACCATGTACAAATGTAAAAGAGAATTCATCAGTATAAAGCTCGTGCTTAAGCAGAATATGGAATTCATACATGAAAAATACTACATTGCTAAATTATCTTAGGATTGAAGGGCAGGACAGGCATGGATGTGATCGAAAAGTGGCATGCAGAGACAAAGGAAAGAAGAAAGGAAGGACTACACTATAGCAGTATCATCATGTAATGTGGTCACATCATAATTGAAATCTATGCCTGGTAAAATCAGTTTCGAGACTTGACAATGAGAATATAACAACTCTCCCTTTGTATATGTATTTATTGACTAGTCATTCTTCCAAGCATACAAAATGAGAGAGAATCCAAGGCCTTGCAACTGGGAATCTCTAAAATGTTGAGAGTAAGCCCATTTCAAGACAGAAGGATCCGAAACAGAGTGGCCTGGCCATAGCTTCTCAGTGGGAATGCAGCTCTGAAACATAAACACTGCATTGCCCATGGCATTCCCAAACAGCCAGTTATGTACATCCCAAAACACTTCCACTGGAACACCATCCACCAATATGGTATGGTTGCCCCTGAACTTCCACTTCAGTCTCTCCACCTGCATCACCATCTTACTGTCAATTCGTATCACCAAACAAGGATCTTTAAGCCCCACTGTGTCGCACTCTATCGTCACGTCGTGCACTTGCCCCTTGTCACAAAATTGAGCCTTTGCTCCGTAAAACTTCTTCCCAAAAATGTGCTCTCTCTTTGCTATGAAAACTGCATCGGAGCGAGCATAGTCACTCTCAATCTTCCGGTTTGCTTCCTTCTTCAGATCCCCGAGCAGTAATACCGTCTCGTGATTGAACAAAACTGCCAGGTAAAATCCCTCCAAAGGCTCTGGCCCTGAACCGAATTTTGCGCAGCTTAGGTCCCAAAATATGTCGATTTTGCTGGAATCGACCTCCAGATTCTTGGACCCTTTTCTTTTAGAGAACAACCATGGCTTTATATCAACCTTACACAGGCATTGGTTGCGTAAATCATCTATTCCAACACTCAAGCCTTGACCCATCAGGTTCTTTGTCCATGAAACTGTGATTAAGCAAGAACGGCCGCGAAATTTACACTGATAGACACAAGTCACCACATTTTGAGCTGCTCTTGAGGCGGTGCTTGATGAGGATGAATCAGCAACCTGAACACCATTTTCACCGAAGCAAGAAGGAAATTCCCTCATGGTAACACGATCAGGAAACTGGTGTCTGACCTCTAATCTAACTTCTCTCGCTGGTTTCAGGGAGCAGCAACCTGATTCTGAATTGATAATCCTTTTTCCGCCTATGGAGATTAAATAGAATATGTAAAAAGAACCTTTGGCGATTCGAGTTGGACTCACGCGACCAGATCAGCTCCTAAAATCTTCATTTTTTAGCTGGGTATCTATATCTTCAGAGTGGGATACAAAAGAGAGAGTAGAAAGAGAAGGCGAAAGGTAGATTTGCTCTACCTGTCAATTCTGTTTGTGTAGGAAGACTAGCTCGGGTAATAACTAAAGCGAAAGGGGGGGGGGGGGGGGAAGAGAGAGATTGCAGGAATACGACGTAGTGGGCAGTGAAAAGAACGCGAAGGAAAGGCCACTTTAAGCACATGGGGGCTGAGACTAAGGAGGAGCCTTGAATTGGCTATGCATGAAGCGAATTCACAACTGGGTGTTTGCTGGAAAGGCTACTATCTTATACTCTTTTCTTTCTGTCTTTTTGTTACTTTGAATAATTAAAGGCCCACTTTTTTAATAGAAAATGATAATTCTGTCACTGCTCTAAATAATCGTGGGAATATCATCAAAGAGTAAAATTGATTAACTGAAAAATATCACATTCCGCGGGATCCGAATTGGTTCAAATCACACAGCAAATAGAGAACTAACGTCACTGAAAACTAACAGGACCCGTATCAGAAATTTTCTTACGCACTTCTTTTTTAATTTACTGGAAAAAAATGAGTAACGGAATCAATGATTACGGAGTGAGACGCTGGTAAATACCGAGTAAAATGGCTTTGATCAAGCGAGCGACTCTTCAACTAATCAAAACAGTATTACTAATCGAGAAACTAAAGTAAACTATCAATAATGAGAATTACTTTTAATTATAGAATCTTTGGTTGCTTCAAGAATAAATCATCTCATTAATTAATTATCATGTTGATCCATTCATTGCAACTGGCTTCTGGGCCCATCCTGGGTTGTATTAAACCGTCTGGCTTTGAAAACAAAGTTCAGAAAGAGTCGATCGCATGAGCTGCAGTGGCAGAAGGCAGGCCGTTTGACCATCATGTTCAATAATTAAAATCATGACACGATGGATCATCTTTCTTTAACCAACCAAGATTAGGTACCCCCACCTTGGGGGCAATCACACTGTGCACGGCCCTACTGCTTGATGCCATTCTTTGACTGTTTAATCTTTTTCCCTTACCTGTATGAATAAAGAGAAGAAACCTTTCGCTGGCGTTTGTGATTTTGCACTCTCTCTGACACTCCTGTATCACAAAGTACTTCACTATGGGGCTGCCCTATGACCCAAGGGAAGCAGTGTGGGGATAGGTGCTCGTCTTTGTGATCCCAATATTATGAGCATGCTTTATGAATTAGCCACTGAATTCTTGTACCTGGGTATTTCAAATTCAAAATGTTATTTTACGAATTTTCGAGCAGTCTACATTTGGGATTCGTTAGAAAAGGAAAAATGAGACTGCTGAAGTGGGATAACTTTGGATTGTGTTGGGAAGTCAATAGAGGAAGGAAAGGTGTAATGTAATCATGATTCATGCGGTCGTTCTGGATGGAACAAAGTTTAATAATGTAAGAGTGTATCACGGGCAAAATGAATATGCACCCCAAAACAGTGGAGTGTGAAACACAAGCTACCCGAGGGGCTATGAAACACAAGTCACGACTGACTTCTCCATCACTTTTGCTTCACATTTTTTATTACTACAATCCTGAACATAGGGATATAAAATAGAAAGGAGCAATCCCTTTACAAAAATAAAAGCATTCATCACTTGCACTACTCAGAAAAGGAACACTGTATCAGAAATTGAACTTTGATCAGAACAATGAAAGGTGAGGACCCATCAGAATCAGAACTTTTATTGCTAGAATTTAGTGAAAGGTGAGGAGCCGTTATTAGAAATAAGCCCGGAATCTGGAAGAAGAATGAACGATCTCAACATAGCCATTAATTGCCATACGTAGTTTTAACTGGGAAACAAAGTCATTAACTTTAATTCAAAGACGAGGAACGTGGCCATCTCCACCGCTTAGCAGTGCCTGAGAATCTTAAAAAGCTCGTCCAAGAAAAGACAATATATTCTCAGTGTAGCCGCGACATAGAAAGAATTTTATGGGTAGGAATGGAATGATTAGAGGGAAAGGAAAAGTGTGAGAGACAAAAAACATTGCTTGAAAATGCAGGTTAATGTTAACTTTGTTAGTGGGGGGAACAGTAGTCACTGTCCTCCGAGGTGGAGGGGAAAAGAATAAATACGAAAGGGTTAAAAGCGGAGCACAAACAGAGACCTAACTGGACGAAAGTGGAAACCAAGATCTGGGATCACTCGCCCATGCCTCCACACGTCCATGTGATGAAAAGCCCAAGTCATGTAATGCAAAGGTACCTGTCCACAATTAACACCGCATCCACAGAAACGTGTGATGTGGGGATTCATTTTAAGGCAGCCAACTTGCAAGAAATATGTTCTGCTTCTACACACTGCATTCAGGCCCCTGTGGTCCCTCGCCATTAATTCTCAGTCGCATCAAATACAATATCCCTTCTTTTCTCTGCATTTGATTTGATTATTAAAGAGTAGGCCTTCCTCATATTGCCTTCACAGGAGGCCTCCCCATGGATTTAGGAAGCAGCTAGCTGGCCAGATATAATCATGCGACAGCCCCGAGTGAACATCGTTGAGGTCCGAGAGAATATTTAAGTTGCTAAAAGGTAATGGAAAGAGAGAGAAGAGTCACGGGGCGAAGACAACCTCGATCTTACAGTTTGTTTTTACTGCTTCGTTAAAATAACAGTGTCTGTCAAAATCATAAAGGCGGAGCCAAAGTAAATATAGTTAAGCGGGTTTGTTGGTATTTCCACATTTTTACTGATGCTGTCTCCGAGATTTCAGGTGCCGCTGCTCCTGCGCTTGTCTGCACATTTCGGTTATTATTCCCCTTACCAACATATCCACTGTAAATTTTAGTCACCTTTCGCTGTTTTCATCGGCATCGTCTGGTTTTTGTTATTTTTTAGTTATCTTCTTTCCCCCGTTATGAGAAACTATTGAGGAGATTATCAGTTTTGCTGGGCTCACTTTTTCTTTCCCCCCATTTTAGTTGTTTTAAGTTTTAACTGTGACTTTTCAATCTGGTTATTCGGTTATTTTTTTAAAAACGTTTCATTCTTCGATTCAAATGATGAGCATGTAGTTTCTTAATTAAGCCTCTTCAACAGGATATGAAATATTCCCGAAGTTTGTTAAAAAGATGAGAAATTAATCATTTTTTAAAGACTAAAAATGTTATGGAAAAAATTTACATAAAAAATCATGTCCGGCGACATGAACATGTGGTGGACTTGCCACATCGTCTAATCAATATTCGATTACTCTGAACAGACACCGTTTGACCAGGAGAGAACGGTAAAAAGATACTGCTTATTTAGTGGGTGTTTAATTTCCCTCAAAAGCACTTTCATGTAGATGAAATTTCTCTCATACGTTTACTTTATATACCGTAATATTATTTTTAAAATTATAATTTAATTTTCACCCAAATACCTTTTAATCTTATATTTTTTTCTAATTTAAGTACAATAAGCGGATAATTCTTTTTTTTTTCAGTACTGAATTATACATGAACTCTTGAGTTTGGGCTGTATACGTACATTTTATTTAACTTTTGAAATTTTACAATAAATTCATGAAACTTTTATTAGGGAAAATTACAAATAAATACCTCTCAATATATAAAATTGCGATTTAGGACTCTCAATTTGAAAAATAACAAATAAGAACCAGACCCCACATTTGCAAATATGAAATGTGGGTGAAATGTCTGAAATGCCCCTAAGCCAACTTGTGATTTGGTCTACTAAAGTAGTCATTCGTTAAAATGAACTTATCATTTCTCATAGTCAACTTGTCATTTGGTTAAGGGGTATTTCAGACATTTTATCACAATTTCATATTTGTAAAAGCGAGACTAAGGTCTTTATTTGCTATTTTTCAAATTAAGGATCACATATCATAATTTTACATATTAGGGGTTTGTGTTTGCAATTTTCCCTTTATTTTACTATAAATAACTACCCCATTGTTAATTTGCTTGGTATTTTAATAAAATAACGTAATATGATATGATTTATCTGAACATGAACTTCAAGAAAATTTTAGGCCCCTGGTAAAAAAAAAAAATTTATGCCCATAATTTAAAATTTTAAGAGTTTAGATTTTTATGAAAAATAATGATGGTATAAAATTTTATATCAAAGTCAAATCTTCCAAATGGGTTGCTGGTGTCGATGACTTGTCTTTCAAGTTTGAACCTGTGAGGCGTTAATTCTTATGAAATGCGAGTAGCAGTGAGGGTGCATGGCCGGTCAAACTTGTCTCTGACATTCTCATTTTGTTACGGACGCCGCAGGATGCCAATCTCATACCTTCCACTTCCCTTCCCTTCCTTGTCCCGCTTGTAGAATTCTCTTAACGTAATTAGACTAACCGACAGTAATAATTTATTCACTAAGTTTAAATCCCATTTCTAATATAAAGACCTTATTAATAGGCAATCTATAAGTAATTTTATAAGCGTTTTCTGAGTGTGAATATGTGTATTGGTTTTGGTGAGCTTTCTAGTTGTACCTAAAAAGAAAAACCTAAACCCCCTAATTTAGTCAACGAACAGGATATTTTGCATTCAACTGCTCACATCCCTCTACATTTAAGAAACGACATCGTTTGGTTGCTGATCACTAGGTGCCCATGGATTCTGTGAGCATGCGCAGAAATCAGGCCCAAAACGCTCTCGAGTTAAATAGTTATTTGTGAGGTTGTGGGATTCGGCCCCTAAATCGAATTGCCATGTGATCTTTTGTTCTTCCCCTCAATGTCCCATCCAAAACTTGGACTACCGGGTCCTTCTCGGCAGAACGGGTCACCCTCACCCATTAAATAAAGGCGTACGTTTTCTTTCTTTGCTTTTTGCCGAAAGGCCTGCATCATTTACTACTGTTTGGCCGAGCCACTGTATGATTCTTTATGTTAGTTAAAAATTTATTTTCCATGTTATTCTCATTTTGATTTTTTTTATTTGCATGAATAGAATTAATTTATTTATAGCATAATAAATTATTATTTCCCACTGTTTAAGTATATGTCAAAATTATCATTTTAGTTAAAATAGATGCAAATGTAACGTATTATTTATAGCAGGGAATGCGCATGGAGTGCTACTTATTTCAGGAAAAGTAATTTCTAATAAAGGGAAAATGATTTGGTCTAAACATCTTTTAAGGGGAAAATTCCTTTGAAAACCAGAGCATTTCGAATGTGGGATTTTCTTCTTCTTTTTTTTTTAAGTTGAACATATGTGGGATTTTCAAAGGAAACTAATACTTTTTTTTTTTTGCAGATTGATGGTTGCGTCGTGTGTTCTGTGATGAAATTTGAGGAGCACTTTCCTGAGATTCATGTGATTCTTGTATTAATTTCAGACGGGAATAGTGGCCCTATGTTTTTGGCATCAGGATTGAAGTGCTTATAAGCTATTTTTGAACCCATACGATTGTCAATTTTTCATATGTTCAATAAGCTTTTGACCGATGTTGTTTCTGGGTCAAAAGTTATTTTTTTCAAGTACGTTTATAAAAGCACATAAAACTTACTTATAACTTATATAACAGTAGCTTTTTAAAGTCAATGCTTCTTTGCATATTACTTGTGTTTCCCAACCAATTTTATCTTATTTATGTTTGATGCCATCTTAAATGAAAATAATTTTTAACACAATTTATTTAAAATATTTTTTAATTTTTAATATTATTTTTATTTTATATTTACATAAATTGGGCAAAGTATGTCTAATAGTGTGTAATATTATTTGGTTAAAATTTTTTCACATTACTATGATTTCTAATTTAAATATTTTATTTATTAAATATAAATTCTTCCTATTATAACAATTTAAAATTATTGTATTGTGTTAATTTATATTTTTTATTATTTAATAAATTTACTTATTCAGTTATAATCCAAAAAATTTTATTTTTACGAATTAATTTGATAAAAGTCAATTCAAATATAAATTACATTACCCAATTTACTTTTTATCTAATTTAAATTTTTTATAAAAATAATTTTTTTTTCTGTCAATTCAAAGGGACCATAATTCCCAAACGAGCAACGGTGAAAATTGTCTTATAGTTTAAAAAAAAATGCAACGGTGTGAAAATAAATTGAAATAGCGGAGCTAAAAGGTACAAGGCCAAGGGCAATAGGGAATTACATGGACTGCTGATTTGATCAGATGGCGCTTTCCTTCGGCCTGGTAGGGTAGTTTCCATTCAGGCCCAGCCATGCACCTAGCACCGCTAACTTATGATAATATGATATCATCATCAGCACCCGCGTAATTTAAAGGATGTTTCATTTCACCATACTATCCACAATTAACGAATGATGCGATTTCTTAAGGTTCAAAGCAACAAAAAAGAATTACTCCTCCGCTTCTAAATGTAATACCTTTATACTAGTGTGTATAAGGATCTTACATTTAGGACCGGAGGAGTATATAATTTCGTACAATATATAATACTCATCTGATTCTTAATATAAGACCCATTAACTAATTTGATTAGATTAAAGAAGTTAGGTAAGTTAGTTAATTATAAAAAAGTGACATTTTCCTAAAACACCATAATAATATTTCTTAATACCACATCCCCTCTTCTACTTGATTATGTTGAGGGAATATCTATAGGGGTAATTTAGAGAAAATTGAAAATATGAGAATGGGTCTTATATTTAGGACCAAAACCAAATCAATAAGTGGGTCTTATATTAAGGACCGGAAAGAGTATATGAGTTGAGTCATATGAATGGTTCTGCTCTAAGTTTCCTCATCTTTTTAAATACACGCTCTATGCAGTATTTTTTCACGCCACTAAAATCGAGAAATCTAATATTTATTATATGGTTAAAGTTTAATCATTTCAGTTTGGTCTATTAATTTTAAAAAATATTTTTTAATCACCTAATCTTAAAATATTAGTCTTAAATGAAGTTTTTTTTTGAACAATCACACCTGTTTTGAAAATTAAATTCAATATGTAGTAGTTGAAAATATTTTATCAACATTCAATATCTCAATATTATCATTTTTTATAACAATTTTAAGATTAAATGATTAAAAATTATTTTTTAAAGTTAAGAGATCAAATAAAAATTCCACGTAAAATTAAAGTATTGTCTTTAATATGATTAGTTGATTGATATTAGTTGTATTGTCTTTTATTCACAGGCACAAAATGACGGTTCTCATCTGCAAAATCGTTTTTTCCTCATTCTAAAGAGTGTTTAGATTAGTTTTTTAAAACAATTTTACAAATTCGGACATAAAGCATATTAAGGGTTGCCTTGCCAGACTCCTCCGTATCTCAAAACTTGAAAGAGTCTAGTTTTTGCGGTTTTTCACTCTCTCCGGCTTCAAGAGTTGGTATTGACCGAAAGCTGGCAACCCATGACACGAGATTTAACTTCGACCAACACGTTTTCATCTAGAAATCTGTAAACAATTAGTAAATATTATGGTCGGTTATAGATTCAGAACAAACCATGATGCAAATAGATTAGAGACCAGGAGGGCTAGCTAGATTTAACCATCACCAATGACCTATCTTGCCCAAATCTAATCAGCGCAAATGGCACCTGACCAAATCAAACTTTTTTTTTTCCTTGAGATGTCCCAAACTTTCAATCTCGACCCGGAATAAGTCATACGCCTTTACCAGTTTTCTGGTTTACCCTCTTCATGTGTTTCCTCTTTAATAATGACCACATGCTTCTGTTTGATTATTGTTTTCTCCCCCCAAAAAATCAAAGATAGCTTACATTCTTCTGTTTTGTGTTATCACGATAATATGGAATAAACTGTGTTTTCACCAAAAAATGTCTAGATTGGACTAAAGCTGCAATCTTCCCTGTAAACAACGTCTCTTGTACAAGCCGCACATAATAAGAAAGCGCATGAAGCGGACGTAGAAAAGCAGAGACAGTTTGGCTTGAGAGACACGATTCGCAGAAATTAGGAGAATTAATGAGGAAGCGTGAAGGCTGTGAGAGAGGGTTTGATTTTTATACTAATGGGGGTTGGCTCGTGCAAGCGAGGGAGAAAATGTGCGACAGAGACAGAGCACCAAGTGGGCAGGTTTTTCTTGCATGAACACACTGAAAATGAGTCGTGGGAAACAGTAGTATTCAAGTTACTCCTCTCTAAGCAAACCCACCCTCCCAATTTTAAACTGCTCACCATTTTGTTCTCACCATCCACCCAACCCTCGCCTGACATGGCATGGTTCCAGTCCCTCCTCACCCCTTTGAAGAGGCTCTGGGATCGTCTCCATTCAACCCGCAGAAAAGGTACGTCACTCTCATCTTTCTTTAGAACATCTTTTAGTTTTTCGTACCGTTATGTTAAGATCTGGGTTTTCATTGTGCGACAGGTACAGGGATATACATCTTATACAAGGATGTCAAGTCCTGCCCTGCGAAGATGTTCATGTTCTTTGGTCCATCCTAGTGGAGTCTGGCTCTGTTTCTGCTTCTTCGCAGCCCAAGTGATTTCTCCGGGCATTAATCATAAGAGGAAGCACGTGTCTGGGCGGCTTATCCTTCTTGTACATACAATAACACTGCATTTTCACTTTGCGTGCTCTAGGCCTTTTCTTTTTGTGTTCGGTGATTGGATTTTTTCAGTACAAGAGAGCACCCGTGGAAATGGTTTCATCGGCTTTCTAGACGAGCTCTGCCTTCTTCCATTTTCAGTAGTCAAATAGGTCATGTCTGCTGTTAATGTGTTTCGCTGGAAGTGGTGAAGGAGAAGATTTTTGGGCTTGAACATGTCCTCTGAATCGCAAAGGATTTTTCAGTGTAAAGATTTTCAAAATCATACAAAATTGAAATCGTCTGTAAAGATGGAAAGCAATAGTGAAGCAAGACCCTAAAATAAAAGGATATTCTCTATTTACCCATCTCCTTGATTTCTTTTCTTTTAGTTTTTATGTATTCCCCTTGCACCTACTAACCTTTTTCCACAGTCGGTCCATCATCATCATATTCTTACCTCAAAATCAACACGCAAGTATATACAATAATTAAAAGAAAAAAAAATTGCTGGGATAATATTTAATTGCTAAGCAAGATGCTCTAAGGCCCTGTTTGTTTGGTTTACGGTAGTTTTCGTTAGTGGGAACAGAGCATTCCCATGCCTACAATGAGCATCGCTCTCATGAGTCATGAACCGTAGCAGTGGTTGGTTATTCCTGGGGATGCATTTTCTATTTACAGCACTACCATACTTTTCTCCATCACCCTTTCTCTCTGTCGCCGACCCTTGCTGTTTGACTGCTCTTTTTCTTTAACGTGCTCGTCTCTCAACCGACGCCGCCGATCTCTTCTGTCGTCAGCACCTCCATTGTCGAGGGTGACACCCTCTCCCCTCTTTGCGATCGCAGATCTATTCTTGGCTTCCTTCGCGATTTCCTACGGTGACGGCCGGCTTAAGCAGATCAGCAAACAGTGGTCCAACAGCTAGGGCACTTTTCACGAACCATGGGGTTCCGGTTCGGGGTGAGTTATGGATCAAATCCAAAGGTTGTCGCGCTGGCGGGTTCGGGTTTGCCTTCATCGTGCTGGTTTTCCTGTTGAGCAGAATAAGCAAGTGGAAGGATTTATTTTTTCCTTTTTATCGAAGGATTTTTCACCCTTGTGAGTGGAAAGGGCAGTATGGTACCCCGGCATCCTTTGCTTGGCGTGAAAGCAATCATACTAATATTAACTTAAAATTATAATCATAAATTACAAATGAATGCTTAAAAAACGGCGCGCTGAAGAATGAAATATTTTTAAACTTGTCACCCAAAAAAAAAGAAAAAAGAAATATCTTTAAACTATCATTTTTACCGCCAGATACCATTCACGCCACTGTGATATGTATGGTTTATTTCCTGTTACATTACATGAAAAGGTCATCTTATCCATGAGTTGTAAGTAGCCTCGTTATCAGAATTTTAAGGAAAACCATACAATATTCATGTTTAACGTGTTACTTTATTCAGTACTTTTATAAGATATACAAGTTTAAACCTTAAAATCCGCCTTCTCCACTCTAACAACCTCATGCAATCAGGTTGGTATATTTTTTTCAATCTATAAATGTTGTACAAAAATAGAAACAATTAATTATCATGAATTTCAAATGAAAAATAAATATAGTAAGATCTAAAAAATTCGAATTTTTAAATTAAATTTATATATTTTTAATTTTAATTTAATAATTCATGTTTATAAGTCAAACTTTAATGTTTATAATTTGAGTGGTATAATTTATAATTTATAAGTCAAATTAAAACAAAAGTAAATTTTTTAATTTATTTTTTATTCAAGGTGTTCAAGTAATCTTTTTAAAAAAATATAAAATTTCGTGATAGGAGTTTACTCCTCTCTCTTCTCTCTTCTTAACTAGAAGATAGGAGTCTACTCAGACTCAAAGATTGGGTGGGTAATTCACTAATTTTTCCTCTACAAAACGCAACTTTAATCATGTTCGTTGGCATTCGGATCTGGCATGTCTGTGTTTTTTACTAATCCCTTTCTCTATCCTTCAAAACCCCAATTTCCAAATTCCAACACAAATCCTCAATGACAGGTCTCTTCTCATCAACGGACGCATCTAATTCTTTGCCTAACTTCCCAGGGTTTATTGTTTATAGAGTTTCTTGCAATTGGTGCATTGGTAAGCTATGATCTTGATATTGCTTTGATCGTTCTCTTCAATATTCATTTGCTTTCCTCCATTTTCCTTTTTTGTTTCCCTCTCCAAACAATATCGTTCACTGCCCGAATTTGATGTAGTTCTCCTAAAAAATACATTTGGGCTTGTTAGATGAGTTGCTCTACGCTAGACCCGAAGGTTTGGGTTATTAATAAATGGGAATTTTGCGCTTGTGGTTTTTAGTTTCACTTTTGGCAGAGCCAAAACATTGTTGTAGAAATAGGTTCTATGAAAAATGGGGGAGGGGCTTAGATCTTAGAAGCGATTAGAGAACCGGAGAGAAACAACATTTCTGGAAGAAGAGTATCTCAAAAGAAAGGACACATAAAAAATTAGCATGCTCCTAATTCTAATGGTGTGGAGATTGTTGCTTGAGAAGCCCAGCGATCTTACCTTGGATGAAGATGTCTCGATAGGATATGCATTCTTCTACTTCCATACTTTATTATTTCTTGCGAGGGTGGGATTAGAATTAGAAGGTCAGGAGGATTGGGTATTTTATAGTTCCCCATGGTTATTGTATTTTAAATTGAATAAAAGCGTAGCGATGCTTCTGTTGTGAATCCAGCTGATATTCTTTTAACTGCTCAACCTCTTGTTTTTTCTGTACAAGAATTCTCAATATAAATGAATCAATAACAGTTTTGGTCAGAAATCTGACCAGAGATAAACATCTTTTCTGCCCATCTTTCGGGATGAGTAGCTTACTCGTTTCTCCATAATAACCGTTGATCAATCTGACGGTCCATGCCTTCCAAGTCGATTAGTGCATCTTGAATTTCCACTTAAACTTAATCTTGATAATCCAGCTATAATTACCTCTGCTTCATCACCCAATGACCAAATTCCTTCGATGAATTCTATTCACAAAAAAAAAAAAAAAGGAGTAACTGCAGATAATGTTACTATACTGTGCCGAATGGTTATTGGGCTGAAACTTGTAGTAGGCTATATGAGGACCTGGGGCCATATGATTGCTAGATCCATTTCTTGTTATCCAATAGAACTCCACTTCAGACTTTCGGTTAAAAGTTTCTTAAAAAAATAAATCTGACAAATTTTGTCGCATAAATCGACGTTCGTGAACTCTACTTCACGCATATGCGACAATGTACTCTATAGAAAACACATTATGAAACACGAAAAACACAACTGCAGATCACACACAATGCTTTAGGCTTTAACTCCTTCCACATGCTGCCTCTGTTTTCACAGGAAATTCAGGCAACAATAGCTATTTTCAGTGTGACTGAATCTTCTTGGAAGGAAGATTAAAAAAAGGACACACTTGAGTGAATCCTCTGCTTGGCTCATGCCCACTCATCCGATTGAATTAAAAAGAATAAAGAGGAGACAAAATTGAGATTCCCCGATTCTTTCTGCGTCTGCCAGTGATTATATTATTGTTTTGTATCTGGCTTTTTGCTGGCTATCCGTTGTCTCGATGCAGCGATTCTGAGCATTCAAAAGCAGAGTAAGCGATAGGCTTGTTCTTGCCCGTTCATAATTTCACTACCGCCCACAACCAAATAAATAAATCCGACCAATTAATAGCTGCTTATTCTGAAAGCTTTACATTTTTAATGAAGACTCCGAGGGTTTTAATAATCACGAGTCAAGATCTAAGAAGAAACCAGAGTCACACCCAGAATTTGTTATCTGGAACCATGTAGATGATAGCAACACCGATAAAAGTTTTGATTCGGTCATTTTAATTAGTTCAGAATTAAATAATTTTATGAAAGAATCCAAGTCAGTCACTGCTTTCTTTAGCTAAGAAAAGGCGATAGAATCATCACAAGCGATGAACTAATATATAGGAGCAACCCAGCCTCAAATTGAAAGCCAGACCAAAACAGTAGAAGTTTAAGAAAAGGAAAATGGAAGTGATGGAGGACAAGAGTTTGAGATTGAGAAGACGACAATGGATGGATGGGGGTGAGGGGACCAAGTTTGAGGTTCCCCACATGAAAACCAGTGGGAAGCAGATTGGACAATCATTATCTGGCACCCACGTTCCATTTTCATTAATATCAATAGACATGTATGAACAACAACCTAATCTAACATCCTTCACCGCCGGCGGCCTCCTCCTGCGATGGCAGCGTGAGGGTCACGAGAAGATCTGCGAAAGCACCCACAATGAACTTGTGGGTGGACCTCGGATTAAGAGCAAGATAGCATAGGAGAAGCTCCTGCAACATGTCCCAGTTGGATTCGACATCCATCAGCTCGGGACGCGCCTCCACCATCTCCCGCATAGATCTTCGGAAGTCCATATAAGGGTCCGGCGAGTACGTCGGCACGGCCACGCTGTTTGTGAAGAGCTTGTAGGTAAGAGGGTGCTCAGGGACGACGGTGATTGGATGATTGAGTTGGAGCGACCAGGAGACGAGAAGAAGAAGCGTTCGGAGGCGAAGGCGATGGCCAAGTCGGCCGGTTCTGCTTCGGGCTCGTAGGAATCAAAGGTGTGATCATAGAGCGTGTTGAAGTTCTTTATCAAAACTGACGAGGAGGATGGAGACGATGAAGAGGGATGATCATCTGGGGATGACTCAGAGTTAAGGCTCGTAGGATTCGGAGGAGATTCTGGTGAAAATGGGCGCATCATCTTTGAGAAGCACAAGTTGAGCTTTCTTCCAACTATGTCTCGCATCTTATTATCACTCTTCTTTCTTGATACAACACCACAATAATGAGGCTGTCCCTCCATATGTACCTGCGATGTCGAAATAATAACCGGGTTTTTAATCAAACTCATGGTGTACAACGAACGAGATGTGTCGATCGAGAAAAATCTGCTGGTCGTGATTTTTGTAACGTTGACTGACTGGCGACTTTGACTGCTGTAAATTAAATACTCAACGAAAACAGTCTCGTACGTGGGCCCATGGTCTTTACGAACTCTCATTCTCGTCTTTAGGCATGTGCCCTGGCGCCCCATGATCTTTACTTCTTTAGCATTGCATTGTCTCGATAATTCGAAACAGTAAACCCCAAGGAACTGATGTGTCTAGAAAATGGCAGGGTACGTAAGTATATGTGGATTTGAGATTAGAAACACGCATAGGTAAGGTAGGAGAAGCGCGTAAAAAGAGGGAAACCCACCAAATAGTGGTTGGTTTGAGGTGGAAGCAAGTCGCACATGGCAACAGTGGAAGGGAACCAGACAAGAAGCAAAGCACAAGCCCCTTCAACTGCAAACCGTCACTGTGAATCTGAATCAACATCGCTAGCTATACACACGCACCAGTATTAAATCACCAGTGAAAAGAATTATGAAAAAAAACGATTCCAAAGTACTAGGAGACAATTTTATGATGGAGTGGCATAGTTCGTCATGGTCCACTCCATGCATTCACGCCCCACACAAGAAATTGAAGTGATTCATCATACGGTTGTGGTTTCATATCATTCATGATACATAATATGGCTGTGAGGACCTGTCCTATATTGTTGGGTCCCCATCGAGTTCCATTTCCCTAATTTTAAATTCATGCATTTATACATATATATATATATTATAAGTTCAAGCAGGTGGTTTTATATACATATCAGCATCAATCACAACGCTATCTTTTATCCGTTTTTTAAATCATTGTTAGCCTGTTCATGTTCATGCTATTATTATTGGCTGAGCTAGCTCTATACTTCCCTGCAATTTCCTCAGTGCACAAGATATTGACCGCCTCCCCTATTTTCTATATATATATATCACCAATGTACCACGCACTCTGTATGCACCGCCGGACTCGAAAGCTGAAGCCAAAAAACAAAAAAAATTACAGCTGCTTGTTGACAGAGGAAATTAAATGAAATTAGGGTCCAACAAAACACCAATTATTCTTGTTGGTTTTGATTTGGCGAATATTTGGTCCAGTCACCAACTGAGATTTTTACTCTCTGGATCAAATGGAGGGGCCTTCTTGCTTGACATACCCAAAAAAACGACTTGACGTGTAAACAAAAGGATTTCAAGCACAGAAGAGAGAGAAGTACGTGGGGAAAATAAATAAATAAACAAAAAGAGGACAATGAGATGCGGTTAAGAGGTATAAGGATGGTTCAACAAACCTTGCAACCATCTCAGGCAGCAGTCACGTGGTTTGGGGGTTATGTGTTTTGGTCCATTATGGCCGATGTAGTGGACGAGCTGTGTTTCGCACCTCCTTGCTTCCAAAACCTCTTGATCTGGTAATTATAAACCATCGACCATTTAGTTGAAGCCAAGCAGCGATTAAAGTATGTGAGTGGTTCCAAGTTTCCCAGTCTTGGTATCTGCCATATAATTTCGTGCAGGGAATCATCAAACATATTCATTTTGCTACACACACACACACTGCCGGTCTGTTGTGTGTGGGGGAGTTGGTGGGATAGTGTTTTCAAGAGCTGAGACAGTTGTGTAGTGTTACTGTGTGTATTTGACAGTTCGAGAGAACCGGGACTGTGAGAGAGATCAACATCTGCTGAGCCACCGCATATCTTTGAATTCAAGTTTTCTGCACATATCCATCTGTCAATCTGCAATTATATGCTTCCATGCTTCGGCTATTCCTGTTTAGGAGGTGTTTGGATAGAAATCAAAACATGGTTTCAGAAGTGCTTTTACGGATTATGAAATAAATATGTAGAGGAGGTTACCTCGTTTTGCGGAAAAGTGACCCCTTATCTCAATACAAATCACTGCTACTTCTCTCCAAATATTTTCGTGCCCAGGTTGCGTGTGTTTACACCAGATTGCAATCATGATCGCCAGCATTTTCAAATACTATATGTACACACGTGTATAGAGAGAGAGAGAGAGAGAGAGAGAGACTTTGGCTGCATAACAGAGCGATACACTTAGAAGTGCATATATTAAATTAACCAAAGTTGTAAGCTCCTGTGCAAAAAGGCCGAGAGAGAGAACTCAGAAACGTGAGGGGAGCCTCGGTATGATCAGATCAGAAGCTTGATGTTGTGGGCTCATAAGGCCCAAAAATATATTGTTGATCCTATAGACGTTTATGGGCCAGTGATGATGAGGAGTGAGGGCATTGGCAAAGTAAAGGTTTTTCGTGGCGGAAACAGAAGTAAAGGGGTTTGATACCTTTCGGCGTAAAGCCCTTTTCACTTTTCTGTGTCGCTGATTCCAAGTAAGGCATCGGGTTCACAGATTTTTTTTTTTTCCTTTTAAAAAAAAAGGAATAATGTAATTAAACATTTTGAAGCATTGTCACAGAGAAGAAAAACGCACTTTGGGGGAGGCAGAGTCAAATTTAAAGCTCATACACACATGTCATCATTATGATGGTCCCAGCCCCAACCCGTACTCCACTTGTGTAATACAGTTTGTGTTAGGGAATGATTATGATTTGGATACTTGATTTCGAAGGCCATGATAAGGTTACGACCCAGCCAGCCCATCCTCCCACTCATCACTGCCAATCATAATATCTTCTGTGCAGATCATCCCCCTTCCTCAGGAGCCCCCAATTAATAATAAACAATCAAGCTTATTTGCTCTAGCAATAGTGCTTTATTGACGATTATAAATTACACCTAGTTCAATTTTTTTATTTATTAAATTTAGATTATATCTAAGTCTAAATACGTCTTTCATGACAGAGGAGAGAAATAGTTCGTTCTAATTTATTTCTATAGAAAATAGGTAGTAAATGGGACCTAAGATAAATTATCAACACATATTAAGAGATAAAGATTGCTATTTAAAAAATCAGAATATTATTGATTTCAATTTTAGATGTTTGGATAATTTATGAAAGGCATGTAATTTGCGAGTTAAAATATTGTGGCTTATTCTTTATATTTCACACAATTCACTGATAAACGCCTCTGATTTTTTATTACATCAGGCTCGTAACTTATAAATTATGGATACACGCTACCGATATCCTGAAAAGATGATTTCTCAACTCATAACTCTCCCCAAAAGGCAACTCTTTTTTTTAAAAAAATTTTATTCAGTTTTTTGCAAAAATAAATTCCAAAATTTGTCACTTTATTTCAATTAATTTTTAAAACAGCTAAAACTTCATATTTAATTCAAGAGCGATTTAATTATTAAATTATCGACCCACGCGTCCCTAAGTAGGTCAGGTCAGGGAGGAAGGGAAGTGCCATTTTTGTAAATAGAGTGAAAAGGAGGCCCAGTTCCCTAAACCATGGAGGAGCACGGAGTTGCTGGGCAATATAATGCTACTGTGATAGTACCTTCCGATTCGTCAAACCCTCCCTGGGATGCATTTTCTTTTCCTCTCCATAGCAGTTTGTTGGGAAAAAAATAATATTTATTTTTGAAAAAAAAACGTACACAGCTTGAAGAAGCGGCAGCACTGTTGTTGGATCCTTTCTTCGTTCTGTTCTGCTTCAGATCTACATCTGGTGCTCCATTTTGAAAGTTTCTCTGGCGTTGTCCGGTAATTTTTCCACTCTCACTCTTTTCCCCTTCAAAAAATCTTAAGGGCACCAACAGTGCAAGTTTCTCTTTTTCATTTGAACATATACTATTTTCACTTGTTCGTTTGCGTTAATTTTGAAACCCTATTTCTGTTTTTTTCCCCTCCCTGTCTTAATGTATGCATTTTCTTTTCCCCAGCACGAGAGGGAGTTTATTTGGCGGTTGATTTCTATTTATTACTCGGAACGGGGCAGATTTAGTTGATCTGAATCGGGGAGATCGATGCTCTCGGTGATTCAATTAATGATGGAGGACCTTGTACTTGTTGGATTGTCCAGTTAGATAGTCAGTTTAGATCTGCTGAGGAGGAATTCTAGCTGCTTAATTTGCAAATCGAATCGATAAAATTTTGGTTTTCTAGCTTGTTTCTGATAAGTTGGACTGAGTTGTAGTGTTGAATCAAGTAGAATACTCCTTGAATCAGACTTAATCGGCCACTAAGGTACTGTTGAATCACTTGTTATTGCCATGGAAACCCTTGTTGTGGTGCAGCACAGGAACCAATACTGCGGCAAACCCAAGGCTCACAGTCCCGCTCGATTTGGGTCATCGTCTTCCAGGGACTTTAGGGGGATCGATTGTAGGACTTTTCATTCGGGAACAGGTATCCTCCCAACCCCATTCAGATCTTACAGTTCACCTTTAACTGAACCGCCCCACCCATCTTCCCCAAAAACACCATCACCGCCAGTCAATTCAAACTCCGATAGGAAAACCCTCAGTAAAATTACTCCCAAAAGCGCACCAATTCCAATTAATGTGGGTGCTCGTGACAAAATGAGACCCTTCAGTGATGAAGTCCCTGATGGAAATCTGTTGTTCTCAGAACTTTGGGCTGGTCCCACCTACTCAAATTCGCCTCCACCGAGTTCTTTGCCAATCCCCAAATTTTCTGTGCGACCAAAGAGGACCGTGTCTCTTGATCTGCCTAGTTCCTCCCCTGAGATCACAATGCACCCACTTGCTAAGTCTGCGCCTGCATCCCCTGCCAGGGAGCATTCCCCTTCTAAAAGAGACCTGTTTTGTAGTACTGATTCTGCAACTAAGACTCTATGTCGCATTCTCAACCTTAACATAAATGATGATTGAGGCAAGTAGAGCGTCGGGCTCCTGTAAATAAAGTCTACTGTGCAACTCTGTTGATGTTAGATAGATGTATATAGAAATCGAATAAAATTTGTAGCCTGAGTCAGTTTGAGTTCATTTGTTTAGCCTTCAGTGGTGGTGGTGGTGGTGCCTTTGATATTTAGGGTTGGGGTTGGTCAACAATCTCCAGAGGAATTTGGATCGAGCTTTGGCGTGGAGAGGGTAATGATGTGTAAACCTGAGATAGAGCAGGGCTTGCTGCTGGTGATGTGGGATGGACGGAAGGTGCCAAGAAATGATCGGGAGGCAGAGAAGAGTAATCGTAGGAGTGGTACAGTGTAGTCTTGGTTGACTATTATTTAATCCATTGGGCCTGAAGGAAGCTGCATTAAAGTTGAATCTTCAAGTTATGTAGTTTTTAGCGTTTTCTCCACATAGAATGGTTGATTTCTTTTAATCTTAATTTTAGGCCTCTTGCTCCAGGTGCTTTGTACATACTGTAGAATCTTAAACTTATAGAAACCCAACCCACTCTTTAACCCTTTAGAGCTCATTTATTTGCTTTTTCTTTCCTCCTTTCATGGTCTGATTCATGTATCGGTCAAATTCTCTCTTCAACAATTAACAGTGAAAGTTGCCCTACTTTCCTTCATGATTCCTTGCATGCTAATTACTACCTCACTGAACTATCTCCTCGCCTGTTGAGGCCTCACTTCTTAGCAGCCCTCTGAACGTTTGTCCCTTCTGTATCTTTTCTGCCTTTTTTACAAGGAAAAGTTGGAAGGGTTTAGTTACAGTCCTTTGTAAGCGTTTGCTTCAATTTAAGGTTAAACCATGTCACACTACTTCGTAGTAAGTTTCAAACGAACTGCTGTCTGTCCCATGGTTGCCCTAGGGTAACGCATCTGTTCTCTGTCTTGGCCTGGCTCTATCTTCCTTGGATTGGAGAATGTTGACCTTGCTTTGCTAAATTTCAAGGTAAAATCTTACTGAACTCCCCTTACCTTGTCTTTTTATTTTTATCACTTGTTACTGATAATTTTTCATTATGGGTGTATCAGGAAACTGTAGGAGAAGCGTAATGGAGTCATAAGACGTGGTCATTGTCTTCTGCGTGGTCCGTTGTGTTGCGAGATTTCTGAGTCAGTTTTTCTTTCGCGTCATTTATGGTTCGCAAATCTGTCCTTTGGTTGCTTTTTGTGTTTTGTTCTCCTCAATTTCTGGAAACTGTAGTGTCCGCGGAAATAAATCTAGTGACTATTATCATCATATATTATTATCTTTGATTCAAATATGATGCCGAATGCATTGACTAGCACTCCTCGCAAGCTATGGCGCTATTGCTTGCTTCTCTCATGTTCCATGTAGTCCCAGCTCTCAATGATGATTGGAACTCGAACTATCAAATAAAACTTTGGCAGTTTACGAAGACAAAAAAAATGAAACTCCAGCGCTTTGTATATGATTACTCCCCACGTTACACAATTTCCCGAAGATGACGCACAGAACTTCCGGTTACGAACGTTGAACGAATGAAAGATACTCTTCGGATATAAGACTTATTAACTAATTTGATTATATTTAAAAAATTAGGTAAGTTAGTTAATTATAAGAAATGTGATATATTTTTTCTTAAAACATTATAATTATTTTTCTTAATATTTTTTTTTCTACTTGATTATGGTTGAGAAAATATTTATAGGGATAGTTTAGAAAAAATAAATTAAATATGAGAAATAGGTATTATATTTAGAGTTAAAACTAACTCAAAAATTAGGCTTTATATTAAGGATCAAAGCAATATATTATTAATTTGGTACTCGGTTTCTCAGGTTTTCCATAAACGAGTTACTCCTACCTTTAGGGTTTATCAGAAGATGCGCCGCGACGATCCTCCAGTCGGAGCTCTTGGTCTTGATTTGGGGTATTTTAGGGCAGGCTCGGTATTCTCCTGTTTAGTCTTTCTGGGAGGCCTTGGGAAGTTTTGTGGGGATGAGGGGCTTGGCCTATTCACCTCGGTTAGAGTTCAGGCATGGGGTTGCTTTCACCTACATGTATGTGGCACCCTTTTACAGAGCGTGGCTTGATAAGTGTTATATGCTATGAAACTGTAATAGCGATGACAGAAGAGTCGCCATCTTTGAGGTTGCTTTTTTTTTTTGTCCTTTGTGATGATGAATGGGGAGGCATCTCGGCAGATTAATATGCCCACTTTTTCAAGCATTTTGGGGGGCCATAGTGCTTTCTTTGAAGGTCGCTGTGTTGTTATCTTTTACTGTTGCTTGGTCCTTCCAAGAAAGCAACATGTATTGTCGAACCCCACCCTCCTCGGTGGGTTTCACCATTTGTCCGCAATTGTGTCCGCTTTTCACTTTGTCATTTCTTATTTCTTATGCCCCTCAGCGCTTGCTGGTTTTCAAACGAATTCGGCAACTAAAATTAAACTATCTAAATTAATTGCCAATAATCTAAATAACAAATTAATACATATGTCTATAAATAACTATTTCCTTCACTGAACCGTTTTTTATATATACAAAAAGAAAGTCTCGACGACTTCGAAAGCTACAACAAAACTAATGGGGATTGGGTTGAACAGAATAGACTTATTTTCACTCATGGATTGGGTTGACAGTTATTCAAATCTAACCCAATATATTAAATTAAATAGTATATTTGATTTTTAATATAAAAACTAGTTGACTAATTTAAATAGGTTAAAAAAGTTTGTTAAGTTATTTATTTGTAATAAATAGATATTACTTTTTCTAGAATATCCTTGCATTCATACATATTAGTTAGAATTATCGTTTGATGAAATTTTTTAACATGTGCAACTACTATAAGGACTATTTAAAAAAAAAAAGATAAATATATGAGACAAAATAAATTTGAGTCTTATATTTAAAATAATTAAAAATCAGATTAGTTTTTATATTAAGGATCGAAAGTAGCATCCAAAGAGTATATCTACGGCTTGTTTGAAATAACATTCCACAACACTTATAGGTACATTTTACATAAGGCGAGACAAAATTACTCTTATATATTTGTTTTGTATTTTATAAATCACATTTGAAAATGACTCGAAAGAAATAGCATTATAGGTTTTTTATTCAAAAGCAAATATATTCTTTTTTTTTTTTTACGGAAATCATAGACATTTTCAACTTCAAATACTGTGCAAATACCCTTCTCATTGACGCTGCCGAAAGACTACTGGGAAACTGTCTTAACCAAACCTTTGAAAATGATTCTCTCTCTATTATATACGTATCAAAGTCTCTAATCTATACCTATTATTCAAATGTATGGATAATGAAGTAATGGGTAAGGAAAGTGACCTAAACCAATACATTCTTATCTGTCATTGTCCGTTTTTCCATCATTATTCATTAACTTGGTTTGCTTTATTTATTTTCCCCCTCAGCGGAGAAACAACAGTAAGGATTCTAATAAAATACAGGTAGGGAATCTTGGTGAGAGAAATAATTAATCTGTCCCCATCTATAATAATATTCATCCTCATCATCATCAACCAGGGAAAAAAAGGGGGAATTTTCAGTACTGCATGATCCTCATCTACTTCAGCCGAAAACAATGGGGGAAAACAAAAGGCCCTGGAATTAGTCACTCCTTGAGATGAACTCTACACATCCTCTCTTATCTCTATTTGCAGTGGAGAGGGAAAAAAGACAGACAGACAGAGAGAGAGAGACCGCAATGATGCAACCATTTTTGTCCTCACTCCCATGAAAAGGAACTCGAGAGATGATCAAGAACGGAAGATGTTGACTTTTTATTGTCACCCTACCCAACGTTTGCGGCACCACGGCTGGGAAATACGCAAGGGATGGGGCCTTCAGACTGAAGCAACATCACCAATTACTATCAAATTCTGAAATTTCTGCTCCGTCTAACACCATCTCTTTGTATCGGCATTCTCGACTGCAGAAAGCTTTCTCACCTCTGCAAAACACGACGCTACTAAATCAATCATCTTCTTAGTCTTCTTTAACTATTAAACTAACAAAACGTCAGTCGAATTTCAAGTTCACGTTGATACCTATAAATAAAGATGTCCTTGGTGTGATCGAGCCGCATCTTGCAGGAGTAACACAAGCTGAGGAAATTAGTCCCGGAAGCAGAGTGGGAGTCACGAGGGGGAGAACTAACAGAGCTGGTGTCCACAATGTAATCCTCGAATATATGGGTGGTTCTTGGATTAGGCCCGTGGGATTTTACACAAGTATACTCCTCACAGAGCTCCATCTCACTCAAACACATAACACCAGTATGAATTCCAGAATTCTCATACACACAGGAAGATGGAATTGGAGGGGTGGGTGGGATTTTAACCCTGAGCTGCTTTCCATGCACCACATTCCCCTTAGCAGAGTTCTGATCAGTGTGACCATTCTCAGTTGCATCCAGAAGAGCAAGGCCAATGCCTTTTGAGTCCATCTTGTCATTCGGAGACGAGCTTTTCTTTGGGGTAGATATAGCTTCATATCCGAAGGGTGTTAGCGCTCGGGTGTCCAGGATTGAAGTTGGGCTTCTTAAAGCCTCTGTTCCAGAGACACACTTGCCGGTCAATTCTGTTATGAATTTGGGCGAACCAAATAGAGAAGGAATAGCTCTCGCGTAATTTTGTTTTGGAGATGGCTGAGAACTGTGATCAGCCATCAAACCTGTCTTCGTCACTGCTCTTGATCTGTTCCTCAGCAACATCCCTCCCTCTTCTTTTTGATCTTCGCTGAACAAACAAAGAGCTAAAATTCAAAAAGTTGAAAACAACAAAGTGATGCAAAAACATCGTATGGCTTACGATTAAGAACTCACCCAATTTGGCTAGGCTTGTACGGGAAATTATCGCAGACCGGATTCTGTCAGAAATTTTTGATTGACATCATTACAACTTCCCGAAAACCTTTCAGATTGAAAGGCCAACAAAGTTCTTTTGCCTGCTTATATCCTCCGGGGAATATTTCTGGGTTTCTGTATATAGAACTGCCAAGCGACACGGGATATTTATTTGTGGCGGTTATAAGAGTAGCTGTATCATTTACAAGGGGACTGCTGCGAGAAAAATCACGATCATAAAGCGGGCTTTCTCTTTGATGCAAGTTTGGCCTTACCATGGACTTTCACTCAGTGGGCTGCTCTGTTTTCAGTTTGCATGCTGCAGGTTCTGCAACTTGATGGCGAGCCATCCGAAAGAGAGGAGAAAAAGGAGGGAGCTTTCGAGGTTTTTTTTTTTTTGGGGGGGCCGGGGAGGGGGGGAGGGGTGTATGGACATATATGCCTTTTAAAGGGAGAAGATACAAATCAAAGGAGTCGTGTGCATGGAAACCAAAGCTTACCATTTTTTTAGTTGTGATTCTCTTACTCTCCGTAAAATACTAGTAAAACCTACCGTGACATTGAACAAGCTGACTTTTGGCTTTTGTCTTTTCTAATCATTTCAGTTTGCTTATCCTATCCTACCTGTTTTGCGGATAAAGATAAAGAATCTCTCAATGCAAATTCATCAGCGTCGAAAAATAAATACCGCCCACCATGCTTATGAATTGTCTGACCCAGTTCCAACCCTTTTCGTACACTACAGTACAAAACCATGGCTACTGCCCATATTTACGTCGTACAGGCTTTAATCGGCGCACTCTTTAAACTGAAATTAGGGGGAATAAAAAAAAAAAGCAGAGACAAAAGTACGGAACGTTGGTGCTTAATCAGAAATTAGCGGAAAACTAAATATGAACAGAACGGTAAGGATTTGGAAGGTGGGTGGGGTCCACGAGAGGGCAGGGTGGGGCCACCCTGCTCCATTATGGCCCGCCCAGAACCATGTCACTATCATACGTCCCATACGCCGCTCCTCATCCACGTGGGAAAGGGCCCAATTCTCGCTCCACGTACTTTTAGGCCCACTGTGGGCCTTACCTCAGGTGCCGGACCACCGCCTCTCGGTCTATAGTATCAAAACAAAAGGCTCTCCCGCTTCACAAAATTATCGCAATCACAGTTACCATACACGAGCGTCGTATATTACGCAAAATTTTGGACAATAAACATATTGTAAATTTTACGTTGAAGTTTACGCTGTGCATGATTAGACTTGGATTGTCAACGTTGGTAGATTTTATTGTAGTGGTTAATAAGAAGCCACACAGAGCATGGGGAAGTGTATCTCTTTCTCGGTTTTTTTTTTTTTTTTGGAGGGGGGGAATATGTTATAAATTGTGGGAGCAAAATATGGAGAGAGGGGAGGGGTGGAAGTGGAAACTACCAGTCTTCAAATTATTGGATAAGGAACATGGCCCTTGCTTCACCATATATCCTGCACTCAACCCCTCAATTATGCAACGAAAGCTGCGAAGGCGGGGAAAAACAACAAAATCATTCACGCGGGAGCAGAGTGATCCATGTGAGAGCTGCGTTCTTCGTTTGATAAACCATTCCCCAAGTAATTAACAGCGCAGAACAAACTATTTCTCTTAGAAGCGTCAACTGATAAACATGAGAAAATCATAAAATTACAAAGGAAGCAAAACAGAGGACCCTATCCGGATCAATGTGAACAGAGTTCCACTTTCCCATGGGAAGGAGGTACGTGGTGGGGTTGTCCTCTGCTTCTTCCTTAATAGGGGGGCGAATGGAGAATGACTACCACCAAATGTATGAGCTCTATACTCTTACGCATTCATCTTCCTTCCTAAAACCTTACCTAGCTCCCACCTTAACATCACCTCCACGTCACTTGCGTCTATCTTTATCTCTGCCTTTACCTTCCTCACTCCAATCTAGCCCGACTTGTTTCACATTTGAGCTGATCACCAGATTTTCAAGTGACTACTCCCCCTTTTACACAAGGCAGATCCTGTTACGTTGCCTTCAGCCATAACATTTATCCGAGGGTCTCGGTTGCACTGGTGATGACAAAGATCCACATGCCATTTGAGAATACAATTTCAAATTAATCAAAACCTCAACGATTACAGCCAAAGACGAAAACAAGGTAGCGGGAGCTCATCGTTGGCCCAACAAATGGCATCTCGTTGCTTTTGGGCCGAGACAACGCCGGCTTGGGAACGCGGGAGATTTGAGTCAAATGGGACTATAAAATTATGAGGTAGTCTCCCCTACTTTGGCGGACCTTCTTCCATGTGCGATGGAAGTCCAGTTGACCGGGTTAGGCGACTTTCATTGCACTTTGTGGAGGGGTATGTTTCAATTGATGCGCTCCCATTCCTTTTGTAGGAGATGCCGTCCCTTCATTTCCTGAGATGCGGGACTTTCCTCCTTCCTCCTCCTTTTTTCTTTAAAACAAAAAAAAAAATCGTCTTTTCAATCCTTTTTTTTCCCGGTGCATTCGACATTCTCATCATATTCAACGGTGAAACGATTGACAGGTACAAACCTACGGAAGCTTCCCTCCAAAGTGCCGAAGGCCTTGCCTTACACTGGCAAAGGGCCAATGAGAAGGACGAGAGTGTTGACCACATACATGTAGCAACACTAAATTTTCAAATTTATATAATGCAAGCCGCCTAATATATGAATGAGAACCCGGAGCTAATGCAGTCGTGCTGCCAAACCATAAAAGATTATAATTTGCGGGCTATAATCAATCTGAGTACCCATGCGGGGAAAAGAAGTCGAAAGATATTTGCTCGACTGTGAAGGCAGTCCTTAATCAACAAGATTATAATTCTTCACCGGTAATTGGCCTTGAATGCTTGATTCAAACAGTGCCTCACTTCTCGATGGCATGAATTTATAATCAACACAAAACAAGGACGAATTTTATGGCTTGCATACAAAACAAAGAAGCCATCATGCATCTCATTCTCTGCCTCCAGTTCAAGGGACACAAATCCCTCAATAGAAGCAGAGTCACACGTAAGCACAAGTGAAGGTCTAAATTCTCAGCGGTGTACAGCCAAGGATAGGACCACGACACCGTGTCATCTGAGCTGCGGAACGCCAAGTTGGTCTCTCAGTCCCAAGAGTGAGAACGTCAACATCAGATAATGGTTTGATGTCCCAGTTCCACCTGTCAGGACCAATGAAGCCCCCAATCACATATAACTCATCACCCAGCCCAATCATCGCGCAATCAATTCTCTTTCGAAACTCCGATGCGGAACAAACCATCTTTCTCACTTCTTTGTCCTGCTTAATAATAATACCATGGCTCATCACATAGAGGGATCCCTGAACAACTGCCATTGGACCTTGAAGCCAGCTCCATTCCTCGACGGTCCACATCCACCCATTCCCTGCATTGTCTAAAACTTGAACTGTTGGCAACCCTTTGTGTAATACATGCAACTTTCCCTCAATCACTACTCCTGAACAGGCTGAATTGTGTGTGCGATGAAGATCGGGCATTGGAATCCATATATCCTTCTCAGGGTCATACATTTCTGCCTGAGATATAGACTTTCGACAGCTAGTGAAGCCCCCAGCCACAACAATCTTTCCATTCAATACACAGCATGCAAACATAGAACGGGGCACAAGCATAGACGCGCACTGGGACCATTGCCGTGCTACAGGATCATATGACCAGACTTCACTTGTTGCAAAATTCCCATCTTGATCACCAGTCAATGGATCGACGGCGTCACTTCCTCCACCAATCACAAACAGCTTTCCAGCAATGGAGACAGCACCAAAGCGGGAAAGTTGCCTGACAGTTGAGGGAAGAACAGGAAGTGTAATCCAGAGATCACGTAAAGGGTCATACAACTGCCATAAGTTCTCTGGGTCCAAAGCACAGACACATAATAGATCCTCAGATGCACCAACCTCCTGTCTAGCTTTAAATAGCTCAGGGCTACGAATGGCTCCTTGCCAAGAACGAGAGACGAGCTCTAACTTAGGATGGAGATAGAAGGGAACTCGTGCAAGGCACCTAATTGCAACAGCATCCGGAAGTCCTTCAATCAGTTCAGACATAATAACCACTGTTTCATCCGTGTCTGATAAAATACAACTGCTGAACTCGTGCTATTTAATAGATAGAAGGAGCACCTACATTAAAATAAAAATTTAGTTACATGTAATAATGTTTCATATCCAATATCTTAAGTTTTGAAACGGGATGGTCATTAATATGGCATGTGCATAATTTCAATAAAAAAATTGTAGTATGTTAAGCACAGAAAATTGACAATTTATTTTAGACATAGACTCCAAAGAATCTTCCAATTTCATTAGATGAAGAACAACAGCCTCCCCCAGCCCCCACCCCCCCTCTTTCCAAGGGAAAAGAGACAAGATATGACAGCAAATGTGATCAACCAAACCAGAGCTGTTCAATTAAATTTACTATGTTCTTGCTCCCTTTAAATTTGCCATGGAAATTCCTCCACATTTTGGAACTGGACAAATTATACATACACAGAACTAACAACATTTGCACATGCTCAAACTGCACTTAAAAGATGCATTCTACCTTTTCCCTCCTGCATCAAGTCTCCCTTAAAGATGCATAGACATCAAAAGCGTTTCAAATAATTGATCCATGTGTCCACCCAAACATGGCATGTCAAGAGCATTTATAAATTAAGATACACATTCTTGCCCGCATTATGCAAAACAAAAATACAAAGAAAGAAAAAACTCATTGTAGCTCAACAGTTGTATTTCCAAGTTGTATACTTGGCAACTTAAAGAGTGATAATAAATGGGAAAAGGATCTCAGCATTGCAGGATTAATTCTGACAAAGCATCTGCTGCCTTTCCATACATGCATTCCCAGCTTGCAATTCCTGGCATAGCATAGAATGCTAGCAGGATGGGAATATACAATATAGAGCAATTGTCTAAGCCCAATGACAGCAGCAAAACAACGAAACAAAGTAAAAGGCTAGCAGGGAAGGAAATACCAATGTCGTGATTACTAAATTAGTCCCCTCAATAATTCAGTATATAATCAAAGACCCTTTTTAGACCAAGCATAAAACTGCAGACAAACATCTCTTGACTATTTACAATAACAAATCTGCGAAATGAACAGCTTAAATTGACCCTGTGGATGTAATATGAAAGATGCTACGAGAATCGATGTTCATTGGACATTTTGTGCCCACGGGGGACATATCAAAATTAGCTTCATTATCATCATGGACCCATGCAGAGCAGAGATAACCCTAACCCAAAGCAGGACCAAATAGAGAGAAATATTAGATATGATCGTCATTTGGATAAAGTAAAGAAGTTGAGAAAAATTATTTTTCCCCTTTATAGTAGGCTGTTTACGGATTCAGCTACAGAGATGAAGCACGAGATGAGAACAAAGAAAAAAGGATTTAACTGTAGAACAAGCTTAATTCCTAATTATTAAAGCATGACCCAATGCTATTGAACTGAAATATCTCAATCAAAGGAAAAGGGCAAAAAGAAGAAAGAAAGAAACAGAAAGAAAAAGCCCATAGCGCCGACTCAAGAATTTGGGGCAAAACAGGCCAAGTTGTAAGGAAAAAATTTAGAGAGAAAAATCCGTAATCACGAGCAATGAACTTATCTCCTATACATCAACCACTTCAGTCACAAGCAGAAGAGTTGATCAATTCAATTTAGGATCCCAAACGCAAGCATTGCGTTAGAAACGGACAACAAGGACATGGAGAATTATGAAGTTCTAACACAAAACCCAGTTCGAATCCAACATAACAAGGAATAGCCAAGTGATCACGACCGCATGAAACCAAAACCTATGCAATTGAGCATTATCCCTTAGCCAAGATTCAAAAACAAAAGAAAGGAGGAAAAATCGAGTAATAGCTAAGAGACGAACCGTAAACGCAGATGGTTTGCCTGAAAACGGAGACGATGAGCGAAGAAATGAGGGATGGAATATTTGCAGAAAGCAGGGATGGACGAAGGAATTGGGTTTTGCCTACGAAGATGGCTTGCACAGCTGAGGAAACGCTCGGCAAAATTTCAAAGGGTTTTATTTATTTTTTTCCTTGGGGCCCTTAGAGTCATTTACCCAAAGGTGTGCACAAATGCGTGTGATTTACTGATTTAATTGGGTGACTGACGTATGCGAGCCATGAATACGATAGAAATCAGAATGGGACTACACTTTGGGGAAATTTTCCCAAAAGTCTCCACACAAAAATTTATTACTCAGAAAAATCTCAAAATGGACCCGGATCATTTATGAAAACAAAGCTTCATTGTGAAATGACTAAATTGCCCTTGATGACTTGAGCTGAAAAGGAGTAAACAAAGGAAAGGGAGTCAAATCCTATTGGCACGCATTTGCTTCTTCCCCGTCCTTTTTTCTGTCGAACATCCTCAGCTTGCGTGCAGTCTGGGTCGTTCCTGAAAAAATTTCAGGGAAGCCATCGCTATGTATTCTGAAAAATATATTTTTCCAAATGCTAAAAACAGTCATGGTCACACATGTTTTATTTATCTTTTTATTAACGTGAAGAATAAAAAGAACTGCTAAAAATTAAAAGGGGGAAAAAAACCATGTGAGACACTGCAGTGGTGCGGTGCTTTGGGACCCCATTTGCAATGTACAGAGATCAAGAAAGATGCGGGGGCGGTTGGAAAAGTGTTTCCCTCCCGCAGCGTATTCCTGCACAAAATGGGGGCATCGTTGATGCATTCCCATGAGGGTTTTTCAGCAAATTTCCGTTTTCTCGTTTGCTTCATTGACTATTTTGGTTTTTGGCGGGCGGGGGTTTGGCAACTGGTTCGGTTAAAATTGATCCCGGGTCATGACTGGTTCCTTCGCTTCCTTGCCAGTTTTCTAAACATTTTTGTTGCACTTTTAAATTATTTTCAAATGGTCGACGGTTGACACGTGAATCGTACGTAGAGAATGAAACTACAGAAAATAAATAGAAAATCGAGAATATCAGCAAGCTCAGCCTGAGCTGTGCGCCATGTATTTGATTGGTCGTGTTATTTGCTGGCTCCAGGGTCTATATTTTCCACGTGGAAAAGGAGAAAATAATTAATTTATGCATAGCGTTTTTTCCTGTGTTCAGACTCCGGTAATGTGAAATCTTTTTCTTTTTTGCCGGCAATGTGAGATCTTATATTCTTATTTATCACAACGACGCATACAATTTGCAAGTAATCGTAAATTATCATTTTGATTAAAAAAATTACGTGAATTGAGTTTATCACTGAGGTTTAAGCATAGTTTCAAACTATAGATACAAAAACTCAGATAATAATAAATCATTATTATGGCTGGGTAATTTTACTTGATTAGGTCTACAAACATTATGAGGTATGATTACCATATCATTAAGACTTCCCCTTTTTTTCAGTGAACATTGATACTTCTTAAATAATAAGTGCCTATAAGTATGTTTATAAGAGTTAAAATAAAACTCTCGTTATATATTTATCTCGTAATAAAAAATTATTTTTCAACCCACTGTCATTTCGAACAAGCACTTTTTATCATCCCATGATTTTTTTTTTGTTGAGATCGACTCTAAACTAAAGGACATAATTTATTTTATATGCGTGCATGCATGCATATGAAGGCGCGGGGTAATAAATTATAAAATAAATTTACACAATATAACGTTAAAACGTTAAATTGTAAAAACAAGTTATTGTTTTTTTTTCCACCAGCCTAAAAACAAGCATTATAACCATTGACATTTAAAATAATAAGTTATAATATATGGGGGGCACGAGGTAATAACTTATGAAATAAAATATATATGAGGTCAATAACAAATATTTAGATTGTAAGAAATAACAAACTGGTAATAGAATTACTGACATTAAAATTTTTTTGATATCATTTAATATATTTTTAATGCTAAAAGTCCCCCCCTCCTAAGATCTTACTATTAATTTTGAACTTTTTTAAATCCTATGCAATATTAATGTTTTCATGAGTGGTGTATTAATATTATTACCACCATCATTTTTTTGATAATATTGATTTATTGTTTTATGAGACGCGACCGGCGGCTTATTAGAATTAAAGAAATTAGTTATAATCAGTTACAGATTTTCAGAAATACCATGATTTTATTTAGTGATGATATCGAGAGAATTGATTGGTGGCTTATTAATCGACCGATGACTCATTTATCGAGAAAGATATGAACAGGTTGAAGGAATTTAATAAATACTCCCTCCGTTCCTTATTATAAGAGACAAATAACTAAATTACGTTGATCAAAAAAATAGTTAAAATTAGTTGAGGACAATTAATGTGTAAAAAGTATAATGTTTTTTTTCCAACAATGCCCCTATTAATAAGGAGAGAGAGTATGAGAGAGAACAATTAAATTATTAAAAGAAAGAGAGTGTGAGGGAGAGAGAGTATGAGTTGGAAACAAAATAAATAGGAGTAAAATAGAAAATCAATACAAAAAAATAGAGACAACTTTTAAGTGTCTCTTATATATAGAAACATGTCATAAGCATCAAATGTCTCTTATAATAAGGAACGGAGGGAGTAATATCAAGAGAGTGCACACAAAAAAAAAAATCTTACAAAAAAGACAAAAGTGCAGTAAGAAGGTATTTATCACTCAATTCAACTTCTCAAATATGTCCAAACCAGGCAATGCGGAATTGTATTCATCACAAGTATTAAAAATAATTAGAATTTCATTATAATCTTGAAGTGAAAAATAATGTTGCAGAATAAAAACCAAATTTCAAGCTGGGAAAAAAATTTTCAAAGTAATAATTTGCTATTAAAATAAATATTAATATTATAAGAGTATATTTTTTAAAGTACATGTAAGTATAAATAATTCTCCAAAATTCCGGCAAAAAAAAAAAAAATATTTCTCCGAAAAACGGCTGCGAAAAAAGTGGGGAAATATCAGCCATGTCGTTTTCGGTGACACAGAAAAATGGAGGTCGATTCGAATGATTAGCCTTTGAATCTCATATCGGGTAGACTTGAATATCACGATTTCATGAATGGAGTTCGGCATTAATTGACGCATCCGACCACAATCATTTGACGCTAACGGCCGTTGAACTCCTTATCAAGTTCGAGCCTGACCCTCCATCCTCAAATCACGTTTACACCTTTTTTAACTTAGATCAACTGTAGAAAATTTAAATTGAATGAACAAGTTATCAATATTATTTATTAGGCATATTCTATTATATCTCACAAAATTTAATGCTTAAATAGTTTACTTAAAATATTATATTCGTGCGTGCTTTGTATTGTTTTTGTGGAACTGCGTAGAATAAATAAGGGTCATACATTGGGTCTCACCGTTAAACCTGAACTTATGCGGTTTTGAAATAATCTAACATAAGTATATTAACGTTGTTAATATGATATCACCGAAATACCAATAAATTGCCAAGCTTTTTAGAAATACTACCTCCGGTCCTAATTATAAGACCCAGTTGACTTATTTGAGGAGATTAAGGAAGTAAGTTAAGTTAATTATTTGTAATAAATAAGTGTTGTCATTCCTAAAATATCTTTGCTAATTAAGTGTATTGACTAGAACTATCATTATTAGAAGGACTATCTTGGAAAAAAATACATAAATATGAGAGACAAAATGGATTGGGGTTTTATAATTAGGACCAAATAAAAAGTCAAACGGGGTCTTATATTAAGGAGCGGAGGTAGTATATTATTTGCCGGTAAATCACCTGAAAATCCCCAGCCACGCCAATTCGAAAACTTCTCCGCACTAGAAACTGGACACAGAGCTGCTTGGATCAAATGGCAAAAGACTTTGACTTAGTCTTGTTTATTTTCGCTCGGCTGCATTAGGCTTAGTTTCTGCTTGTGCTTTTCTTTCTCAAATTTGGCTCTTGTCCGATGTATTCCAAAGAAAAAAGAAACTGGGCACAGAGGCAAAAAAGATAAGTCAATAACGGAGTAGAAGGAGGGAAAGGAACGGAGCACAAAATGGGTTGAAGAGAGGCGACGACGAGAGTGTCTATCACATGGACGAGACATCTCCTTATAGAAGCTTGTCCTGATAGAGATTCCATTACAGACACGCCTCCCACACAATCCCAAACAGTACGAGACTCTTCTTTTGACATATCCACACACCTTATTTACAACACGGTATCCGGACCGATTCTCATAATCTCTAATAAATGAAATGCAGATGCAGGATTTGAAACCGAAACTTATTTGTGTTTAAGTACCCAATGCTCTATTGTGATCCGCAGTCTATAAATGAGGCATGAGATTAAAGTTCACGACCACTGAATTTTGAACTTTTAGGCAACTTTCTTCCCTCCTCTGCTATTCTGTATGATTGAGTTTTTTTATCTTTTACTGTTCTGCTCACCCTCTTTTTAAAAGAAGAATTCGTTTAAGCCTAGGAAGAACCGCTTCTTGCTCTGTCAGTAGTTGCAGAATAGCTTTTAAAGACAGTGTTCGCAAAACATGATTCAGATTTATCATTTCTCTGCAGGTGTTACCACAAACAGAGTTTGCATAGTATTACAAAAGAGCTGGAAGATCTGCTGGACTTTTAGAAAATTTAGTTGTTGCCACCAACAGACCGTACCCCGCTGATGATCCCCGCTTAAATTCTGCATCAGAACAAACGCATTAATTTTCCAATAACGGATTCAGGCAGGGGCCCGTGCGTGCATGCGCTGTTCCATTAACATCACAACTAGACCCATCACCATTCCTCTAAATCCAGATTTGGACTTGCTGATTTATCACGTGAGAATTGAGAAAAATTAATGGAAGGTTCGGTTACAGAGAGGCTCAAGAAACGACAAGTCAATGCAGATCGCCCACTCTATCTAATTAAATTCCACCCTTCTTTGAACACCAATGATAAGGCTCTCCTAATCAACCTATCTACTCAGAAGACCGCGAGACTCATTTATCAACAACACTGAAAGGGAGTATCGAGACCGAACGACCTCAACATCTCTTTGTATCCCGCACAAGTTAATTATATTCCTTTATATTTTCCGTAGAAAGAGAAGGCTTCCGTTCTATCCAACCACACACACCAAACTATAACGAGGGTGCTGATCAACAAGCAAATTCTTTTACTGCACATATTAGTCGAGGTAGTTGAACTGCAGAATCATATTCCGACCTACCAGACAATTGTTAAACCAGTAGATTGCATGTATATATTAATGAAGCTACAAACACGGATATCACCGCTAAATTCTTGCAGCATTGTGTGAACTAACCTACTGATGGAACAGCACAGGGCTTTTGAGGTGAGCGTGATATCAGCAGTGTTGATGGTGATATTAGTGGGGAATTCAGTGAAGGGGCAGATTAACACGCCATGCACGACGTCGGTGATAAGTAGTTTCACCCCATGCGCGAATTTGATTACAGGAAGCACCAACAATGGTGCTGTACCGTCCACCACATGTTGTGAATCTTTGAGATCTTTGGTGAACACGAGTGTGAATTGTGCTTGTCTGCTAGTATCTGCCAATGTTCCCTTCCAACTACCGTTCACCTCAGCTCTCGCCCTCTCTCTCACTCAAGCATGTAATATAAAAGCGCCTGCCCAATGCAAAGGTCCATTATCTGCCTACAATTTAGTTTTCATTTTCCCCTTCACAAATCATAATCACGACAGTTATGGGTTTAACGGTTGACATTTTCGTATTGCAGCCTCTGGATCCCCTCTACCAGCTCCAGGTATTCATCGTTTCATTTTTCTTTTGGTCTCACGTTTGCAGCCAAATTATTCTCTCTGCTTGGTCTAGCGTCTATGCTTTTTGAATATGTATGTATAATTTGGTCTGCATGGGCAGGCCCTGCTGTGCTCGGAAGAAATGGCCCAGGACTTGGACCCACAGCCGCATCTCCGTTGAGTCCTCAAGGTAACAAGTTAATAATGGTAACTCATTAATTAGTCTGTAATAATGTAATGTCTATCGCTGAGCTCTAGTCCGTGAAAATAATATTGCTGAAAAATGGAACCGAGGGCGTGCAGGGTCTGAAGATATGGTGGAAGCTAAAGAAATCAAATTTATGAGCCGGAGATTGGCACAAACACGAACACAAGCGCAAGGCCCAGCTCCAGCAGCAATGGAAATGGGAGAGCCCACCACAACTACTCCGGGAATTCGACCAGTCCTCCCTGCACCACCATCCTCTTCTTCTGTTCCATCCTTCCTTTCCTTCTCCCCATTCACGTTTCTCTTCATGTCACTCTCAATCATGGTTGCCACCGTTTACTAGTCTTGCCTCTCCAATAATGCTTGCTTTCTACCCTGCGTGTCTCATCTTATGTGTCTGTACTTCAGCAGTTTAGCTAGCTTCCTTTGTTCCTTTCTGTATCTCTATTTCTGGTCCGCCTTTCAAAGACATCCCATATTCATTTAATAAAAGTTAACCAATAGCAATTATCTTTTCCTTTTTTTAAAAGGAGTATTTGATTAATTGAGAATATATGTTCGTGGCTAATTTATACGTATGTTCATTGCCAATTGACAACGTACGATAGATCGCTTCGTAAGAGTCTTTTTCGTGAAAATGGACAAGGGGACAGTACCGTAATTTTCTTTCCTTTTTTAGACAGTACCGTAAAATGATCTATGTGTCGTTTTTTTTCCCCATGTGCATACTTTCCGACTTGTTCATGCGATGCTAAAAAAAATTCTCCTCGGATTTTTTTTAAAAAAAATAATAATAACAATAATAACCTCTCTTCCGTTATATTTCCAACTTAGCGTGCCAATGGAGCATGCTCATTTTTATTTGGAAAAATTGTCAAAAAAAAACTGCTGAAATAAAAAAATTATAAATAAAAACCTGTTACAACATTAATATATGTTTTGATAACCATAATATAAGTTTCAATAACATTTTTTATAATTTTTTAAAATCTGTTACAACATTAAAATCTTTGTGTGCAATTTTTTAATTTCAGCGGTTTTTTTTATGATTTTCCCTTTTTATTTCTAGCCAGAGGAAAAACTGAAATCATATAAAGACAAAATTTTAATTATATATTTTGATTTGATATTGAGAAAAAATTTATATACTACAATGGACATTTTCAAATTGAAATGCATCATTTATAACTTCTTATAAGTGAATAATATCAATCTGTGAAATATATATTTAAAATTTTCATACGATTTTCCGGTGCATCAAGCTAACCTGGATCTGAGGTTGAAAAAAAAGGGGGGGCCTAACACGGATCCCTTCACAGAACGGCACCGTTTTCCTCGATTAAGGATCTTGCCCTAGGCGAACTCCCGCTTTGGCTCCAAGTCACCCTGCACCTTCCCGGGTCGTAGCACTGGCCCCGCCGCAGGTCGCAGTAGCTAAAGACAATCACTATTCGTCATAGCAGATTCAGGAACCTCAGAGTGAACCTGAATTCGAATTTAACTGAAGGTCTTGAATCTCGAGTGCTTTAAATGATCTCCCTTGGATTTCTATGCGAACTGTAACGAATATGTGTTCTTGCTCATTTTTGCTTTTGTTTCGAGTGATTAATATTAATTTTCCAAGGTTAGATTCTTAATTAATTCTGTTTCTACTGAACGGTAGCTTAGACTTGTCCATTCAAATGGGCTGGAAGGCAGCGGAGAAACTCATTAGGCATTGGAAGATTCTTAGAGGGGACAACGTAAGCTAACATGATTTCCTTCGCATCCTTGCTATGTCTCTTGATATATATTTTTCTTTGTCATTTTGCTTTGAAAGGGGTTTATTGTTGTCATTTTGAACAGGTAATGATTATGCGGGGAAAAGACAAGGGCGAGGGTGGGATTATTAAGCGTGTAATCCGCTCTCAGAATCGAGTTATCGTTGAGGGTAAAAATCTGGTGAGACAAAGTCTCGATTCTGTCTTTGTATGGTTATGTGACATAGCGAACATGTTGAGTTGGGCTTATCGAGCAATTTCTCTCATCAGCCGGGCAATTAAAATTTTGAAATATCAAAGCTTACTGGATTTATGATATTGGTGAACTTGTTTCTATGGAATATTTTATTGATTCTGTTTCTATGGATCTACTTGTACGCTTTTTATGATGCTAGTTGAAAATTATGACACTAGACCTTCTGTTTTATTAATTTCTGGGCTGTCGCATCCCATGAGGTTCAATAGTTTATTTGTATATTACTACCTACGGATAAGACTTAGTTTGTAGACTGCAAAGAAAGACTTACAATTAGGACCAGAGGTAGTATTAATATTTGTGCATGTGCTCTCATAGTTTCACTATTGCTGTGTCTTGTGAAAACTTGAATTGAGCATCTAGTTTTCTCTACATGCTTGATAGATATTCACTTAAGTGCTTGTTATTTTATTTTAGGTGAAGAAACATATTAAGCAAGGACAAGGTCATGAAGGGGGGATCTTTACCGTTGAAGCCCCATTACACGCCTCAAATGTGCAGGTTCTTGATCCAGTGACGGGGTATGCACATGTTAAAATACTGAACTGGTGTTTGCATGCGAAGGGGCTGGAGTTAGATGATGTAAAATGATAAACCGTTTTTTCTTTTGTGGTTCAGGAAGCCTTGCAAAGTTGGGATTAGATATCTTGAAGATGGTACTAAAGTCAGAGTATCCAGAGGCATAGGAGCATCGGGGTCCATAATTGCCCGGCCTGAGATCTTAAAGATAAGAACTACCCCAAGACCTACAGTCCGTATGTACCCAAAACTCATGCTTCTTTCATATTCAAGCTTTTTTGTTTCCCTGCCAAAATCACACACACATACACTCACACACACACACACAACCCCTTTTTTCTTCTTCACTATGCTCCCATATTCTGAAGAGTGACACTTACAGCTGACCTTAAATTTTCGTCATATATACAGCTGACCTCATGCTCCTTAGTTGGAGAGAATGTGAGCAAGAATGCTTATATAGTTTCAGTCAACGCTGGCGCTGATTATCAATTTTTTTAAAAGAAAATTGTAATCATCGTGCTGAGCATCAAACTCCATTTATCATTCTTTTTGCAGTTGGTCCCAAAGATACTCCGATGGATGTTGTGGTGGAGAAGACTTACGACGCCAAAGCAGGGAGGGGCATGCCTGATCTCTGAAGAGATTATGTACTATACTATCGCAGTGATTGGTAAATCGCTTCTGAATGGCTATGGTCTAAAAAGATTGGCCTTATTGCTCTTCTCCCATGCTCGGACTCAAAGCAACTGCACCCAGGCACCCAGAAAAGAGGGTTGTCAAATAGTTGAATCGATTTAAATAATGAAAATGATTCTACAGCTTCCGTGAAATGTAGTTTAATCCCTGGTCTCTCCACCCTTGCCTGGTGGAGCAGTTAATAATGCATATTAAGCCATAAACCAGCACCAGGTCATCTTTTAAAATGTAAAAAGGTCTCAAATATTGTCCACTCTGTGTAGTTATGTGAAGTGTGAACTAATACTGAGCTCAGGGTTTCTCCACGGGGTAATAAATTATTAATCGCACCTCAGTTGTTAAATTTAGGGCTGGGCTTGAGTTTTCCAACATGTATTGTTGGTGCCTATTGGTGTTTCAAATAATTCAATTACAATAATTTTTCAAATTTTAATGTTGCTACCATGAATAGTTGAAATGACATCATTTATGGCAGTAAACTCTTGCTTCAGGATTAGCGATGTGGTAGTTTATCCTGATTTTTTTTTTTTGGCCCCCGAAGAGTGGGGCGGGGCGGGGCTCTGAATTCGAATTAACTCACTGTGGGGAATCCATTGGGCGGAGGAGACGCGAAAGTGATCGTTTAGAAGAACTTCATAAACCGAAGGAGGGTGATAGGTTAAGGAATAACCTTGTATGTTGGGGGGATCAAGTAATTTCACTTTTATGTATCATGTAGAGTAGAGCCCAAAGTTTTTCTTCCTTTCAATTCAATGAACCGAGCTTCGGCCTTAGACCAAGCAAACAGGGGAAATGACAATTCAAATTATCATATCGGAAAGACAAATGCAGTGGAAACTTTGGAGGAATCTACTTAAAATATCTATTAAGTATCCTCATTTTTTTTAACCCGGGAGGTGTGGTTAAGTGGTGTGGGTTCATCCTCTCTTAACTAAGTGTCGAGGGTTCAATCCTCACCTTGGGTATAGAAAAGCTTTAAAACTTTGAGCCAACTGTCTCACCTATCGAGGTGTCTACAAGCTAGCGAAAAGATTAGTTATTAGATTTGTTGGTGGATATCCTAATGTTTCATAAATAAAAAAATCCTCATTTTTCTCAAATCACTATCACGGTTTCAATCCTTAACTATAGTTATTTCATAAGCAATTGATTACCACTTCTACATTTTAATTCTACTCATGCTAATTTAAATGACCTTTGGTATATTTCATTCATTTTCACCCTTAATTTTAGTCACTAGTAGATAATTTGAATAATTCCGAGTAGTGGATAACGTAGCTTTCTCCGTCAATTATCTTGAACGTTGCCGGCTTAGAATTTCTTAAAATCTTTAGGGGAAAAAAAGTAAAATGAAAAGTAACAGAGAATATTAATATTAATAATATTATTGATATAAAGGTGATAAACTAACAAGGGAGTGTGATAAAAGCCAAAAGAATAGGCAGGCGTTTGACCAGGAAGGAAAATACATTGATGAATGATGGCAGTGGAGGCAGAGACAATGAGAAGCGACAGATGCAATAACAATAGAGAATATCCCAAACTCACTTCTTTCCACAACACTGCTCGACGATGATTAAAGCCATGACGTTATTTGTCATCAGCTGAGAGGAAGTCCTTGTACAGGCACAATAACATTTTACCACTCTGCAAGTAACAAGCGCGACCATACCTAACACTAAAACAAACAAGAGAAACTTGAATTGCTTCATAATAGTAACTCAGAGCTTCTGCAAGTAAAACAGTAATCCCACGCCAACCGTGATATCACTCTCCCATGTACTTACTTAACTCACTGTCTCTGCCACGCTCAGTAACGTTAAATAAAAGCCAAGTGAGTCTTATATTTTAATTTGCCTCGTTCATGAATCCAAAAAAGGCCTAAATTGACCAACGCTCGTGCGTGCTTTTTAACATCTGAGTCATTAAATTGTTAGTCTGGCCCCTGACACCCTTGTCCTTGTTTGACAAGCAAAAACCAAGCAGAGACTTGATCAGTATTGTGACATCACCTGTTACATTGATTAAATATGATATAATGATTTTCTATCAGCTTATCCTCATCATGGCAATGCCTTGTACCTTACTTACGTGCCCTTTATGACCAATAATTATGTATCAGCCATTCTCTTGTTGGTGCAAGCTTATCGTTCTGATCTGGGTTTTTGCTGTTTCGATGCTAGTTACTCGGTCTCTTTTACTGAGCTGCAGTGAACAATATACGGAGTGGCAGAAACTGGTGACGAGAATAAAAATGGCCACGCTGGCTTGCAGAGAATGTAAATGTTCAAGAATCAGCAATGGGGTGTGTGAGGGGAAAGAGAACTAGAGAAGAGTGAAATGATGGCGTGGGATGAGATGAGAGTGGGAGTGGTCAGACTCAGCTTTGACGCCTTCCAAAGCCAATGCACTTTTTTTTTTATATTATTATTATGCTTTCAAGGGCGTGCATGCGTCAACCTTGTCAGAATTCACTCTGCAAAATGTGTCTGTCTCTCCCAGTGAAACTTTGACCCCCCCCAATCCTTATTACAAATTCATTAAGCATCATCACAGTGTCCATTCATCACTCCTCCCATCCACTTTCAAGGCTCTCAACCCCGATTCAAAATTCAAATCATTAATAAATGCAGTACTGGCTCAGCCAGAAGAAGCTCTGATATGTAAATCGAAGGATGTAGTACCATGAAATTGTTAATGCGGGGCGCGTGTGACTGCATTTATCAGCAACAACTTGATTAATTCACTGGATATAATTAGGAGTTGAAGGTGCATTTTTCAGTGTCCCATCGTCCAATTGGTATTGATCCCAATGCAAAACTGCAATGAAAATTGACTGCTTGAAGCTGTCACTCAGCACATTAGTTATGATTAAGCGGCCCACTCCTCAAATCCCAATCAAATCAAAATACGGTTTTGTTATGGAATATGTGTATGGATAATGACACTTCCAAAGTTACTAGTATGCCAAAAACCTCAACAAGATAATCAATAAATGATGGCTGTTGATCCCCCCTCGTGGCCTCATGTATTGGATATACATATTGGGAAGCCACATTCAATGAAAGGATGTGTAATTCGTGTATTTCTATGGCCTTCCCACCATCCCCACATTATGAAAATAAGGTAATATGAGACCAGAAAGTAGAACCAACAACGAATTCTTCCCCGAGGATCATGACTTTAGTCTCTAACTTTTTGTTTGTTTTGTGAATCAGATTAAGGGACCATCACCCCCTCATTTCACAGAGTGGTCCTTGAAGGGCTAGAGAGAGATCAAAAGTGATAGGGTGGCAGTTGAAGAATTGAATTGGCTAAATTTTAGTGGAAAAAGTGGGGATTGTTGAGACCCATCTCGGATATAGTATGTGGGAGCTAGGGCAGTACTAGCTATGGGATCATTGGAAATTACCTTTGAGGAATTTTGGACGTTGATGTGAGATTTATGGGACACATGTGACTTTGATTCGTGGGTGAGTCTGAAGATATTGCACCAAAAAACAAAATCCCAACATTATCATTCAATCCCTTTGTGCTGCGCTGGATGACAAGCCTTCTACATTCGGAAACAAATTTGACTCATCTTTAATGTTTGCATCTATTTTCAAGGCAAGTCTTGAACAAGCATGCTTGCTCCTCAATTCTCATCCACAGGTCTGTGAACTTGATAATAGGGCAATACCCATTCCCTAATTGGACATCCATGACCTATCTCGTCCCTGAAAAGCGGCAAGCATATAAGAAACTTGAAATTAAAATTTCAGGCTATCTGCCAATTGCATTGGACTCAATTGCGTTGTTTGTTATTTTTTGGTTTTACGTGAAATCATAGCTGAACATCCAAGTTGAATGGAATAGTGCAAAACTGTTTAGATCCTTGGGAAATCGAGCCACTTACTGCTGCTCTTTTGCTTTTGGTTCTCTTGGTTGATATCTCTGTTTTTTTGTCTTTAAAAAGCGTAGAGTTTGCTTGGCTAGACACAAACGATGGTGCCATGCTACCATATCCCCACATGGACTTTTTTTTTCCCCCTCCCATTCCTTTTTCATCCCAAAGAGCATGGGAACATTATTTGGTCCAAAGTCATGCTCCCCCAAATTATTTTTGAAAACTGATGATAATTGTCAAGTTCCAAGACAACCTTTTTTTTTTGGCCAAAAGTTGCAAGACAACTTACTTTATCATATTTTGGGGTTTTCTCGTTGGTCATATGTGGTAAGCCGAATTGTCTATTATTACGTAGCTGAAATGAGGATCTCATAATGGCATGCAAATCAAGATTTGACAGAAACTGACTTCAACGTTTTACGACAGAGCTGTAAAATCACTGCTGCCTGTTGCGAAATATAAAGGCCTTAATTAACAGAGCCTATAAGTCACGACAAAACTTTCTGTCCGTCCTTTTTTTTTTTTTTGGAAATGGGAAATGAAACGAAAAGTTCATAATTAATCAGACGGCAAACCAAACAAGCCAATGATTGAGCCCTCCCATCCCATATGAACTCCATTTCCGATCCAATCCAATCCTGCAATGTTTTTTTTAAAGTAAATCGATTAGTTAAACATGGGTTTCCGAACGTGCCGTCCACTTTCGTACCAAATCTACATGCAAGTGAACAATGATTAAGTTTCATTTTCAGTTAGAGCTAAAGATAATATTACATATGTGTGAATACTGAATTTGTTTGGCCAACTTGAATACTGAAATTAATAATTATGAATTTAAGAATGTAAAAATAGGAATATTGGGTGTGGTGAACAAAAAAGAGAAGGTGGCAGTATCAGAGAATCAGATTGGGAGCAGGGTTTGTTTGGGTTTATTTGTAACTCCCTATTTTGGGAATTTAATTTTTACCATGGAGTTTGGATAAAAAGTGAGAATTGAAATATACGACATGGATATGAATTGAATTATAGTATGCTCCTTCAAGTCCGTACTCACCTGCGTGTATGGTTGGGTCACCTCGGGAATTCCTTCATCCTGGTTCTTCGCCTACACCACCAACATTTGACCCCTCTCTTCTCTCTCAGATTAATTCAAATACAGACCGTACCATTTATTCATGGAAACAAAATATACAGTTCAGATGTTGTATCACTGTAAAAGCCTTGATTAATGAAGGTTTGATTGCTTCCTTCTTTTTTCCTTTTAAAAGATCTCGAAGGACAAAAGAACCAAACCAGTGAATTTGGCTGAATTATATTCAAGGAACAGGCATGACCTAGGGAATTAAACTCGAAAGGAAAGGAGAAAATAGGGAGAATCTGGGAAGACACGCTGGTTACAAGGGAACCACACGTTCATTAAAACAGACCCATGCATAAATCTCAAACAGACAACTGCTGTGTCTGTGTGAGAGTGCTGAACACTTTGGGTCGGAAGATAAAATTTACAAAGTCAAAATTGTGCCATAAATACAGAGGACAGATTCAAAGGTAGAGGGTTGTTGAGGTTGTTGCTCCATAACTCTCATGTAGTAGTAACAGGAGTAGGAAGTTGCTAGCTTGCTTGCAGTTGCAGCCTCGTCCATAATGATCCGGATTTTCAGGTTTGACAACTTAAATGACACCGCATTAAATATCTTCTTCTCTCCAAAGGATCAACATTGGTCTATGAAACCCACCACTTTGCCACGTCTTTTTCTTCGCCAAAAACAATCATATCTTTCTTTTATTATGCCTAGCTTTTTCCATATGATGCAGTTTCAAATTATTCCTTTAAAGCATGGGCTGTAGAAAAGTTAAAGTCCTCAGAATTTATATGGAGGACACCAATGACTGTTGAAAGCTACGGATGTAGCCCCTCCAAGTCATGCCAATATTAAAGGAAAAGAAAGACTTGTTTAATTTTGGAACTTGGTACACACAACAAATAATGACTTGCTGCTAAAAGCTAATAAAGCCGTATAACTTGTGCGCACCTCCTTTTTCCTTGTGTTGTGATTTTCATCTTATTCAGAAAAATAGAAAAAACGGAATTTTATTTAACATATATACATTTACTCCTTAGCTCTCATTCTTCCCATTGAAATCATTAACTGCTACGAAAAAAGAAGGTTCAGATACGTCAGAACTTGCACATCTCTTTTTCTAACAACGGCAATGAGTAGCCATCCCTTTTGTAAATTCTTTTTATGTTCCTGCCTCGGATCAAACATGATAAATGCTTGACATAATTTCAAATGTGTTTATTCCTGCTTTTTCTTAAAGAATAATCATAAGCCAAACGCTAGAATCTTCGACCCTGTGTTGCCGCCAACTTGAGCTCACATCCTGCAAAATCACGACGAAATAAAATATAACTTTCCCATAGCCAGGTAGTAAAAGTTCCTCTTTCTCACAATCATGGTTATTGATTAGTGCATGCATAAGCAGCAGCGAAAAGGGGGCCTGGATATGGTCTAGAAATATAGATGGCTGAGTAATGAAAAGAAGGGAAAGGTGAACCTTGTTTAGTAGATTGTGGGTATTAGTAAGTCTCCATCACAACTGGGGCTAGCGTTTCTCACACTAGTGCCCACCTGCAAAATGGAGACCACCCAAGGATAAGAATGAGACATGCACGAGATGTCAACAAATGACTTTAACATCAAGGGCAGACAAGGTCAATTGCATTACTATCAAGAAATTTATAGAAGTACGAAATCAATGAGATTATGCAGATTGAGGATTGAGTCAACTAACACAAAATGCTGATTGGCTATGAAACGATAATCCTAACTACTTATTCCACTCGTTTAATTTGACCGTTGTTGAGGGTGAATTACCTTGATCACTTTGCTGTTTCAGTTTTGTGAAATCATCAGGCTGATCTCAAAGAACAAAGAGTTGCTAGGCATTCAGTAGAGATTTGGTTCAGCGTAACTAAAACCATGTGGATATGGCAACAACTCTTCGATTTCAATCCTGGAACTAGCATTCTTTTTTGTTCGGCTACGGTTTATAGAATCAACCTCCGCCAGGAATATGCTGTAAACTGGCCTGTGATCAGAGAATCTTGACTCTCCACGAACATAAGATAACTGGCGGAGACCTCTTCCATACCACAAGATACGGTCACACCTTCATGAACAAAAGTTAGACCAGTTATAACTACATAAACCATAATGTAGTTTCAACATAAAGGCCCATCACAATCCTTTCAATATCATTATCAATCTTCTTTTTTTTCCTTCTTTTACTGTTTGCTCCTTTCCAGATCATATATATTCTCTACTTTGGTTATTCATAGAGGTGCTCATTTCCAAAAAAGAACGTTACCATGCTGGAGTTCTTCGTTTTTGTTTTGAGTGTCTTTCATCACCTGCATATCTGTCTGAGTTATTTGAATACTTGTATGTAGGAGGGAAATATATCTTCCCCTCATTCCATCCTTCAAACACACGACCTTGTCTTTTTTCTATGCGCAGCTGGAAGACAAAATTTTTCATATTGTCAGACTGTTTAAGAAATAAAATGAGAAAAGGAACAACTTTTCTGACGTAAGAATCACTTGTAAGTGATCGAAGTATCATGCCTGGTCTTTCTCTAACAAAGCCTTCCAATTCCGCATCTCGACGAGAGCTTTTGCCGCACGGTACGAAAGGGCTATCCGATAATTTAAATCCCCCAGCCAAATAACCCGCCTACACCAGTTAAACGAGAAGTTTAGGCCTTTACAACGCTACAAAGTCAAAAGAAAATGTTATAACATTGAACAAAGATTTCATGAACAGAGATGAAAAGCTTACTCATGTTCAAGAATTGTCTGAGGAGAGTTTTCATCGCCAGTACCATGAACCTGCGGAAACCTTGTCTTCCTGAGGATCTCCATTACATCAGAATTTCTCCTAAGCTCATCACCCTCCTTTTGTCCAGAACTCAAATGACTACAGACGAAGCAAAAGCTTGTTTGGTGCAAGGACATGCTAATGGAAATTGAACCCTGCAACATCCAAAAGAATGAGATTATCTCCTGTACCGGTTCAACATCAGAGAAAAGTGCTGACTGCATTAATATACCTTATTTCCGAGATAGCCCATCAATCCTCTGCCAACACAAGAGACTTTCAAGTTATGAACATCATCTCTGATATCGCTTTTCACCCAGACCGTAAGAAATATCCCAACCATTTGCTTGCTGGCAACCAAACAGTATCTCGAATGTCCTGTCTGCCTGTCTCTATCCTCCATAGAGAAAGAACCATTATATGACAACGGAGAATATTGTGTTGTAACTGGGGAATCACCAGCTCCAATTTCATCATCAGAGGAATTCCATCTATAATTAGGATCATAGTCACTTGTCCTGTGACCAAGAATCATCCTATCACAGACACTGAGGCGGCGATCAAGACGTACTTGTGGTAGTGACATATCATTGTCCATTCTCATGCTACGGCTCAAGGATTGGAAGGACCTCCGATGAAAGAAAGAGGTCGCCTTCCGCCTCATTGATCCCTCAAAATCAGCATCTAACTCTACAACAGGATCAGGGACTGGTGAAGGAGTATGGTATCCACCACTCGTGCCAGGGAGACTGTTCAGGGTCTTCCTGATAAGAGCTAACCATTTTCTAGCAGGGCCATTGTCTTCTGTGCCCAAAACGTTACCAGCATTAAGAGGTACAATTTCTTGAAACCTGAGTGCAATACGAGGGAAAACATATCAGACTGAACTTTTAATAAAATATAGGGATAAATGAATGACAAATTGCATGATCAGTAATTCACCCAAGAACATAGATATCGGATGGTGGAGAAGTGTGAAGCCAATCTTCAAGGTTCAGATGAGTAGGAGGAGATTTTCCAGCTACGTTCCAAGTAGCAACAAAAATTCTGTATCCAAAACAAAAACACGCACGCGCATGATGGAGACGCAGGTTCTTAAATTTTATTGGCAACAAAAATGAGAGTAATTGAGCAAAATACAGCGTAAAATTAGCATACCTATAACTATTCACTTCTGGAACCTGAGCTGTGTCATGGTCGGTCATACCTCGCTGCATTCTGTCCAAGTGCTTCCGGCTCGATCTCTCTGTGAATTAAGGTTGAGATTATGATTTCAGAGAGATTACAGGTGAGCAAAAATGGTTAAGGGAAAAAAGGAAAAAAGGGGCAGCAACGGAAGGTTTCATAAATTAGAACATAGCTGTCTTCTAAGATTCTTTTTTATCTTTATCTTGGTGGGGTTTAGGAATGGTGTGGTCCTAAGAAATACCAAGGTGTCTGCTACTGAACCTGTTTTGCTTTTCTTGATGGTGCATGCCTCGCTCTCTGGATAGTCGCTCCTCCACTCCTCATCAACAACTGAAAAAGCAGGATCATAAAGTTATTAAAGCTGTGCTCTTCCCACCGTTAATTTACCCTCCCACTCAATCAAATTAAACAGCGAAGGCAAATGGTGGCAGAAGGTGAAAACCGTGAAACAACGAGCAGATTCGTTGAACCCAGAAAATTTGTTGCGCAAAGACCAAGGGAACTAACGCAACGGTTAAGAGTAAAACTTGGATAACTTAATTAAATAGAGGCAGGAGAAGTATCAATTGTTTTAAGAGAATTAACATTCCAATTGGCAGAGCCCTAATTACATCAAAATCATGCGAAAATTGGCCAATCACCTCCATAAAGGACATCGTCTGCCTGAAAGTCCTCGGTTTTACTCTTGATATTGAACCACTTCTTGACTAATATTTTGGTCCATGAAAGCTTCAGCGAAAACGCAAGAATCAGCAACGACACGACATAAACAGAAGCGAAATTAAAGGAGAGGTGACATTTTCTCAAACCTTGCTTTTCTTCAAGTTCTCATCTCCCATTGTTGGAAGAACTTCATATAGCTATCTCTGATTACAGAAAGGACAGTGCTAGCTAATCCTTCTGCAATGCCTTCTTCATGTTTTCACGGATGTAGATGAAACGAATTTCTGTCGGATTCCTGGCTCTGTTTTTGTCTCTGACTGAAACGGACGAAAAAATCATAACAACTTTGGTGATCAAACCGAGGAGATGGAAACTCAGGAACCAACCAGAGCGGAAAAAGACAGCAATGGAGGAAATCAACGCTTTCTAAATAATGCAGAGAGAACAATAGTGAGAGCAGAGCAAAACCCAGTTTCTCGGCATTCAAACCAATGTGATACCAAACACAGTCAGAAATTGAACCCCACTTGGGCTTTTTACTGCTTCTTCACTTGCACTGGGCCGTTTCAATCTAATAATGGGGAGAATGGAGGAACTAGGAAGAGAGAAAACAAAGTAAGTTCCAAGGAAAGAAGCAGAGAGGGCGGAATGATACGTCGAAGTAGGAGTGGAGGAAGGAGTATGAGAATCTGGGGATAGAAGAAGACAATGCGGAAGACATAAAAGAGAGGAAAACCTCGTTGTGGGTACAGATACAGAGCAAAGTATCGAATTTGAAGGGAATAAAGTGCAGGCAAGCTTCGCTCTCTCTCGAGGCTTTTTACCCCAACTCCAATGCCCGCACAAGCATGGGGACTCGCTTATATTGGTCACCCACTCACACCCAACACTCTCGGCCTTCTCTCTTTCTCTCTCTCGGTTTACTTCCCTCTCATGAGATTTCACGCCTCAATTATAAAAGACGACATCGATCTCACTCTGCCAGAATTCATTGGCCTTTAATTTGTTTTCATGATTTTGGTCAAGATTATTTATTAAACTTATAGTGGTAATATTCACCGCTTTAAAATGGGAATCAGAATGAAATCGAAACATGTGACAGATGAATTCTTAATGTCAGAAAAAATTAAACTTGCCCTGTACAGGTAACTGAAACTTCCGTTAATCTTTTGACCAAGGCAGTCAACTCATTATTCACCGGTTTCTCTCTCTAACTTCGACAGGGGTCAGCAAGTTAGGTTTCAATCCAATTTGGAAGAAACGGCCAGTGTAATCAAGGTTAACCGATCTTCAGCTCGGCGTTGCGGGATTGGAAAAGCAGTTTTGGAAGACCAAAGAATCTCTAAATTCTCTTTCTTTTCAGCATCTCCTATGTTTGACCGTGTCTGCTTGATGCGCACGAGAAAGGTCGTTTATTTATTGATTTTTTTTAATGGGTGTCAAAAGCCTATCATAGCTTTGATTACGACTGGCTGATTATCGTATCTTATTATAAGCCTTGCCTAGACGGTTATAAAAGGGAATGTTTCACATTTGAAAGACCAGCGGCAAATTACTCCACCCTTAATTCCCAGTCACCATTTGGAATTTGGACACAGAGATGTTTCTGTTTTCTAATCTGCTTTAGACCCTCAGAAGTTTTCACCCTGTTTATACTAATTTATATATATAATACACATACCGACACACGCCAACACTGCGAGGAACAAAGCGCAATACCTCAGTTATTGTTATTTAGAATAATACATTAATTTGTTTTTTTGACCAAAAAAATAAATTACTCTGTTATTAAATTTTGGTCTTGCAAAAGCTAACCGGCTCCTTATAGTTATTTATATTTTAAAAAAATTGCAAACTCTGGTTCGCACATGGATTGATGTATTTATAGTTCACTTCAGGGGACGTGCAGTCCAACAAACTGTTTGTTTATTGCTTCACATACGAGTGGGGTCTTGTTTGGCCATCAGGGGTTCCAACCTGCACTCACTTGTTAAGCCCAGGCGATCTCCAAAAAATCTCTGGAAAATCATAGTTTAACAGCACCTGATTATTGAGGCAACTTCTTAACTTAAGAGACTGGTTTTCCAATTATCTTGCCAATAGCCGTTGGCCCACAGCCATGTTAGCCTCAGCTTCATCTTCATTTGGTTCGTAGGGTTCCTTGTTCGCAAAAGGACCATCTCTGGTCAGTACGTGTCAGCCTGCAGTGGGAACGTAGGAATAGAAAATTGGATTAGAGGGGCAGAAGGAGCTGTTCATTATATATATAAATGGCTTCTGAGCTACACTAATAGGTTTATAGCTATCTAATCAAGCACGCAGAATCATGTCTTGTAAACTAAATCAAGTGGTGGCCATGTTCTGTACTTGAATGTTAACACTTGATAAATAATACTCTTTCTGTCCTTGGTATATGACTCGATGGTTGAGTTAGTTTTGGTTTTAAATATAAGGTTTTTTTTTATATTTATTAATTTTCTCTAAATTACCCCTATAGATATTCTCTCAATTATAATCAAGTAGAAGAGGGAGAGAGGGTATTAAAAAAGATGATTATGGTATTTTAGAAAAAACGTGTCACATTTCTTATAATTAATTAACTTACCTAACTTTTTAATCTAATCAAATTAGTTAAATAAGTCTTATATTAAAGATTGAATGAGTAATAATAATTGCTTGTGTGTTTCAAGTGACGTTGTTTTTGGCCATCCTGTGTTTAACTTTGGGGCAGGGGCGATGAGTTGGAAGATGTGTGAGGGGCAAGTTTGGATAACGCAAAATTGCTGAGTGGGAATATATATATATATATGAAAATCAGAGAGTTGTAGATTGCCCTTATGCGAGTGCCAATGATGGGAGGAAGAAAGGTCAGTATCAAAATTAAACAGAGAGTGGGTCCCGTGGGGTTGGAGTGGGGCTAATTAATTAATCCAACATTTTCTAAGTGAAAATCTCAAAAAAAAAATAACAGTTGAATTTTAAAATTTAAAATTAGTATTAGTTATTATACTTGTAAAAAAACTACTAAATTCAAAAAGTAAATAACAACACATTTTTATAGAAATTTTTTATTTGTCATTTTAAAATTTGACAGTCATTTTTTTTCTAAATCTTCTCAGCAACAAAAACTCAGATGCATCATCCATGGGGACACCTTGGCCGTCATATCAGGTTTTCAATACTCATATACTCTTTATATGATTTGGAGGGGTTGCCACATGTTCACTGGACTATCCATGAGGGTGAGAGATTTAATAATTGCCACGCTTCCGTGAATTATTTCTGCATACTATTCATAATAAATTGTGATTATTTTTTATATAAAAAAATAAATTCTGACGATACACAATTGGGTTGAGTATAATTTTAAAAAAAATACTTTATTTGTTTTTTTTTTTGTATGATTTCAAGATGAAATCCCATTTAAAATACGATCGCTTGAAATATGGATTTAATAAAGTTGATGAAAATGAATTTTAATGGTTTTTAAAAAATATTAAAAAAATCCAACCGTGTGAGGGAAGTTTGACTCTAGAACGGGAACGATTGATTGGCCAAAACATAGGAATGAGTCTTATAATTTGCCGTTAGATGCCCTTTTTTTTTTTTTTTTTTAAGTGTTGTTATACTTACAACCAGACCTAGCTCTGCATGCACGAACAAGCGGCTTTTTTGTTCAATTATAAAGGAAAAATACAAAAATAAAAAATGAAAAATCTGAAATAAACTTACATGGAAATACGTGAGAAAGGGTCTAGATAGAGAGAAACGAACCAGTCAAAGGATGGATCTTTAATTGTACCTTGGCTTGGTTGCAATTTGATTTTCTTTCTGAGTGGCTCTGCTCTTTCCACCTTTGAATGAAGCCGCGCCCTTTTCTTAACCGTTAATCTCTCAACTCTGACCCTTTTTCATTTCTTTTCTTCTCTCCTCTTCCGTCCAATCTGCCAAATTATGCAGGCCTCCCTCTGGCCCTCTTCCACAATCGTACCTGGTGATGTAGATACTGATGTAGACGCTGCATTTGTTCCTCTCCTTTCCTTTCTTTCTAATTTCTAATTGCACATACGTATGTATTTGACCCAGGAAAAACATGTACGTATTTCTGCACTACCCAAATCACGCTCTTGGACCAACATGTCAGATCCGAGTAACCAATAATCTATGTTAGCGACGGGTATAATCATAGTTATAAGAAATTTATCGGCCTAAGGTTGTGATACAAACATGCAGTAGAGCTAAGAGCGCACAATAATATTGGAATAGAAGAATGGGTGAACATTGGAATATGAATGCGAAAACTGGACCAACTGAGAAAAGAAAACAGGGAATGAAGGCATCGGAAAATGCTAAGAGGAGATGGATATCTTGATTTTGGACAGTAGCTAGTTTAACGTTAACGACAAACGGAGCATACTAGACGGATGTTGGCAATTCAAGTTACAGAATGAACAACTGTTTGTGTAAGAAGAGGACTTGACTGCGTGGGAGAGCAAAAGCAGAAGCCTTGTATATTTGATGTGAAGTTTTTCACGACGGGGTAAAAAAAAAAAAAAAAAGACAAGCTGTGTTTTTTTCACTTTTTACCCAAGCAGCTGTGCTTGAGTTGCTTTCCTCATTTTTGGTTGGAGCTGGGCATGCAAAGCACCTTGTCACCGTCTATTATTTTCCCGTGTTTACTTCCCAGTTATGTCACTTGAAGGTAAATTAAATCTGCCTATTGTATTGTATATAGACCACGTGATTTCTTCCCCACTTGTAGTAAATTCACAAAACAAGGCTTATTACTCCGATAACCTGTGGAAAAGAAAGAACAGGGCAAAGCGCCATACGGTTAGCCAAAGTTCAATTTCAGAAGCTATTTGCAGGTAATTAGTCAAGGTCAGGGAGTTTTTTTTCTCCCCCCCTTTGCCCTCTTCACAAGGAATCATTTGAAAAACCAGGTTTCAGGATGGCCACTTCTTTCCATTTTCAGATGTCAATATTGCTGGACCCAACGACAGTCCCTGGCTTTCCATCCATTCAAATGAACATCACGCTGTCTCTTTCTGAGCAGGGAAGCAGATTGGTAAATTATTAAAGGCACTACAGAATGTCATGTTACTTTGGACCTTATATCTCTTTCCTGGCAGTTGCAGCACATAACCACGCCATGGAATTCTCATAAATATTGTCAACAATCTTAATAATGAAATGCAACATCCAAGAATAACAAGCAAGCAAGGACGAACTATACACACACTTAAACGAGCATCGAAATATAAATGCGTGACGCGTCGTTAGATCTTATGGACAGAGAGAAGGAGTAAAATTTTGGATTCCCAAAACATAACACTGAGCAAGACCAATCATATTAGCCAACACATCCTAAAACAATATCCATTATAGAATCAAACCAGACCCAATCGTGTCAAGCTTGGCAGCATGAAGCATGGTGATTTCTGTCCTCCGGTTGGCGTACGAAATAAAAGGTCCTTCATGACGTGATATTCCCTCTGCAACAAGTGAAAGTATTACTGCCCAAGCAATTTGTTTTTTTAACCTACGCATAGTAAATTTTATCACTAACCGAAAAAAGCCCAAGGAAAATCTGAGGACTAATGTTAATATGTGCTTTTCTTACCGGATGACCGTCATTCTCTAGGACTTCTTCGAATTTTATAAATTAATTTTTCATAATTTAAAGAAATTCGTCGTTAAGTTTCCTTAGTCGAACCTAGTTATCACCTCCCCAAAGAACAACCAGACTTGTATATTTTATTTATATATATTGATATTGACACCAACGATTATAACGCTTCCCATGGCCCACCCAACCAAACATTGTGCGTAGCCTTAGAAATAGAATAGAGGCATAGTCTCGTACAACTTCAAATAATTTTGACATGGTGATACATGTCGGAGTACAGGGGAATCAGAAGCTCAAACTAATAGTATACTTGTGCATACTGCGCACTGCATGTATGCAAATAAATAGAAGGGGAATTATAAATTATATTTATAATATTCATTAGCTAACTAAATCTCTCTTTTCACCTCCGAGGAAAAGAAAATCGATCAAGAATCATCCGACCATGGTCCTCTTTCGTCCTCTTTGTCGCACTACAAATTGTGAAAAACACATGAATTGAGTGCCACATCTTATAGACAGTCTTAACTCCAAACAGATAAGAGGGGAAGTCTCACCTTGCGCCAGCTTGTTTAATGTGGATGACCATTGCTTTGACGATTTGCGATATGCTGCAAGTATCCGGTCCATCTATGCAGAGAGATTATAACATTATAATGAGCAGTTAATCATTAGTTCATAACATCTATTCAAGTGGAAACTGAATCATAGCAGAATTATGTTGTTTGCTCCATCAGAATAATTTTTATCCAATCGGCATGAACTTGTTGGGCAAGTCTCAGCCTCTGTGGAAGCCGGAGGCATGATTTGTTAGTTTTTCTTTTGCCCATATTTTCAAATATAGATGGGCAAAAATTAAAGTTGAAATCTTAAGATATGACTATATGAGAGATTTTGAAGTTAGATCTCGCAAGTTAAATTTCTTTTCATTCTCCCCCCTTTTTAGGCACCATTCCTTCAGTACTGTTGATGTCCCTCTTCTAACACATTCTTTTAGCATTATCATACCCATCTCCAAACCACCAATTTCTACCTTTTCTTTTGTCCTCATACAACCTTAATCCATGCAATCTTAAATCTTATTATTTGCTGTTGACTGGAAATTTCAACAAGTCAATATTATCTAAAGGCCCCTCCATTTTATCCTCTGACTTTCATTCTTGTTAACCTCATAAAACCTTAAACCTTGCCATCTGAAATCCTATTATTTGCTGCTGCCTGTAAATTTCAGCAAGTCAATATGATCAAAAGTCCCTACATTTTGTCCTCTGACCTCCAATCTTATTAACCTCAAGACTCTATCGGTTATTTCAAGTCTATTTACAATCTTTGGAATCCTGAAAAGACAGCGATAGCACAATTATTGTGTCTACCTTCTGACAGTCTCTATCCAGATTCATTGACAAAAAATGACGTGAAAGACATAAAGCAACGATGTCAATTATGAACGTAGGGGAAAACTAGACAGCCAGAACAAAATTATTTCGCTAACATTTTGCTTTTCTGCATTCTCAGTACTTATGACAAAAGAGTTAGCCTGGAAACACGTCATACAGATCATTTTGTTCTAAACACAATACAGCCCAAGTATCAGTCCATACAACATAAGGCAAGCGAATGAAAAGGAATAAAGATCCTATGGAGCACACTCCAACTGGCATTCTAATAAAGTACAAATACAAACTCCTCTCTGCATTCCTCCATAACTATAGCACATAAACCAGTATTAAGGGTAAAAGGCAAAATTGGCGTACCACATTCCCACATGAAGAGTGCATTGAAAGAAGGGCTCTTTCCAAAACATACAAATCAACAGCTTTATCTTCTGGTAGGGTTGAAATGAAGCTCAAACCAAAGTCAATGAGGACCTGTAAAAATTGCAATTGACCAGATTCTCATATATCACATAACTTAGTTGTAACGAAGGCACGAGCCTTTAGAAGATATGAATAGAAAGCGAACTACCAACTGATTGGTGCCATTCTTCAGCAGCATATTAGAGGTGGTCAAATCACCATGAATTAGGCCACCATCATGTATTTTTCCAATTGCATCGCCAATTTGGGATGCAATATCATCCAACTGCTTTTCATTGACACCATGTAACCCAAATTCAAGAAATACATCTTTCACTGAAGGTCCCTCAATAAATTCAAACGTTAATGTGTGTGACACAGGATCCACAGCATACAGCACCGGCGTACAAACCCCAAGCCGTCTTGCTTTGGTCGTGCACCTGGCCTCCTGCTCCGACAATAGTTCGAAGATAATACCCCTTGCAATGAAAAAAATATTGCTAAAAAAAGAATTTAACCAGGAAAAAAAAAATGAACTTCATTATGAATCTCACCGCATTTAATCGCTTTAGAGTAAGTTTAGAATCCAAAATTGGATGCCTGTACTTCTTTGAGAAGCGCTCTTTGACAACTGATCTCCTTCCCACAAAATCAGACTCAAAAACCCTCTATCAAGGAACACCAAAATCAGCAAAAGGATTTACAAATTATGCAAGTCAAAGGTAACCAACATAGCAAAACAAAAACACAAGGAAAGTTCAACGTGGATTAATCAACAAAATGACTTGACAAGGAAGTTATAAGAAAGTGCCAACTACTATTTGTGTACCCAAGGAAAAAAGAGATTGATCACTGTAATTCAAAATTCAGCTTATTCAGGTTTTAAAAATGTAAAAAAAAGCCATGTGAATAAACACGGTTGACTCTTAGCTAGCTCCTAAAAATTCCTGTGATCGCACTTACGGCTTCAGCTCCTTGCTTCAGCAGAATGAGAGAGCCACTTCTTATGTCCGCTTCAATCTCCATAAAGAAAGATCTCTAGGAAGTGTCTTCAAGTTAAGTTTCTGCAACAATTATGTGCCAGAGGGAAAATGATCGCCCAATGGAAAGTTAGGAGGGCCTGATCATCAGATAGAGTAATAACGTTCACAGAGACATGCAGGCCTCAACAAGGGTTGAACTTCTTGTCATTTGGCGATAGATAAACTGAGACTAATTAATCAGCTGGGCGTTGGCCCAAAAAAAAAAATAATAATAATAATCAGCTAGGCAGAACAAAAAATACATGGGGAAATTAATCAGCTTGAAAGAAGAAACCATTTAAGGCAGGATGTCATGTATTAAACTTTGAAATAAGCACCAGTTAAACTTTATGACAAGTAAGATAAAACCGATTTTTTTTTTTGTAAAAAAAAAAAAAAAAGACAGTCCAGCTTAGAACTTGACACCATCAAAAGATATAAGCTCAATGTTTCAAATTCACAAAAGCTTATAACTATTAAACAAAATTAAACCAATTACACAGCTTCGACCGAACATAAAAATAGACACTGAGAAACGTACATAACTGCAAAGAAAGAACAAACGAGCTGCCTATATCCAATTAATTATGTATTCACTTCATGATTTTGAGACGATAATATCATTAAGAGAAACTTTTAGGGTCCGCCACAATTAGAAAAGAAAAAATAAACTTGAAAGAGAGAAATGAGAACTCCCATGGCAAGAGAGAGAGAGAGAGAGAGAGAGAGAAATGAGAACTCCGGTCACCATCGTCGATGAAACGAAAGAAGAAAGAAGGAGGCCTAGACAAACACGGAGGAGACTTACCGTGGCGGCAAGATTGGCCGTTTTCGAGGGCAGGTTGAGACTCCAGAGTCCAAACTCACACCAAAGGAAGCAAGAGGGAGGCTAACACATTATATCAGCCATCCGACTAATCAGACGGTTATACGAAGCCAAGATCATTCATGAGATTACAATGAATCGTGGCCGTTAAACATTTTCAATCCCAACCATTAAATCCTTTGAATGGAGTAAAAATATGAAAGAATTTCAATAAGGTCTTTAAAAAAATAATTATTAAGAAATCCTAATAATAATATGTAAAGATAAGTTTCAGAAAATCATAATTTTAAAATTTTTTATAATTATTATTTTTTATTTGAGACTTAATTCTCCCTAAAAATATATAACAACCCCTGCAGCTCAATAGGACCTTCTTCAGCCCTTCACTGACGGGGTTCCATGGACGCGGGAAAAAAGGGAACACAGCCGGCAGCTATTGAAGGTCGGAAATGGGGTAAATTTCGAAGCTTTGGTATCTCTTTTCGTTGTGAACACTGCCAACGATTTTTTTCCGCATTCCATAAAGTTTAGTGTTTTGACATCCTTTCTCCAACAACAGCTCAGTAATTTCCATTGCATAATCCAGTAATTCCAACAAAAGCATAGCGAAGGGGTTATTCCTTATGATGAACTAGGGCTGGAATCCCGTCTCAGCAAAAAAGGCAAAGGCATATTGAAGTCCATGAAGAATCAGCGAGCACGCAATAGCGATTCAATGCAAATAACCAAAGATTTAAACACCTTGCAATTTGGGATTCGAGGAAAAATCACTCAACCCCCGAAGGTGAACAGCAGCAGAACTGTGAACGGCGAAGCCCCCGGCCGAGAAAGGCCCAAGAATAAGTAAGCAACGAATTCTGTTGACGTACACGATTTCTCCAATCGGACAGCGTCGGGATACAGTCGAAGGACTCGCGTGAGGGGGGGACAGGACCCAAATGGTGACGAACGTGATTTCCGACGAGAAGGGCTGCAAGATTTTAGATCAATGGTCACGATCTTCTCATAATGGGCGCTTGGAGGTGTCGTAATTGTGTGATGGGGGAGGAAAATTTTGACCGTAAATACATCAAACGGCTCCTAAATGAGATGAGCAGCCTGCCCATCTTTCTCGATGGAGCAAGAGATCCTGTTCCCCCCAACGGCAAACCCCGCTAAGAACTTGAGAAGGATTTTTTTTTTTTTTTTCGGGGTAGAAGCCTTTTGGATTTGTGGATTGGAGATTTCACCCGGTCAAACGCTTGTGGAGGAAATATTTATTTATTTCATATTTTGCCCAAAAATATTTATTTATTTCTTATTATTCAAAATCTACACGTTAACAAGGCTTTAATGTATTTGCAAAGTATCGGACTATGAAATTAAATTTTAAGCAAACTAGTTTTCAACCTCAAGCACTTGCTTGGAGATACAGATATTTGTATTGGTTGGATTATTGAAATAAAAAGGATTAAAAATCAGGTCAATTGGTAAGAAGACAACGGTAAAATAATAATAACACTCCCTCATCCTACTTTTATATGATATATTGTCTTAGGTACCTCTAGACTTAACTATCATTTTGGTTCTCTAACTTTGTTGTTTTAAAAATTAAAAGACTAATATGATAGTTAGGTATGTTTTTTTTAAAAGAACTCTGAAAATGTTAATTTTTTTAGTGAAATTCCCGTGATCAGGACAAATTTAAATAGACCAAGTTATCCGCCTCTTCACTGGCAGTATGCCTTATAACTGTTAATATGTGTTCGGGTTCAGAGGTCAACAGTCACCTGCACCTGACATTTTTTTTCAATTAACCACCATCACCACCTCCGAGATGCAATATTGTACACAGCATCCACTTCTGCTTGATTCCAGTTCCTTGAAATTGACACTTTCCAATTCTTATTACTCGGATTATTTTCCACTTGAATACATCAGCAAGTTGCATATTAAGACTCAACAACTTATGGCAGGAAATTTTGCTCCAACACAGAAGCTGTTAGCTTCAGAAATTAGTACACCCATGCACGCATCTTTCACACATTGTTCCAACCCTCTGATTCATTCTTCGTGGGGTTGGTTTTGTTTGTGTGAAGCATGTAGTTGCATGCTTCTACTGCTTCTTCTACTGTTAGATGTATCCATTTCTGCCCTATCTCCTCTATCAACTTGGCTTTGTTTAATTTCTTCATCACCTCGCCTCCGGGGTTGACCAGAACAAGCTTTGCAAATAAGAAACCAAAAACATTACATGAACCCATGGCCATGGTTATATGATTTTTAAGGGGAACAAAGCCTCAAGAGAATTACCTGAAGTCCTCTTCTATCTACAATCTTCTTGATCTCTTCAAGCATGCTTATTCCACTAGTGTCGATGTTCGCAACGGCTGCCAATGAAATGACAGTGAGCTGGTGTTTCTGCTATAAATGCCCTGTAGTTTTCTTCAAAAATCTCAGGTTCATTACTTACCAGTCATATCGATTATAACATACCGCAAGCTTGTCTCCTCTGTACTTTTAATCCTGTCTTCCTCTTCATCAATCCACCTTGTGATCCTATTAACAGTGACAATATTTTGCTTCTAAGTAGATGTTTAGAAGGCAAGAATTTATTTGAAATGGAACTCCAATCAAAAGGTAAAGGTAGCGCAGGAAAAGCACCTCTCTCTCAAATAGCTTGCATTAGCAAAGTATATAGGTGCATCAATCTCGAGAATTAGAATTCCAGGAACGTGGATTGCATTTGGATATTGTTCAACGTTCCTATATACTGCAGAATTTGGAATGTTGCCCAAAACAGATGTCCTTGGCCTTGCAACAAAGAGAAGTACCCTAAGTACAGATATTGCAACCTGCATATTGACGGGAAAAGCGTTCGGATGATTTAAATAAACATTAATTAATTATCCAGAAATGAATGGAGTCAGCTAGAGAGATAGATACCGCTATGACAAGTCCAATTTCAACGCTGCAAAAGACGACTCCAATGTAGGCACTCATGCACACTAGAAAATCACATTTGTCAATCTTATAGAGATGGATGGCTGCTTGGTAGTCTATAAGTCCGAGCATTGCTGACACTATGATAGCTGATAGAACCACCAGGGGAGTGTAATGGAACAAGGGTGTCAGGAATAACAACGTCAACATAACCACTATTGCCATTACTATATTCGATGCTGCAGTCTTGCATCCAGCATTATAGTTCACAGCTGAACGTGAAAATGGCCCTGAAGCATATAATTTTGACGTTATATCTGTCAGCAACTCACGAAGGAAACTGCGTGTCTAGGCATTTGGTAGTGTGTCTTTTTTCGATAAATGAATTACCGGTGGTGAGGTAGCAAGAAGCGAAGGAACCAACTATGTTCATGGTCCCAATAGCTATCATCTCTTTGTTGCCATCAATGTGGTAATTCTTGTACATTGCAAAGCTTCTTCCTACTGCTATTCCTTCCTGCGCCCATCATCATCCATTCAAATTTCAGGACCTCAACGTTGAAAAGTGCAAACAGATTGGCATTCAAACCTCATCAATGTTAGTAAGCAAGCCAGTTGGTAAAGGCAACTTCTAGTGGGTTCAAATTCAAATGTATTCAGATTATAAAGAATTGAGAGTGATGGGGCAGGCAAGAGGATTGGGGTGAAGCATTGGCAGTACAATAAAGATCAAAGAGAATACCGCAAGAGCTATGATGCCAGTGACAAGGCCAGTCTTAATAGCAGTGCTCATATAAGGCGCCTCGAATACCAGATTTGTGAGGGAACCTGGATTTAGCCCCTTCTTCAAGTCTCCTATCTGGACCAACAACAAGCATATGTCAATTATGGCCGTAAGGGCCCAGTCAAGATGGCATAACTATACTTGCCTGGCCCAAAATCATGTGAATCTGGGCCACAGTCATTATGGGGTTTAATTGTGTTGTGTGTTATGCTTGTGTTTGATTGCTTGGGAAAAGAGGTTGAACAAAAGAAAAAGGAAGACTGGGAAGAAAGAGACGAGTTCGGGGCTCACCACTTGAACGCCGTGTTTCTCCGCATGAGTGAAGTAAACCAGGATGCTTCCAAAGATAACGGTCGTCAACGGCGCCATTGCTGACACCCAGAAGAATTTTGGTTGTCTTTTGCTCTGCATTTCGTTCACCGTCAGCTTTCAAATCCAACTTCAATTACATTAATTGCATTATCTTAAAACCTAATGTGCTTTCGCCATTCATTTTTCTGGAAAAAAATCAGAATATAGCAGTCACGCACGCAACCCGAATGGGGTATTCTTTTTATGTCGAAAAGGCAATGACCAGGAAACCCACAAGGCGTTTTGGTATTTTAGTGAAACAGAGGGCGTTTTGATTTTGAATTTGAACGTTGATGATGACTCTCAACTCGGGAAAAGGACAGGAATGAGGACTCTGGAATTTGTAAATTGTAGTTTTTGCATTTGGATGCATACTCATTTTTTAAAAAAATTATATTGTCTGGATAGAATAATGGGGCTCGGCTGAGTTGATTACGGACTAAACGAATTTGTTTTTATCCTCTACCGTTTTTGTTGATCAGTATATATAAGCAAATGTCATGCATTCGGGAAAAGAAAAAAAGAAAAATTATCAACATTATATTTTCAAGTAAGAATTAAATACAAAAGGCACTGAAAAAATTCAATTTCTTATAATAAGTTCTACTTGTAAATATAAAAGGTTGACATTTATAAACATAAATTATTACATTTGATTTGTAAATATAAATTTTTTATGACTCCTCTCTATTGAACTTTTTTACTTAGGATTTATGGGTAACTTTTCCTTAAAAATTTAAACCCCTGGAGGTAGATAAAGAAGTTATTTATAAGATATTTAGGTATTAAATATATACATATGACATGAACAACACGAACATGTAGTTATTTTATGCATGCCAGATGTTAATTTGTTCAGCAATTATTCTTAAACACTTGATAAAGAACTACGATTTCAACCAGAATCCGGCTCATAGGCCCATTGAATATAGTCAGAGTTGAGTATTTCTTTTTTAGGACATTCGATGCATTATGTAACTAAAAATCAGATTAAGCGGGAGGAGCAGGTTAGGGTTGAAAGCTAAGCAGCACCAGATTAGGATCTGGTCCATTCACAGTTAAAAACCACGGCTTCTGGCTCTCTTTAAAAATCGCAAAATCATGGGGCTGGGGTCGCATATTAATGTCCCTTTCTGTCCACGTCTCTTCCTTTTATTTGGTAGGGAACGTGGAAAAAAACACAACATTAAAATTTAGGCGCCTTTTAGATTAGATACGTGTTTAGGATTAGAAGTACACAGGAGTTAATTACGTAAAGATCACTTACGAAGAATCTGGTGATGAGGAGGAAGAAAATGAAACAGCTTCCTAACGCGGCGCTTTCCCACCTCCACTGCATTTAATGAAACAAATTACCAAGTAATTAACAAAATTAATTATCATGTAAATATTTATATACCGATATAAATATAAAATCAATAACGAGATACATTCTTTGGAATGTGAGCAATAATTTGTGGACAAAGCTGCAGAAAAAGACGAGTCGCTGTCAGAGCGATCTGTGTGTGGTGGTAGCTTCGTACCTCACGCGTTTGGGTGAAAACGGATCGCATCACGGAGACGAGATCGGCGTCGTGCGTGAAATGCTCCAGCCCCAGAATGGATTTTAGCTGTTGCAGGCATACCACCGTCGCTGCTCCTCCCATGAACCCTATTATGGTTGCATGTGACAGAAAATCCACGATAAACCCTAACCTGCACTCCCAATTCAACTATCATAATATTCAGTTGAACTTAACCCGGACATCCTATTATAATATGGTATTAAGGAATCATTAGGATTCGAGAGAATATTGGCAGTAATTTTTAAGCATACACATATTGTGCGTTTATGTGAGAGCAATAGATCCATCCCACCCGGAGGCGAATCTCGTGGTGGATCGATCCATGCACAGTGCTTCAAGAAGACAAATTAGCAAAAGACAGCTTCCAGCGCTGCTAATTAACTGTTGCGCTCATTTAAATATTTGGCTATGAGACATCTTTTTCACTGTTTCCTAACGTATTATATGGCCCTATATGTATGTCCATAAAAAGATCCAATGAAAAAATGGCGAATTACCTAAAGAGGCCCAGCGCAGCCTGAAAAATGCCGGCGAAGAAAGTAGCAGTGAAGGCGAGGTGGAGAAAAAGCTTTGGGTTGCCGTTGTGATCAACGACACTGCCCAACATTGAAGCCATGAGAAGCGATCCGACGGCCACGGTTCCTACTGCCAAATCCCTCGAGCTTCCCATCATGGCATAAATCAATGGCGGTAGGAAGCTCGAATCTGCAATATCGATCCGCGTAGTTATACCAATCCAGGAAGAGAGAGAGAGAGAGAGAGAAATAAATGATAAATGAATAGGAATACAGAGCAAGGTGATAAACAGAGTGCTTTTATTGAATGTGCCCGGTGTTGAGAACTCACAGAGGCCAAGAATGGGAGGGAGGTTGGCGAGCTTGGCGTAGCTGATGCCCTGAGGAATAGCCAAGCTGGCGATGGTAATGCCGGCGATGAGGTCAGATTTGAGGAAGTGGAGAGTGTAGCGAGGAGCCCACTGGAAGATGGGGAAGAAATATTGAAGGGCGAGCAGGAACCTTTTAGAAGGAGGCTGGTTCTGGAACTGCCTCAGGGGATCATCGGGAAAGAAAGTCTCCTTGAGAGAGTACTTGAGCCACTTCAAGAATGGCTTAGCCGGCGGTATGGCCACGCCGCCGTGTCCACCTTCCACATTCATCCCTGACGTTATGTTATTGATTTCTGCAGATCTTGGGAAAGCTCAAGTTGGAGCAGAATAAGGGGACAAATGAGGGAGGGCGAGGAAGGCGTTGTGAAGTGTCATGGTCTATGAGTTTATATAGAAAGCTGTATATATGTATGTATATGTGTGAGGAGGTGAGGGGTCTTTCTTGAGTAATCAAGTGGCGGAAGGAGGGGCCCAACTCAATAACACAGGGAGTGACAGCTGAGAAAAGCGTGAAGCCAAATTGGTAGCCAATCGCCACCTCATGTTTCTTTTCGTTTGGCTTTTGACCACACCGTTTTACTTCGCCATGCAGGAGGGAGAGTTAAAAAGGGAAAATAGAAAAGGAATAAGAGAGAGATCAAGAGAAGAGAGAAAAAGTCCGAAGGAAATGAAGAATTAGAGGAGTACGGATAGAAGAGAAGAAAGACTCCGGGGAAAAAATCTAAATACTCAGTGATGAATAAAGATAATAAATATTGGAAACATATCAAAAAAATTAATTAATCATCATTTAACATTTCCACAGTATTTGGTCTCACGTGTAACGAATGTCCAAGTCGTACGTAGTTCAATTAAGGCCTTTTTAAGTTTACCACCTTACTTAAGGATCCTGGTTCTCGAGGCGTAATATTTTTAAGGAAGAATGAATTAACAGAAACGCTCCTGTTCAGATATACAAACTTCCAACATTTTCAACTTGTGTCTGTAACCTTTTCAGCTCAGTTTTTGACATTGTGAAAATTACAATGAACAGGAAAACAATTCAGTAAAAGTATCCCGATCGAGGCTTCGAAAATTTTCAAATTGGTTTTTTAAAATTTCAACTCTAACTATCAATAAAAACAATATATATTATTCCTAAAAAAGGAGAATAAGATCGCTCTGTGTGTGGGTGTGTTGCATGAGCTATAACTGTGTACTCTCATCAATGTAACATGTAAGTTTTCTTTTTTTTTAAAAAAAGAAAGAAAGAAAGTTGAGGGGGCGGAAAACGCACAGAAGAATGAATTGCTGGTGCATTTGTATATGGAATTGTGGAGCTAAAAAAGAATAATAAGGGGAATATATGGAGCAATGAATATATTGACAAATACTATACGAGAGAATACAGAGTGAGCGTAGCTTTGAGAGTACTCGTATTTGAGTTTGAACGCACAGGAAGAGCAGGAAATGATGGGGCGTCGGATGGGATACATGTGGCTAATACGGTCACGGGACCAAATTGAAATAAAACTCTCACTTTATATTCCCTCCTCCAGACAGCATGGAAATTAATTAAACAGTCATGTTGGAGCCTGGAGGGGACTGGGGCCCCGCCTCAGGTTAGGGCGGGGAATAAAGAATGAAGAACGGTGATTAAAATAACAGTAATCAATTATGCATGCTCGGGTACGTAATTAAGTGAGCAGTATAATCGTGCTCTGCCAGGTGGGGCCGTGGCCTTCAACGGTGGGTCAAACTAAACGGGGTTTACGTATTGCGCATATGTATGTTCATCCTCACATCTCAGTTTGCAAAAACATTTGGATAAGACGAGCTTATTGATGAGAGTGATTTGTGGATATTTAATGCGTTTAAAAGCCCCGAAACATGCCGTGACGGGGAAGAGGGCTGAGCAAGCAGAGGGCAGAGGACGAGGATGTCACGGGAAGGAGAATTGTGGCATCAGACAAATGGGCGGCAGCATCTGTCCATGTTTTTTATTAACCAAATGTCTCACGTGCAATTCCTCATCCGCTCTCCCTCCTGTCTTCACCATATCCCCCCTGAATTAATATCTTCTTGTTCTTATTCTTCGTCTGCGAAAATGCAAGTTGAATATAAATTTTCTTTATCCATCTCATGCGTACACATATAGTTCATAAAAAGTCATGCATTTCGTTTGTGAATAATGTATATTATAATCTATTCTTTGAATTCCATGTCCACGTAAGCCCTGCGTCTAGTTTCATTTTTTCAAAAACCGAACAGAACAATTCCCGTGGTACGCACTCACACTAGGGGCGGAGAGAAAAAAAATTTTAAAATGCAAGTACACGTGGTGATCCAACATATATCCTACGTCCTCTCCTCAATCTGAACCCGCCCATCTCATTCTCCTCTGGCCGCTCATTTTCTTCCTCTGTTTTCTATCCTTCTCATCATGGACTGGCTAGATCTTCGTCTTTGTATACAGTGATACATGTAAAGGTAAAACAGTATCTAAATTCACCACAACTCTCATTGTTTGACCCAGTAAGATTTCTTTCTTGAGTTACGTTTTGACAGTTTATTTTTTATGCCGATCAAAATCACAGTTAATTGAAATTTATCTTCTGTGCTTCGTCTTCACCTCTCACTCTAAAGTGCACTCGGATCTATCTATTTGCTCATTTCAGTGGTTACTTTTCTAACTGACCATCACCAGAATGATACAGATTATTATTTATCATCAAGATTGTTAATTTCATCGAGCATCTTATATGCGAAATGGCCTGTTGACTTGATGCCGCTTGACATGACTTAAGCCAATAGGACATTTTATTGCCCAACATGATCAACTCCTCAACTATGTCCGGCATGTATAAATACATACCGCTGCAGATGATAAAATAATGGAATCCCACGAAACGTGAGCAACTAATTAAATTGGAGGGCGATGAGTGGGCGTTGAAGTTGACTTCACGAATAAACATCCGGAATCTCTTTAATCTGAATTATTGGTTGACTGTATTCAGAGATGTGAATTGAGAACAGTGAAGCCATTATTGACCAGAGATCCTCGTAGCAAGAAGGTTCAAAAGGTGAAATAAATAGGATTGGCAAAAGATGTTTGTTGATATTAGACATCCTGCACTGTAGCCATATGTAACTCATTCAAGCCTTCAATCGAGTGGTGCAAGGGACCGCACCAAAATGTCAAAATTCGGAGAAGCCGTGGGTTGCGTCACTAACCTGGTAATTGACGTATATATAATGTCAAGGTGCTCTTTTGCCTACTGTTTTATTAACACAGCCAGTGAAGATCTGTTATATTACCTCTCTTTGTTTCTTAATATAAAAGTTAGTTAGTTAATTTAAATAGATTAAGAAAATTAGTTAAATTAGTTATTTATAATAAATACTACCTCAATCCTCAATATAAAAGCTAATTAACTAATTTGAGTAGATTAAGAAAATTAGTTACGCTAGTTATCTGTAATAAATAGATGTTATCTTTTCTAAAATATTCTTGCTAATCAAGTGTATTAGTTAGAACTATTATTATTAGAATGACTATCTTAGGGAGAGAAAAAAAGAATAAACATGAGAGACAAAATGAATTGGAGCTTTATATTACCAAAATAAAAGTCAAACAAGTTCTTATATATAAGGGCCGAAGGTAGTAAGTATTATCTTTCTTAAAATATCCTTACTAATCAAGTGTATTAGCTAAAACTACCACTACTACAGAACTATTTTTAAAAAAATGAATCAATATAAAAAACAAAATAGATTAAAATCCTAAATTTAAGACCAAAATAAAAGTCAAACCAGCTATTACAACAAATTATCCCTTCTGCTGCTAAGAGATTCCTTAATCCCACTTGCTCCAACTTCGTCGTCTTCAGCACAGTGTAATTTTGAATACATGTCGTCCTTCCCTGTCGCATTCTAAGGCATGACGTGTCCACAGCATTTGTGACTACAAAGAATTCTACGTGACACGAATTGCGTGCACTGTCTGTTGCGACTGTAGTTGGAGTAGCTGAATACTGTGCTTCAAACAAACAAACACTTACTTACCTCTGTGGATATGATTTTATGAAGCGAAGCGTTTTACTCCCATATTTCGTAACATGAATGTCATTTATTGATCCCGTGATTAAATTAGTCTTGATAGCGTTATGATACGAGGGAAGGACATTTGGATGAGTTGTTGCAGAGAAGAACTAGATTGTCTTCAATATATTGTCTCTTGAGTGCTGCGACGATCAGGCTATGTTTTTCTATTATTCATTATGTTTGCAGTATAAATAATCGAGAACATTGGTGCATTATTAATTAATTGTGTGATGTGTAAGCAAGTACGTTGATTTCGCAGGATTCTTACATCGATTTTATAGGTCGACGGAAGGTAAATTCTTGCATGAGTTAATTAAAGCCACGTATGGTGCTTTCTCCACTTTACAGCATTGCCATGTAGCTTTTGTTAGGATGATGGCGAGTGCAGTGGATGGGGGCCGGTTGTTACGTGCTTGCGAATTTGAATTTCTATTTGGATCAAGTATTAAGATTATTTGGATCATGTAGCTTTACTAATGTTCTTAAAAACAAATCTCAGCTGTTGAAATTGATCTAATAATAAGAGGGAAAAAAAGGTCAGTGGAGACATTCCTCTCCCATAATCACGTGCCATTGAATTGAAGAAAAAACTTAGACAAATGAAATTTGAGTATGGATAGAGCTATTGAAGGAGACTGTGAAAATGATCCAAATCCCATGTGGAGACGTCATTGTATTAGCAGAAGACGGAGAAAATAAATTAAAAAGAACTCACGGACCTTTTTTTTTTCAAAAAAATAAATATCACCCTTGATCTTTCAAAGCGAGAACTTCTGTTCACCCTTATTCTATAAAACATATGATGGAATCGATCAATATTTTCAAAAATGCAATTGATGGAACTTTCATATGGTGTGTCTTTGTACTGCACGTATGAGGAGGTTGCCAGTATAGCGGGGGGTTTTTTTTTTTTTCTGGGTTCAACGATGGGACATTGCGTTTAGTTTTCGTTTTGTTTTATGATATTTAGCGGCGTTTTCTTCACATTTTGGTAATACATATCTTTAATATGTTGTGTGATAAAGTAATAGATCTTTTGGCCACAAAATTTCCATCAATGAACAAGTGCACGGGAAATTAGTTCAGAAGTTAGAATATGCCCGGGGCCTCAATTTAAGACCGCATTTTTGTTTTTGGTAATAATTTAAGGCCCTATTTTTTTGGGGGGGGGGGGTGGTTACAATTTAAGACCTATCGGCTACGGCAAGAATGCTGAAAATGCGAAACAAAATCGCCTCATTTAAGACCACATATTAAAGAGGCCCAATGTCGGCGTAAGCAAACACTATTGAAAGCTTGAACCAACACGTGAGAGAGAAATCACGAAAACTCCGGTGACCATTTTGGGCTAGAAAAAGGAAGCGAGAATGAGAAGCTCCCGCATTTATCACACACTAGAAATGCCTTTTGTCGCTTGTTCCGTCCTTCTTAAATTCATTCTTTTAAAAATAATCTCTTCTTTATTCATTCTCGTATGCCCAAGGCAAGAGCATCTTTTATCATTACAAAATTCACAAAAAAAACCTTAAAAATTAAAAAATCACACATAGAGACCCGTTTTTAAAGTTGTTACTAATATTATATAACAGGTCCTTATTTATAATTTTACTATTTTCAAAGTTTTTTTGTTGTGATTTTTCCTTTATCATTCCCAACTGACCAACATTAGGCCTAGGCGGTGCATGTGCAAGGGGCGGAGTTTGACCGAGCAGACAACAAACATCCGTTACCGTTAGCATCCAGAAAATACAGGATGAAAGAAGAGCGTCTGTGGGCCTGCACCCGTCCCAAGCCCACAAAAAGGCCCATATTCATCCGCCCTCCATTCTTTCTACCCAAATTTTATTATTATAAAAAAAAAAAAATTCTTGCTTTCTGACTCATGGCTGCTTTTTTGTAATTATCTCTCGCGTAACAAGTCCCTTCTCCTTCACTCAAAATACAGGCTTGGGGGCAGATTGAAGCAGATATGACGATCGATTTTTCTGTGCGTCGTTGGCTTCTAAGGCCATTCGATCTTATTCTTTTAAACTGGATTCTCACTAATATACTAAACATTAACTAAGTTATTTATTAAAAAAATGTATTTATTTTTTACAAATACCCTCCTAAAATTCAAATTCACTGAAGTTTTATATTTCAACCTGCTAACTCTCATATTTAACAACCGGAGCTAGTATTTGAAATACCTATAGAAGCTTGGACCATTTATTATGAATTTATATACTTAGATATGAATATAAAGGGAGATAAGAAATAGATGCTTTATCGTCAATTTTGTTTTAGGCAGCTCCCCAAACTTGCGATAAAAAGGCCATGGAAATAACCATCCCAAGACGGAAGAAGTTTCTGTCTCCACTCACCTCTCATATCCCGCAAGTGCAAAAACCTTGAACAAACCCCCCTGCCTAGTTAGCCCACTCACAACGTGAATGTGATGCAAAACATGATGCCTATGAATTGTCCGTTCAAGTCGCCAAAAGAGAATGGGTAGCAAATTGCAATCCATTTGCCAGCAATAATAGTCATAAAAGCATTGAAACCAGAACAAAACCACAAAGAATGAGGAGACAATCGCATCGCATGTGCATTTACAATTCAAGGCAAGCTTTCAACTCCAAACAGTATTGATTGACATTAATCATTTCTCCCGTTGTTTCAACATATCCAGCAGCCGGCCATGCTCTCGTCAACTCTCAGATGCTCTGAATATGGTAAGCAGAGCCAAGAAGAGATTGATGACATCCAGATACAACGAGACAGCAGCCCAAATGTACTCATCATAGGAAAACCTTTTGATGAGGTTGTCCGTATCATATATGATGTAACCACAAAATATAATTGACGCTAGGCACCCATAGATCATTACTGTTATCTTACCCAATGGAAACAGTAACTGCAAGAAATCAAACCCACTCAGAAACTGGGATTCTAAACAAAAACATCGGCCAGAAATGGTTGAAGATCATCATACCTGAATCATAGCAAAAACAATGAGAACTAGCACAGCACCGAACAAGAAGGGGCCAAGAAAATTGAAGTCGTGGCCTCTCCTCGCGGCCCAAAATGTGTAGAGAGTCAAACTGACCACCACCACCGTTGTCAATATCACACTTTCCAGTATAACTTTCCCTGTTTACATTCATCACAAAACCTTTTAGCCGTGCATATATCAACTATCCTTTGGATGTTCAATGAAAAGATGCGGTGAGAAAGAACAGAGAGAGTATAATTGGTCCACAACATTTACAAAACGAAGATGACTGATAACAACTGACGTTAGACAGAATAATGAATGAGAGGACACTCTCAAGTATCTATGATGTAGTTAGAGAAGAACAGAGAGAGGCAGTGGCAAGTAGCCACAATGGCATCAAACGTTCCCTCATTGAGAGAGGTTGCGGGCTCTAGTCGTCATATGTGCAAGCACGTATGGTGTGCTTAAAATTGTCCCTAGTGAGAAGGACACATTGACACACACGGACCCCAATACCATGATGTTAGGGCCCACAAGTGCAAAGGGGACCACCACTCTACTCCTAAAATTTTTAGGCTCAGATAAGCAGATACACACATGAATGATGAAAGCATACCAGCCGGTCCACACCAAACAAACAACTTATAAGTCAAGGAGATTTCGTTAGCCTCTTGCCCTAACACTACAGAAAAAGAAGGTAAAACAGAGATAATGCATTCTTACCGCTACTGACCCAAAAAAGGGAGAATGGGGGGGAGGGGGAAATCAATCTTACCGCTTGTAAACGCACAGGTCAGTCCAACAACGAAAGCTAGCGAGATTGTGAAGATTCCCAGAAGGAGGTAGTTCACTGGGTGCTTCTGGTAGTAGTAGTACAGCGGGCATATGACTGGAATATTTGAAGGCCGTAAGAAAAACAGTAAAATGAAACATGAAAGAATAAAACGAGAAAAGAGAGGGCTTCAAAGTAAGGAACAAGGTGCATACCGATGAAAGGGGTGATGATGAGGACGATGTAGAGGGCGAGGCCAGCGCCGGAACTGACGAAGAAGTGGGCAATGGGATGAACGAAGACGACGACGGAAGCAACGGCAATAGTGGCGAGCATCTGAAGGGTGATGATGAAGTAGACTTTGCGGATAAAGGCCCACCGGAGCTCGGGGCTCTCGAGCATGGTTGGGTAGAGAGGCCTAGCTCCGGCCTCCAGGTCAGATTTGTGGTAAGGCTGGTTCCACATGGTGGCAAAGGGAAGAAAACAAGAAGGAAGGCAGGAATTGGAGCGGAGGGGGGATAATGAAGGTTTGGATATGGGAGATTCTTGACGGGAGGGAGAGGGAAATTTAAATAACGGAAGAAGGAAGTTAAAGTAGAGGGGAATCGTGGAGGGCACAGCGAAGAAGAAGTTTATGGAGACATCGCGTGCACGAGTGGGAAACCATGGTAAGCAAAGCAGGCTAACAGGGAATTAACTCGTACGCGAGGCGCGTGGAATGTTCTGGACTTCTCTCCAACCCACTGGTTCCACTAACTCCCTTCCCGCTTCTGGATATGTCCTTTTTTTGTTTTTTGGTAACAGATTTGTCCTCTTTTTTGTTGCATGTTTATCAAGGAAGAAGGTCCATAAACCGTGTAGGCCTGTGGGCTTAAAACATCAGCCCAACACTTGACCTCGATAAGATATACTACCTCCGCTTCTAATTATAAGAGTCAGTTGACTAATTTAAGAAAATTAAAGAAGTGAGTTGAGTTAGTTATTTGTCCTAAATAGATAGTGTCTTTCATAAAATATCCTTACTAATCAAGTGTATTGACTAGAACTATCATTGTTAGAACGCTACTTTGAAAAATATGTATAAATATGAGAGACAAAGTGGATTGGGTCTTATATTTAAAATCAAAATAAAAGTCAAACAGGGTCTTATATTAAGAACCGGAGGTAGTATTATCTTCGTTCTTAATATAAAACGTGACTTTTAATTTGATCTAAAATATAAAATTTTAATATTTTGTCTCTTATACTACTTTCGATCCTATATATAAGAATTAATTGACTAATTTGAATAGATTTAAAAAAAATAAAGTTAGTTATTTGTAATAAATACATGTTTTTTTAAAATATTCTTACTAATCAAGTTTATTGGCTAGACTCGCCATTATTAAAAGAACTATCTTAAAATAAATAAATATAAAAAACAGAGTGAATTTAGATTTTATATTTAAAAGTTTATTGACCCAAACAAAACGTCCACCCCGCTCGCTTTCTTATTCCCTGCCCTTCAATTATTTCATCTAATTAATTTAATTTCATGACAACACTTGTACTAACATTTTTTTGGCCAGCACCATACTAACATTTTAACAGTCTTAACATATTTACGGCTACCTGTATATTACCTCCAATTCTTAATATAAGATCCTGTTTGATTTTTAGCTTGATTATAATTATAAGACCCCAACTTATTTTATCTCTCATATTTATGTTTTTTTTTCTAAATTAGTTCTTCTAACAATATAAATTAAAGACCTGAGGTAGTATTAATTAAAGCACTTGTAAATTTTAATGTTAAACTTCTTCTTTTCCTTCTCAAAACATACGAGATGTCAGTCTTTTATTATATTCCTATTAATGTCCCCAGCCGCTCTCGCAAATGATTCGGTGAAATTTTGGAAAGTTCGTAGCGTTATTGAAATGTTTATATATATATATATATATATATATTTTCCATGGTCTGAAATCAAAAGAATAAAATCAACGAGTCAGACCAAAAACTTTTTTCCTACTTTCTTGCACCTGAAAAATGAAACTCGAACCTGCGGTATATGTCATATTATGTCTTTTTTTTTGTTAAAGTTTAGAGATAATCCTATTCGAGATACTGCTGGACACTAAATATGAGTATCTCTTTTAGTAGGGGTTCTTCTTTTCTTTTTTAAATTTAAACAGGCAAAACTGATGCGTTTGCATTGCCCGAATCTTGGCAGGGGGAGACAAAATGTGGAGAACCCAAGGCGGGGATCGTCCAAGAGTAATGACAATAAGGCAGCAAATAAACACGAGCCACTGTTGGCAAAAACCAAAAAAACATGGGTTGCCTAGCCCATCCCCCCCCCCCCCAATCACGTGAAACCCGATGACATTGACATGCTCTCCGTATCCGGCACAAAACAAAACGTCCGCCTCCCGCCCTTTCTCATTTCCTGCTCTTCAATTATTTCATCTATTTAATTTTTTTTTGTCACTAGTCATGGGTATCCTCTATATATAAATTTTAGGAGAAATTATAAAAAAAGACATTAAAATTGTAAAAATACAGATAAAGACCCTTGATAATTTTGCTTTGGGTTTTGACAACTTCCTCCCTCCCTTTCTCATTATTATTGTCAAAAGCTATAGTGAAGTTGTCAAGAGTCTCTATCTATGTTTTTACAATTCCAAAGTCTTTTTTTACAATTTTTCCTGAAGTTTACTTTTAAAAAGAAATTTAATCCGAAATATAAGTTTTATGTTTTCAGTTTGTCTGAGTATTTATTATTTTTTCTCTCTGTTTTAACATCAGTTGACTGTAGTTAGTACTCTTCCTTTTATCATTAATATTACCTTTATATATTCTCTTTCATTATTTTTTTATTTATTACCTCACTCATTTACTCTCTTGATAAATAAGAATAAATGTGAAAAAATATGTTTCTGACATGTTTATTATTTTCAACTAGTTTTAATTACTAGTTCGTTAAACGCAAATTATTTATTTGAAACTCGTATGTAGGACCAGAGGGAGTATTTAATTTAATTTCATGATAACACTTGCACTAACATTTCTTTTGCCAGCACTATACTCCTCCTCCAATCTTTGATATAGGACCCAATTTCTAAGTTGGGTTTGGTTCTAAATATAAAACTCATTTCTTATATTTATCAATTTTCTCTAAATTACCTATAGATACTCCCTCAACCATAATCAAGTAAAAGAGGGAGAGGAGATATTAAAAAGGATGATTATGGTATTTTAGGAAAAATGTGTCACATTTATTATAATTAACTAACTTACCTAACTTCCTTAATCTAATCAAATTAGTTAAATGGGTCTTATATTAAGGATCGGAAGAGTAACATTTTAACAGTCTACAGTATCTACATATGTATATTAAAATTAAAGCATTTAATGTCACTCGGGGGTGTTAGCTGCACCGGACCAAGGTAACATAGTCTGATATTCAAGGCTTTAGTCCAGGTAAGGCCACTCATTCTCAACTCATCAACGGGCCACATTAGGACTCTCAGCTTTGAATACCAGATCTAGGATAACTGGAAAGATTGTCACTAAACACTCCTTCATGGATCGTGGTCAGATTCTATTTTCTGATGCACAGGATCCTCTTAAAGAGGCAAGTGCAGAGCATACTTAGAATCTCTTGGCGACAGAAGAAAGACACTATAAGTGAGGCTTTCAGAAGAAGAGAGAAATTTAGAGAGAGCTCATGAGAAAAGCACACTAGTATTATACAAGGAAGTCAATACAACTCCTTCTGCCTGTAACTGATGGCAGAGTGGGGTTTATATAGACACTCGGGGTCACTAAATGACAAAGTCCTAATAGTACACCTCATTATGACGGGTAGATGTAATAGTAGACGTCGTTATGGCTTGACATTTAATAATCACAACTACTAACTACCAACTACTCACATAATGACACCTAATAATGGCAACTACTCCACTTATTACAAGAGGACGAAATAAACTACAGGACAAACTACTTTAATAAAGTAAAAGTAGATAGCGACATAAAGTAGGATTCTGGCGGGTCTTGCTTTATCTTCAGAGTATCCCAAAAGGAGATTTTCTGATAATGATGTTCCCTAGTCTTTATAGATAGGCTCGTGGCTAGGGGATAGGTTCATGATGCCTTCTGGGTCAGGGTCATCTGAGTCATAGTGTCTCCTTGAGCTTCTTGAGTAGTAGTAGTCTTCGAGTTCTGGATCAGGGTCTTCTTGGTTAGGATCCTGGGATTCCCCTGCAAGGAATGGGAGTTGTGGCTGGAAACTTGGCTGAGGGAGATAGAGTCCTTCAGGCTGAGTGAGTTGGATCTGAGAGTCTTCTTCATAAGGGTCTTCAGAGGCTTCTGTCTGTGGAGGGACCTGTGACCTATTTGGTGGAGGTCTGACAGCACTCATGATGAAATCTCTTTGGAATTCTTCAAGTGTTGTGCTACTGGCTGATGGTGAGATAGGAGGGAAAGGTCCAAGAGATAGACATGAAGTGTCTTCTCCTGTGTCAGGCTGGTTAAGTGCAGTTAATGTTTTCCCAATTTTTTCCATTAGTAATACTTCCTTTTTTGGCCATGAGGGAGTGGTGACTTGGAGGATCAGACGGTTGTCTGTGTAGAGTCTCTGGTCATCACTTATACCATAGTTCCTGAAAAAGGTATACAGACAGAAAAATCTTTTTTGTTTGGGAGTTGGTAAGTTCCAAATATTATGTTCCTTGAGAATTTTTCAAAGTTTTCCTCTCCAGTAGGGAAGAGGAGCAAGCATCTTAAAGAGTGTGGTAAGAGGAGAATTTCCATTCCTGAAGTCATTTAGGTGGTCATGGACGACTACAGCTGAGAAGGCTATGGCACAGGTATAATTGGCTGAGACAGACCAGATGTACCATAAAAGTTCCTCTGGTATGGGTCCTTTGATGATGGGAACAGTGAGGTAAGGAGCATCGGCATCAAAGTGCTGAGGGTAAGGGTGGATTCCAGTATCTACAAAAACACGGTGGAGCCAGTAGAACATAGTACTTCTGGCAAGGTTTTGGACATCTGCTGGAGATTCAGGACGGGATCCAGGAGGGAAAATGGTGGCTCTCATTCTGTGAGGCATTTCTGGTTCAGAGATGGTTAGGATGAAAAGAGGTTGAGGTCTGGAGAGTGACAGGAGTTTCGGAGGCTGGGAAACTTTCTGAGGTCTCGTGAGGAAATCTGCTATGATGTTCTGGTGACCTTTGAGATGATGGATGGTGAATTTATAGCGAGAGAACCAATCTTTCCATCGGAGTAACTGGCTGTCTGGCAAAATCTTTCCCTTGGGGTTAAGCATTCTAGGAAAAGACGTATTGTCCATTTCTACTCTGAATTGATAAGGACTGAGGTGGAAGCTGAACTTCTCGATTCCTCTTTTGACTGCAAGGATCTCCTTGTAGGTAGCGTGATAATGCTTTTCTGACTCCTTGAATTGTCCGCTTGCATGTCCACAGTAAAATCTCTTTCCATCTATCTCTTCAATTAAGACAGCTCCCCAAAAGTCATCACTAGCATCAGTCTGGAGGATTCGTAACCCTCTGTCAGGAATCTTTAAAGGAGGTGGTTGCTGTGCAATTCTTTTAAGAGTCTTGACAGCTAAGGTCTGCTCTGTCCCCCACGCAAGAGGATTCTTTTTGAGAAGTTTGGACAGCTGGCTGGTATGATTTGACACATGAGGGATGAAATCCCGAAGATAATTAATAATCCCCAGAAATTGTTGGATTTGCTTCGTTGTCAGATTATCGTCTGGGAATTTGAGTAATTCTTCTGCAATGTGTGGTCCAGGATAATACTGCCCATTTTCAAAGTGCATTCCAAGAAACTCTATGCTTTTGACACCTATTTCTCCTTTCTTTGCCGACAACATAATCCCATATTTTTCAATTATCTTCCCGAACTGGGTTAACAAAAGTTTATGGGAATCCTCATCTTTTGAGAAAAATAAAAGGTCATCAATGTAAATGAGGAGGTTATCAAGCATAGGTTCAAAGATCCTGGTCATGGCCTTTTGGACTAGTGATGGGGCAACCTTAAGCCCAAATGGCATGACAGTCCATTGGTATTGGGCATTTGGAATACAGAAAGCAGTTTTGGGTCGATCTTCTGGGTGGATACCCAATTGCCAAAATCCTGCTTTAAGATCAAACTTGGAAAAGATTTTTGCATCTCTAAGATGGACTGTAAGTGAACTGGGCTTTGGTAAAGGGAATTTGTCATCTTGAAGGAAAACATTAAGAGGCTTATAGTCAATGACTAACCTTTTCTTCCCTCTTTTGATTTCTGATCTTTTTTCAACATAGAATGCCTGACAAGCCCAATTAGATTTTGTTGGTTCAATAAGGCCTTGTTTGAGAAGTGCAGCACATTCTTCTTTGGCGAGCTTGAGATCTTCTGGATTCATTCCAGGATGAGAGGCTTTTGTGGGGCTGATGTCTTCATTTTTCTTGAAGGGGAGTTTTATGAAAAACTCTTGGTTTTTCCATAATGGAAATGGATGAGAGAACTGTTGATGATTATCAGCACAAAACTTGAGAAGATGATCTCGAATATCTTCATATCCTGGTGGTGCCTGTTGGATCTCAAAGAGATTGGGAACTTCAGTATATACACTAAAGAAATTTTTATATCTAATTCTTTTAGGCAGGACTTGAAGATTCCTAGTATGATTATAAGCATCAAATCCAATAAGAATGTCTTTCCCAGGGAGATCACTACCAAGAACTTTCATCCATAGAACACATCCTGGAAAGAATTGAATACCAATCTTCCTGCGAGTTATCCATTCAATCTTGAAGGGCTTTGAATCAGCAGTAAGGAAAAGTTGATCACAAGGGATCCATGCTTCAGGGGGAAGAATATCAGGATTCATGATGGTTCTGCATGCTCCAGTATCAATAAAAGCAATAACAGGAATTGGCTTTTCATATCTTCCTGGAAGGATATGAATTTTGACATTTGGCTTAGGAGTGATTTTGTTGTGTTCTGGCTGAGAAGCTACGGAACTAAGGAAAGGAGACGGATGCACAGGCTGTTCAAGGGAATATAAATACCCTTGAGGACTATCATCTTCTTGAGAAAAGGATTCAGAATCAGTTTCCTCATCTTCAGAGTAAGGAAGAATATATTGTGTCTCTTCATCCTGAGCATCTTGTTCTTCGATCACGGATTCTACATCTTCATCTTCATTGATCATGAGAACAGTCTGCAAGTGTTCTAGCATTTTAACATCCTTTCTTGTCTTGTTAGGACAATTTTTTGCAAAATGCCCCTTTTTCTTGCATATGTAGCACCTGTCAGATTTCTTTGAGTAAGGTCTGCGCCTCCTGAAGTATCTCAGGAAAGGCTTTCTGGATCTTCTCCTGGAGTAAGAACCCTTTGGATATTTGAATCGACGATAGTGAGATTTTCTCTTGGTAGAACAAGAGCAATCTTTATCATCCTTGCACTTTATTTTCAGATGTGGTTTCTTGCAAGCATGCCTGAGCTTTGACTGTCCTTTCAGCATTCCTTTGAAGAACTTCTGTTGTTCACAGAGCTTATCCACAGTTGCCAATGCCAACTGATATATTTCTCCAATGGAAATGTCAGCCATGTTTCTATGGAGTGCATTGATAGCTCTATGAAGTTCTGGTTGCAGTTCATCTGGAAGAGAGGCAATAAAAGTATGCCTGAGGTTGACATCATTAGCTCCTCCAAGCATATAGTATTTTTCAGACATTCTCTGGAAATGTTTCTGCAAGTCTCTTTTGTCTAAAGAACAGCATTTCATCTCAAAGTATTCTTGGCGATACCTTTTGTCAATGATCTGGAAATCACCAATAAATTCCTTGTGAATGAGTCCCAGAAGAGTTCCTGCATTATCAACTCTAGCTACTGCCATCTTTTGATAATCGCTGAGACTTTGATACCATTCTCTTAGTGTTCCTGTTAGTCTTGAGAGAAATTCTGTAAGAACTTCCTCAAGAGTTGTATCATGCCTGGCAAGCTGCAGGTCAATCCATGCTCCGAACTCATGGAGTCTATCTCTCCATTTTTCCGGAGGGAGATCATCAAAAGTGAACCATGGACCTGTAGTAGGTTTATAGTCTGCTCTTCTTGGCTCAGGTATGTGAGGAATAGATGGTTCCTCATCAATAGGATCTTCAACTGTAGGATCTGGTTGGACCATTGCTACCTTAGAAATATCAGCATGATATGCCTCAGAATCAGAACTGTATTCAATAGAGGAATCAGACTCAGGTTCAGAGGTTCCATCTGTTGATGACTGATCTTTATCCATAGATTGGAAAGTGGCTATGGTTTTGTTTGGATCAGCAACTTCTTTTCCCTTTTCTTTATCTGGAAGAGAAGTTTGTTTTGGTGGAGATGATGGTGGAGTTCTTATTTCAACTCCTTGAGAGGATGGTGTTGGTTCAATAGGTTTAGTGTATGAGGATGATGGGTAGAAAAGTCTTTCAGATGAAGGGAAATGAGGTGGTCATACTGGAGGTTTGGGAGGAGGGTTTGGTTGGATGGGTGAAAGAGTTGGTTGTCGGGGTTTTCTCAATTGTCTTAAAATAGGATAAGACATTTTGAAAACCTTGCTGTAATCAGATTTTCTGGGATAAGAAGGAGGTGATGCTGGATATGTGGGGAGTTGAAAACTAGAGGGGTAAGATGGATAAGGGTCATAGATGGTTTGTGAATGATCTTTAGCGATGTCTGACTCGATTCTTTGTAAATCCTTTCGGATTTGTGACAGTTCTTGCTCTTTCCTGGTAAACTCTGGTCCAATGTATCCTTTTTCGATAAATCTCTTCAGATCTGCATCCAGTTGATAAGCCTGAGAAGTTAGAGTCATATAAAGCTGTTTGACTTGATCAGAGACTTGGTCAAGCCTGCTCGTCAGAGTATCAGTTCTAAGAGTCAGCAGGTCAAGCTTTGAATCAATCTTTGTCAGAGTTCTATTCTGGCCGATCGCATTGGAGCTGCACCGGACTTTATTGTATTCCTGTGAATGCCCATCGACCCTCACAAATGCGTGGGGTGAAATTTTGGATGGTTCGTACTTGTAGCGTTGTTGAAATCTTTAGAGAGGGAAAAATGCTTAAATATTACAGTTATTGTTTCCATAAACATAATAGCTAAATAATCCCAACGTGTTATTTAAGACAGATATTATATAATTGTTTGATTTTCTGTAATTTTTTTCCATCTCTCTATGTAAATAACCTAATATTGGTTCGCAATCAATAACATGCTCACCATGTAGAGTAACAATAAGTTAAAGAACATCATGTATTGATGGATGGCGAGGACCATTATCGACTATCATGAGGTCCTTTTTGGTAGCTGGGACAGTTGGGATAAAAATGCTATGATATAAAACTTTTAAGATATATAAAAATGGTCTGAAACCAAGAGATTAAAAATCAATAGGTCGACCATAAACTTGTGTCTTACACTCTGGTACTGAAAACGAAACCTCTGAAAGTGTCGTATATGTCACCAATAAAATCCAAGGCTCGTACGCCGTGTTCATCGCACAAAACAGAATGCCACTTAATGACGTACGAGGCATTCACATCATAGACGTAGCTTTAAATCTTAAACTCAGATAAGCCTGCAGCAACGCCACTCACTCCCGTCCCCCTTCACTTCACGCTTACGCACACAGCGCTTCTCTCCTCCAGATCCAGAACAATGGCGTCGTTGGAAGCTCAGCCAGTTGCGGCCACCACAAACGTCTTTCAACCTGGGGGCGTCGAGTGCAAGAAATTCAAAGTTGATTCCTCACCCCCAAAACCGTTACTAATCTTCACGCCGATCGTGGCCGGCGAATACCCAGTAATCTTGTTTTGCCATGGTTTCGCCCTCCCCCGCAGCTTCTACTCAGATCTCCTCCACCACATAGCCTCTCATGGATACATAGTCGTCGCTCCTCAGGTTAACTGACTCCGCAATATGCCTACTCATTATTATATATTCTTGCTCTCATCTTTAATATAATATATAACTAAATCGATGATGACTTCACTCTCCAGTTCTGTGTGATCTACGAATGGATGCCTATGTTGCCATATTGTGAGATTAAGTGCGCGGGACAAGTAGCTGACTGGATAGCCGAAAAGCTTCAGTCTCTGCTTCCTGAGAACGTGATAGCAAACGTAGGCAAATTTGTTATGGCAGGGCACAGTAGGGGTGGGAAGACGGCGTTTGCAGTCGCTCTCGGCTATGCCAAAACCAAGCTCAGCATCTCAGCGCTAGTTGGTGTAGACCCTGTGGCTGGGGCCAACAAGTATTGCAGAACGTCTCCTTGGATCCTCAATGGCAAGCCCGGGTCTTTCAAGCTGAGCATGCCCGTTGCTATAATTGGGACGGGCTTGGGCCCAGAAAAAGCCGATTATTGTTGTTCCAAACCCTGTGCTCCTGAGGGTGTGAATCATAAGAATTTCTTCTTGGACAGCAATCCTCCTTGTGCTTATTTTGTGGCCAAGGAGTACGGTCACATGGACATGTTAAATGACAACCTAGAAGGAGTTCTCGGGGATGTGGCGAACTGTTTGTGTAAGAATGGGACGGGTCATAAGGACTGCATGAGAAGAACGGTCGGTGGCTTGATCGTTGCCTTCTTGAGGGCTCATTTGGACCTGCACACTCACGATCTGGACGCCATTGTTGCCAACCCTAGTCTTGCTCCTGCCACGCTCGATCCTGCTAAGTATATAAAAGCACCCTAAAGGACTGATGAGGCACTTAAGTCCTTCCTTGTTCTCTTGTCTTTTTCAAATTTTAAATTCCTGAGGTTTGAATGTATCTAATCTTTAAAATTTTAGCATCTGGTGGCGGTGTCTTTTTCCATAAGCTAAGTTTTCAAGTGTTCTCTGCGAATAAATTAATTAGTATGAGATTCTCAAACAGTGTTTTTTTCCTTCTTTGCGTGTTAACACGCTGTTAATTAAGCATTGTAAATCTGAGAGCTTCAAACGCTTTCACAACTGTTGTCAAGCTTTGTTGGACAAAAGCTGGACATAACAGAAGAGAATAGCTGGATGACAGCAATGGTGCAAGTAGGGATGACTGGGTGAGATCACAAAACTATGTGCTTGAGTTTTTAAACTGTTTGGAACACACACACACGCGTTCTCGGACTCTTGGGATCTGGGGCGATGCTTTCTTCTATTCCGATGGCCCGACCTGCGGTGCATTATATATATGATTGTACAGTTCCTGACCTTTCGGTCCAAGTGGTTAACTTTATTGGGACCCCATCTTTAGTTGTAAACCGAGTTGTTTTTTACTATATGCCGTACAAAGAGTTAATATATGAGCGTTACGAGAATAAAAGAGAGGAACACGTCTAAATGAAGATGAAATTTTGGACGTTTGAGTTACGTCGAATGTGGTCCTGAACTATCCCCCGGCCGGGGGCTGGAGAGTATATGATTAAAAGGGGGAAAATATTGAAGAGGTAATCTCCTCATAACGTGAAAAATGAAGATTAGACTAAGCAGAATGGTCAAGGTACGCAACCGAATGTTTCTAGAGTGCATAGGGAAAGGAAAAGAAAAATCTTAGCTTTTTCAGCGTTGGCGGATGGGAAATTTGGGAATCGTGTAAAGCTAGCTTGAGTTTTCTTATCTGGGGGTAAGCTTAACATCCATGCAACGAGAAGACGAGCCTAAGAGCGTCTCCGAAGCATGTCATTGTACCTGAATTGGGGTATGCTTAAAACTAGGTTGCATCCGACAAATGTCCGGCCAGTCTTGGAAGGACAGCCTCCATTTGCTCTGCCCTAGCTAATTATATTGCACATTATTCTTTCTCTGTCTCCCATCTTCGTCGCACCCTCTAGACCCAAAAATTAATTATTTCCTTTTTTTTTAAATCCATAGCTGTAGTTCGGTCACATGTACATAATTGAACAGTTGTTTGCTTTGATTACGTTAATTTGATTCGTCTGTGAGCTGATCCTCTCAAATTTGAACTCCGCTTATATCCAAAGAGGATGTTGACAAAGGAATGAAATGACGGTTGCTTGGACATAAAGCGAAAGTTGTCAAATCTCAAAGGCCCCCTCCGCTTGTATCGTGCTGTGTTTGATACGTGGCTTGCAAAGATGAGACGTGTTATAATATACTAACTCCGATTCTAAATATAAGAGTTAGTTAATTAATTTAAATATATTAAAAAAACAAGTTCAATAAGTTATATGTAATAAATAAGTATTGTATTTTCTCAGGCTTACAATTGTTGAAGCCCCGGGGGGCCCAAAAACAAAATCGACGAGTTTACATTGATTAACTTCCATTTGTAAATGCAAGATGAAGATTGCACGCGATGTAGCAAAAATCACAGATTATTGGTTTGGTAATCATATTTAAGCTGAAATTCATTGTAAACATCTTGTCAGGGGCAAGTACCTTTTGGGATGAGAGTTGCTTATAAAAACAAGCGAGGGTCGTGTCGGCGGAAAAAAAGCCTTCTTTCACGGAGAATTATGTATGGCTTTGACGTATTGGGGCTGCTATGGCCAACCAAAAGATTTATCAGTATAAAACGACAATCCACATTTCATAATTTTGCAAAATTTACGTGGCCATCTGCCAACAAATTAAAATAGGAACAAAAAGTGACGAAAATATTACATCTGTTTCTAATTATAAAAACTATAGTGGAATAATTTGAAAAGATTAAAAAAAAGTTAAGTTACTTATTTGTAATAAATAGGTGTGGTCTTTCTTAAAATATTTTTTCTAATAAAATATATTAGTTAGAACTACCATTATTAAAAGGATTATCTTGAAAACAAATACATAAATATAAGAAACAAAATAAATTAAGATCTTATATTTATAATCAAAATAAAAATCAAACAATGTGTTATATTAAGCAGCAAGGTGCTTCTGGGGAGGATGAAGAATATATTGCCTGTCAGGCCACATAACCTCGGTGAAGTTGACCTTGTATGTATCATGTATGTTCTGTGCCGAACTTCTACTGTCCATGTATTGGAGAAATAAAGAGTTTTTTTTTTTTTTAAAGAAGAGGAAAAAGGGGGGGGGTGTTGTTCAAGCGATGAAGACGGTCATGAAGGGGACATGTTATGAAACATGCTAGGTGTCACGGGATAATCATTCAAAAATCTGTCCATACATCAGGTAAATAGACGCGTACATTTTTTAGTGTGGTTTTAAGAGAAAATAATACGGACGGCATCAAAAAGCTGTTGTTGAACGGACATATAAAATTTAGGTCAAAAATAAAAAGGGACATATAAAATAAACGTTGGTGACATAGGATTGGGTATAACACAGGGTAGAGTAATTTTAAAGGCATCAAGTGGGGATGTACCTTAAGCAAACCACCAGACCGTAGCCGGAACCCCCCTCATCATTTTCTGTAATGATTGTTTTTGTCTTCTCGTATTAATTTCCAAGCTCATGTGAACTTCTTTTTGTTCTCCGCAGTGATGACCTTCATGACCACTGTCAAGTTGATCCCTTTTCAGATTTCATTTGTAAGTATATTTATAATTTATAATGGCTTTTTTTTCAAATAAAAAAGTGTACTCTCGAGTTTGTGAGTAGGAGGGTAGGATCAAGGAGCTGGTCCGCCGCGCTGTGTATTAGGCAACAAAAATGCTGTTATAAGATGACGAGCAAACTGTGATAACAAAATAGTAAGTTGAAATTTTTAATCTGATGTAATCGTTGTTTAAACAATAAAATCTGTCCAATCTAATGAGCGCTGCCGTCTTGTTTTTGTTCTTCTTGGCCTGATTGGGTTTAACTTTAGTTAAACCCTTATTAACCTATAAAAATTAATAAGAGAATTGTTTTAAAGCGGCTGTTTGGGAAGATAATAATGGACAGATAGATACTGGTACCGCCACCAGCCGCTTTCAGATGAATCAGATCACGCTGGTTTTTCCATTGGTCGCTCCCATTTTGAACCGACGGCGAGCTCCAGCCTTCACCTTTCTTCGTTTCGACTGTTTCGTGCCTTTTTATTTTCATTTGTAGTTTGCTTTCTCTCTCTATTTTTTTCCGGTCCAGCTTAATTTTTTGCACTCCCAACAAACAGTAGCTGCAATTTTTGTGGTCTCCAACGCAGGAAAAGCTAGAAGAAAAGAAAAAGAAAATTACTTTCCCTTTTACCAAACAAAAGGAGAAAAAGAAAATTTATTTAAAGTGGAAAATTTTCAATTTGATTCCCTCACTTTGATCTCCAGGCCTCTGAACTTCCGCTTGTAATCCATCGCCTGCGTCTGCAGATTCAAGCCTCTTGTCAGCTGTCTCTCTCCCCCTCTCTGTATATATATCTTTCTCTGTGGTTTTTGGCATTGTCTGTGTTTGTCTGAGTTGGCCACAAAAATGTGGTCATTTTTCTGGTAAAGATCCTTCTTAGCCATTTCCATCTATCTGCTCTTCACTAGCTTATTGCTTGTTCTATTAATCAATTTCCCCCTGACTAGGTTGAATCGTCGAATGGAATCTTTTTTAAGGGAAAAATATAGAAAATAGAAGCTTCATTTAGCTGTTGTTCGTCGGAAGAAACAATTGATTTTTTCATGTATCCATTCGTTCAAAAGACCGTTGTCGTAGGCTGAGTTCCTTTTCTTTGATTGTTCTGTTTGTTCGGAGGGGGAAAAGTAATGGGAGCTCTTGCTTTCTGGGGATGGAAATAATTTAGCTGATAGTGGAATGTGACGAGCAGGCGGTGGCTGGTCTTTTTAGTTGTTCTTCTACTTCCTTGTTCACTCCAATTTGTAAAGGTTGGTTAGCGCTATTGTGGAGATCTGGGACTTGTTTCGTGTCCTATGCCCCATGAGGACTTTCTTCGCTCCTGACTCCTGTAAAGAAGCGCAACCAAATGTTCTAAATCCACAGTCCTGGCTCCAAGTTGAAAGAGGGAAACTTCCCAAACTCTCATCACAATCCTCGTCTGCGTCAATGTATGTTTTTCTTCTCCACAGTACTACCCTGAATTTTTTATTTTTAACTTTGGCCCAATTAAATGATGACTCTTTCTTTCTTTTCTTTTCTTTTCTTTTTTTTGGGGTTGGGGGGTGGGGGGGTGTTTGCTGAATTGTAGCGAGTCTCTAATCAAGGTCCCAGAGCCATCCATACTACCATTCTTTAAGCCTGTTGATTATGTGGAAGTTCTTGCTCAAATTCATGAAGAACTTGAGTCATGCCCCCCGCAAGACAGGTCAAACCTATATTTATTGCAATACCAGGTCTTTAGGGGCCTTGGGGAAGTTAAACCGATGCGTAGAAGCCTCCGGGCAGCTTGGCAGAGAGCTAACACTGTTCACGAGAAGATAATATTTGGGGCTTGGCTAAAGTATGAGAAGCAGGGGGAGGAGCTGATTGCTGATTTGCTGAAAACTTGTGGTAAATGTGCAAAGGAGTTTGGGCTAATAGATGTGGCATCTCATATTCCTTTTGATGTTGATGAAGGTTTGCAAGAGAGATTTTCGGTGAATGGGAACCACATTTCACAATATGTTATTTTTACCATCGGAAATGACAAGATAATTTGTGACAGACATAAAATGTCTGAACTTTCAGCACCATTTCATGCAATGCTAAAGGGATCTTTCAGTGAGTCACTTTCCGAGACCATAGATTTGTCTGAGAACAATATCTCCCCTGCAGGCATGAGGGCAATAAGTTACTTTAGTCTAAGAGGCAGTTTATATGACGTTCCTCCTAATCTATTGTTGGAGATATTAGTTTTTGCCAACAAGTATTGTTGTGAAAGACTCAAAGATGCTTGCGATAGAAGACTAGCGTCTTTAATTTCCTCCAAAGACGATGCTGTGGAACTCATAGGTTATGCTCTTGATGAGAATTCTCCTGTCCTTGCGGCATCTTGTTTGCAAGTCCTTTTATGCGATCTTCCAAACTGTTTGAATGACAATAGGGTGGTAGGGGTATTTACTGGTGCTAATAGGCAGCAGCTGGCAGTCATGGTTGGGCCTGGTTTATTTTCACTTTACTGTTTATTAAGTGAAGTTTCTGTGAAACTTGATCCTAGTTCAGATATAACAGTTCAGTTCCTGGAACGATTGGTGGATTTTGCTGAAACAGACAAGCAGAGACTGCTGGCGTTTCATCAGTTGGGATGTGCAAGACTTTTAAGGAAAGAATATGATGAAGCCCGTTGCCTATTTGAGGGTGCTTTAAATGCAGGCCATATTTATTCTGCAGCAGGTTTAGCTAGATTGGATTCTATAAAGGGTGAGAAGCTTTTATCTTATGAGAAACTCAGCTCAGTTATTTCCTCTGTAACCCCAGTGGGGTGGATGTACCAGGAAAGATCACTATATTGTGAAGGCAACAATAGGTGGCAGGACCTTGAGAAAGCAACAGATCTGGACCCTACGCTTATATATCCCTACATGTATAGGGCTGTGAATTTAATGAGGACTCAAAATGTTCAAGCTGCCCTGGCAGAAATCAATATGATACTTGGTTTCAAACTTTCATTGGAGTGCTTAGAACTACGGTTTTTTCTCAATCTAGCTCTTGAGGACTACAAAGCAGCCCTCTGTGACGTTCAAGCAATTCTTACTCTGCGTCCTGATTATAGAATGTTTGAGGGGCGAGTAGCGGCATCCCAATTCCGTACACTTGTACGTGAGCATGTTGAACACTGGACTACAGCAGATTGCTGGGCACGATTGTATGATTGTTGGTCGACAGTTGATGATATCGGGTCTCTCTCTGTTATCTATCAGATGCTTGAATCTGATGCAGCAAAGGGTGTCCTATACTTCAGACAGTCATTGCTTCTTCTTAGGTACGTTACGAATGTCTGGTAACTTGATGTTGCAATCATCAATTATTGAAAGGGTTTAAATTTCCCCTTGCTTTACTATTGAACTATCAAGTGTATTATTAGGAAATTTGATGGAACAAATTGCGTTTTTATACATGCGTGAGACACCATATTGCGATGATTGAAAGCACATCATTTTCTGCTGCTTTCACTCTGGTGTATTAGGAAAGGCAGTCACTTCCTGGTCCTTGTATTTAAATTACTATCTGGAACATTTGTTTATTATGGACAACAAAAGCCTGACATTTTCGTCCCCATAGGTTAAACTGTCCTGAGGCTGCCATGCGGAGTTTACAATTAGCTCGCCAACATGCATCAAGTAAGCACGAACAACTTGTATATGAGGGGTGGATCTTGTATGATACCGGTCACTGTGAAGAAGGGCTCCAGAAAGCTGAAGAATCTATTAGTATCAAAAGGTCCTTTGAGGCCTTCTTCCTGAAGGCCTATGTATTGGCTGACTCTAGTCTGCATTCATCATGTTCTTCAACGGTTATTTCACTTTTAGAAGATGCATTAAAGTGTCCATCAGATAATCTTCGCAAAGGTCAGGTATGGCTCTCCTATTTTTGTGGAAAGAATGATTTGTTACTGTTGTTATCCTCATTGTTCACCAATTTCTAATGAGTTGAATGTATCACTATTTCACTTTGAACTCTTTTCCTTCTAGTTCTTTTGCGATGAATGTCAACACAAACCAAGAGAAGGGAGGGAGAAAAGGGGGTGGGGGGTTGGAGGTTATTGCTATTTGTCTTCCCATGACATTGCCATCTCTATAATTGCATTTTCCACCATTCGCCCCTCATTCTGCTTCTTTTGATGCTGTAGTCAACCTTGATAGCATTGTGCCTTCAAACAACTTACCATGACCTTCTCTTTCGAATGTTTCTCCGCCTTGTATTATGGTGGTTGTAACCTTGTGATAACTTCAGAAGTTTTGATCATGCGAACTTAGAAGTTCTGGTGTTTGAACTGTAGGTAATTCTAAATTTACAGTGATAGCATACGGGTATAAGAAGCTTAACAAATCAGAATGACTTTTTTTGCCATTATATATGCTGGGAAATATGTGGCATGACGTTGTAGCATGTAATCAAGCAACTCTGTGCACAATGGGTTTCTAGTTTTACTACTTATGCACGTGTTAATTTATCAGGCCCTGAACAACCTTGGTAGCGTTTTTGTCGACTGTGGGAAATTAGACTCAGCAGCTGATTGTTACGTCAATGCCCTCGAAATCCGGCATACCCGAGCGCACCAGGGTCTTGCTCGTGTTTATTTTTTCAAAAATGATAAGGCCGCTGCTTACAATGAAATGACCAAGCTTATTGAGAAGGCAAAAAACAATGCATCTGCCTATGAGAAGAGATCCGAGTACTGTGATCGGGAACTTGCAAAGGCTGACCTGGAGATGGTGACTCGATTAGATCCACTGAGAGTATATCCTTACAGATATCGTGCTGCAGGTACTTTGCTTATGTATTTTCAACCCTCCTACCCTGCATGATCTGCATGGTAAAGGATGTACATTATGCAACAGATGGAACGATTCGGCTTGATTCTTCTGAAATTAAACTCATTCCCAGAGAAAGCTGAGTTCAATTTTATGTTTGGGGGTTTGTGTTTGCAGTGTTGATGGACAATCACAAAGAGGAGGAGGCCATTGCGGAACTGTCCAGAGCAATAGCATTTAAAGCTGATCTGCACCTCTTACATCTACGAGCCGCATTCCATGAACACAAAGGGGATGTGTTAGGTGCCCTCAGAGACTGTCGGGCTGCGCTCTCAGTGGACCCGAACCATCAAGAAATGTTGGAACTTCACAGTCGAGTTAACAGCCACGAGCCGTGACTCAAATCCACATGAATTTTCTGATTGAAAATAGATAATGGGGTGATCGACACAACATAGCGGCCATCCATCAGCTATATGCAAATGAGGTCTGTAGGATGGATGGTTAAGTTATATGATCACTGTCTATATAATGAACCTGTGTATTCTTACCTTCTTTTCCCCCTTCTTTTTTAATTTTTACAAGGAGGCGGGGAATGGGGTGGTCCAAATTTTTGTAATTTTCTTCTATTTTTTGGGGGATATATTATGAATGTCAGATATGTTATCGTCTGTCTTCTCCGTTTCCTGGATCAAAATGAGATGGTATGAGCAAGGCAGCATGAGTTATTTATTTCTTTCTGAACGGTCGAATCGCAAGCAAAATAAGTATAATAATAATGATTTAAGGGAAAATCCCAAAAAAAGCCTTTAGAATATAGAAAATTCCTGGGTCATGGAATTGTGCAAATGACCCAATCTGTCATTTGTAAAATTAGGAGTGTTCGATTTGTCCTGTTCTGGTCGTTCCGTCTTGGTCCCAGCGAGTTCAGGACGGGATGAGACGGGACAAAAGTTTTTTGGAAAGGGACAAAAACAGGACCGGAGGGGATGGGGTTGTCTGGTCCCGTCTCGGGATTTTTTTTTCCTTTTAAAAATTATTTATTAATAATTATTATTAGATTATTTAATTTATTTATTAATAATAACTTATTTTTATGGTGATTTTTAGCTCTTAAGTTGTAATATTATCTCAATAAAATCTTTCCTCAATAAAATAATTCATAAAGTCATTATATAGTGTTTCTTTTATGATATTTTTTTTTACAATATTGTTTTTACACTTTTTTTATACTATATAATTGAGCTTTTTACATAATTTTTTAACAATATTTTTATCTTTAGAAGCCCAATAAAAAATAAGCATTATAATATAAAAAAATTCATATAAAAAATTATGGTTTTTTTTTTAAAAGGGGAAGCGGGACTCCCGATTCTGACAATACTAGAATAGAATCGAGATGGGATAGGACACGGGACAAAATCCCTATCTCGTTCTTGTTCACCGAGACGGGCCTACCGTGAACACCCTTATGTAAAATCAAGAGGAATTAACAACTTTGTCCTGACTAAGTAAAAGTGAATAATTATTCTCTAAACAAATTTAGGTAACGCTTACACTATCCTAGTGATTGCATAATTAGTTGTCGTTGATAACAAGACACCTTCACATGCCTGGCTAAGCAAAAGTGATTACATGATTAGTCGTACTGATTTACAATGAAACTTCTCATGGGATATTTCTGACTACGAAAAAATAAGTAACTATTTTCTACACAAATCTAAGTAACGCCTAAACTTTTATAGTGATTCCTTAAATTATTGTAATGAATGAATACAAATAAGGATAAAATTATCAATTTCTCTTGATTTTACAAATGACAGATTGGGTTATTGACCCTTTCTGTCATTTAGATAATTCCAAAACCCAATCAGAAATTTCCTATATTTCAAAAGCTTGTTTTTGAGATTTTCCCATGATTTTTAAATTCAAAATATTTCATATGCAAAATTTTAACGTTAAACTTCCTGTTTAAAGTTTTTAAATTTATTTTAAAAAAATAAAAACAAGCCATACTTATAGTTCGGCAAATGCATGAAATCGTTTATGCCCTGCTTGGGAGTCTTGAATTGAACTCAAAGACGGGATAAGTGGAAGTCCTGATTTCCTTCGTTTGATGGGTTTCTTCTTTCTGGCTTTGTTAACCTTAGGGGTGACTTGTAATGCAGAGTTTTTTTACCTGGTTTGATTTTTGGCGTGCAGTGGTTTTGATTTTGGTTTCCAATTTCCGGCTGTGGTGGCTCCATCGTAGCTCCTGTTCTTCGGTGGAGGCGGTTCTCCAAGTCTTGAAAGGGAGCCTTTTCTTCCCCCCCCCCCCCCCCCCCTCCCCCAAAAAAAGAGGCAAGGTCATTACGTCTTTTTATATGAATATAACATATTCTGGGAGTCCACTTTCACTTCCTTCAAAAACACTGCCATTCTACCATCCGGGGCATTAGAGCACTTGGTCACATCCTCACCTCATGCTCAAGGAAAAAATATATATAAAGGGTGCGACGAGCACACCAAAACATCAGTTTTCGTCTATATACCATAATACAATATACAGTGGCATGATCCTGATATTTTCCCCTGTATACACTGATTTTTCCTCCATAATTTTTTTTTTGGCCGGCGATTTTTCCTCCATATACACAGGACTATTTGCTTCGTTTGAGCAACAAAGCTTCTCGATGACAATTTGAAAAATGATTTTGGCACCTGTCAGGTAAGAAATTTTACTATCTTCGTCAGGTAAAATTTTAAATTTATTACCAAAAAATTTTTTTTAGATTTATGATGATCCTACACCTAGAGAATCTAAATTTTCCTCATCCATATCACCCGCTCCATCATCTGCTCCGATAGGCCTGGATTTTGATTCACATGTTTTATTATAAACCTGAATTTAAAAAATTTCCTGTCAACCCTTAGCGTTTAGATTTTAATGATTAGTAAAATGTTGGATGGAAAATACGCACCCAGAATTGAATAATTCGATCGTGACTTGCCATAGCCTCCCTCAGCCACTTGGGGGAGGTTGAAAATAGGGGTGCCGCAGAGCCTCGTCAACGCTCGGTCGATCTTCCTACAATTATTCAACAAAAGCTTTTATTAGATTCGTGGTGTTGTAAAAATTTATCAAGCCTTTCAATTGAACAGTGAAAAAAATTAGGACGTAATACAGGTCACAAAACTAACGAGACATCAAGCTTAATCAGGAAACTTACTGGGTCCCAGAGCAATAGATGACGCACTAACCGTAGAGCCCAGATGTTTGAAAACCTTCAGTAGTAAGAAAAATTTTATGACAAAGAACAGAAGTCTGCAAGATTGCTCAACATACCATATAAACGAAAAGCATGAAAACATCAGAACTCAGAAGTCTGCCAACTAACCCTAATTTAAGAGGATCCCGACTTCTAATTTGGCGTGAAAAGAAATCCTCGGAGCATATCCATGATGCAGGAGGGACTCCAACCTGATTCACATACGGTTTCATTAGGTGACATATATATTATAAACCAAAAGGCCAGCTGATAGACTTACTTGGTTTCCTGTGTGATACTGTTTGAAGGAACTGCCAGAAATCCCAGGGATTAATATGCACAATTCCATGAAAGATCTAAGTCTGCCAGAAGAAATATAAAACAACAGCTAAAATTATCAGTCCAGGGATTCAAGAGAATTAAAGCAAGTTTCATTCCTTCATGGACAAAATCAACCTCACAAGTCCACAGACAAATTACCCAGGCTAAATCAACATCTATACATCTCACAACGCATGCTTTCCCCAAAATCAAGTTCCAAGCAAATACGTGCCTGTCTACACATTCAAGGAGACCAAACAAGCTTCGAAATCGCTAAAGCACAACATTAAACCTAAAAGATTGGGGAGAATTATCCTCCGAAGTTTCTTAAAATGTAATTTTGAACCGTGAGAATGGCGATTGCAAATCACAATCCCAGATGCTCCACACCGAATTTCTCAAAAGAAAAAAAAAATCCCTTTCCAACCTTTTTCCTTACCTTTTGACGAAGGGAAGATAGAAAGCCTAAGCAACCCAACTGCCTAAAATAATTATAATAGGAACATAAAGTCTTGATTGTAGATGTTTTGAGTTTTGACGAATGGAAGATAGAAAGGCTAAGCAGCCCAAATGCCCAAATTAATTATAATGGGAACATAAAGGTCTTGATTGTAGATGTGTGGACACGCTTGCGTGTGTAAGAAGTTAGAATAACATTACAGCTTTCTGCAGAGCACACTTACTTGTACGCCAGCTCCTTTATGCCTTCATTCCATCCCTCAAGATGTCGGTCTAAAAGAGTACGTGTTAAAGAACTTATCTGGAAAACATTTGGCGTTCCCAAGATCAACTCCAACATCACAACGCCAACACTCCACATGTCATATCTGTTCATGTAAAAATGTTAGCTTGCAACCTTGCAAGTAATTTAACAAATAACGCAGCATATTATCCATTTTAAACCAGATGAAACCAAAGAACAAAGATACACTTTGATTTCATTCTTACAAAAACAATTTCGAACAGAAGATGTTGAATTTAATCTTACAAAAATTTACATACTTCAAAGTTGAGCCTGTTGGTCCTTGATACCAAGTAGCATTTAGTAAAGCTTCAGGAGGCATATACTCGCAAGTTTGTTCAGCTCTGAAGAAACAATACGTTTATTTTTAGCACGATAATCAGTAAAAATTCAATGTTATAGTGAGACAAGTTGGATACCGCGATGGCCCAGTAGATCCATATAAGTGCTTCAACGTAAATTCATCAATTCCACTGCCAAAGTCAATAATACGCCTGAAAGAATTGGAAGAAAGCATCAGAATTTTATTGGGCATAAGAGATAAATTACATGTAACCTACAAGGCTCAGCGGAAGTATATAAGATCTGTAAAACAGACACAAATACTTGGATATCCAGATCAAAATTTAAAAATGCATGATAACCCCGTTCTATTACTGCCAAAGAAAACTCAAACCAACCATTATCAGACCTCGGACTAAAAGTCTGAGGGAAAAAAGAAGGGGAGTGGATATTGGTTTCGGGAAGCAGAAAGCCAAACATTAACCTATTATATCGTAGATCATTATAACAAGATCCAAAAAAGCAAATTTGGTTTAATTTATGCGTCATATCACTAGGCTGTCAGTAGATTTCATCTGCTAAAAAAATCAGAACACTTTAAGAACTAAGCAAAGTTTGCATTTCCACATAAATATTGGGCAGAGAATCATTTTGAATAACCAGTACTTATCCCTAAACAACCAGCAGGCAGCAAGAACAGCAACTTATTGTCATATATGATATTATTATCTGAAAAAGTGATAAAGAATCCCGATCAACAAATTTTCCTGCATATCAAATGAACTCAAATAGCTTCAAACACTTCCAATATTGCTGAAATGTCAGTCACCAACACAACTTATATAGCTGAGGAACAACATGTCTATATCCAAGTGGCGGAGAATTTACAAAAGCAGATCACTCAAAAAGTGAAAAAAGATCTAACCAATGCCAAGATATTCTATTCAAACCTTGCAATCGAAAGAAAAAGAAAATAATAACTGAGTTCTGGAGTAGTTTCCAAAATACTTATATTCCAAATCACATGCATAATGTAGAAGTTTAAAATGTTCAACATCAGAAGAGAACAACCAAAAATAATAAGCAAGGGCCTATAACGAAAGAAAGATAATATACTGTACATTTTGGTAGAGATCGTCCTGATAATTTTTGGAACCTCTTTTAAGCATCTCCCAGTCTCGTGATCTTCAAAGCATATCACCATATTCTCTTCCAATAAATACCATGAATCAATCAATATTTCCGGGGAAAAAAAAATTCCTTCCATTTGAACGCATCATATAGAAACAAAAATTTAAGATACAAGCAACCACGCCAGAGGTTTATGATTTTCAGGCTTTCAATGGATTACGGAGTAGGGCTGTCAATGTAAGCATAGCCTTTAACAACCAGACATCCTTCACCCAACCAAAAAAAAGACAGTAAAACCATACAAATTTATGACCAAATATTTTTTAAAAAAAATGCATATTTGAGCGGCATTTTGTTAAGATAAATTAAGAGCCCAAAAAGCAGACAGAAAGGTTTTAAACAAATGGACTTACTCTGCAGTAAAAAATCAATATCTACCTAGAAAAGTGATAACTCAGCAAACAAAAATACAGGGTTCCGTTTACATTGATCATTTTTTAAATGAAAGACTCTGAAATAATAGAGCCAAAATAAATCTCTGCAGGTATGAATCTTTGCTCATCTTGAAATTGACAAACATGCACATCACTTTCAACGACAAATTGCCCAATATCCTTACCAGGTTTAATATCTCGGTGAGTGATATTCCGATCATGACAGGACTTCAGTGCCACTAACTAAGCAAATGAATAAGACAACTCGTCAAGTATAAAGAACAGTATTAAGGCAAAAAGAGTGAAATTCAAAAGATGCCATAATCCACATCTTATTAGAGGCATAGAAAATTTTCAATGTCGATGTAATAATTTCTCCCCTCAAACAACACGAACATAATCAAAAATTGTAATTGGTATAAATTCAAATTTAGAAATTCCTAGATGACATCCTAGAAAAATGAACAGTTCTAACATAATCAGGGTATAGGACTGTTTATTTTAGGAAGAAAAGAAGACATTTTCTCCTCTTCTTTTCTTTTCAAGATAAACAGTCCTAAACCCTGATTGGGTCTTAATATTGTTCTTAATACTGCCAAAACTCATTCATGGGACAGCATATGAAGGAGGTTCGGTAGAAAACCGCAGAAGAGGAGAAAAAGAAAAGTAAATGCCTCAGGACACAAGAATATTTATGATATGTGGTGAGTTCTGTTCGGATATGCAAGTGTAAAAGCACCTTATTTTGATGGGTAAATTTAAGTCATTGATTTTGCTCTTTTAACAAAAATGAGGGAGCATATCTGCATGATTTTAAAACAACTATATCTGTATTTCCAAACAAATTAACGAAATGGGAAAAACCATTAAAGATAGGTTAATATTTCAAAAACAGAAATTATGCAGGATAATGGGGACAATCAATCCGCAGAACCCATATTGAAGCCATACCAGCTGCCATATAATATTGCGCATTTCCTGTTGCCCTTCTTCTGTTGTCTTCAACCAATGCCACCACTTTGATGGACGCAATATCTGAGCATGTTTCACTTGCTCAGATCTTTCACTGTCAGCAGTATCATAAGCTTCTTCCACAGTATACATGAGTTTGGACAAAGATATGCCTTCATAATGGAACACAAGCCAGAATTCATTTGATCGGGATTCAAAAGATTCCACATATCTCGCAATATGGTTCAGACCCTCTTCATGGATGGCCTTTTGCGGCTGGAATTTTTTTGTGAACGAATTCTCAGAGCCCCAGGAGTTTCTTATATAATATAGCATGGAATCATTGGTTTTTAATTGGTCATAAGATCTGAATTGTGCTTTTTTTGAGACACAGTTTGAGTTTCCGGCCGAAAGTAGATCTTCAAAGCACATGGAAGCATTTAAAAAGACTTCTCCAAAATACTTCTCCCTCAGACCACTTAAGTAAACAGCAGCCCCTCTCTCTACCTGTTCAGCACATTCAATAGTTAGGGGGAGGTGCCCCGGTTGGCCTTAAAATTTGCAGCAAGTCACTATCAGCTATTCTGTCAAGTACCGATGTCCAAGCAAAAGATTCCATTTCTAAAGATGGCTGAGATTTTCATATAAAAATATAATAAGAACAGTGCCCTATTGGAAGACGAAAGTATGAAATCAAAATATTAACCCCAAAAAAAAAATCAGCAGTTAAATTTAGAGCCCAGACTCTGATCATAGAGGAAGAAAAATGAATAGGATCTAGAATAGGTAAATGAGCCTATTGGAGGTATTTCTACCTAAATGCAGATTTCAAGAGGAAAAAAAATACTTAAAAGAGCTTGAAAACAAGTGACTTTCTCTCCTGCTCTGGAATGGAAAAGGTAGAAATACAAAAGTAATTAGTAAGTTTTATGCTGCAAAGCTTTTTCTTTAATTATTTTCCAGCTGATTTTAGTACTCAGATAACAATAAGTAGAACAATTCTTCAGCTCTTTGTTTTCTCCGTGTCTTCTTTCAACAGATACTTTGTCATCCCCATTAGTTCTAGTTGTATAATTCTTGACACATGAAAGAGACCAAAGCGGCAAAGCCTCACGCACTTGAACAGTAAAAAAAGCCTTTTACTTCACCAGATCAGTTACCATTATCCGTTTCAGAATGTACATGTGGTTAGAAGGACCGTTCTGGCAATCATGAGTACTTGAGCTGCTATTTCTATTGTATGAATCAAAATTGATAAAGCTAAGAGAGAAATTGTTATCCTTGCTCAGCTTTGGATCATTGCCAACTTGACAGTTCCAATGAAAGGCCAACCACACTTCGCCATATGATCCACGGCCAAACCTCTTTTTCAAAACATACCTAAACACCAAAATGCATACTAACTTAGAAGTCAGGTTTAATGAATAACACGTTAAAGCACCAACTTTGTATTTGGTTAATGACATGGCAAAAATACAAATATTCTCCCAATTTTGTCCTCATACAATGAAACATCCTGTCAATCACATAGTATTGAAATTCAATATAAAGTTCAAAACTCAGAAGATTTTGACATGGCAAGGATATATTAATGAGTTATGTTTTCCCTCAGGGTATATACCTACCTTGACTGTCACAAGAAACTACAGTTGCTCGTCAATGTTAAAGGTAAGATCAAAGTAAAACTTGAGCTCAGAAGTTTACCTCGTATCAGGCGTTGAAGAGTTGAAAGACCCATTATTTGAACCAGTATCATGTAAAGGAATAGATTCAAGCAGACCAATAAAACTCGCAAAGAATTCAGGATTTATGCACTGCTCATTAACTCCATTGACAGCCATGCCAAGGTGAAAGCAAAAATTTTGGTCGTCGTACAAATTTACAGGACCACCTACATCCAGAATGAAGGAATCACCAAAAAGTGTTGGATTGCCAGCAGATAAATTAAAAATTTACGAAAGAAATGCATGACTGATGAGAACTGAGAGAAGAGATGAAGGAAAAATGGTTGCGGTATATATTACACATGAAAAAATGACTGAGTTAGCCTCTATCAGTGTACAAATGAAGACCTAAACCAAGTAAATCACAGCAAACAGCCACACTCATCCTCACATACTTGCATGTAAGAGGTCAATATTCTCCATCACCTATTGCCTCCCACCTCAACCTCTCCTATATTCTCCTTGTTAAGAGTTAGTTACAATTGCTTTCTCTCCCCTCTCTGCGCCAGCTCACTAATTTCTTTTGCTCTTTTCTTTCTGGTATTAATGTACGGGTTGGGCCATATCAGGCTGATCATTGACGGTAGCAGCAGCAAGAAAAAGCACCAATGTCAAGTGATTATATATTTATACAGCTCCTTTTCTTACCAGAACGTTGATGAAGAGCATCTGGCAAAGGCTCTGGCAGTTCATATAAATAGTTTAACCAGTTGGTCTTTGTGGAAGGCTGCTTATAGTCCATGGCTTCATCCAGATTTTCAGATAAATAAAAACATGCATCATCACCATATTTCACTTCCGCCTATCATAAAAATTACAGAGGTAACCGTTCGGATTGATGGTAACCAGAGGCAGCTATGCTCCAAATCCAAAGTGATGGAATAATTTCTAAATGTACCAAGCAAACAAATAATCCGAGAGTTACAGCTTTATTGCTAAGTACACGCATAAAAAAGAGAATGCAAAAATCTCAGAATATATGGCAAGTTGTATTTCTATCAAAAAGGGGAAAGAACAACACGTGTCATGATGCTAAGGATTAAAAATAGAAAAGTAGAACAAATGATTTCATTTTCATAATATATTCACAAGTTTCAGCAATAGTGCTTATAATAAACTTTGCATACATAAAATATTAAAAAGTACATATAACCCCAAGAGAGAGGAACTACTAATTAAATCCAAAACAAGATTACATGATTTTGCTATCTCAAGGGAAGAAGGGTAAGGAAAACAAATCCAAAAATTTCAATCAATTAGACTATCTACTGCTTCCAGCTATGTTGGTCCCCTAAAACTAAATGAATTTAATTGAGATAAATTCAGCTCAGTACACCTACAGCATTTATGAGACTGAGTTTTCCCCCTCCTATGACTGGAGCAACAACAAGGAAAAGAAAAAAATGAACTAGTGACTGGATCACATTTCACAAGCACCAGAACACAGAAGCTCCAGACGTGTGCAGCAATAACGTTACTCCATGACATTATGCTATCAGTCCGCTCAGAAAAAATCGATTCAAGCCTTGCAAATGCCCTCATGGCATTCAATGATGAGCAACACAAGCAAAACATAGAATAAAACTGACAGTGATAGACCTCCAAGACCTTTGGTCATACCAATATACGCTCAAACCCAGTATCCACTGGACGCAGATGCTCCAGTCGCATTAGATCCGACGTAATGCCATTATCTGAGCAAGAAAAAGAAGAGCAAATTAGCCGAAAACAAACAGTCTTTTTTATTTAAAAAATAAATGAATTCCTTGCTACATTAATGACCATGTCAAAGAAACTAAAGTACTGTTTCACCACGAAAAGTCTTAAAGTAAAAGTATTTGGCCTTCCCATGCTACATGTGATTCTCATCATTGAAGTAGACCACGGTATATGCACAGCAAATCAATGAGAAAGAGTTATTCTACACAACATAATCAGTGGGTGGAACAAACACAAGAAGGTAAGGCATGCATATTACAAAATGTAAATACAAAGGCTACAGCATTTTGCAGAAATTACATAAACTGTTTACTTTCAGAATATACACTTCAATCCAATTGTAATTATTTCGACAAAATGCCCTAAAAAATATACATGAATAACTTATACATAAAAACTAAGAGATGATGGAAAGGACAAAGTAGCAGATAAAGGCGTACAAGGTTGATTTAAATGATGAAAAATGATTTTCATTTTTTACCTAGATAACAATTTAATAATATCTCCATCTTCGGAAGAAAATAATCAAGTATAAAACAATCACTAGTGTGGAATCTGCAGTCAAATTGGAGACAATTTTTTGCGTATGTTCTCCCAAAACAACCAAATTAACCTAGCTGGCCTGCCAGAGTTCACAATTATGCATACCTTTTATTCACAAACGCGAGGTAAAGGAGCATATCTCAAAGTTTCAGACTATACAAGGAATTACTTCTATATAAAATATCACCATCTAAACCCACAGAATATACCGGAGCTTCTGGGGGCAAATTCCTGCAGTCCAAGTAGCGGGCTATCTACTTCCCTCTTTTCAGTAGAGCTTCTCCCAAACGAATTATCAGAAAAAATAGCAGATTCCAGAGGAACCACAACTGCTGCCACATTATCCATACTTCCCTTTTTCAGGGCAGTGTTGACAATACAATCTGCCAGTGAATAGGAGCATGAAGGGGAAAGCTCAGATCTCGAGTTATCATAACTGTGGACTTCCCACAACATATCACATACATCCTGCAAACTCATCTTCTCGAAAACACCATCAGATGCGGCCACCAAATAGCTATCATTGGCAGTCAGAGGCTGCCAATCTGTCACCTCTGGTGCAGATATGACACCATAACTATTGATAATGCAAAAAGAACTGCATTAGAATTTCCACATAAAATTTTGAATTGTCAAGAAAACAGTTAATTAGCCATCCTAAAAGCTTCAGATGTAAAAAGATGCCTCATAAATTATTTTGATCAGTGATTCTGGATTTTTAGCATCAAAAGTCTCATGAAAGGCCATTGGGCTTGAAGTGCAAACAAAGGATGGGCCCAACCTTGCTCATCTTCTACCCGGAGATTTTCCTCCATATTTATTAATTTATGAAGTTAGCCTCTAATTTCATATCTTAATACTTTTCTTACTTCCTTCTCTCTACCTATCTTGGATCCCATCAAAACTACATAAAACATTCCCATAAACAATGTGCCGTTGCTATGTGCTTGGGGTTTATGCAAAGGTTTTTTTTTTTTTTTTGGGGGGGGGGGGTGTTGATAAATGCGAAGGACATTCAATTAAACTTACCTTTTGAAGGACACATCTCCAATAGCCCGTGTAATAGCTAGCTGACCGTTTATGCGAGGCACACCTCCCCAATCTATAACTTGACCACCAGCTTTTTCCACCCGAATTTTTTCATCTTCTCTGTCTGGGTGATGGTCACTGGTTAATTCCTTAGCTGCAAAGTGAGTGAATCCGAATAAGGAAGCTAATTTATACTTTTCACGATCCCAGACATGGGAAACATAACTATCACCCTCCTTCTGCCTGTATAACTTTAATAACGATGCTGAAAATCAGAAGGCACAATTAATCAAGCTTTAAATTGAAAGAGAGAGAGATTGTCATAATAAACAAGCCACTCATCATATTTAGAAAATACTAAAAGGAAGTGAGAGAATTCATTCTATGTCCTGATAAACCTGAGTGTTAAATATCAGATGTGTTCATTATATGCCAGTGCCTTTCTCACCTTTAGCATCTCTGGGAGAATGAAACTTCTCAGAACACAAGAAGGCCTTAGAGTCTCCAATATTGGCAACCAAAATTTTATCATCTGCAATTAATATAGTGGTAGCTGTAGAACCTGAATCAAGATTACTTCTAGATGCTTCCTTCAAAGTTCAATTGAAAGATGTCAATTCAAGAGCAAAAAAGAAAAGGGGAAGAGAGGCGTATGTAAAGTTCCACAAATAGAAAATGAAACTTGCCTCAGAAAATTTTGCGTCAATATCATGGATTGCTCTCAACAGCGCTTCCTTCAAAATTTCTAAGTGAAAAGAATCGTCTAAATTTGCTGAAAATTTATTCTTGAACCTGAAAATAGTAGTCAGAATTTGCTGAAAATTTCCAAGTTTGCGTACTAACAACTGATATTTGATTTTGTCCCAGGAAATGTCAATCTTGAGATATAAAAATACCTTCCAAAATGCAGTTCGTCCCAGCCAAGTATCTCTTCCCACCTTTGTAGATGTCTTGCTTCGTCACAATCTCTCTTATGAGGCAGTCTTCCTGACGATGTCTTCAATAGAAATGAATACGTAGCATCCAAAAGAAAATAGGTATGCAGCACAAAATACTCCGCCAAAAGTTTGGACGCCATCTCACTGGCTTCTGCACCATTATGACCATCAAAAACTGCTACAATTCCAACCATAACCTCCTTAATTCCCATTTTTCCTGTGTCAGAATCAAAAATTGAACGTTTAAGGAATGCTAAAAGTAGCCTGTCCAAATGCACAAGTATCTCCGTTTGTTTAAAATATAATAATAACAATAATAATATAGAAAAATCCATTCTACGACCATAAAACTCGCTAGTTAAACCCGTGATTCAATCAGTATAAGATACAAAATCTTTAATGAGTTACACTTGTAATAGTCATGAATTGTACGGATCCTCTCAGGACCATAGGATCATTTTTTCTTTCAATATTTCTTCACACGTTTCATTGGACTCCATGCAACCTTTTTTCCTTCTTTCATTCCATCTTTGTCTACACATTTCCACGAGATTTAAATTTTAGAAAAATAGCACAATCTTCCAAAAATTTAAAATTATTATATATCCAGCACAAAAAATGTATACGTAGTGTTGATTTGGAGAAAAAAATGTGACGTCCTTCAGAGGCGACATTATCTTTTCTGAAAGAGCAGCAGACTTCAGCGTACATTCCAACCCCAGTCGTCACACACACAGAGAGAGAGAGAGCAGTTTTCCGTCTTTTCAGCAGAGCATGAGAAAATAAGCTGTTCAACATGAGAACTAATGATGTCCCCGTGTGTGTGTGCGAGTGTTCGAGTGGCATGTTGGTTTAGTGGCTGAGGGTCCTCCCACCAGCCACGAGTACGAATCTGACACAGGGAGAGGAGAAGGGTTCATATGTGTGTATTTATACAGAGCAGGAATGGAACGTGGCATACGCGTCCCAGGGTGTTTTCCTTTTTCTTTTTTTTTTCCAGTCACATGCATAAGGCGAGGAAAAGCAAGAAATTAGATACCAGGGAAGGGAATGCGAATGTCAAGGACGCAGAGCGTGCGGTCTTCCTGAGATTTTCTTCGTCCCTGGAGCATCGCATACTGACAACGCGCCGGGGTTTGGGAACGGGAACCGTAATCGAAGAGATTCCAGCGGGGACATTTCGGGGATTGGAAAACCGCCGGAGCACCGCCTTTCTTGTATACAGTCAGACAGGTAGACGATTCCCCGTAAGCAATGGGAATTGTGAAGGAAAGCAGGAACCCTAGAGCGAGTAGGTACCAAAGTCCTTGGCCGGGAACCATATCCGCAAACTCTGAATCTCGCCGATAGCTACATTGCTGTGGCAGATAATTTAGGTTTAAGCAAGCCGGCGACCAAGGAGAATTGGCGCGTTTTCAACCAGATCGAAATTCTCGGCCCCACGGAACGCCTGACCGCGCGATGGGAAGGCGCGTAGATTTTTATAGCTCGTTCTCTTTCCAGAGATTGCCGGGACGGCTGGAACGGAAAGTGTTTTGACAGTTTGACAACCGACTTAAGAAAACGGTAGTCAAAAAAGAAAGAAAAGAAGAACGCTGCCAAATGATTATAATAGATTTCGATGTATTTAGAAGGATGGATTATAGGCCCATATTTAGTATAAAAAATTGTAAACCATTTTATTATTAATCTAACTCTTGGTAAGCTTTATGTTAAATATAAATGCAAACAAAAATTCAATTTCTATCAAACAGCAAGTTGTAAGATCATTTCATTTTTTTAGTGGCTAGTATTGCAGGTTAGGAATGTCCCTAAATACAATCCACGATCATGGTCATTATTTAATGAACATCAGTGTAGAATATAAAATTCGCAATAAATTATCCTATTTATGTTTTTTCAGAAAAGTTTTTCTGCATACGTATATTATTTTGGCCTAAAAAAAAAATGTATATAGCTTATCAATATAGAGATGAAGTTACTAAATTTTAAAAATATGTTGTTATTTATAAATTTAATGTTGTTAAAATCTATTAAAGTGTTGTTATTAAACTTAATTTCAAATTTAGTAATTACAAACTTTTTTTTACGGTACTCTCGCGCAATTTAAATTATTGTATGGGTCGGTGTTATTGGCTGGAAAAGAGATGGATGAGGACTTAATTAAAAAGGATCTTGATTTTTTAAATACACCATTCCATTTAGTTATGTGACGGAAATAAACTTCGGTGGATCGAAATGGGGGAAAAAACCATGATTTCAATGCTCAAAACTCTTCCCTTCGCCTCTTTTTTTTTTTTTTTTTGAGTGAAGAAGCAACATATTTTTTAGTGGTTCTCGAGATATTTTAAAATTTTCCACTGCACCAAGAGGAAAAAACGACAACTCACAGGCCATGTCGACCGCGGAATTTAAAAGGAAAAACGACTCGTTCATGCCAACACTCCGCTCGCCATGTGCGCTATATCACATCATTCTTTCATGCGAGTTAATTAAAAGTAAAAATATATCACAGCTTTTCTTTTTGGGTAATATATAATTGGGAGAATTATAATTAGCTAGCCCCAGTGATAGGATTTAATTAAAATTCACTGACAAATAAAGAGTAAATGATGACAAATTTTAAAACAAAAAATAACAATATGTTCAAACTAATCATTTATCATTAGAATTTTTTAGTAATTAAATTATTTTTTTTAAAACTTCTTGATAATTCTCCCTGTATAATTAATTGCTATGCACACTTGACGTTAGTCCTTGCCGTATATTTATGTGCGTGTGCAAATAATGGCAAGCCAGGAGATAGACGTCCCCTTTCGCGTAGTCCAGCAGGCCTTGGTGCCGGTATGGCGGGGGTCTCAGCAGCACACAAATAGCTTCTGAATGGGGTATGTCAATTCATAAATCTAAGAGTTGTTTGAAATAGGTTTTTATCAATCTAGCGTCGAAAAACTGTTTTTTTAATCGCAATTGCGAAATCACTTAAAATTTACTTAAAACTTGTGCAAATTTTTTTTTTAAATTAAAGTACATTTTTACATTTGTGTTCATGTCTTTCTTAGGATTATTTCTATATATTTTTTGTACTTTCTAGTCAGCTTTTAGTTATTTATTTTTAATATTCTTTTAAATTGACATGATTTTTTAGCAGCTTTATAATATTTTTAACTTCTAATATTATTTTTTATTTTACATTTATATAAATTATACAAGGTATATCATCCAATTAATTATATAATATTATTTGGTTAAAAAGTTTTCATATTCCTATGATTTCCAGTTCAAATGCATTTTATCCATTAGATATAACTTTTTTTATCATAATAGTTCCAAATTATTATATTTTGTAAATTCATATTTTTAATATTTTTTATTAGTTAATAGAAGCTATATCTATTTCAGTCATTTTACAAACTATTTAAATAAATTTTTAATTTTATAAACTAATTTTTATAAAAGTCAATCTAAACATAAATTATATTGCTCAATCTAGCTTTTTTAAAAATCATATTGGAAATAAGTTACCGTTCCTACGGGGAGTCCAAATGAACCCTTAATCTCATACACCAGAAAAATTATACGGGAAATCACAAAAGATAACTATGTATTTAACGTTGCAAAAGTAACATGTTTATTTGGGGTATATTCCCTTTTCCCTGTAATTCTTCTTTCGCGGCCACATCGACGGGCAATATCAGACATGGCTGAATACGATTATCCCTGATAAATAAGTCACGACTTCATAGGTGTCGGCTGGGAAGTCACAGTGTGATCAACAACTTTTGATTTCTTATGTAAAATTTCATACAATGCATGTACAGGCATCACACCACGTGTTATCGACTGTTATTGGAAGCATAATTGATGTCAAGGCATACCTTTTTTCCTGTAACTTGTCTCGTTGTTAGCCTGAAGTCTATTCCTTGGTGCTCAAAGTTCATGGTTGGATCATTCTTTTAAGGACAATTACAGTCATGATTTGTTATTCGCGGCAGCGGAAATGTTTTCACGAGAGGCTCTCCCAAAAGAAACAAGACATGACGTTAAGAAACTCTAGACTCGCTTCCCCGCTATAATCAACCACTGTATCTGACGATTATTATATTATAGCCTCACCAAAGAGCACACTTACATATTATTTGATCAGTTTTCGTTAAAACTTAGAGGATATTTGGATGGAAACCAAACTATAGTTTCAGAAGTGTTTTTACGGTTTACGAAGTAAATATGTGAAGGAGTTTGTCTCGTTTTGCGGAAAAGTGCTTATGAGAATCACTTTTTGTTGTTGCCAAACACCCCCTTAAATCATTTTGCTCACCGAGACATCAAAACTAAAATAAAGATAAAAAATTACATTAACTCTAAATTCTACTACATCCGGTCTTTAATATAAGACCTTGTCAATTAATTTTGAGAGACTTACAAGTTATTGAATTACTTAACTATAACACTACATGATACTATATGTATAATTATATCATATATCAATTTATAAATAAGGTAAACTAGTATGCAAAAAAAAAAAGATAAATATAAATACTTTAAAATGATATATTATTTTTTTAATCATCTCAAACTAGTCAACTGAATTTTATATTAACAACAAATCTAGCATTAACCTCTGAAGAATATCCGATTTCCGTGACTAATAAAAGAATGGGACGACTAAATATAAAATTAGGCAGAATTTAGACTCGGAGTGAGGAAACAACGCAACCAACAGCTGAGCCTACCCGAAGAGCGCATTACGTACACGTACATATCGTTGAATATAGCCACTCTCTATACTCACAGCTGGATCGCAGCAGAACTTGAAGGGCAAACCGCAAATTACAGACGCGCACACGCATATACACGCCTCCCCCGCATAAAATTCAATAAAACAAAAACTATGCATATCAGTACACATCACTTGTCGTGGGATGGGATGGAGGCCGGCCGTGAAAGGCCAGCCGTTAAAAAAGGGTTCCGGAGAGAAAAAAACCAAAGAAGAATAATGGATTCATCGATATGAAATATCAAGAAGCAAATAAAAGAGAACCAGTACCACCAATAATTCCTGTTGCCGATGGTAGGCGCGAGAATACAAAATCTAGTAGCTTCCAGAATGTTATAGAACCTTCACTGGAATTCATTCACACAAGATATCTGATTAGCAGATTTGTTTTTGGTACGTGTCGTTATAATAGAGCTTGTGAAATCGTGTCTTCACTGTCTTCAAGCAGCGAAACAATATAATATGATAATGTAATGTAAAAAGTGAAGACAAATCCTGCGTTCAAATTATTTTTTTAACTCTCTGGATAAAAGTTGATAATATTATATTAAAACCAAGTAATTAAAAAAAATGATATGGCTCCCACCGGTTTAGGAACAGACAAATGCAAGTTGCCACGAGTGGGAACCCAAGATGGTTCTGGGCTTCCGCATCCACCATCCACCATATCTGACTCTCCTACCGAGACCGTGGGAGCTGCTGACGTGTCGCCTTCCTGTTCCTCGTCTCTTCGCCCAGCAAAATTGTTGTTTTGATGAAACTCAATTCAATTTACATATGCCAACAATTTTGTAGCGCGGTGGCATAAAATTTTCTTATAAATAGGAGATAAAAGGTTGATTTTTACTTATAATATAAAGCCATTTTTTTTTCTGCTTAGAATGGTAAACAATACAGCGTGAAAACTGCTGTAATTTTATGGGATCTTTGATTATAAGTTGTTTTTTCTGGTACAGATTATAAATTGTTGAGAAATGTAGTTGGAAGCACAAGGTCCTAATGGGTTAAGGTGCTTAGCCCAAAATATTTTTTCGGATTTTGTAATGCGTCTAATGAAATACTTTCTTATATGTGTTTAGTACTGTGAAATATTTTTTAATATATCCAATATTTTTAATTATTTTTTTAAGTATATCCAACACTTAAAAATATTTTTTAATGCATTCAGTATTTAGGCAAAAAAATTTTAAAGTACTAAATGGACTTAAAAATATTTTGAGATATTGAATGCATCACAAGATATCTAAATGTATATTTAAAAAAAAAATTCGGAATGCTAACTCGTCAAAGGGCAGAATATTTGTTCGCCTTTCGTTGTCACGTTTAATTTTTCTTTGGAAGAAAAGGTGGATACGGAGAATAAACACTGGAGGGCTTTGAACAACTCTGATAGTAATTCAAGCGATATTATGGTTCCTATTGCCTCAGTTGACAAAGCCGCCGGCCGGAGCCTGGCCGGGGACCCCCGGGGGGGGGAGGGGACTCTGCATGCAAATCAATTACTTTTTTCAGTTGAGCTCGAGCTTATATTTTTCAAAAAGACTCTAGTGCTGGTTACGAAAACTCTCTGCATACAATTGAATTCTCAACTAAATATCAACTGTTTGCAAATTAACTACTTTGATCGAGTGAAACAACCCGTCAAAACCAACTCAGCATGATTCATAATGCTTCGGCTATTCTGTGATTTTCTTTCTAATTCAAACGGGGACGCCCAATAACTGCTCATAGCTTGCAGGCCATTAATTAAAATAAATTAAATACAATAAATCAGGATTCCCGCAAAACCGCCTTTTGGGAAACATATAATGCTCATCGCCATTCCAGTGTGCCTGCCTCTGTAACTTCCAGAATCTTCTAAACTGAATGTCTCCTCTCTCACTGAATTGATACATGAGAGTGTTCAATAAAATAATCCATTAGTGCTTCCTAGATGTCTAGAATTTTCTTACTTTGGCCTATTTAATTCTTCAAACTCAACCGTGCGCCTTCTCCATATTTGGGCGTCGAACCTCACAACTGCTCGTTTTAACTGCCTGGATGACTTTCCTGATGAGGAAACCCTGATTCTTCACCTTTGCTAGAAAAGAAGAATCCAAAGCTCCGATAATCATCATTCCCCAACTTTCTACCTAATCCCATTTCAATTCCGCCGCTGAGTTTCCGATTTTATTATCAGTTTTGCAGAATCTTTTCCCTCCCCTGTTTCTGGATTTGACCTTCCATCACTAGGTCAACCCGCAATTTTCTTTCGATTTTCAGCTTACTTTCCTTTCATGTTCTACTTATGATGTGCTTATTCAGTGCCAAATTCTTCATTAGTTTTGTATCTGCAAATTTCGCATTGAAGGAACTTTTGTCATATTGACTCGACGCTTCTTCATTAGAATACTCTGCATCTAGGTAGAAAACTGAACAAACCAGAAACGTCTGAATCATCTTGCGGAGGAATTTGAGAATGGATTACCCGTATCCAGTGAAAGAAGAGTACTTGGAAGCGACTTCATCTCATTCAGGAGGTGAAGCATCAACAATTCCCCCTCCGCAGCCAATGGAGGGGCTTCATGAGCTGGGGCCGCCACCATTTCTGATCAAGACATTCGACGTGGTGGACGACCCAGCCACCAATTATATGGTTTCTTGGAGCAGAGGGGGCACTAGTTTTGTGGTTTGGGATCCACATGCCTTCTCCATGAGTCTCCTTCCCAGATACTTTAAGCATAACAATTTCTCAAGCTTTGTCAGGCAATTGAACACTTATGTGAGTATCCTCTTCAACCGTCGTTTCGACCAGAGCTTTATCTGCGTTTGATTGTTCTCGAGAATTTTATTCGCGCAAACCTATAAATGCATAGGGTGTTCCAATGTTTTCTTCGAACAAGGCAAATTTTTTTTTTTTTTTAAAGAAAATTTTCATTTTTCCGAATGCTTTCTGCCTTTCTCAGTTCTCACGGGGTATTCCCCGTGATGTCTTCTCTCTCTTTCTCTTTATCACTGGTGTACAACTTTCTTTAACTTTTTTGTCAAAATACTGTAAATGTTTGTTTATCTGTTGTGTCATTTCCGGTTTCCCGCCTCTGTGTGTCGACTATAATCGTATTTAGTATAGCCCTTTCCCCCCTTTTCTATAATGAAATATATTTAATTCAAACAGTCTTCTTGTTTGGAAAAACAAATCATGCTTCCTAGGGGTTCTCGACCTCCCCACCTTATCGATTCCTGTAATAAAGTTAAACCATTGATTCCGCTGAGTACTTTGAATACGTCTGTCAATTTGGCCATGAACTCCCATTTCTGCCGCTCTCGCAATTTCACTTTGTTTCTGTTATAGCCTTCAGCCTTTCTTCTATCTTCTATAACTGGAGTCTTCTGTTAGTAGATGGCACCCCGAGGACAGAGGGGTTGTGACCGTTAGATACGTGGTTCAGTTTTACTTCAACAACTGCCTTTCTTTCTTTCTTTTGACTACTCTGTCTATAGTTCTGATTCGTTGAACACACTCTTGTTTTTAAGTTGTCTGTATTTTGGTCTTTGATATTGATTGTGAGATTCAATTTTTCAGGGTTTTAGGAAAATTGATCCAGATAGATGGGAGTTTGCAAATGAAGGATTTCTGAGAGGGCACAAGCATCTTTTGAGGAACATAAGGAGAAGGAAGGCACCTGCTAATTTGAGTCTTTCTCAACAAGCACAACAACAAGGTCATTGTGTTGAAGTCGGAAGGTTTGGACTGGACGAAGAAATTGACCGTTTGAGGCGAGACAAGCAGGTGTTAATGATGGAGCTGGTGAGGCTTAGGCAACAGCAACAGAACACTAGATCATATCTTCAGGCAATGGAGCAAAGGTTACAAGGCACGGAAAAAAAGCAGCAACACATGATGGCTTTCTTAGCCAGAGCTATGAAAAATCCAGCCTTTCTCCAGCAACTGCTCCAACAGAAAGACAAGAGAAAGGAGCTTGAAGAAGCCATAACCAAGAAGAGAAGAAGGCCAATTGAGCAAGGACCGAGCTGTGGTGGGGAATCTAGCACTGGTGGTGAAGCAACGTACCCTATTAAAGCTGAGCCTTTAGAATTTAGTAACTATGGGTTTGGAGTGTCAGAATTGGAAGTGTTAGCTATGGAAATGCAGGGTTATGGTAGGGGCAGAAGAGAACAGGAGGCGGCAGAAGGACCACGGGAGAGGCTGGGAAAAGAACTAGATGAGGGTTTCTGGGAAGAACTGTTCAGTGAAAATTTTGAGGGTGAGATAGACATTCCAAGCACTGAAGGTGACGATGAAGATGTCAATGTCTTGGCCAATCGCCTAGGCTACTTGGGTTCGAGTCCTTCGTAAACCACTGAATGAAGGCTCAGTTTGAATCGCGAAGGATCTTGATATAGGGAAGAAGCAACGCAAATGGAGAAATAATTTACTTTTTAACGTGCTTCTAAGTTCTAACCCTAATCTATCTGTGTCCTCCAGTATAATTTTGGAAAACCTCAATTTTCTCACTTTTCTCAATGTTGATTAGGTAGGTTGCAGCTGGTGCTTGTGCAAGAAATCTGTGATAGTGATAGCGGTCGTAATATTGATCTCAAGGTTCAGTTATTTTCAACCAATCACATCTCATGTAATGGCATCAAGCCACATATCTGCCTCTTGTAATTTTACTTTGTTGGACCGTCTAGGGATTGTAGATTATGATCAGATGCTGTAAAGTGGACAAGAAGTGGCTGAACTCCAAGAACCAGATCATGGTTGACTTGTCGGTTTGAATTTTTTTTGCCCCTTTTTACATTTTTATGTTTTGTCTATTGTCATCGTGGTTAGAAAGGAAAAGCGAGGCCACAGTTTGACAAATTTCATGATGTTACGTTTGTGCATGATTTTCCCATCTCTTCATCTCCGGCCGGCTTCTTAACAAATTATTAGTGGGCTCTCAACAAAAGACTTGTCCCTCTGCAAAGCATGATCAAATGATGAAAGGAATCATTTTTTATTTTGTTTGTGTCTGTGTGGTGGTTTCCTTAGCTTGGACTAAAAAAAGATATCATATCGAATGGAAATGATATATGTGAAAAATTTACATATAGCCAACAGGTTTATTGTCATTGCTGTTGTTGGTCTTCTAAGGCTTACACCACCACAAGATTGCTTAAACCTGTGGTACAGTTTGTTCTGTTATCCTTTTTGTGGAGTACAGTGTTTTGTGAGGCTAAAAGTGCAAAGCAATGAAGAAAAAGGTGCGAAGTCAAGTGATGTAGTTGAATGAATCTGGGATTTTTGAATGCTAAAAGGGAAGTCGTGGTCAAGTCGTCTGGGAAGTGATTTGAGAAAAAAGTTTAAGAGGGGGGTCTGTTAACATATCAAAAGGGTATTTCTAGCTTTCCAAGATGAAGAGAGCCCCTTTTTTGTCTAATTCTAATTCCATTAGGAGAGGCCACCAGATTGCATGTGTTTATGGAATGTTCATTATCCGTTTGATTATCTTGTCAAAAAGCTAGCCCTTTTACTTCTTTTCTCATGCTTAATGACATTCTCTCTGAACTCGCAAGGCTGCAGATTGCAGGTGAAAGATGTGGAAATACATGTACTGATGGTTTATCGAGGAAGGTTACTTGGTAGTTCTAAGCTCTCATAATTTGCGTTTTCCCCCACTCACACTTTCTACTTTCATAATTCCAAGTGATTATACTACTTCCAATTCTAAATATAAGGTCTATTTTGAAGTATAATTTACATGACAAAGTAAATTTTATATTCAAGACCGGAAATAGCATTATCTTGTAGTTTGATGGCAGCGTCCAAGAAACTGTAAGATGGCAAGCCAGAGAACACGACGCAGTTGTTGATGTGGACCTTATCCCATGCCTGGTACTTGGGAGTTTTCCTTTCGGTACCGCGGGCATGGTTAGGCATGGGGTACCACGTCCGTTCCTGAAGCAGGACGGAGCGCTTCTTGACTTCTGTATGATGATCAAAGCGTTGTTATTATTATTAGGAGTGCATTATTTTATCGTTGTTTTTGTTTTTTCTCATACTCTTGATTTTACTTTTAAGCTTCTTCATGTTGTGCGGTCATTGGCGAAGACATGGATGGGTTCCAATACCTCATCTTACTATCTTACAATTCCAGCAGTTGGAGGCATCTGATTGTTGAAGAACTATCGTTTTCCATGTATTACATAGAGTTTGCTGTTCATTTGTTCTTGTGATTTTAAATATTGAAAATGAAACTTTCTACTGGATAGCTGCCATAGTTGAATAGGAAGAAGGTAAGAGAAGTTATTTAAAAATTATTAATTATTATTAATTTCTCAGGGAAAATTTCCATGTTTTATCTGGCTAGTCACAGTGGATTCTTGAGTTTCGCGCCTATGGCCGCTTAGCAGAAAGCAACGACTGCTTGACCGGTGAAGGATTGGGTAATGTCCCAGCCATGCAAAGTGGCAGTTTGGAACATTTTGAAGTAAGACAAAAATAGTTAAAACTCTGAAACTAGGAAAATTGAAGACAAAAGATTCTTTAAAAAAAAAAGAAAAGGCAGAAGTTACTTATGAACCAGCGTGTTCGGTCAGGAACATAGGGCATGACTTTCAAAATTCATAAGTGCTGTTGAAAATATTAAAGGAGATTTAAATTACACACTTTGCATCGCTTTCATAATTAAGAAAAAGATACCGCATCTATTTAAGAATGTATAACTTCATCGATATAATTAGAAAATTTAAATCGGTGGGTTAGTTTTTTAGAGAAAATGTTACGAGGAGGAGATATTAGAGAGACTGACAGATAAGCACAAACTCCTCACAAAGCGAAGGAAAATATCCGAAATCGGTATTTTTCAAAACGCTCGTAACCCCAGTAATGCGAAGGCGGCAGGTGACATTGACTCGAACCTGCCGGCCTGGGCAGCCCCTTGGACTCTGAGGAGAAAGGAGTGGTTTCAAACAGTGTGGAAACTCCCTTAATATTATTCCCCATCAAATCCTACTATTTTGCCATTCGTGTTTCATGAAACTTGTAACTAAAGTCAAGGTCAATAATGGGAGGCTATCCCTGAATGACCGGACTCGTTTGGTAAGGGCGGTCACATTGTGCAAGAGGCGCCATTCTGGTCAACACAACAACAGTGTGGAAGAACTACTATAAACTTCTGAGAAAATAAAACAATGATTAAAAATTTTTTAATAACAATTAAGCGGTTATCATTTTCTAATTAGAACTTATAATCTTATCATTACAGGCCACTTATTTATTGATATTTTTTTAATAATTATACTCTTTTCTTGAGATTTCATAGTACTTCCACTTTTTATGATTGTTCCATGAGCTAATTAATCTGTAAGTCCGTATGATTTCAACCAATTTTGAATCATGTCCTTATAGTTTTTTTTTATCAGGTTCTTGTACTTTCACCTGTTTTTAATTAGATCCTTGTATTTATTTTTCTTTTCATCAAGTCCTTATAAATTCACTTTATTTTTAATTAAGTCTTTGAATTTTTTATTCTTTATTTTATAAATTCTAATAGTACTATTCTATAAATATAAAATAGTATATATTATTTAATATTATTTTATAAACAATAATATTATGAAAATAATGAATTATTATAATAATTTTTTTCTAGCAGAAAATATTAATTGTCCTAAAAAAATTTCCTGAATTGATTAATTATAGTACTTATTTTTTATTATATAATAATTAATTTAATTTAATTATTGATATTTTATATTTTGGTATTAATATATTTAATTAATTTCATATTTAATTAATAAATAAAAATTAAAACCACATGAACTTGATTAAAAATTTAATGAAATTATAAGGACTTGATGAAAAAAAAATAAATACAACGACCTAATTAAAAACAGGTAAAAGTATGAGTACCTGATAAAAAAAATTGTTAGAACTTAATTCAAAATTGATTGAAACTGTAAAGACTTATAAATTAATTAACCCTTTCTCCATTTTATATTAAGTGCCGCGATTTCTTATGGGGCAGCACGACATCGGAAAGGCGTCCTCACCTGGTGGCATGGGATGACGTGTGTAGTAGGAAAGAAATAGGGGGCCTTGGTCTTCGAAAAGCTCGCACACTAAACTCGGCCTTCATGATGAAACTTGGTTGGGGCTTGATCAAAAGACGCGATGCGCTGTGGGTACAAATTATGAGGGAGAAGTACAAATGCGGTGCCGATATTATCCCAGGACTTGCAGCAACCAAATGCGGTTCTGAGGCATGGAAGGGCATAAGGAAGGTATGGGATGTGACAAAGGAGGGTATTGGGTGGAAGCTCGGAAGGGGGACTCGCATTCGGTTCTGGGAGGACCGGTGGCTCCCGCATCATGATAAGCTCATCAACTATGCCACCATGAACGTGGAGAAGTCAGCGCGTAGTCAAAAGGTGTTAGATTTTCTAACCGTGTCAGGCAGTTGGGATTGGAACAAGTTTCTACATCTGCTGCCGTCGTCAGTGAGCTCCAGTATAGCCCGAGCGTACCCATCAGTCCCGGGGAGTGAAGAAGACTGTCCCATTTGGAGACATACTTCTGATGGTAAGTTCTGGGTCAAGTCGGCATACCAAGTGTTGTGCAATAACAGTGGCTCAACCAGTAATGGAGCGTGGAGGCGGATTTTGAAAATTCACGCACCACAACGTTGTAGAATCTTCCTCTAGGTATGCCGTAAGGGGAGATTACTTACGAATAGCTTGAGATATGCTAGAGGCCTCAGCTCTAGTGGGGAGTGTTATTTGTGCATCGGTAGGGAGGAGGAGGCCCTCCACGTTTTACGGGACTGCTGTGTCGCTAAAGAGTGTTGGGCACTAGTATTACCGGTGCACCTTGGAAACAAGTTCTTTAGCTTGTCAACACTGCAGGCCTGGATTGATTGGAACGTTACCCAAAGGTTTGTGGTTGCATATGTCGAATGGCGTGTCTGGTTTGCAATCATTAGCAGACAACTATGGTTGAACAGAAATGCTGGTGTTTTTCAAGGCCAGGCAGTGGGTGCTTGCCAAGTAGTCAGTCAATCTCGAGCTCTCACACGATGGTCTAAGGACCAGTTGTGCAGGTTACATATTGGCGAGAAGCACAAAGCTTTGTGGCGTCCACCTTATATGGGATGGATTAAATACAATGCCGAGGGTGCTTGTGTTCAAAACGGTGCCCTAGCTGGATGTGGGGGTATAGCAAGGGACCACAGTGGCAGGTTTCAAGATGGCTTTATGTTTAATATAGGAAGGGGAAGTAGCCTCCATGCAGAGATTTGGGCAGTACTATGGAGTCTTAAAAGGGCGTGGGAGTCGCATTGGAGGAAGGTGATCGTCGAAACTGATTGTTGGGAATTAGTACAGCTAATTAATTTAGGATGGGAAGAGGACCACCCAGAGGGGAATCTCCTCCTACAAGTGAGCGACTGGTTGCATAAGGATTGGGACGTGCAAGTGGACTGGTGTAGTAGAGACGTAAATGTTGTCACAGATACGTTGGCAAAGGAGGCGCTGCAGAGGGGGAGTGGGTTAACGGTTTTAGTGTCACCGCCAGATTTCATTGGGCATCTGTTGTTGCCCCAGGGTAATTTGTAGTTTGTTTGTCTAGTGCTTTATTTACCGAAAAAAAAAAGAACTTCTGCCTAGGCTGGTAAAAAAAAAAAAAGAACTTCTGCCTAGGCCCATGCCACCACCCACTAAGATTTTAGTTGGGCCTCGAAGAATATTTGTGCGTCGCTGCCCTGTGAATGGCAAGAGATGAAATGAAGATGCACGTGACTGCTGGAAGATTTAAATTTTAGCGTCAGTAAATATAACACTACCTTTAATTTTTAATATAAAAATTAGTTTAATTTTTCATTTAGTATTTAATATAAGATCCTGATTTATTTTCCCCCCCTCATATTTAACTACGTTTTTAAAAATAATCATTGTACTAATTGCACATGCTAAATAATCTATTAAATAGTGACTCGAATTAATACACATTATTAGTAAATGTATTTTAGAGAAGACGATACTTATTTATTACAAATAGCTAAGTTAACAAACCTTTTTAATCTATTTAAATTATTTAATTAACTCTTATATTAAAGACGGAAGATGATATTACTGTGGTGACTCTTTAAAGCATTTAAATAACGGGGTAGCTTTCAAAGGGAAAAAATTGACGGCATGAGATTGCCAATTTGGCAACCATGTCTGGCCACAGGAAGAAATACCATACCCCATATATGATGACTTTTCTGTTTTTGTCAAGTATCACAGGTCTCACAGGTCTACTGGACCTATATTTCTGCCTCCCATGAATTCAGTATTCCACTAACCACGCGTTTGTTTATAATTACCTTTCAGTATGACAAATACGTGCCTGTTTCTCAAATCACATTTCCCTCCGGCGCAAATTGCAAGCATCTACAGTGCATTGCTAACGTCGAATTACTAGTTAGAGGGGAAAATGAAAAGCTAGAATGCAGTGCGTACTAATTCCCATCACTGAACTGAATTACTCGTTAAAACATTGCTGGTCGGAACTATCGCCAAGTGACCAAATACTAGTATGAAAGTTTTACTGCTCACGCACGCGCATATATATCTGCACAGATTCACAGGCGTATGCGTGCGTGAGGTTCTTTGACGGGGCTGGGCAAAATAATTATAGGTTAAAGTAGATTTAATATGTATAATTGCTACAAAGACTACATTTTAAAAAAAAATATAAAAAACAAAGTGAATTAGAGTCTTATATTTAGAATTAAATTGAATCTTAAACTAATTTTTATATTAAGGACCAGAAATAGTATACTTTTAGAGTGTTGAATGAACTTAAAAAAAATAATATCTCGGAATACTAAATGAACTACAAAACCACAAAATATTTTTAAAGTGCTGGACATAAACTTAATCCAATAATTGCCGTGCGAGGGTTCGTGCGTAAAAGAATGAAGAATATGCGTTGAAAGAGTGAAAAGCAAGGAGGTAGGAAATTAAGAAGGAGGACACGGCATTAATAAGTTGATGAGAGAGAGTCTCGAAATATAGAGAATAGCCCGTGATCGATCACTGATCAGTAGCGTGCCCCCGGCCCCATTATATACATGTGTCTCTGTACACACACACACATTTATCTCTTGCTCCTTTTTTTTTTAAATATTGTATATATAATATATGCTCCTATTTTTTGTCCAAGGAGGCCCTGGGCTATTACGAAGCCTGCTAGCAATGGTCCTTGAAGCTTGATCTGAACTTTCCGCATTTTTATTTGTTTTAGTTTCATGCTATAAAGGAAATATTGAAATTATTTATTTATTGTCTTTTGTTATCTGGGTATGCTATAGTAAAATTCTGAATTTTCTTCGTGATGAAAGTTAGGCGCCCCCGTTTAATTAATTAGATAACATTAGTTGATTAGTCAATATCAGATCTGCATTCTAGAGTTAGCGTATCAGGACTCCCTACTTTTTTCTTTTTTACCCCTTTACCTCGTTATATAATTATCAATTTGCTGCCAGGTTTCCTGAGCTTTTTTTTCCCTTCAAAAAATTAACACCGCAGATTACGTTACATGAGGGAGTTTACTCGTGTAAAAAGCAACATTTCAGCTGCTAAAATCAGTGAGGGACGAGATCAGGATGTTGCGTGAGCAAAAATTAAAAAAAAAATTATTAAACATTATTCAATAACAATTCTCTTTTGTTGCTGAATGCAGTAACGCGTATAATATCTTATTAACGAAATACATGAGGTCTTATTGACCGGTAAAAAGGAAAGAGAATAAACAAAAGCCTCCAAAAGGTTTGGTGCGGACCCTGGATTAAATGGGCCGTAGTTCATATCAAGGTTTGGTGTAGAAAAGGATTGGATGATTATAGTTATTTTGAGATATTCAATTGGTTCATATAGTTTAAAAAAAAAAAACACAAAAGTGTTACAAGTGTAAACTTCAAAACTCCAATTATTAACATATCCTATAAAATTCCGTGAAAAAAATATATAGTAAAATATCTACAGTAATTTACCAAGAAGAAAATTTACGATGAGTCGAACAATAGTAATACACTGTACATGAACCAAATTATACTACCAACAGTGCGGCCCACATTTAGTTTCTGAAAAATTGTCCACACCTCGCATTCTTGCCCAGTTAAAAATCCTCGATAGCGTATGAAAAACAAGAAAATAAGATCAAACACCAAGATGTGTAATGATATGATAGTGTATATGGTGGTGAAGTACTTTTGACTTTTATACATTTGGTGACCTGAATTTTTACGCGTATTGATGATTTAACGCACCATCATTGAATCGACTGAATAAATTAAATTATTATAACTTGAAAAAAATCACAACCAGCAAACTAGCGAATAGTTAACTATGATGATCGGGAAACTTATTTTGCTGGTAACTAGCCCTTCATTAATTCTAAGCAACAAATTAACGGAGCCGAGGAACGGATTATGAATTTACGTAAGCTAAAAGTCAATCAATGAATCAATCATGTCAGTCATGGAGTTACTTGTCTTCAACAATTCGCCCTTATTGGCCACACATTACTTTCAATTTTCCTCCTTCTTCATCTCTTTTGTTTTTTGTCTTTTTTTTTTTTTAATTTTAATTAATATCAGAGGAGCCTGCCATCCTTTAAGCCATATGATGAACATGAACTATCGATATATCTGTTCACAAGGGCCCATGGGATTTGGGTGTTTTATTTACGGGAACAAAAAGGGGAAGGAAAAAAAAAAAAAAAAAGACACTACACAAAGAAAAAGAAGGAAAGAAAGTTAGCAGGATCAAGTGAGGGTACAGGATGCCTCCTTCCTAGACCTTGCTCCTCATCAATCATCTTGATCCCTCTCTCTAAACTTCGCAGCCTCTTCCAGTGCGTTTTACAATTTGCCGCCTCCTCCTACAGTCTTGTCATATCATCTTCCCCACGCTATATTTAAAACACCAGGCCCTTAATTCGTGTGTGTATATATATATATACACTCATTCCTGCTATTTCTCTCTAAAACCACTAATATTTATAATTAGAAGAGAGAAAAGGGGAAAAAGTAAGGGGAAGGTTAATGGGTACCATAATTATGCTGAAGAAAAATCTCGCTAACATCTGTTTTCCACATATTTGATTGCATGGTGGATTCTGTGGAGTCTTGATGAATTGTAGTGAAAAGAGATATATATTCTTCTGAGGTGATATTGCAGAGTAGCTTAGACAAGCAATCCATGGCCTAAAAGAAAGCGGCTTGGAGAATCAACCATCATCATCATCCCTTCACGAGACGAGTTTTGCTTTGGCATCCCCAGTGAATGATTTCCTTTCCCTCCCACCTGCTCACCCCAGTTGATTGTCTTGTGGGCTCCGCTAGCTCACTACCTGCTTAATTGTCTGTGGGCAACGCTAGGATCTTTCTTCGGGGAGTCGCCTACTTCTTAGTTTTGTTCCGAGGTGCAAAAGCCTACAGGATTCTAGATAGTCCGGCAAATACATATCAGAATATCGCATCTATATTACTTTTTCTGCGACAACAAATGTTTTCTGCAGCCATGTCCAATTCCGCTTCTTTGTCTCAAGAAGCCACTGTCTCTTCTGGTACTATAGTTCAGAACTTTACTGCACCAAGTCATATCGTTTCGATGAGCTCTCCTCATCAGCAGCCTCAAAAGATAAAGAAAAAAAGAAGCCTCCCCGGAAATCCAGGTAATTATTGATTAATCCTTTTAGTTTTTTCCCCCCGAATATCTATTACTAGCTAGGCGTACGTCCTAGGTTTTCTTAATTTGTTAATTTCAGACCCAGATGCTGAAGTGATTGCGTTGTCGCCAAAGACCCTTCTGGCCACCAATAGATATGTGTGTGAAATCTGCAACAAGGGTTTTCAGAGAGATCAGAACCTTCAGCTACACAGGAGAGGGCATAACCTTCCATGGAAGCTGAAACAAAGGAGCAACAAGGAGGTGAAAAAAAGAGTTTATGTTTGCCCCGAGCCTTCGTGTGTTCACCACAATCCCTCGAGAGCTCTGGGAGATCTCACGGGTATTAAGAAACACTACTGCAGAAAACATGGAGAGAAGAAGTGGAAATGTCACAAGTGCTCCAAAATCTACGCTGTTCAGTCAGATTGGAAAGCCCACTCCAAAACCTGTGGAACTAGAGAATACAGATGTGATTGCGGAATCCTTTTCTCCAGGTAATTCCTCACTGACTTGCTCGTGATTTGAAGGTTAACCCAGTTTTCTCTTCTTAACTAGTTTTACTTTAGATGGGTTTCTGGTATGGTTCTGATCGAGAGTAAGCCATGGGCTTGCTTTTGGCTTCACCACAGTCATATGTCAAAAGAGGGCCTCTTTAATATTTGTTTTCAAGTGGTTTCTCTGTCTTCACACACGAGAATGGTAAGATCTAGACTTGGGATATACATCTGCTTCTCTGATGCAATATAATATATAACAGGTTGCATGAAATTGGAGACAGCTAATATATAAGTGTTTGTCGCTGAAGGATAATTAGTGCGCCATATATATGCGTGTTTTTATATATTTAAAAGAAAAACGGAACAACCATCTGTTCCTGAATCCTGAAACTGCCAAATGAATGTGCGGCAACCACGAAAAAGCACAATCGACATGTCCATCGTTTGTTTGCTTTACTGTTTTGCCCGTGAGTCGTGGCTCACTGGTAATTTTGTTTTTTCTTTTAACCTCACCGTACAATTCTGGGTCTGGCCTATGGATGCATACCAATTTAATAATGTTGTAGACAACACGGACATTTTTCGGGTGTTTAGATAGTGTTCAATTTCATTAATTCAGGCCAAAAACGCAGAAATTATGGCCGACTTCACCATAACCATCTCTTCCTCGTCAAGTTCCTCTATTTGCTGTAATAATTGTTAAGCAAAAAGAAGTAGAAGTACATATAATCCTTGAAGGATTTGGAAGAGTTATGTTTCTCTTCTTATATTTTACCAGAGAAGGGCGTTATTTGCTGAGGATTGTCTTCGAGCTGTTCATCATTGTGATTTCTGATAAGTCTGAAAACATTTCTGACATGCCAGTTGCTTTCTTGCTGCTTCATCAGTAGAGAATAGAAATACATATGGGTTTGTTCAATTTTTCAATCACACACACATATTCGTGACATGCATGAGCTCTTATTTCGAAAGACATTTTCGTCATTATGGCAAGTTTCCCAATAATTTATCAATATTTGAGCCCTGCATGAAGCAATCATCCATCAATATAATGGCCATTCTTCCCTCTCTCCCCTCCTTTGAGTTTGACCTGCAACACGAATTATTTATCTGCAACAAAAATTATTGATTATGGTTTGTTGCGTTTCAGCATTTCGACACTTGAATCACCGTGCAAACGAGACGTAATAATATGTCCTTATTTGTAGATGATTAATTTATGATTAAAACCTTAATTTAAAAAAATTGATTAATATTGTGTGTGAAAACCGCAGGAAGGACAGCTTCATAACTCACAGGGCATTTTGCGATGCCTTGGCTGAAGAAAGTGCAAGACTGGCGGCTAATCAACTAGCTTCCACGAACCCAATGTTATTTCAACCTCTCTTCCCTTTCCAAAATCAAATCATGATGAATCCCTGGGACCCATCCCAGGAAAACCCTAACCCTAGCAACTTTGATGCCGTCCAAATCAAGACGGAAGCTCAGTGTTTTCAGGTCCCATCCCTCTCTTCCCTGCCATTTCTTCAAGTGCAGCAGAATAATCAGAAGAACATGATAAACCCATTCTTAGGAACTCTCCATGTGCCCTCAAACGCCGCCACGTCGGCCCACCTGTCAGCCACTGCGCTTCTCAAAAAGGCTGCAACTCTGGGCTCCACTGCCCTCACAGGTCCAGGCGCTGCCGCTGCAGCTGATGGTGGACCACAGTCAACAATGGCTCACGTGACTCAGCCAAGCATGGGCGAGTTTGGACTTGGGACTCATCAGCAGATCGACTCAGCGGGTCACGACTACATTGGAGGGCTCATGAGCCGGAATGAAAGTGAGAGTCTGACCAGGGACTTCCTCGGCCTGAACGCCTATGTCGACGGCGGAAGAAACTGTGGCTCCGTTGACGTTAGCCAGCTGAACGCGAAGGATATGCTGATGTTCACGGGGGGCGTAGAGCATGATCAGTATCTTCCATACGATCACCATCATCAGTCTCTCTTCAGATCCCAACAAGATTTTGCATTCTTTGGGACCGTCACTGCGCCGGAGACGTGGGGGAGCTCTTGAGACAGAAAAGAAAATACTTCCAAAACAAGGAGGGTAAAATGGCCAACCGAGATTCTGCTTTTTTTCTCTAAACTTGTCGGTTTTCTTTTACTCAGTGCGTTATTTATATATTTGGATGTTATGATTATTTTTTGTTAAGGAAGTGTAACGCTTAATTGGTTATGATCAGAGCTTGCTCTTGAATAAATCATATAATAGCTTCAGTAAATCCAGCGGTGCGCAATATATATAATACGTATAGAATGAATGTGTCACTTCAATCAGAGGCAGGGGCAAGGAGGGGAGGAGACTGTGTGCATGTGTGTGTTTGCATGCGGAGAGTTAGTACATTGCGGGGCCTTTCAATTCTTGTCGGTATTATATACTTGAACAGATGAAATGTCACATGCAATATATTATGATGATGAATTGAATTGGATCCTTCATTTGTTGCCACCGCTGATCTGCTCTATTTTATATATATCTTCATTACAGATTGGTTTTTATGTTGCTACATCTCTTCCATTTCATTTGAAAAGTTTAATCATCTGATAATCTAAATGCTAGAGTGGCAATTCGAACCTCATGCATATATATCACACACTATCTCCGATCTTTTTATAAGACTTCATTTATAGATTCCGAACTTATTATAACACACACCACCAACGGATATTTAAACCGTACAAGCTGTCTATGTTTCATACATGGATCCCTTAAACTAGTGTTGAATATGATTAGAAGATAGTGCAATCAAGCCATGATTTGCCAGAGGACAACTTAAAAAATTGGCTCTACATACGTGCATTAGGTTTTTTTTTTAAAAAAAAAAATAACGTATAGTTGCATGAATGTGTTCTTTCACGGTAAATCTTTTACTCCTAAATTCCTCTTTGAACCACGGGCGCTCTGCAAAGTCCCCAACAAAAATGGTTAAGCGACTTCAGGAAGTAGTGGACATACTTTATATACCCTAACGCATTATGTTCAAATCCCAAGAAATTCTCTCTCCTTTTTTTCACGAGCGGCCTCAAACAAAGTAAATGGACTAATGGAACCTTTTCTTCTGAAGATCAGGAGCAAGAGGAAGCAGTGTATAATTTAAACCTGGTAGCTGCTATAAGCGGGAATGAAAAGGTTTCACGGTTTATGTGAATTTGTGCCAAGCGTGAAGGTGGTCCGACGTCATTTGTATACATAGTGGTACTAAACCAAAAGGGAAGAAAAATGTCAACGCGCACGGTCATATATATAAAAGAAACTCAATGAAACTCGAAATCAATGAATTAAGTTCCTCAGCAATTGCTCCAGCGTGTGTGCAGATTTGCGCTTTATTATATTCTGTGCACGCGACCCACATCGCAGGCTTATTACTAATTTTGTTCCGCAAAGGATCTTCTGTTTTTTTATCATTAATGTTGTTTATCATTAAACAGCTATTAACAATTCGAACTCTCTTCCTGCTTGTTATATGCTTTGCATGTTGGCACTTCGATTTTGGTTATTGTGATGCGAAGAGAGGATAAAGTAGGCAAAACCCAAAGGCATGCATGTATAAGATGGTACTATGTATATAGCTGAGCTCTCAGGCTCAGCATTAATTACCTCTGCCTGATTGAAGGATGGAGAAAGTGTATGGTCACGGTAAAAAATTGAACTTGAGCATATTTTCACCAGGGAGCAAGGGAGAAAAATAGAGAAAGAGCCTAGGGATTTACAAAAGAAAGGAGATCCCGGATCCGAGCTTTTTCAAAAGTACATCTATAATTTAAAATTTATAAAGTTATATAACTAGTTTGCAGTGCTAGATGGAACACAACACAAAACGTCCCATTTGCCTTGCTAAAAAAGACTACTTCTTTTCATAATATTCCTCTTCCTCCGTAAAGCCTGTCTTCTCTTCCCTCTTTTCAGCATGCTTCCTATGTCATCATCTTCCACTAGCGTCTCGTCTCATCTTGAAGTCAAGGCGGATAACATTCCTGAAAGAAAGTTTTAGGAAGACGTCAACTTGGGTTCAATCACCAATGACTACTGTTTCTTAACTTCACTCCCCCCCCCCCCCCGCATTAGCTTTTTATTTGGCTGAGCTTTAGTTATACGCTGCATTAAACGGTATCCAGACTTACAGATAAAGGTAAAGAAACTTTAGAACAGCATAAAAAAGCCTCCCTAGAAGTTATCCACCTCGCTTCCGCATATTTATGGACACCGTTATTAATTGCAGTATATCTTCCCTAGAAGTTCGATATATGTATGTTGAATGGTTAGCTTTATTTCACTGTGATCTTTAGGTGTGAGGAGAATATATCTACTTGGTTCAAAAAAAATTTTTGAAAGAAAAAAGATCTCATGACCAAACTGCGCATTTGTATTGTATCTCATTTTGTACACATATACACAAGAAAGTGAAACTCTCGATTATAATGCAAATGACGAGTCGTGAAAAGTAGAAACTCATGCACTGAGATGGCAGTGATGACGCAGAAAATTGAAAAGAGAAAGATGTAATCATTAGAGTATGTGTAGGGAGCCTGACTATCTCGGGGGGGGGGGTTTATGGGAAAGAAGAAAAGAGCCATTGTGTTCAAAATCCCCCGGATAACTTGATACTAAGAAATCAAAAGCAGGTATAGTCTGGTCAGACGATCATAATGAGAATTGGAGCCAAACAAAATGTGACGTGCGTGAAAAATTGTCGTACATGCTCTGGTCAAACATGCGTGATACGAATAAACCCTACTACCAGACTCGAAATACGGGGTCAACATATACTATCTGTCTGGGAGAGCAATTCTTCAGCCACAAGCAGTTAGTTTTCATCAGAAGCCCATTGCAAAAGGTGAAGCCTGTTTGGGAGAGTTTTGGGCCTCCGCACTTAATATTATGCCGAGGGAGGTGACTTTTTGAAGTACGAATCATGCTTATGATTATATTTGTAACATTATTCTCTCATTATTTTTCTCTCATTTCTTCCATTATTCTTTTATAATCCAAATAACATTTTATTCAATTTAAATTTTACAAACCAAGTCTTATAAAATTTAATCCAAGCACAATTCACATTATTCAATTATTAATTTAATTTTTGAATTGCAAATAAGTTATTTTTTTTTACAACTAATCCAAATGGATCCATAATGGAAGAAACATGAGATTCATATCAAAGCTAAGTAATATAATGATTGCCTCTGAGATAATACTGACACACCCGAATTTCATCTTCTTTTTTATGCTCATATCTTTTGATGAGCAGAAAATTCACCGCTTGAGGAAAATTAATAAGCCAGGAGGCTGTACACTTAAATAGGATTGTCTTTAATACAATATACAATATGATGGGCACTAAAAAGTACTAAAATTGTTTACGTAATTTGTAAAAAAGATATACTATTTTTATCCTTAATATAAGATTTTGTTTACCTTTTATTTTAGTCGTAAATATAAATTTCAATCTATTTTGTCTATCATATTTATGTATTTTTTTTCCAAGACAGTCCTTCTAACAATAGTAGTTTTAACCAATACACTTGACTGGCAAATATATTTTAGAAAAGACAATACATATTTATTACAAATAATTAACTTAATTTTTTACTTTAATCTCTTTAAATTAGTTAACTAGCTCTTATAATTAGAACTAGAGGTAGTAGAATGAATAATACAAAGAAAAAAGAGAGTAAATATATGCACTCTTCTCTCCACCTGACGTGACTCGGCCACGTCCTAAATTTGAACGGACCCATCATCTAAGCACGGGAACCTTCGATTCTAAGTGGGCCGATGTTAATGGGCCGACTCTAGTCCAAACTCTTCAGAATTCATGGGCTCAAACTTAAATACGTTGTTCTTTTTATTAAAAGGCCTCAAATTACCAACAAGAATCAATCTAATTCATAAGGAGTCAGTTTAAAAGAGTTTTCGAGGCTCAATTCACCAAATTTTTGCTTAAAAACAAAAGAAGGCCTCAAATTGCTACGAGCTTCCTAAACTTCGCTTGTGAAATTGTTTACGTAATTTTTGAAAATTGAATTTAATAACTTAATTATAAAAAGTTGACGGATCATGTACGGTTTATTTTTCGTGCACCTTTCGCACGTGCTCGCTCCAAGTCTTATTTTAAGGAAGAGGAATGCGAGTTTATAGTGATGGAGCGAAGGAAGGACCTGTTTAAACCGCTCAATTCCAGAAATTGAGCCGTCATATTTTCGCACTCGATGATTCAGCCCGTGCATTTTCTGTACAGATCCAGAAAACAAGTGACTCTGAAATGGATAGAAGGAAAACGTCCTGGTTTTCGACGATCTACACGCTAGCACTGGTGTTTCTGGGAAGCATAATCTGCCATGGGTCTGCCCTCTCCATCAGTCTCATCGAAATGGAATGCGTATCAGAGAACGTTTTACACGAAGGCGACACCGTTTCCGGGAATTTTGTGGTGATGGACCATGACATCTTCTGGAGCTCTGACCATCCTGGAATTGAATTCACTGTAATTCCCTTCCTCCATGTGAATCATTTCAGAATGATTTGAGTTCGTTGTTGTTGAAATAAGCGTTAGTTATGGTGCTTGTGGTTGAAATTATGAATTGTGCCCAGGCCACATCTCCCAATGGTCATCTGCTGTATGCTTTGAAGGGCACATCGGGGGACAAGTTCGAGTTCAAAGCCCGAGAAGGTGGAATATACAACTTCTGTTTCAAGAACCCCTCCTCAACGCCCGAGACCGTATCCTTCTACATTCACGTTGGCCACATCCCTAATGAGTCCGACCTTGCCAAGCATGGTCGCCTCCGCTTCCTCTCTCAGTTATTTTATCATATACACCGTCATCATCTTCGTCTTGTTAACCAGTCGCATTATGTTTGAATTGTGGTTGTGAATTCAGAGCATTTAGACCCTGTTCAGGTGAAGATCGCCGAGTTGAGGGAGGCATTAGAGTCTATTATAGCAGAGCAAAGGTATTTGAAAGCACGTGAGGCTAGGCATCGACACAGTAAGTTGCTTTTGTTCTCCCACACGAATAGTGCTGCTCTTCCAATCCTTATACATTCAGTCCGATCATTGTCAAGCTTTTTTGAACATTGATTTTGCTGTAATTTTTTTCACTGGTTTGATTAATTTGAAAGTGCAGCGAATGAAAGCACTAGAAGACGGGTTGTATTCTACACAATTACGGAGTATGTTTTATTTGCTTCAACGAGCATCCTCCAAGTGATATATATTCGTCGCCTGTTCAGCAAATCATATGCTTACCACCGCGTATAGTCTGCTCTTCGTCATCAATCGTACTTCTCATTCTGCCTTTTAGCAGTCCTTCTTGTACCTTTTCCATGTGATGTCCCATTGAATTTTTGGGCGCATGGTTCCCGTAGAACAGATTTTAATTCAGTCATATTTCCTAACTTGAATTCAAAATTTTCATGTTTACTTCAAGAGGAATGTGGATATGTATATGTAGTTCGACTACGTTGAAAGGTTTGTGCTGGAAAAGAAGAACTATTTGATCGGGACAGACTTTTTTGTTTTTGTCGTCCTTGTCTTTTGATTTTAGTGGGAACGTTAGTATAAAAAATTTCACGCGTCATGAACTTGATGTCCCGAATGAGGAAGTCGCCAGAGTGATGAACATGGAAGAATTCTGGAGCATTATTCTGATTCAATTTATCCTCGGAGTCATGGAACGATCTTAGTTAACAACAAGGGAAGAGCCGCAAAGGAAAAGAGGAACACTCAGAAAGGAAATTTTTCCTTCTTTTTTTTTTTTGCTAAGTACGAGGATTCTAGGGAAACAGATAAAGAAATTCCAGATGCTCAAGAACTATGGCCAAATGGAAGGAGAGATCATATATGAGACACTTTTATGATTTATCTCCGCCGCTTTCGGACGTCCTTTTTTTTTTGTGGTACAGCCATCCATACGCTAAACTATCTCCCAGTCCGTCCCTTCTCCCAAAGCCCAATGTAGTTAGCCTATTAGTGCCCCCTTCATAGTACAAGCCCAAGCTGATACTCAGCTGGTTCGTTATAGGCTACGGCACATCATCTGTCCCGAGGATCTCGCGTAAACGAAACGCCTCTTGGATAATTGACACACAACATTACAGTGAAGACCCATCTAAATTCTCATTGATATGGGATGGGCCGTGCACACACACGGGCCATTTTATACCTATCCACTGGAATTTTTTAACTTGAGTATCTTGAGCTCTTTTTCCTTTCCTTTTTTTTTGTTTTGTTTTGCTGAGATGTTGAGAGTTTTTTTTTTTTTTGTGAAGGAGTGTTGAGAGTTTTAATTCATGTGATTCAAGTGAGAATATTAAAATCAAAATCTCATGGTTAGAGTGGTTTTGTATCTTTTCTTGTTGTATGGGCAAAGAATCGGGCATAACGTCATTCTCGATAAACGGAGGGTTTATTGAATTATGAATTAACAAGTTGAGGGGAGTTGAGACGTAGCAGAGGGAAATCAAACGATTGTTAATAGCCTTCCACCGAGGACGAAATCAGTTGATGGCTTATTTGTGGTCAAAACAGGGACCAGGTCGAAACCCACGTTGTAATTGAAGGCTTCAATGCCAGGGCAAGCATCCTCTGGATTTCTTATTTAATATTCAAAGCCCAGCTTTCCAATATTGAAGGGGGGAATGATAAAACGTATGCATGTCGAAGTGTATATTTCTATGGCTGTTAAAATTGGAACGAGTCCTTTTTAAGAAGACTAACACCAAGTTGTGATTAAAAAACACTCCAATGCCGTGAATTTGTTAAGGTTCTCATGTCGGTGGTCTTGTTGCGAAAAGGGAAGCTGTCTTTCATGAAAGTCTTAGATGCTATTTTCTTCTCTAATATAAAAACTAATTAATTAATTTAGATAGATTAAGAAAATCAGTTAGATTAGTTATTTGTAATAAATAAGTGATGTTTTTCTTAAAATATCCTTATTAATGAAGTGTATTACCTAGAACTACTGTTATTATATGAACTGCATTTAAAAAAATAGATAAATATGAGAGATAAAATATATTAAAGTTTTATATTTAAGATCAAAATAAATTAAATAAGTTTTTATGTTACCTACCGGTGATATTATAATGGAAGCGATTTTCTATCCAAATCTATGGAAGTCCCTCTAGTTAGTTATATGAAGGTAGTTTTTTTTTAAAAAATATATGTATATTTTACTTATTTTATTAACTAACATTTCTGCTCCTTCCACTCACAATCTTAGGAGGTGTTTGGATGAAACCAAACTATGGTTTAGAGAATAGCTTCTGGATAATAGATTCTGGAAAAAATAGATTTTATGAAGAATAGATTTTGTGAAAAAGTAATTTTGAGAAGTGAAAGTGTTTGAATAGTTGTTATTAGAAGCACTTTTTATATGTACAAATTATTAAAAAAACATAAGTTAATATATAATTACATAAAACATAGATTGTATGATATATTTTAATTTGAACGAATAAATTGTTAATAATATATTCTTTTACCAACATAATTAATAATACATAAGATAATGTAATTAATAAATAATTAATATGTGTATATTTATTTATAAGATAAGATTAAAGTCATATTATTGTTGAGATTTATTCTAATAGGCACAATCATACTCTCTAATTTGAGCAGAAGCAGAATGGATTCACTTCTCCCGAAACTTTTCAAAATCATGGTTTCAACCCAAAACCATGGTTTCAGATAATTTATACCTGTTGGGGTTGTTTTTTCCTTAAACTATGATTTGGCCTGCTATCCAAACGGGGCTTTAATCAGACTCCCTCAGCTCCTCCTTTCTCGATAACCTCTCGGTTGCGACTGGCCGGAAGAGTTGCCGGCCATGAATACTATATTTTATATGAAATAAATTATTTTACATTTTACGGTAAATAGATAAATGTGCTGATATTGATGATTTTCATGGCGAAAAGAGGTCTTCCTGGCAAAAAAAAAAAAAGGCCAAAAAAGATATTTATAATGTCTGTAAAATGCATAAAAATTCAAAATTGAAAGAGGGGAAGACAGAGAGGAGAGAGAAGATATATTAAAGTTGAAATAAATATTTTGGTGGAAAAGAAGAAAAGTGGGGGATTAATTCAAAAGCCACCAGCTGGCTTGATCCCCGGGAAAGCAATGGAAAAGGGAACAGGATTGATAAAAAAAATCGAAAAAAAGAGAATGGAAACGGAAAAAGCGAAGAGGGGTGGGGGCTCCGCAACTGCCGCGACTTCCCAGTTTGAAGTGGCATCAACATCAGAGCACCGCCTGATGGGCTTTGGGCCCCACCTTCACGCGCTTCCGCCTTCCCCACATCGCGCTCCGACAACCTCCCTCCACCCCCCAAAAAAAAAAAATCAATCAGTACAGTGAATAAACAGGAAGTAGGAACGCAAATAATTCTAAATATTTTATGTAAAAATTCTCATTTATCTGCTATTGAGGGAGATTTTTGTTTTGATTGGCCTGATCTGTGTTATCCAAAAATCCACTGCTCATTTGCTGGTTAAGCTTAGTGGCAAAGCTTTGGGGTTTGTTAAGTGTTGCTTTCCGTTCCACTTTTCATTTTCGAGGCCGTCAATTTAAAGCACAAAATATCAAACCCCCCTTCCCAGATATTTTAACTGCAATTCACCCTCGTTCCCATTTATTGATGTCCCCTTCTTAGATATTTGCACTAGAATTCTTCAGCCATGATTTTTTTTCATCTCTAACAATCAATCCTTTTAACAATGGTTCGGTTCAGGAGAATCGAATCATTCATTTTACCATAATAGTCTCGAAACTTTTTAGCTTGCCAAAGCAGCAAGCAATTAACTGGCGACACCGAGTTAGTGGGAGGAAATGTCATGAAACCGATCGAAGCTGATGATAACTCCAATCCTGAGGTTTAGTGTCTCCGTTACGTAGATTCCGTGAAATACATGTGTTACAAGTTAGCAGAACGAACATTCCCCTTCGAATATAAAATTATGAGCGTAGATTTGAACGATTAAACAAATCACAGCGCATCTTCCAACCACCACAAAATTGAAACCTGCCAAGCCAAATTGAGCTCAAAGTTATATGGGTGTCCTTTCTACAAGCATGCCCAGCTTCTTCGTCCCAAATACGCGTCTTCTTCTCACCTAACTCCCCATTCACATTTGTACTTGAGAGGTTGCTTTGCCGCGGAGCAAAACCAAGCGAAGCATATTTGACACAGTCCCCGTTCATTCGTAGCCTTACGCCCATGACACTGCAAACTGATGCCTTCTTGCTTCATTCACCTTTCCATTAGGTCTCTTGTCAACCTCTAACCAACTTGACTAGTTTTTACCTTCTCATCCCTTTCCTCTTCGCAAAGCATTGGATTTTCTTTCTTTTTTTTTCTAGTCTCTATGGTCTTTAACATGTCCGAGACGGAAGGGCGAACAAAAATCGAAGAAGTTGAGGTATAAAATTGACTGCGATTTAAACTTCAATTTCATCTTCAAGCCGTGGGAAATTCAGCTTCACTGTAAAAAAAAAAAAAATGAGGCCATATAAATAAACATTATTTGACACTATTACCAATTCTTAATATAAGAGTTGGTCAACTAATCTGCGTATATTAAGAAAAATAATTAAATTAGTTATTTGTAATAAATAGATATTGTTTTTTTTAAAACATCTGTATCAATAATGTGTATTGGCTAGAACTACCATTATTACAATGACTATTTTAGAAAAAAAAAAATATGAGAAATAAAACCAGTTAGAGTCTTATATTTAAACCAAAATAAAAATCAAATAAAATTTTATATTAAAAACCATGTAGTATTTAATAAGAGGTACGTCAATCACCAGAACATGCATTCCCTCGCTGTTCATACGACACATAATTTAATATTGGTCGACGCTTGGCCGTCGACTGCAGTACACGTCGTTACTCGTTACGATCACAGCGGGAAGGAAGGGTGCGCATGGCACGTTATTAGGAAAGGCGGAGGGATTAAATGGGAGTAGCAATTTTTTTTTTTTTTCCTTAGGCCCATAAACTGCGGATCTATCATACATAACATTTAAAGTTATCTATAAACACATTCTATGTTAAAATAAAATTTTTCTTATATATTTATTTTATATTTTATAAATTATAATTAAAAGACTATTATCATGTTTCCTATCACGTTTGCAAAAATTGAGTGCAAAAATAGGCAAAAGATTCTTATAAGCGTGATAATTGATTATGTGGTGCTTGAGTTAACTTTTTGAGCTTATTTTTATAATACACGAAATAAATATTAAGAAGAGTTTTGTTTAAATCTGTCTAAAAATAGTTTTTTAAAAGAACTTTTAGGGGTCATCAAGCTCGTCCCGTGTGCATGGAGAGAAAGGGCTAAGCAATCTTAGTTCAGGTTATTTGACTGCAGTCAGGTTAACCACACCGTATCCTCTGTGTCATATGTGAATGCACAAACTTATTAATATCCCCGCCCCGTTGTTGCCAGGTCTCATTGTACTTTTACCCCATTAGTAATCGATTTTTACCCACAATATTCATATATTCAATAGCTAGTTTTCGTGCTTATTGTAGTCACGAGTATTATAATACCTATTAAATTCTAATCATTCAAATTTAATATAAATAACTAAAATTTAATATTTAATATTTTTTTTTTTAAATATTTTTTTCAATAGATACATTATCCAAAATAAATATAATATTTCAACTGTAACTTTTTTTTTAAAACAATTTTATTTAAAAATTACTAATTAAAAATTTTAAATTCAAACTTTTAAAACTATATCTCACCGCAGCAATGAGCATTATGGTGCTCATCACAAACACTTCAACTGATTTAACATATTTAATATTAACACAAACTTAACACAACTATCAAAGGGCCAACACGACTCTATCTTGACGATATTTTGGATTGTTAATGGCACGGTGGATTTTGAAATATGTGGATTAAATTGTTGATTTTTAAATTGTAGGGACTGAGTTGATAATTTAGTAAAATTATATGGATCAATTAATTAATTGTTTCTGAATTTTATTTCGTCCATAAATCCTTCTATATTATTTTTTTTAAATAAACATTTTAGTATATTTCTCACATGCTGTATTATTTGGAATAACATTTAAAAGTATTTATAATAGAACTCTCATTATATATTTACCTTAGGAGGTGTTTGGGCTTACTAAAAGTATTTTTTAAAAACATTTTTTCGTAAATTGAGATAAATTTATTCACATATTTATTTCGTACATTGCGAAATCATTTTTAAAATCATGGTTTTGGTTCAATTCAAATGCTTTTTTAATTTTATAAATTAGGATTAAAATCTATTTCTCAAAACATTGGCGATTGATTTAGAGAGTGTTTGGATTTAAAAAACAAAAATTATAGTTTTAAAAATACTTTTACGATATAAAAAATAAATATATAAAGAAATTTGTCTCAATTTATAAAAAAAGTACGTATAAAAATATTTTCAGATCATCTAAACGTCCTTTTAATGAATGAATCCAGTGTCACATCAAATTCAAATTCAAATTCAAATAAACAAGACAATAAAGAGAAAGCGGGGGTGACGGCACAAAAAGCCGGCCAGAACAAAAATCCATCTGCAGGTCTCAACGAACACGGAGATGTCGCAAAGACAGGATCCTCTAAACAACCTCAGTTAAGAATTAACCCTATTTTGCGGACCCAAAATAGAAATTTAAAAAACAAAAAAAGCCCCTGACTTTTCTCAGAATTCAGATTCACGGACGGTGTTCCAACGAGCGAGCTCCATGTGGATTCCTCGCTGACATGAGGGTGTTTGGCAGCTCGAAAAATGCTTCTCAAAGATATTTTTTAAACTAGATAAATTGTTTCGTATATTTAAGGGGTGTTTGGCAAAACCAAAATTTAGGTTTCAGAATCACTTTTCTGCAAAACGAAATAACTTCCTCCAATATTTACCTCGTAATCCGTAAAAGCAAAACCATGATTTGGTTTCTATCCAACACCCCCATAATCCGTAAAAGCACTTCTGAAACATATTGGTTTCTAACCAAACACTTTCATTAGTAAACCGTAAAAAAATGTGGATTCTAAACACCCTCGAGGTCTTGGTGCGCAAAAGAGAGTGCATATAGAGAAGCAAGAGCGACTGGGCAAGGAAGCTGCAAGTATATTCAGCGGACAGACAAACCCGGTGGATAGGGGCCGTGAGCCGTCTGAGACTGCGTAGAAAAAGAGAGATTTTCGTCTTCTTTCAGTCTTCACATATTTTCTTTCCCTTTTTCTCAATCTTATCTGGCATTCTCTCTATAACTCCATTGAGCTATCCGTGTCGATTTGTTAGCTCTCCCCTGCTTTTTAGGGCTGCCAACGCCGAAGCATCTCCCGAGAATTCAGAGAACTTCGAACTTTTGAAAAGAGAAAAGAGGTCAAATTTAGGAAAAGGGGATAACAGAGGATCACGAGAAGCAGGAACTCAGGAAGCGAAACTCACATCTCTGACACGCATTATTAATCAATTAAGTAAATTGGAATTGGAATTGGATTTTTTTTTTTTTAAAGATGAATTAGAATTTGGCGGATCTTGCCACTCTCGAAATTTAAGGCCATTTTCCAATCGGTCCACTTGCTGCTTACATTTGCAGCTATAATCACAGCTTCTTTCAAACTATTTCCCATACCTCAAATCCCTTCCCCCTCTTGAGGTGGGGGATATCGGGAGCTCAGAGATTCGGCGGAGGCCGGAGGTCATTTACGATTGTTGTGGGAATGGTTGGATCCGGTGAATGGTGATTGGATGAGAGAGCTCTGCATCTGTTTCAAGGATCGAGGGGGGAAACGATGAAATGGGTAACGTTGATTAAGGACTTCAAAGAGAAGGTTGGCTTCAGTCAAACACCTCTATCTGCTCCTACTGCCTCTTCAGCCTCTTCAGCCTTATCTTCTTGGGATAACAATGCTTTTTCAGATTCACAAAACTCGGGTTCATCTTCAGCCAGGTTCAATTTTTCTGAGTTCCATTTTATTTTAAATCGATCTGCATTTTTCTTTTGTCCCTAACATTAAGTTATCCGATTAACATTAAGTGAGATCCTCTGAGCATGGCATTGTCAAGTAATCGCTATAATAAATAAAAAGAAAAAAGAGGAAGGCTATGTGGTGTTACTCCTTGTCAATTCCATCTTTACCTGGTTGTTTGGCTGGGATGGATGCAATTTTCTTGCTTCTGCGCTCCCCTTGTCGGTACCTGATACCGCGACTGCTTGTCTGTACTTCTCTTTGCCGGTAGTTAGATAGTAGATGAACTTACACGAACATTTGCGTAACCATACAAGGGAAATAGACTTAATTAAATCCCAGATTGTCCATGTGTTAAAAGTTTTTTAACTCCTATTTCTCTCAGATGACAAAAATTTAGTTCAGCTAATGGTGGGGGAGAAAGCTACATATTATTGAATCTTCATGAAGTTTTTAGTTATTTATTTACTTTATATATGTATATATTTTGCATCCAGTGATGCGCCATGTTTTTGTGGTCCTGAATGTGATTGTACGTCTGATGTGCGTCGTGTTTACTGACTTGTACCCGGCCCCCCGGTTTCTTACCTTGACATCTTTTCAAGGGAATGTATAACTGACCCCATTTTCATGTCATTAATCTTACAACATACAATTTAGATTGCTGTTTTTAGAGGGTGTGAGAGCGACTTATGCATAGAATGGCTTTTATGTGGCAGTTGGCTTATCTGCTTAGCTACAACTTCATACGGTTCATGTCTATTTATTTATAGATGGAAGCGATTGATGATCTGAGTTAATGAAATTAAACCAATCAGTAATCTAACGAATCCATTTTGTTATAGAGAAAGCTATTGTTGGATGCTATCTTCTCGTTGCCTTTTGTTTTTGGATTTTTTCCACCTAAACATTTTGTGACATTTTTTTCTTATAACACTACATGTGAATATGACCTTTTGAAGCTTGAAATCAGGGACAAACATGAACTGGAACTGGACTTCAAAAGATTCTGGGAAGAGTTTAGGTCTTCCAACTCTGAGAAGGTTCTTGCTTGCATTCTCGATCTAATATTTTTACATGTCAATGAAACGGTTAATACTATAAATTACTAAATGCTGCTTGTTGATGATTTCTACTTTGCTCGCAGGAAAAAGAAGCGGCCTTGGATCAAACTGTAGATGCATTTTGTAGATTAGCAAAGCAGCATGTTAATGTAGCTCAGTTATTTGCCATGTAAAGAAACGATTTTTCTTATCTTTGCATTGCTATATGCCTCCAATTGTTTGAATCAGCAGAGTTTTTGAATTTTGATGAGACAGTAGCTAAGTTGGGTTGGATTAAGTAAATTTGCAAGTAGCTAATGTGATTTGGGTTAAATAAATTTGCAATGGTAATGATGTTTTGTCCTGAGCTCTTCTGCTGAAGAGAAAATGTTTTATCTTCAGTTGATGGGCAGTTTTTGTAGCTTGCATGTAATAAAGGCTCCAAAGTCATGTTTTAACCAGGCAGATGAATTACCTCTGGCAAATGGAAGATATTCCAAACACAAGATCACTGTTTTATGAAAATGCTGAACGCTTTTGTTCATATTGTTGTAACTGAGCCTATGTTAATTAGTGGACGTTTGGGTGATTTAATGAACTTTGAAGTGGTTATTGCTCTTTGCGAACCACAAGATCACTGTTTTATGAAAATACAGACATGGCTATTATTTTTATAAGAAAAGAGGAAATTGTGACCTTCTGCCTTTAATAGGTTTTGAGGGGCAATATCATAAAACGAATTAGAGATCTCGTACAAAGGCTCTTCTCATCATGATGTTTTCAATAACGGTCATAGGACTAGACCCTTTTTACCTTTAATGTTTGTAGTTCTAAAGGATTGAAATAATGATAAGCATGTTCTAACTTCTGCTCTGCCATTACCATCTCTACCTTTATATTTTGAGGTTAACTATTGTGAAGTAATGAATTTTAAGTGAATAGAACTATTAAGGATTCATGGGGATGCTAAGTGACCAGTCAAATTCTAGACTGGCTACTCTTCCATATGATCTTTTGTCATGTAACACTGCTGTCTGACTCTAAAGTGACATTTATTGCCATTTGTGGTTGATTATATACTCTGTTTAGACTCTTGCCTTGTGAGAATAATCACTATTAAAACAAGTTCTTTATCCCTTCTCTTCTTGCTTTGGTACTTCTCATTTTCTTAATTCATTTCTGCATGTATAGTATGAAATTGATTGCTTTGATGCTTTCTATGCAATTTAACAGGCATGCCACATTGAAGTTTCTTTGACTGACTTTGTGTAAAGTTGATGATTTTTCAGGTTAGTTGAAACACATCTATTCTCCTTTGTTGTTGGAAGAGCATTTGTAGCGGATATAGAGGAGTTAAAAACCAGCAGAAAAACAAGATCTCTGGATGCAGCTCAAGTTTTTGAGTTTTTTTCTGAAGTCACAAAGGTTTGTCTAAGATGCTTCTTTGATCTTGCTATTGCTTTGCTGGTTGTCTGTTTTTTTTTCTTTTTTTCATTTTGATTTACTGTGATAACTTTGTGCAGGATGGGATCACTCCTGGATCAAATTTGTTAACTGCGGTGGAAATCCTCGTATCTGGGGTATGCTTTCAAAGTCTTTTGGGCTAGGATGCTATATGTGATTGACTTCTGTTTTGTGTTAACGGAAATTTTATTTATCTAATTACAGTGATTTGGTGAGATTTGCCTTACTTCGTATATTAGTTTTTTCTTTCTTCATTTTTCTTTTTCTTCTTTATTTGGAGAAAAATTACATCCAATGCCTGTGTGCAAGTAACGTGTTAGTGATACAAACAAAAGTGATGGCTTATGTTTATTCTGTGTTGTGGTTGTACTTGGAGTTACCTAATGTAATTTGAAACTTATCATGCTTTTTTAATTCCATTTTGCTCATGAGCATCAAGCAGTAGTTCTTGTGTGTATGTTTTTTCGCAGCCTGTGGACAAACAATCTCTGCTCGACTCTGGGATATTTAGCTGTCTCATTCATAGTCTCAATGCCCTTTTAGATCCTGATACAACCATTCAAAGGCCAAGTGCTGTTACCAATCATGACGAACCAGTGGCATCACAAACAGGTCATGATAGGGATGTTGTAAAAGTTCGCCAGCTTGAGGTTGTGCCCCCTTTCTTTCCTTCATTTAATCTGTTTGATTAAATCCTGAATTTCTAGCTGCATGGGGTCTGATTCCATGCTTGTAAATGTTGTGGTTTAGGGTACACGCAAAAGCTACTTCACTTTTTGTCAGGAAGGAAGTTGAATATATTAGAATCTGATTGGAGGCCTTAATCCTAATTGTTTCATTGTATATTCTTTATACGGCCTTAGTGAAAACTCTTCCATAAAGCATAAAATCTAGAGATATATGATTTCCTTTATTTTATAATTTGGGTATTTCTGGGGTCTTTCAAGATCATATTTGCACACTTCGTTTATTTGCAGTCAAATTATTTATGTGCAGGTAGAAGGAAGTATTGTGCATATCATGAAGGGACTAGCAAACCATCCATCTGCAGCACAGAGTTTGATAGAGGATGAATCACTTCAAATGCTCTTTCAAATGGTTTCAAAGGGATCTTTGATAGTTTTCTCTCGATACAAGGAAGGACTTGTTCCCTTGCACAGCATACAACTTCATAGACATGCCATGCAGGTAAAGTGCGGTATATATTGTTCAGTGAAACCATTACATGTATATGCTACCTTGTGATGAGTTGTTTGAGTTGGCATTTTAATTCTGATGTTTGAATATTCATATTGCTGCTGGTTAAATTTTTGTAGATACTTCGACTACTTTTGGTCAATGACAATGGAAGCACAGCCAGTTACATCCGCAAGCATAATCTGGTCTGTCATTTGCTTTTAAATCTGATTTTTATCAGGCTTTTGCTTAAAGGTTGGGGTGAGGTAGATCTGAAGTTTGAATATTATGACAACGGGATCCCTATTTGGTTCACTGCAATTGGTCATCTAAATTCAAATGAAAATAACAAGGATTCCTGCAACATTATTCCCGTTGTACCATATGCACAAGATATTTGTGAAATGGGCTGTGTTTTGTAATAAATGCAGTTTTTTTCAAACTGCATATAAGGACAGATCATCCTATCTATGAACAAATTCCAAGTTGTGTAAAATTTAAAAAGGCAGTTTCTTCCTAAATAAAACAAAGAATTGTGAGTTAAGAACAATCCAAATTGTTCTGGATTAATCTACTTTTCTTGTTCAATTTGGACATTGCTCAAGGAAAGGACAGGGCATTGTCCAATGTTGTAGTTACTTTGAACTAATGCTGTATTATGCATGAAATCTTAATTTAACCGTTTTAAAAGTCATAAAAATATGAGACTTCAGAAAATTGATGTTTTATTTGTGAAGTTGTTTTTAACCAACATACGGTCCTGCATCTCCTCTGAAATCATATCACTATAGGGTCAATTGTTGTGTTAAACAATTCTTATTAACTAACAGTATCCCTTGTACAATAGTTATGTCAACTGCTGCTGCAATGCCACTCAGATGAGTTATCCATATTGCATATAGCTCTTAACTTGTACCATTGTAATATATTGATGCTATACTGATCATAATTTATAAAGTTCATAGCATCCTTTAGTTTATTTATTTCTTATTATTTTTTAATGTTCTCTTATTATCATGCATCTTTTCCATGCAGATTAAAGTTCTCTTATTGGCTGTGAAAGATTTTGACCCTGATTCTGGTGATTCTGCCTATACCATGGGCATTGTTGACTTGTTACTTGAGTGCGTGGAATTGTCAAATAGACCTGGTAATTTGCTAATCTGTTTTTTTCCCCCCTCTATAACTACTATGCAAGAGCAGTGAACATTTGCATAGTTATAGACAAGAAAGGCTAAAGGAGCAACAAGTAAGGTTTTCATAAATTTAGGACGGTGATTACTGTTTTAAATCTTGTTGGATATATTTCACTTTTAAGCATGGGCACCCCTAGTTAAATTTTGAAGATTTTTCTTTCTGGATTCATTCCCCCTTTGGGCAGTGCTGATTTCTTGTAAGTTTAAATTGTAGATGCTGGTGGTGTCAGGCTAAAGGAGGACATACATAATGCCCATGGATATCAATTCCTTGTTCAATTTGCTCTAACTCTATCCAACATGGCAGCAAGCCAAGGTTTTCAGTCTTTTCTATCCAATTCTCGTGCTGACCAGGGTGTTGCTTCTGATGGGTCCCAAACATTTGAGGATGGAGGACAAAATTCTGGTGGACAGGAGAATGCTACCCTGCTATGTCTTTCACCCACGTTGTCAAGGTTGCTTGATGTTCTTGTTTGTCTAGCTCATACAGGATCAAATGAGTCTTTGCGGGCTTATGGAAGCAAGGGTTCTAAATCTTCCCAAAACATGCCTAGTGGTTATAACAGAAGTCATACTTCATCTTTTGATCGGCTAGGTGATGAAGCATGGGAGAAGGACAATGATAAAATTAAGGACCTTGAAGCAGTCCAGATGTTACAAGATATTTTCCTCAAAGCCAGCAGTCGGGAATTGCAGGCTGAAGTATTAAATAGGATGTTTAAAATTTTTTCAAGTCACCCAGATAACTACAATTTGTGTCAGAAATTACGGGCTGTTCCACTTTTCATCCTAAATATGGCTGGCTTTCCTTCATCTTTGCAAGAGATAATCTTGAAAATTCTTGAGTATGCTGTGATGGTTGTAAATTGCGTTCCTGAGCAAGAATTGCTTTCACTTTGCTGCTTGCTGCAACAACCAATTACGTCTGAGTTGAAGAAGACAATACTTTCTTTCTTTGTCAAACTCTTATCTTTTGACCAAAAGTATAAGAAAGTTCTGCGTGAAGTTGGTGTGTTGGAAGTTCTGTTAGATGATCTGAAGCAACACAGGATTTTGGGTCCAGACCAACAGAATTTCGTTTCCAATCAGTTGGAGAGGAAGTCCAGCTCAACCAACTTCGAGAGACATCTGGACAAAAAGGATGTTATCATTGCTTCAACCAAGCTTATAAAATCTGGTTCCGGGACATTCCCCATTTTTGATTTTGAAGCTACAATTCCTGTTGCATGGGATTGCTTGGTCTCTATAGTCAAGAAATCTGAGGTGAATCAAGCTTCATTTCGATCAGCTAATGGCATGACTTCCATACTGCCTTTTCTGGTGTCTGGTGAACACCGTCTTGGCGTTCTTAGGATCTTGTCATGTCTCATAATTGAAGACGTTTCACAGGTTTGTCAGCATTGGCTACTTCATTTAATCTCAAGCTAGCTGAGCTGCCAGTAATTTTCAACAAATTTTCTGAGTTTTAAATTTTGGTTGGGTTTGACCATATATTGAGTTGTGATGAAGTTTATTAGTAGACAGATAATAACTTTTTTTCTTTCGGCCTGTAAATATCTCTCTGCATCCTGCATATGATTTGTTTATGTTGTTTTAATGTTCATTTGGACTCATTAAGATAATTATCTAATCTTAATTTTACCAGGCTCATCCTGAAGAATTGGGTGCACTGGTTGAAATTTTGAAAAGTGGAATCATAATACATTCTTCAGGTTTTCAGTACCGACTTTCCATTGATGCAAAATGTGACATTATGGGAGCTCTACAGCGGATCCTGGGAGCTAACCACTCTGCCAAGAAGGTTTTTGGTGAAGCCACTGGTTTTTCTCTTTTGCTTACTGCACTACATGGGTTCCAAAGTGAGAGAGGGGACCCGGATCAATCTTCACTTAATGACAGTATTAAAGTTTTTACATATTTGCTGCGTGCTGTAACTGTTGGAGTGTCTGATAATGCTGTTAATAGGGTGAAGTTGCATGAAATTATATCTTCACAAACTTTCTTTGATCTTCTCTCTGATTCTGGCTTGCTCTGCGCGGAACATGAAAAACAAGTCATCCAGTTGATGCTGGAACTTGCTCTTGAAATTGTGATGCCCCCTTCTTCAAAACCAGAGGGCCAGGCTGCTGATGAATCACCTCATAATCTTTTATTAACTCCATCAGGTCCAGTTAATCCTAGTAAAGCACGAATATACAATGCTGGTGTTTTCAGGGTTCTGATCAGTTCATTAATGCTTTTTACTCCCAAGAGGCAGTTTGAACTTTTAGATTTAATTGAAAGTTTGCTCGTGCTGGCCCCTTTAATCAGGAACACCTTACCTCTGTTGGTATGTACGACATTGTTTACTTTTACACAATTCCCTTGAATATCCGGATTGTTTTTAATGTTTTTTTTTAATTTGTGGTGTCTTTAGGCTGTGTAGAGCTTTTGCTGGAGACAATCTACCCTTTTCTTTTGGGTTCATCCCCATTACTTTCATATGCCTTGAAAATAGTGGAAGTTCTTGGTTCCTACAGGTAAACTTCATATTGTTCACCTGTTGTCTGATGTTTGTTTTGCCTATTTAATCTACTCCTGTATTTATATTTAACAACCAAGTTTCTGCTAATTAGGCTCTCCACATCTGAACTCCGCACAATTGTCAAATATATTCTGCAACTGAGGCAAAAAGATTCAGGCCATATAATTGTTGAAATGATGGAGAGGTTGATTCTCAAGGAAGACACAGTCTCCTCAAATATTCCTCTGGCACCCTTTGTGGAGATGGACATGAGCAAGATTGGGCATGCTGCCATTCAGGTTTCCTTGGGTGAAAGATCATGGCCTCCAGCAGCTGGTTATTCATTTGTTTGCTGGTTCCAGTTTCAAAATTTCATAAACTCACAGCCAAAAGAGGCAGATCTTTCCAAAGCTGTTGCCTATAAGAAGCGGTCTGGCCCGAATGGAAAGCTGCATGCGCGGTGTTTCTTAAGGCTTTTCTCTGTTGTGGCAGCTGATAATGACAACACAACCTATGCTGAACTTTATCTGCAGGATGATGGAGTTTTGACTCTTGCAACCAGCAACAACTTTCTATCAGTTTCTGGGTTAGAACTTGAAGAAGGAAGGTGGCATCACCTTGCAGTCGTGCACAGCAAGCCTAATGCTCTTGCTGGCTTGTTCCAGGCTAGTGTTGCTTATGTGTATCTTAATGGGAAGCTAAGACAGAGTGGAAAATTGGGATATTCTCCATCTCCACCAGGGAAACAATTGCAGGTCATTATTGGGACTTCAGCTGCTAATGCAAGAGTTAGTGACTTGACATGGAAACCACGCTCTAGCTATCTGTTTGAGGAAGTGCTTACTCCGGGGAACATTTGTTTTATGTATGCGCTTGGTAGAGGATATAGAGGGCTCTTCCAGGACACGGATCTTCTACAATTTGTACCTAACCAGGCCTGTGGTGGTGGTAATTTGGCTATCTTGGATTCTTTAGATGCTGATTCTAGTTTGTCTACTAATGATCAGAGGCTTGACGTTAATGGTAAGGTGGGAGATCAGAAGGTAGATGGCAGTGGAATTGTCTGGGACTTGGAGAGATTAGGAAACCTCTCTTTACAGCTTTCAGGAAAGAAACTTATATTTGCATTTGATGGAACCTCCACTGAATTTGTTCAATCAACTGGGTGCTTTTCAATGCTCAATCTGGTCGATCCTGTGTCAGCAGCTGCTTCTCCTATTGGAGGTGTGTAACAATCTAAAGGTTTCAGCTTTCTTTGGTACCCCAATTTGATTTCATTTTCACATTTGTTTTGCTGGTTGTAGGTATTCCACGTTTTGGACGTCTCCATGGAGATACTTATATCTGCAAGCCATGCGTGATTGGTGAGACCATCCGTCCTGTTGGTGGGATGGAAGTCATTCTCGCCCTTGTTGAAGCAGCTGAGACAAAAGATATGCTCCATATGGCCCTTACATTACTTGCTTGTGCACTTCACCAAAATCATCAAAATGTGAAGGACATGCAGACATATAGGGGCTACCATCTACTTGCTCTTTTCTTGCGTAGGAGAATGTCACTATTTGACATGCAATCACTGGAGATATTCTTTCAGATTGCTGCCTGTGAAGCTTCATTTTCTGAACCAAAAAAGTTGGAAGCTAGTCGGAGGACTTTGTCACCTGCTGCATCTATGCTGGAAACCAGTCCTGATGATCATTATTTCTCAAGGTTCCATGATGAAAATTCTTCACTTGGATCTGATGGGGAGATAGATGACTTTTCTGTACAGAAAGATTCGTTTAGTCACATTTCAGAGCTGGAAAATGCTGATATTAGGGCTGAAACATCAAACTGCATTGTCTTGTCAAATGCAGACATGGTTGAACATGTCTTGTTAGATTGGACATTATGGGTGACAGCTCCTGTATCAATCCAAATTTCATTACTAGGGTTTCTTGAACATTTAGTTTCCATGCATTGGTACAGAAATCATAATCTTACTGTTCTGCGGCAGATTAACCTTGTTCAACATTTATTAGTGACTCTGCAGAGGGGTGACGTTGAAGTGCCTGTCCTAGAAAAATTGGTTATATTGCTTGGAGTCATCTTGGAAGATGGGTTTCTATCTTCTGAGCTTGAAAGTGTTGTTAGATTTGTGATTATGACTTTTGATCCTCCCGGTTTGGTTACACAGCGCCTAATTATGAGAGAGTCAATGGGAAAACATGTAATTGTCAGAAATATGTTACTGGAGATGCTTATTGATCTACAAGTGACAATAAAATCTGAGGAATTGCTTGAACAGTGGCATAAAGTTGTTTCTTCCAAATTAATAACATATTTCCTTGATGAAGCAGCTCATCCCACAAGTATGAGATGGATCATGACTCTTCTTGGGGTGTGTCTTAGTTCTTCTCCAACATTTGCCCTAAAATTTCGTACAAGTGGAGGCTATCAAGGTCTGGCTAAGGTGCTTCCAAGTTTCTATGATTCACCAGACATTTATTATATTTTGTTTTGTTTGATATTTGGCAAGCCAGTGTATCCTAGGTTACCTGAGGTCCGCATGCTGGACTTTCATGCCCTAATGCCTAATGATGGGAGTTATGTAGAACTAAAGTTTGTAGAGTTGTTGGACTCTGTGATTGCGATGGTGAAATCTACTTTTGATAGACTGATCATGCAGTCAATGCATATCCACCAAACTGGTAATCTTTCCCAGTTTGGTGCAAGCCTTGCGGCTGAGCTGGTGGAGGGAAATTCAGACATGGCTGGCGAACTTCAGGGGGAAGCTCTGATGCATAAGACATATGCTGCTCGCCTTATGGGTGGAGAGGCATTGGCCCCAGCTGCTGCAACTTCAGTTCTTAGATTTATGGTTGATTTGGCTAAGATGTGCCCCCCTTTCACTGCTGTTTGTAGACGCCCAGAATTTCTTGAAAGCTGCATTGACCTGTATTTTTCTTGTGTAAGGTGTGTTTTATGATGGCTCCTTTGTTTGTTTTTGCACAATTTCTGCTTGATTGTCTACCTATTAACTTTTACCTGACTTATTGTGCAAGTTTTCTGTTACATGTGATCTTGGTATGCCTGAAGTTTGGCCTTTTCTATTGAGCTAAATGTTTGGTGCCTTACAGGGCTGCACATGCCGTTAAAATGGCAAAAGAGCTTTCTGCAGGGACAGAAGAGAAATCCTTGAATGATTGCGATGAAACGTGCAGTTCACAAAATACATTTTCTAGCTTGCCTAATGAACAGGAACAGTCAGTCAAAACCTCCATTAGTGTTGGAAGCTTTCCTCAAGCTTTGGTAAGTACAAGTTCTGAAGACATGGCTGCACCTGTAAATGCTGTGGTCAGTGAGAGATCAGAGAACCATGCTAGTACACTCCAACTTGGGTCAAACAATAATGATTGCCAAGATGTTGAAACTGTTCAGAGCTTGGATGATTTCAATACTGATCAGGTGTCAGGCTCCTCCAGTGCCAATGAGTTAAGCTGCTGTATTAATGACGCTTTGGACACTATCCAGCCAACAGAGTCCCAGAGTTCTGCATCTTTTACTTTACCTGATTCTCCCATTTTGTCAGAAAGGTCCAACTCTAGAACTCCTCTTGCACCTTCAATGCCGATTATTCCACTGGCTTCCTGGCTAGGAAGTGCAATCCACACTGAAGCAAAATCTCCTGTAGCAGCCACTCCTTCTGATTTGTCCATGTCTGCTGTGGAGTTGGGTCCATCATCAGAATTGAAGTCTAGTTCTCAAGATCTATCTGTCCCAAATGCTGACTTCATTGTCACCTCAAAGCTACTTCTAGATATAAATGATTCTGGATATGGTGGTGGTCCATGTTCTTCTGGAGCAACTGCTGTTTTAGATCTTATCGCAGAAGTTCTTTCTGATTTGATGACAGAGCAGCTGAAAGCGCCAATGTCCATAGAGAACATCTTGGAAAATGTTCCCCTAAATGTTGATGCTGAATCTGTGTTACTTTTCCAGGGCCTGTGCCTTACTAGATTAATGAATTTCCTTGAAAGGCGATTGCTGCGTGATGATGAAGAAGATGAGAAAAAATTGGATAAAAGTCGGTGGTCATCCAACTTGGATGCATTGTGCTGGATGATAGTGGATCGGGTATACATGGGTGCTTTCCCTCAACCTTCTGCGGTACTAAAAACTCTTGAATTCTTATTATCAATGTTGCAATTGGCAAACAAAGATGGCCGAATTGAAGGAGCAACTCCTGGTGGAAAGGGGTTCTTATCAATCACAAGAGGAAGCAGGCAACTTGAAGCTTATATAAATTCAATTCTTAAAAATACAAATCGAATGATAATGTTTTGCTTTCTTCCATCATTTTTAATGAGCATAGGGGAAGAGGATCTCCTTTCACGCTTGGGTCTGGTCAGTGAGCCTAAAAGGAAGTCATCTTCAACTTCTCAAGAGGATTCAGGGATTGACATCTCCACAGTCTTGCAATTACTGGTTGCTCACAAGAGAATTATATTTTGTCCCAGCAATACTGATACTGATCTTAATTGCTGTCTATGCGTGAATCTTATATCCCTTCTTAGTGATGAAAGGCGGAATGTACAAAATATATCAGTTGATGTCATTAAGTATCTTCTTGTACATCGGAGGGCTGCACTAGAAGACTTACTTGTTTCTAAACCTAGCCAAGGGCAACAGCATGATGTGCTTCATGGGGGTTTTGACAAATTATTGACTAAAAGTTCATCTGAGTTTTTTGAATGGTATCAGAACACTGAAGAGGTTGTAAATAAATTACTGGAGCAGTGTGCTGGCATTATGTGGATGCAGTATATTGCTGGATCAGCCAAGTTTCCAGGAGTAAGAATCAAAGGCATGGAAGGTCGTCGTAAGCGGGAAGTAGGCAGAAAATCCCGAGAAGCTGCAAAATTGGATACGAGACACTGGGAGCAGGTCACTGAGCGAAGATATGCGCTGGAATTAGTCCGTGATGCAATGTCTACTGTGTTGAGAATTGTTCGGCAAGATAAGTATGGATGGGTCCTTCACGCTGAGAGTGAGTGGCAAAGTCATCTTCAGCAACTTGTGCATGAACGAGGGATATTTCCACTTTGTAAAGCCTATGTCTCAGAAGAGCCGGAATGGCAGCTTTGTCCAATTGAAGGTCCATATCGAATGCGTAAAAAACTTGAGCGCAACAAACTTAAAATTGATACCATAAAAAATATTCTTGATGATCAGTTTGAATCAGTGGAGTCCAGGTCGTGCAAGGTAAAATATGATAATGGTCTCAAAGCACCTGAGCCAGACTCTGAACATTATTTTCAAGGTTTGACTGATAGTTGTAAACAGAATAATCTTGATGTTGGGCTTTATGATCCACTCTTCAATAAATTGGATAGTGTAAGAGATGCAATTCCTGATCAGAATGACTGCAATGATGACAAAGCTAGTAGTATAAATGAAGCAAGCCTATATTCTGCACTTGAGATTGGTGCCAAGTCTAGTGCAGTGTCAGTCCCGACAGCGGCACAAGAAAGATCTGATCTAGGATCTCCGAGGCCATCTGTGAAAGATGATGATGTTAAGATTAGAGGTGATAAATATGATAAAGAACTGCATGATAATGGTGAATTTTTGATCAGGCCTTTTCTGGAACCATGTGAGAAAATACGATTTAAATACAATTGTGAACGGGTTGTCGGTCTCGACAAACATGATGGTATATTCCTCATTGGTGAATTGTGTTTATATGTCATTGAAAATTTCTATATTGATGACTCTGGGTGCTTCTGTGAGAAGGAAAGTGAACATGAACTTTCAGTTATTGATCAGGCTTTGGGTGTGAAGAAAACTGTTAGTGATAGTGTAGATTTCCACCCGAAATCAAATTCATCATGGAGCACAACAGTCGAGTCCTCTGTTGGGGGCAAGGCTTGGGCTTATAGTGGTGGTGCATGGGGAAAGGAGAAAGTGCATAGCAGCGGGAATTTACCCCACCTTTGGCGCATGTGGAAACTTAATAGTGTTCATGAGATTTTGAAGCGTGATTATCAGCTCCGTCCTGTTGCTGTTGAAATATTTAGCATGGATGGATGTAATGATCTCTTGGTTTTCCACAAGAAGGAGAGAGAGGAGGTTTTCAGAAACCTAGTTGCCATGAATCTTCCCCGAAATAGCATGTAAGATTTTTCCTCTTATGTTTTGCTTTATTCTTTTACATTTTTCTTATCAATTTTCTGCCATTTATGATGTATCTGGCAATTGCTTTCCATGATGTTGTTGGACTGGTTCAATGTTTGCAAACTTAATTTTTTCTTCTTGGTGCTCTTGAAGCTCACATATGTTTTTCCTATGTCTGAGTTAATTATCTGCATTGTATCAGGTTGGACACAACTATTTCAGGATCATCGAAACAGGAAAACAATGAAGGCAGCCGTCTCTTTAAAATGATGGCCAAATCCTTTTCAAAAAGGTGGCAGACTGGAGAAATAAGCAATTTCCAGTACCTCATGCACCTAAACACCTTAGCAGGGCGCGGATATAGTGACCTCACCCAATATCCAGTCTTCCCTTGGGTCCTTGCAGATTATGAGAGTGAAAATCTGGATCTGTCCAATGAAAACATTTCGCCAGCTTGATAAACCAATGGGCTGCCAGACACCTGAAGGGGAGGATGAATTTAGAAGAAGGTTGGCTGTTGAGAGTTCTTGATTTCTTCTTGTGCTGCTAATTAAATATTTTTTCTTTCATCACAGAATGTTGCTTTGGGTTATCTCCATATAGTGCATTGTTAAGATGTTTTGTAGTTGCTAGAAGCACGTAGGTGGTGAATTACTAGAATAGGGTTGGCTTAATGGAACTTAAAAGTGTGTCAACGGAGGCATGACAAGTTAGAACATTATACTAGGACTTCGCATTTGCATTTATAATATTTGGACATGCTCTTAAGATGTTATCACAATTATATAATGAGAAGAAAAATAAGAGTATCTATGAATTTTGATCTTTCCCCATGTCTAATGTATCATGCTACCATAACTTCTTTCATTAGGTATGAGAGCTGGGATGATCCAGAGGTTCCCAAGTTTCATTATGGATCACATTATTCTAGTGCTGGAATTGTCCTCTTCTATCTTCTCCGGCTTCCCCCCTTCAGTGCAGAGAATCAAAAGCTTCAAGGTGGTCAGTTTGACCATGCTGATCGTCTTTTCAATAGTGTGAAGGATACTTGGTTAAGTGCAGCTGGGAAGGGAAACACATCTGATGTGAAGGAACTGATTCCGGAATTTTTCTACATGCCAGAGTTCTTGGAGAATCGGTTCAATCTTGATTTGGGAGAAAAACAGTCTGGGGAGAAGGTTATCCTAGATCCAATCTCTTGCTAAAATTTATGGTCTTCCAAAAGCCATTATGCAGTAAGAAATTTAACGATTACATTGTTCTTTCAGGTTGGGGATGTTATCCTTCCTCCATGGGCTAAAGGTAGCGCTAGAGAGTTTATCAGGAAGCATAGAGAAGCTCTTGAATCTGATTACGTCTCTGAAAATCTGCATCACTGGATCGACCTCATTTTTGGATATAAGCAGAGAGGGAAGGTGGGTGTTTTGGTAAATTGCATTGTTAATATTTAATTTATGCAGTGAAATGCCTTATCCACCGTCTCCTTATGGGTACTTCTGCACCTGAAAGGTTCTTATCTTGTTATTCCTGGGACATGACCATGATCAAAGTTGTTTTTATGCTTCCTATTATTTTCCAAATAGGGGAAAATGATCTATGTTTATTTAGCTCCACTCAACCTTATGTGAACGATCATTCATTTGCATCCATTCTGTTGGGTTGTTTTCTTATGCTGAGTTCCTAAAGCTTACATATCTGTGCCATGGTAATCACTAACCTGCTGCTACCCATTGATACCTTGGCTAAACCTTTGAATTTTTATTATATTAATGTATTGGTAGATGGTATATAGGCACAAGTGGAATGGACACATGGATAGAAATATGCAAAACTATGGGAATATGACCAGTTTAATCAGTATTTTTCTCAACCTATGTATTCCCCCCCCCCCCGGGGGGGCTATAGCCTATGTATTTGTCTGTCATCCATATATCAATCCAGGAATATTTTTTTTCCTCCGTTCCTAATACCTTTTCTTTTCTTGTGCAACTGAAAGGCTGCCGAAGAATCTGTCAATGTGTTCTATCATTACACTTATGAAGGGAGTGTGGACATAGACTCAGTTACTGATCCAGCATTGAAAGCATCCATTTTAGCCCAAATTAATCATTTTGGACAGACGCCCAAGCAGCTCTTTCTCAAGCCCCATGTGAAAAGGCGAATTGACAGAAAACTTCCTCCTCATCCTCTCAAACATTCCACTCATCTTGTACCACATGAGATTCGCAAGGGTTCATCACCTATCATGCAAATTGTTACTTGGAATGATAAAATTCTTGTTGCGGGTACTCAGAAGTTGCTTAAACCAAGAACATATACAACCTATGTAGCATGGGGTTTCCCTGATCTTAGCTTAAGATTTATTAGCTATGATCAAGATAGACTTATTTCAACACATGAAAATCTACATGGGGGTAGCCAGCTTCGGTGTGCTGGAATTAGCCATGATGGTCAGATTTTGGTTACCGGGGCTGATGATGGGCTGGTTAATGTGTGGAGAGTTTGTAGGTTTGGGAACCGTGCCTTGCGCTGTTTGCAGTTGGAGAAGCCACTTTGTGGGCACACAGCCAAAGTTACATGCCTTCAAGTTAGCCAACCATACATGCTTATTGTGAGTGGATCGGATGATTGCACAGTTATAATATGGGATCTGAGCTCCATGGTCTTCATTCGGCAGCTCCCAAAATTTCCTGCACCTGTTTCAGCAATTTTTGTCAATGACTTGACTGGAGAGATTGTTACTGCTGCTGGAATTCTTCTGGCAGTTTGGAGCATTAATGGGGATTGCCTTGCGATGATCAAGACATCACAACTACCTTCTGATTCTATTCTCTCAGTGACAAGTAGTACATTTTCCGATTGGCTGGACACAAACTGGTATGTAACTGGTCATCAGAGCGGAGCCATCAAGGTTTGGCAAATGGTTCACAGCTCTGACCAAAATAGCTCCCTTAGCAAATCAGCTTCTTGCAGAATGAGCGGGTTGAATGTTGGTGCTAAAGAACCCGAATACAGGCTGGCCTTGCACAAAGTTTTGAAGTTCCATAAGCATCCAGTTACTGCCCTCTATCTCACAAGTGACCTGAAGCAGTTATTGAGTGGGGATTCAGGTGGGCATTTGCTTTCCTGGACACTGCCTGATGAGAGCGTGCAAAGTTCATTGATTCGCGGGTGAAAACTGGTAAATTATCTCTGATTCTGATTACCGAAGCTCTCGGCCAGCCTTTAAACCTTGAGTTCTGGTCCGTATTGATTATTCAGGAAAACGGTTAAAGGAAAGAAAGCCGGCGTTGCATCGAAACAAGGTGAGCAAGGTTGACTAGGGAACAAGACTTCTATACGAGGAGCACCGTGTGTTAACTTGGTGGGTGAAGCAACTGATCAGGAGGCAACAATTAGATTTCGCCAGAGAAGCCCACTGGATTTCCTTCGATGGGAGAGAAAGGGTAAAAGAGAGTTTTGACTGATGTCGTGCTTTTGGGATGACGGAGGATATTTGATTTTGCCAGAGAAGTCCGAGGGACTCCTCTGATGTACATATTCGAGGCAGTTTAGTGTTAGACTGTTTAGTGTGTAATTAAATTGTATAGCGAAAGGCGTGCCATGAAATTCAGGGCCCAAAAACGAAAAAGAAAAGAAAAGAAAATTACGTGCTGTGAAATGGAATGTGATTTATGTGAGAGGTTTGATATACATATTAGATTTTGGGATCTTTTTTTTTTGGGGGGGGGGGGTTATCTCTTCCAAGTTTGAATAGTGAATGAAGGCCACTGTTATCGGCCGTGAAAAGGGCCATTTCATGCGCATTCGTATGTAGAAACAAAGACGCCTAGTCTTTTGAGTTGACTATTTCAGCTAAACACGGAGACTAACCATCCGCACAGATTTTGAGGTGAAATGGCTTAATAATTTAAGAAAGATAAATTGACAAGTGCTATAGATATGTTCAAAATTAATAATTTATTAAAAATATAGTTAGGACATAATAAATTTAAGAATTAATTTCTTTTTAATTTTTTTAAAATTATTGCTTATCGTTAAACCGTAAAATAATAATACAGAAACAAACATTTTTTTCATGTCACCTTGTGATATCATGAAGTATCGTTCCCTATTCTCTAATTTCTTCTCTATTGCTAACAGTGAAGACTCAACAGGGATTTCCCGTCTTGAACAAACAGGTCCAGTTCTCTTTTTGAATGCCATTCTTTTAGTTTGGGGTTTTTGTTTGATAATTCTCAATCAGTTTCCTTTCTACACGACATGATTGCTATCCAATCGTTAGCTCACCAGATTCGGTTATTTTCATCAATTATTTTCCGCTTAACTAAAACAACAATTTTTTTGGACCAAAATATGAAGCCCAGGCGATTCGGTACTCCGATCGGATAATAACTGAACTGGAAACTCAAGTTTAGGATGATCACGTTGCTGGGCAGCTATTGAACTGCTTGAAATTTACCAATATTTTATGATGAATGCAGCTTGGGGGTAACCTGCTCTATTCTTTTCTTTTTCTTTTTGACCAGAGGTAACCTGCTTTATTCTTAGAACTTTCCTTTCATTTTTTTGGCACGTTTTATGATGATGATGATGAACATACAAGCAAAGATGTGCACCACATTTATGTTGTGATGATCTGTACCATCTTAAAGAGAATAATCTTGGCAGCCTGCTCTTTTTGATTTTTTTTTTTTGTTTTCCTGGCTGGATTATTCAGTTGATTATTGACATTAAGGCAGTAAGTAACACATGGCGGAAAATATCTCGTCATTTTGTAGGCGCAGCCCATGCGTTACTTCCCTTTAATTTCTCTGATTTTTGCTTCTGAACAAAGTTTGAAAGAATATAACTGTGGGAAAAAAAGTCAAAGAACTCGCGACATCTCGCTCAAGTTAGTAAATAGTGGGCAGACAAACGGAGAAAACAATGTTAATTGGGTCCATCTCTGTAGAATTTACGACTCAGAAGTAAGTTTTGCTTCTTTTTTTTTTTTGGGCGAAACAATGGTATTTCCAGGTTACGTTAGATTTCAAACTAATTTCTTTCTGGTTTGGAGTGGTTAAGAAATAGTTCTCTCAATAAGTGTGTTTTCTGAAATTCAAATTTGTGTTTTCTTTCTTACAAAGGTGAGGTCGCTACCAACATCTTGTTGGTGAGTTTTATTTCCTCTTTGAATTCCAATTAATATAAATTTCTTATTTTAATTTGCCCCATTTTGCAAATCAACATGTTTGACTGTAACAAATGAAAAGTCTTAAATTTTATTAATTGTATTTTAAAAATTTAACAACGTATTTTTTTTTATACAAAAAATTTAAAAAAAGGTTTTATTCTCTCTCTCTTCATACTAGTTGCCGAACAAGCCCAGGAATCAGGATGGATTGCATTAAACACTCATTCATGACCTCCTAATTGCATTTATGTTTTTCGTTGGGCGATGCATGCCAAGAATAACTCACAACATTGCTGCACCTTTCGTCAAAACCAATGCACGAATTAGTTCACCAGGGAATTGAGGCGCAAAAGTACCCGTCCGATCCTCACCTGAAATTTGAACCACCTTAATTTTTTTTTTATAAAATCTTTACTTGTAATTATCTAACTATTTAATACATTTTTGTTATTTTTGCTCATAATTAATTTTACATATTGCATGAATTAAAAATTTGATACGTTCTTTTTTATATTTTTTCTCTCTTATTTGTTTCTTATAAATAAGAGTATACTTTGAAAAAAAATTATTTCTTATATGTTGATTACTTTTAATTAATTTTAAATATTTTTTTAAATAATATAATTTAGTTATCAAACTCTTATAAAAAAAACTTGAAGAGAGTGATAATAGTAGTAATAATTAGACAAAATTATTATTATTAGAAATGAGAATGTACGTAGAGAATAGAGGGAGTGCGAATGGGAGCGGCTTCTCTCCACTGCCTTCCCGTTCGCTGCCTGTCCGCTGCCTTCAACGCAGTGCCGTTTACCTGGGTGAAAGAGGAGCAATGAGATGTGATGGTCTGACACTCGCATACATGGAAGAGGCGGAAAAGCTACCAAATATATTACCCACCTGTTGGATCTCAACAATATAATAAATAATTAAATATATTTATTTAAAAACTAAGTCTCAACTGAAAAGTTGTCGTTATAATTTCACTCAATTTTTAATTAGGCTTTTCCATCTTTTATAAGACTTTTATAGTGTTTCTCAATGTAGCCATTAGTTTATATGGTCATAATAAGCTAAATAAGAAATTAAGAGATATATAAGTTTGCATATTATCCTCTCTCCCTTCTTTTTATAAGATCTTAAAATTTAAATTGGTTTAGTCCTTTTTACAAGATACTGTTTACTGTCCTTAAATGTTAAATATGTTTTTGTCAATTTTTTCTGTGAAAAAATAGATTAAAAAAAGGACAATTTATTATGTTAAGTTATTCAATCATATATAGTCATATATTTTATTTTAAAAAGTTAATGTTTAATAATATTTAATTTAAAATTTATATTTAAAAAAACAAAGTACATGATCATATGAGTAAACGAGTTAATGACTATACTAGGAAAAACTATAAAAATATAATAGAAGATAGAAAACCTCATTAAAAATTGGTTGAAATTATAACAAATGGTGAAATTAATTATTTCTAAGATCTAATTATTTTTAATTGTAAAATATAATTGATTTATTATTATAAAATGGATTAGAATAATTTACAAATAATAAATAGATTGTAATGAAAATCTAAATTTGTTGTTAAATTAATTATTTCTAAGATTTAGTTATTTTTAATTGTAAAATGTAATTAATTTATTATTATGAAATGAGATTAGAATAATTTACGAATATTAACTAGATTGCAATAAAAAAACTTGTTGTTGATAACAACAATAATATATTTCAGACAAAAAAACACAACAATAATATATCTAATTATTTATTATATTGTTGAGGCTCAACGAATGCGTAATATATTTGATAGCTTTGGGGCTCTCCGCTTCTCCCATTTATGCGAGTGTCAGACCATCACATCTCATCACCCCTATTTCACCCAGCTAAACGGCGCTGCGTTGAAGGCAGCGGACAGGCAGCGAACAGGAAGGCAGTGGAGAGAAGCCGCTCCCAGTGCGAATTAGACAAAATTGCTGCTGTAATGGAGAGAGTTCGGGAACAAAAGAATTGGGAAGAGATGTAAATATATTCTCAAAAGCAGCAACCGTACATGGAAAATCTCTCAACAATCGTATCTCTCTCCCCGCTTTCAAGAATATTCCTCAGCATCATCAGCAAGCTCACAAAAAAGCAACCCTCCATTATATATAATTATTATCATCGAATTAATTAAAACCAAATATTATATTCCTGACAACCATGCCTCAGCTAAAGTGAACTGCACTTTTGACGCCAACATAACAAAGTACAGATGCAATGAACACGGCGAAAACTAGTACCACTTTCCAAGCCAAAAACATGTATTTTGAAATAAAAAGCCAAACCCAGTTCCCAAACCATCCATATCATTTCTTTCTTGGAAAAGACACATAAGCAAGCTAGCTCGTTCACATAAAATACGTGGATATATATATGAGTAAGGCAGAAAATGAGAATTACCCACAATGTAATATTGAAAGGCAGATACCAGCAGAAAATGAATCACTATTCACAAACCCAGGTACGAACTGAATTGAGGGCAATGATGAATAATATACATGTGCAGAGTTGACCGTAGAATATGAAGGAGTAAGGATATGTATATATATGTTGTTCGTGATCCCATCAACAGGTGAAGCTGCCATATGATCCGATCCTTCCTTGACTCGCAGGAAAGTTTAGATCATGCTGGCAGCTTCAACTGTTACTGGTTGACGATAACCACAGAATTCATTCAAACTCGAGGCAGAGATGGAGAGGGAGGGAGGGAGATATGTTCTTTTGAGTGTGCATTAGAGATAGAAGGGATCGAGGGGTTATATATATTTATAGAGTCCAGAGAGAGAACACTCCAGGCTAGCATGACCGAGACCCAAGATATAATAAAATAAGTGAGAAGAATAGCAGAAGACAACAGGTGGCAGTGGTCCAAATTAAAGTGGACGGGATTTGAATATGTTAGGATAATTAATGAGCATGTTTCCACCAAATGACCACCAAAGAAAAAAAGTCACAAAACACAAGGCTTGTGGGGGACCATAAGTGCATGGCTTCCTCCAAATGCAACATCAAAAGAAAGTCATGTGACTCTCTTTCTCATCTCACCCACCCGTCATCCCTCATATTCCTCATAACCTACATTATCTTTTGTTCTTTTAAAGATAGAGAGAGGATATGGCTTTAGTCTCATTAACTTTAAATTAATCCAAAGATGCTGCTTCTTGTCAGAGGCTTGATCTAATCTAACCTTCTTACTGGTGTCAGCCGCGCATCAAAAGACACCCTTGGGTGTCTTCACAATATTGAAGCATGGAGGGGGAGGGATGCAGGAAACAGGAAAAAGAGGCCCAAAAATACAAATAGAAAAGGAAAGAAAGAGCATAGAGGCAACTTATACTCTGATAAAAGTTGTTGTGATTTTGACATCTGATTTATTTTCGACCTGTTCGCATCTCTTATCCTCTTTAGTAGGTCTCGGGTAGATAGAAAGGCACCAATACACGCACGCTGAGTCACTCTTTACAGCAGTATCACAACGTATATATAATATTCTTGTTTTTGTGTCTTTTTTTTTTTGGCATATATACCCTGTATTAGTATATTTCAGGTCAACTCTTATGTAATGGAAACTTAACAGGCTCAGACTAATTCAAATTAGAGTAACATAGACACCTTTCCCCGGGGGGGGTGACTCTGGCCCTTTGTGCTGTTGTGTTTTCCTATCTTGAACTCAAACCAGCAATTAAACTAAAACAATTCTCTCAACATTTCATCTAAGCACTCCGGGTTTGTTTTTGTGTCCATTTGTGACAGGCAAAATAAACCAATTGATTAACATACTCCTTTCGGGTCTGATCACATCCAATTAACTGTTAACCAATCCTCGTTTCTTTCTCTCTTTATTGGCCATACGAATTAAACACGTGTATGCATTGAAAGTTCATTGTTTTGTCTGATATAGTATAGAATAAAGATCTATTTTATAATATAATTTACTTTATAAAAATAAATTTTACACTTAGAACCAAAAAAATATAGCATCGACGTGAAAATGAAATAGAAAGAGTGAAATCACAGTTACATCTTTTCCCGAGCTGCGATAGTAAAATACGAAAATGATAGTAACGTAATTAATTTTTTTATACAGCCGGAATGATAGTAATGTACTTAATAAGATGACATGAAACTTGAAAAAAAATTTTGGAAAATTTTTTTGCAGGTAGAAATATATATCCTCCAGTACTGTGATCAAGAATCGAATCAATGAATTTAAATTTGACTAAAACAAGAAAAAAGGTTAAAAGATTAAAAAAAAAAAACGAAAACACGTTGTGATCATGGGGTCGGCAAATTAAAAAAGAAAAAAAGCAAAGTCACCCTAAAAAGTTTGTCCGCCAAATGAATGTTTAAAAAAAAAAACAATCAAAGCAGTAATGAGCAAAAAAAAGATAAATCCTTTTGTGACATTGCGTGAACAAACCGAAAGGCATTCCATGTTCCAAAATTTGGATCCGAATGATTTTGATTCATTATTACATGCGGTGGTGAAAACAAATGCTTGGATGTAGCAGGTTTCCAGCAAGCTTTTGGGTGAAAAAGCATTAATTAAATAATAAAAAGCGATGATGAAAGCAGCAAACTCATGACTTTAACATAGGCCGGACCATAAGCTTCACGAGCTCATGTTACCCAGTTTTAACTTTACCACTGAAAAATGACAACCTCAACAGAACTCATTTCTTGTAAGGCCCAAATTAGTCCAACATTCCCAATACACGTCACATCAATCCTCATTATCACCATCATGTCTTCCCTCCCTTGCTTATGTCTCTACCCTACCCATGCTCCAACAGTTGTTTTGTAAAAGCAGGCATATTTTAAGATTTGTTTTTCCTGATTTGATGTTTCCTTCATAATTTCCCCTTGCTTTAGTCTTGAGTACGACGACCCATTGTATATGAGCTATAACCCGATCTACCCGGACACCCTAACCAAATTTCTACGGGTTTTATTCTCTCTCGTGCAGTTCAGAGTTTTAAATTATTTAGTTCTTACAACTTAATGTTTAAGGATCCGATATTAATTTTAGAAAAGAACAACATCTAGAGAGAATGCCCTACCTATCGTTCCACCCGAGCCCAAGGCAGCATCCGACATTTTTGCCAGTTCCATTTACTTAAGGCTTGCGAAATAAACTTTCATAACGTTTTATCACAGCTCTAACGAACATTCAAATATTATTATGAAAACGAAAGAGCTGCCTTGCCGCATATTTGTGATGTAAACTGCGATCAGAAGGATTACTGCAGAACGGCGAAAGTGAATTTACATTTGACACAATGATTTATACAGAACACAGCCTAAATTTCCGATACAAAACATCTGCATACAAGGGAATTCAAAACACAGCCTTGAATATTTCCTGATACATCCCAGTTTTTTGTCCATCCTTTGTTGCCCACCAACATCGACCAACTCATTTAGTGGCCGAAATTACAGTAACGTGCAAAGTTCACTTTCGGTAGGTTTCAGCCGGCGAGTACTTGCTATAGAGTTCAAAAGCGATAAACCCGGCATGACCCAATTGTCCCCGTTGCTGCGCGAAGACTGGTTCAACATCGATCAGAATCACCTCAGGAATATTAAGTGATTGTGTAATCTGCCAAAAAAACAGGTAAACAAAGCACAGTATAACGTTGGACGGTAAATTTGACACCCATCTCCCGAGAGTATAAACATACTTTGCAAAGCGAAGACAACTGGTTGAGAATACCTAGATATGAAAATCACCAAAACCAAATATCTGAGTCGTGCAGCCATTCTAGGCTGATTTCAACAGCTCTTTCAGAAGATGCGGGATTTTCAACCTCGAAACTCGGTGCATATGGTGGATCAAGAAGAGAAATATGGCCAGAGTTATTCTTAAAGCGATTTGACGGATAAGAAACCAGAAAGGGAACTACTACTTATCTAATTAGCATACCATAATAACCTAATGCACTTTCACAGTTATGGAGATATTCAGCGGTTCATGTAACCCTAGGCATACATATGAAAAAGGTAAGCGTGGATCTACGTCCTTTGAACCCACACATCTAGGTCGACAGAAGCCCGTGAAAAACCATGGGGCGAAAATAAAAGAAGCAAAAACGAACCAGACATGTTAAAGTGAAAAGGGCAAGTATCGCACGCCTGCCATAATAGAATTTGGAACTCAGATGGAAAAGGAATATACGACTATGCGAACAGTGGTTTATTAAACTTGCCTCTTACTTTAAAGTTCAAGTGCTTGTGAATGAAAGGAAGGAACCGGGTCCCCAAACAGGAAAGAGTGAGGCTGTCACAGCATGACCTAGTCAGGATTAGCATTCTCCATCTTTCTCACTAACCAAAGCTAGATCATGCTGGCAGCTTCACTTTTTCCTTTGTGAACTTCCCTCCTTCATTAGCGACCATACGACGCTAGACATCTCATCCTTTCTTCCCACAGTAGGTGAAAAGAACTATATAGGCAATACTCGCAACAGCCACTGGCATGCTTCAACAGGACTCGTGCTAGACAGTCGAGCGAGGCGGGGCAGAAAAAGAAGTGAAGGTAGAGAATATATATATAGAGTGGGAGAGAGCGAGACCATCGATAAAGGGAGGGTTAGGTTATTAAAAGACAGAAGCCACCTAGTGAACCAGTAAAATAATGAATGAAAAAAGACGCAGAGGACAGTGAAGTGAAGGAAGAGGGAAATAAAAGAAGAGCTAAAAAAGCTAAAAAGAGAGAGAGAGAGAGGGGTGATGATGACTGTGAGGAGTTGTCTTAGGCTCAGAGAAGATAGAGTCATAGGGCGGCATGGCAGTGGCAGTGATGAAGGCGGATCCCTTCATCCTCTCTCTCTCTCTCGAGTCCATATGCGGCTCCAATCCCAGTCTCTCATCATTTCACATCTATGAACCCCTCATTATTAGTACATAATTAATATTAATCGTGATTTAAAAAAATAAAAATCCATGTAAAAACCAAGACATGAAATCACCTTATGGAACTTGCAAGAAGATGCGTGAAAGATGTTAGTCACATGGATGGAAGAATAACAATTAATTAAAATAACTGCCAAGGTGAAGGCTGTGCAAACAACAGAAGTGTACTACTGTGGATGCACATAGTCTACAATTATTGGGGTCCCAAGAAAAGAAAGAAATGGGAGTTGGTGAGAATTTCCATGCAAAATTTGGATGAGTAGGGGAGGTGTTGGGCTGTGGACTTGCTCACCCACTCACTTGTCAATTCATGTTGCGGGTGACTTCAATGTAATTTTCCAGCCATCGAGAAAGAGGGAAGTCGCAGCCAACCAGACCTCACACACTACACGTACCACGTCCTTTTCCTGTTGTTTGAAAAATGAAATTGTACCATCACTGAACCCAGTCCTCCTCCTGAATCCCTCTTTTTATTTATGGTCAACCGAGGCCCAAGTCCCATCCCATCCACGGCTCTATTGTGAGTAAAATAAATAAAAGACAGCAGGACGAGTTGTTTCGGTGGGTGTTTCTGGTTTGATGCTTTTTGTGAAGAATCACAAGGGGATCGAGAATATGAAAGTGATCAAGGGGTCATTATGCCGGGAGGATTCTTTTTGGGGTGATACGAGCATGCGTTGTGAGAGAGGATGGTGATTTTTGTGACAGCTAAGTTCTGCGGACTCTGATTCAGCCTCCTGGGGTTATAGGTTCCTAGGCCTGTAGTATATGGACAACCCCATTTAATTATCCAGTTGGCACTTCCCCTCTTCTCTTCCCTTGCCATTCAATTCAATCAAAGAGAATCTACTTGCAAATAAATGCCTTTATTTTTAGCAGCGGCAGTCGTCAAGACTCAAGGGGCTCTGCTTTCTTACTTCGTTTGCTTTGGTTTTTGAGTCCCTGCTGTTTGGTTTACTGCCGGAAATGCATGTCTGAAACAGAGCCAACGGTGAAGCCGAAGCCTATGGTTTGCCTTCCTGTTCGGAAACACATGAAAATGCGCAGACGCCCAGGAAGGCCCTGCTTTATCCGCTGGTTTCTTAGGTGTGCTCAACCATGTACTTGCAAACGAATTGGTAATTCCAAGCAAATTCAATCTGACATGTTCTGTTCTGCCACATCCGTCCTCCAACTGCTTCTACAAAAGCATTGCATATCATAAACTTCTATGCCTTGCGATTACTGACTCTAAACTCTGATTAGCGGTGACAATGTTTGACAACATTCGCAAAGGGATCAATTACTGCACATTTAACGGTTTGTTTAAAAACAAAAATGAAATCAAAATAATTTCCTTTGTTTTCTTTTGAAAAAAGAATGATCGTTCGGCAAATAGGACAGAGGAAAGGGACCGATTCTTTTCGTTTGTAAAGAGAACTTTTGAGTCCGTATTGTAATGCAAGTTCGCACCTTGCAATACATAGCCACAGCAACTGAATAATGTTCGGACCGGAATAATGTTTACGTCCTTTCATTCTTAAACCCTTTTAATAATGTTTACCAATTAAATCACCCAGTAATTTCGTAATTCAGAACTATTAGATGTACTGTACAAAATACAAAGGTTAAACCTAACTATATTTTGCCTTTTGGTTCTCGCTCTTCTCAAAGCAATATCATACCGACGTACTTAGTGAAGAAAATAAGAGTGCGAGAACGCAGGAAAACATTATTCTGAAAATAAAGGTCTGTATAATTTTAACTAAACTTAGGGGAAGTCTATATATAATGTACTCGCCATTTTATCACGTAAGAAAGTAATTTCGATTTGAGGATTAGGATTTGCAACAGGGCAATTGGGGTAACTTATATTTCACTAGGAATCTGATTAGTTAGCGGTTATTTTTACCCCCTTATCATGTACTATTGAATTAATCTCAATTTTAACAATTTTGTTCCTTTCATTTTATTTCTCTTCCGCTCCTGTACCAAACTGGTGAAAGAGCATAACTTCGACCTGTAGTAGCCCACTAAGTGGATGGCATTTCTAGCCCAAGCCCATCTCTGCCTCATTTGAGCTCTGCTGAAGTGTCCAAAAAAGAACCATCCCAATCCAATTCCTTAGTTAAGTCACCAAAAGCCTTCAGGAAAAAAAGGCAACGCGCTCCACCGAAAACAAGACACAACACCACAGCCTAAAAAATACAGAAGCCAGCACCTCCAAAAATCTAAGGATAGGCTCAAGTCTTCAACAAAACAAGTCGTGAGGCGCACAGAGACGGATTATCTGCTGATCTAACAATCAAAGCCATCAAAACTCAGACAATGAACTCCGCCAAGCAAATTTAATCTCGTCTATGTAAATACCTTATATCAGAGACTAAATATGCCCATTCAAATTAGAGACATGAAGGGTTAAAGAAGGCAAAAAGGAAGCCTTTAGAAGGAAATTACAATCTGCAATGTAGAAAATAGCTTCCTCACAGATGAATACCATATACTGAACCTTATCAAGGTTTGCAAGTTGCAACAAGGCGGAATGCGTACCTACTATTCCAACTAATGATGCCACCATGAATGAAGACTTCTCTAATCTTGTTAATAAAATAAGTTGTCAGAAAATAGTTCAAGATCTTGCAGTGAAGAAGTACCAATTTACCTGATTCATCAGCTTCCTACGTTATTCCTCTGACACCTGCGCCAACTAAAAAAGCTGTAGGTCAATACAAGGCCACGGGCTTCTCAAAATGAATTCAGGAAGAACAACTAGAAAAATGGCAGCATTGATGAGGGATGGTCCCGTTGATAATCCATTGAGGGATGTGATAGCCGAAACTAGGGAATTACTCTTTGGCGACTGGGAAGTTCAATTATATCATACTGGCAGAGAGATTCTTAGGTGTGCTGACTACATGGCAAGGAATGGTCACGATCACCACCAACTAATGCTTGTGCCGTCGATTCCCCCCCCCCCCCCCCCCCGGCTATTTGGAGATGATTATGCGAGATCAGCAAGAGGATTCTTAGCCTTAACCTTTTGAGTGGATTTAGGATCTTTTCCTTTCTTTATTTCAAGCTCCGGCTTGCCACTGTTATGCCCCCAAAAAAAAAAAAAAGGCAGCAAGCAAATGTTCACTTTTCAAGGCAAATCAGGAATGCTGAGGGCGAAATACTTTCAGGCATCAATCAAACAAAGTTGAAAGTTTTGTATCAATTACAATTCATACGGGAAAAAAAGGGGTCAGGAAAGGCGAAATTGTAAGTACAAGCCAATGTCTACGTCGAAATGATAACCAAAGAAAAATGCATCTGCACAATGTCCCTGTTCAAAGACGATTGAAAAATTCTTGGCTTCTCTTAGTATCAGTAAATAAGTCTATGACTACTGTGTTCCACAAGCAGAACAATGGACTCTAGCCAAGTTAGTAAGTAGAGGCGTTGGAAGTAATACGCCGATCAGCATAAGCTACTGCGGGTTGCGCTTCCACGATCAAAATAAGCCACAGTTATTTGGTCCCCTGTTGCTGCTCGCCCAGGATGCACTGCACATTCTCGTCCGAGCCAAGCAGTTCACTTGCCTTGTAATTTGTCACCCCTAATTTCGTACCATGAGACAAGCGTGCGGAGCCCATTTGACCCATCATCCGCAAACTCTCTTCGGGAAATGATGCCAAGTGAATCGATTTCAAAGCTTCCTTCAAATTCAACCCTCTTTCCCTAACTGCAATCCGTGCATCCATAAAGGGAGATAAACACTTGTCCCTGGCAAACCCAATACATTTCTCCTTCGCAACAGCAAAGCAGCTTTCCATTTCGCTCTCTTCGCATCGCTCTCGCTCTTTTAAATCGGTAGGTTTGGCACCCATCAGGGCCTTCCACCATGAAGGCTTACACTTGCTGGAAGCGCTGATGGCACACCCAATCCTGGCCCCCTCTTGACATTGTAGGATGATTTTGCGCTCGCAGGCTCTGTATGAGGAAATCCAAGCATGTGAGTCTCTGAATGCAAGTACAAACGAACCGGCCGATGGATCGTCAGATGGACCGGCTGGTAACGGTCCACGTAGCAAGGGGATCGGCCTGTCGAAGTTTATTACAGTTGAAGACGGAGAGTAGTCGTCGAGATCATTGGCTGCGGATGCATCCATTCCGATTTCCGAGCATTCGAGATTTTTAGGGTTTGGATAAAATCATGTGTCAATTTTAAAAAATAAATCTCAAATGAGATTATCCCAAAAAGCAACTTTGAAATTTAAAGTTCCGCTATGATACCAATCTCTTCGTGCTCGGTCGTGCGACGGTTGCCGCCGCCCAGCCACCCTCCGCGTTCTCTGATATACTAGAACCCGCGAATCATCTTCTGGTTCTGGTGATGTGGAAACGCGCGAAGCGATGTTAAAACGTAAAATTGGTTTATGATAATTTTTTTTGAAAAAATATTACAAGATAATAAATATATCTTTATCTTTATTATAAATATATTTACAAGATAATAATAAAGGTTTATCTTTTAATTAATAAGCATATTTATCACAACCGCAGGAAAAATATATACGCTATTCAAGATATAGGCTTTTCAATTTTAAAATTGTATTAGAATTTGTTAGGAAACTTAAATAAGTAATTGAAACTTGAAATTCAAACTCTTTATTTTCAAATAAATAATTTTGTTTAATAATATTTTTTAATGAACATTTTTAGAATCCGCGGAAGAGTTTTAGAATTGAAGGGGAATAAAGTTCTTTCACAACAAAAATTGAAGATGGGAATGAAATAAATAATTGATGTTGAAAATATATGTCTGGCTATGCTGAAAATTTTCATATCTTGCAAAAAAGTGAAAATTGTTCTTGCTCCGCATAATTTGAATGGTGAGAAAGTCGGTTAATTTAATCAATAAAATGCACAACATGGTGATGAATCTGTGTCTTGTCGGCTCTTAAATCAACTGAGCAAGGTTTTTGGATTGGGAAAAATATTACCAATTTAAGAACATTTAGGGTTTATTTGGGTGACTCCCAAAACCATGGTTTGGGTGGAATGTCATCCAAACAGTATCAATTTTGATGCCATAATCTGAAACCATGGTTTTGGAACCCAAAACCATGGTTTTCGGAGAAGTGAATCCATTCTACTTCTGACTCAAATTGGAGAGTATGATTGTGTCTGTCAGAGTATATCTCAACAATAATATGACTTTAACATCCCTTAATTAATTTTTTATAAACATATTAATCTTATATCTTATAAATATATATACACATATTAATTATTTATTAATTATATTATCTTATGTATTATTAATTATGCTGGTAAAAAATATATTATTAACAATTTTATTCCTTCAAATTAAAGTATATCATAAAATCTATCTTTTATGTAATTATCATATTAATTTATGTCTTTTTTAGTGATTTGTATATATAAAAAGTGCTTCTGATAACAACTATCCAAACACTCTCACTTTTCAGAATCATTTTTTTACAAAATCTATTCTTCACAGAATTTATTCTCTCCAGAATCTATTATCCAGAAACTATTTTCCAAACCATAGTTTGGTTTCATCCTAACACCCCCTTAATTATGGTATGATACAATGAAAGGAAGGATTTACAGAATAGGTTGGTGGGGCTAATTTTCAGCCAACACAAGTTTACTCTTGCTATGCACGGTGATTGAGATCAGTTGGCCATCATCATCCTTGCAAATTCTTCATAGCTAACCAGACCATCCCCATCCAAATCCGCCTCTTTAATCATCTGCTCTGCCTCTTCATCCGTGAGCCTCTCTCCCATGTTCGTCATCACGTGCCTCAGCTATCAAACACCCTAAACTTAGTCCTCAGTGATATTCTTGGACATTATTAAACAGGCAAACGTTGCATGCCATGCTTACCTCGGAGGCAGAAATGTATCCGTCCTCATCTCTGTCAAATACCTTAAACGCTTCTTTTAGTTCCTCTGTCAGATTTTCCTGTTGGAACTTAAGGTAATCTCGTCAGCCTCAACGTCTCAAAGCTTCAAAATTCTCTGGATACAAAGCAGTAACTAGTTTTAATTTGGATCTTACCTTCATTTTCCTGCCCATTATAGTCAAGAACTCCTCAAAATCTATACTCCCATTACCATCAATATCCACTTCAGTTATCATTTCTCGAATTTCTTCTTTTGTAGGATTTCCGTCTAGTGACTGCACAATGGAAGCCATTTCATCCACTGTAATAAATCCTAGACATCACCGGCCAATTCATATCAGCAAAACAAGTTATGTTCTTTGAAAATGTGAGAAGAAAAGGGGTAAAGGAACACACCATCAGAGTCCCTGTCAATGAGGCTAAAGGCTTCCCGGAAATCAGCGACCTGATCCTCTGTGAGTGAATCCGTCATCATCTACTCTGGCCGGGAGGAAACAAGGAAACTGATAAGTTGCTTCTCAATTGGCTTCTTGCTCGGATAGAAAGAAGAAGAAGGAATTTGGTGTATAGTTTTGAGGAGCTTGCTTCGTTGGCTTTCTTATAGGCGCACGAGTTGGGCAAAACTTGTAATTCCAATAGTCAAGGCACGCAGGAGGAAGAAACTCCAATTCAAAAAGCAGAAACTTTTCCGGAATTACAAGAGCATCGGCAATCTACTATTGGACAAGGAAAATTTCAATTCGACTGTCCGGACCTGCCCCACCATTTATTCTCAAAAGTCAATAGAATTGTGACTTTCGGCTTCCCCACCCACCACGTGCCACGGAAGTGATCATGGGCTTCCCCTTCAACCCCAAGAAATTACGCATACACACTCCCTGATGCTTGTCTACTCTGATATTCCCAGATTAATTAACAAATGTTTAAACACAGAAACGCTGGTATGAATATGTAATTACAACCTGAATTAGGTGACGAGGCTAAGCGTGTTGAATGTTTTTAAGATGTCAGTATTAAGCTCTGACCAGTTTAGTTTCATAGAAAGATGGCGTATCACCCAAGATTGACTTAAATTTATGTTGCTGGAGTTGTCAAAACAGACGTTCCATTCAATGCTTGTTCATATTTTGTTATTTTACTCGTCAGATCAAGAAACGCCTGGGGGGTTATATGAAAAAAATTACGTATTACGTTCGATAATAGTTAACTAATTTAATTTGAGTAGATTAAAAAAGTTTGTTGATTTAGTTATTTATAATAAATAAGTGTTGTCTTTCTTACAATACTCTTATTGATCATGTATATTAGTTAGAATTACTATTTGATGAAATATTAAACATACACTACCTCCAGTTATAAATATAAGAACTAGTTAACTAATTTGAGGAGATAAAGAAAATAAATTTAGTTAATTATAATAAATATATGTTATCTTTCTTAAAATATCTTTGCTAATCAAGTGTATTAGCTAGAACTACAATTATTAAAAATACTACCTTAGGGAAAAATAGATAAATATGAGAGATAGAATAGATTAGAGTCTTATATTTAAGATCAAAATAAAAATCAAACAAGGTCTTATATCAAGAATCGGAGGTATGCAACTATTATAAGCACTACTTTGAGAAACATGAATGAATATAAGAGACAAGATAGGTTAAGATCTTATTTATAATCAAATTAAAAGTCAAACTAGCTTTTGTATTAAACATCGAAGGGTAATATAACATTGATTTTGCACGCTATGCGCCCACGCAACCCACAATTGGCTTTTGTTTATGGTATGAAGCGAATAAGTGCCCGCATATAAACTGATGACATGGGGGCTGACAAAGAGCGGGAAGTTTCTCTCATCTCACGTTCTGAACTTCGGAAGTGTCAAACATCTTGACTGTTCTAACAAATGATGGCTGCAAATATAGGGTATCGTGTTTATATATATATATTTGGTCGAACAAGTTAATCCGAGTTCAGCACTAAAGAAATTAACGTTCAAACAATGTGTCGCCATTACATGCGTCACAGAAGTGGTCAAATAAGTGCAAAAGCCTACGGCACCAGCTTCATTCTACAAGGTTGACTTCTTTTTCTGTGATTCTGATAGTCAGCACGCAAAGCATAACACACACGAGAGCCGTTTTTGGGACACTGTATCTAAATGATTGGGCGGGATTGACCCAAAACGACAACACTATTGCTTTCTTAGCTCTCTGAGAAGATTTCTATACACAGCAATATTTGAACTGTGTCCACTGGTAACGCACAAACAAGTCAATAATTAGTGAAATAATTGATGGGGTCGCATCCACACGAAATTTGTTTGCAAAAAGGAAGCAGCTCATTTTAGCGACTATCGGCAATATTTGGATCCGTTGCTTGAATCCTAAAAATTTATAGATTTGGAATCCATTGGTTTTGAGCTCTTGGTTCTGTACTAGTGTGCTTGTTCACCAGCAGCATGTTTGAAGTCATCCCAGAAAGCCAGGCTAAATGAAAAAAATAACTAAAAGAGATAACATCTCTTGTCCAAAGCATGATATCATGAACAGTATGTACAAAATCTCAATGAAAATAATAAGACGCGTGTTTGGGTATCTGGATGCACCATCTGTGGCATCCCCTCGACTTCTAGAATAAACGCAGCCCGAGGAGTTTGGGAAGGAATTTGATTGTGAAAACGATATCCAGACCTTCGTTGTGACGCATACAAAGAACGCTGAAATGGAAGAATGTTCAGCCATACTTTACCCGTAATAACCTAATCTGCGTGATAGCAAAAGTGCCGAAGCCAAATTTGAAAGTCCCACGAAAAGTCTCGCTATGCTTGCAATACGGGCTAAAGGAAATATTGGATGGGCCACCTCAAATGATGCTGCTATTGGACCAGGTCCATCATGAAAGCTACCTCACACAAACTGTTCCATGTCATGAGCCAATAAATTAATATTTTCATAATTACATAATTATTTACTTAAAAATGACAAAAACTATGCTTTTGTATGAATACATCCATTCCCTTTAAAATAGTTTTTTTTATTCTTAAAATATATTATAAGCAATTATTTTATAATTACAATTTACAAACAAAAATCTGATTTTCAGTTCTGTAAAATTACTCGTCCTCGGTCCTCTCAATCAGGCCGAGCCACCCAATCTCAAGGCAAACGGCGTCTTTACGCCGCCGCCACCTGAAAAACCTTTTGTTGGATTTGTTTATCAATTGTTAACATTTGCAGAATTTCAGTTTAGACAAATAAATACTTTAATATTTTTTGCCCTGAAAACATAATTCTGTTTAAAGTCGCTTCTCATAATCTCACATGCAATATTAATAGCCATATTATTTATCAATTATAAATAGGACGATCTAATTTAACATCATAAATGATGTATGGTAAACGTGGGGTTGGTTATAAAAATGATTGCCGAGATTATTTTTAAATTTTTTAAAGGAAAGAACGTAATTCCAATTATCCAAAAAAATCATATAAAAATATTAAAGGCTCGCATTTTCATACAAAGAAAACCGGCTTTCGAAGAACAGAAAGTAAGGTTTGTAGTAAATACGCTGTATTTTGCTTTTGCTTTCCCTTCTTTTCCAGCTGTGTGTGTGAGAGCGGAAGAACATTCGAGCGCGCTTTCATCTTGTAGGAGTATGGATTCAATGTCGAGTGTCTCTGTTTAAATTCAGATCTATTAGTGAAAAAAGAGGGAGATGTTGCTGGATGAGCCTACTTGGGGTCATTTATTGCAGTCCCACTGATGGCGTCTGAAACGGCGTCGTCGTCTGCCGATGGAGAAGCCGTTGCTTCAGTAGCTACGCCGGCTGCAGTAGCAGGGCCTGACAAAAGAGGCAAGCATCGGATTCTTGCGGAAGTGAAGCGTCTTGAGCAAGATACCCAATATCTTGAGGTGATCTTTCTTTCTCAGTTACTCTTCATTCCCCAGCTTTAATTTATTTTTATATTTTTACATGTCTGTATTTATCAATCTGTTTGTGTAATGAAATCTGTTTCGCTACACATGCTGTGTCTCTAAACGCCATACTGAAGCTTGACCGTTCTTGGGTCTGTCGGAACTCACTTTTCCCGAGTAGTACGAGTTTCGACCAAAGAGATTCCTTTTGTTGCCGAGTTAAGAGCTTGACAGTTTTGGTGATACTTATGCTTGAAGCCCAAGTATTTCCAGTTCACTGAGTGGGCGTTGAGGTGGATAAGTCTTAGACTAATAGGTTCTTGGAAGGGAAAGGGACAAAGTTGTGTGCAAGAGCTTCTAGAATTTGCTTCTTAAATAAAGATGTAATTATAGGAATTCTCAACTTAGATTATGCTGTCATTATATATGGGATACAAAAGGGTGTTAAATTTTCTGGGATTTGGATGAAGATAAATTGTTGAACGGAATTTATTGGTTATCGGCGTGTAATTATGAAGTTTCAGGCTATAGTTCGCTGTGCAATCTGGTTAGGTTTTCCTGTCCCAAAAAAAAAAAAATCTGGTTAGGTTTTCGGTTTGTCGTATTAGGTTGAGATTTACTAAAGCACACCTTACATCCCCAGGACTAGAAAGGAGACATATCTGAACACGGACCTCCTTATGGTGCGCAATTAATGTGCTAAACATATGAATGTTCATACCATGGTCGAACAAGTCGAATGTTGAATCCAACAGTCGACTAAAAGAGATTTTAAATGTCAATTGATTACTCCTCAGCATCTTGTGGGTACCATCCGTAAGTCCCTGTGACTATGGCATCTAATTTGTTAGTCACGCAAATCCCTGCTAGCTTGTTTAGAAATTTTAAATTACCAGTGTCATCAGCATGACAGGGCTCTTAGGAGTCGTATTTATTTCAGAAGATACATTTTCAAATGCCAAGGAATTCTCATTCTAGCTGTTTCTTTCAGATTTCACGTTCTTGATAATTCACTGTGGAGAACTCTCAATATTTGATGCCTGTCTATGGTGATTTAAATGTAAAATTGCCGTTCTTAATATTTTTACCATATTATATACTCATAATCCTGCATTTTGTCAGAAAGGGTACGGTTTGCTGATTCACGACTGGATCCTCTATGATGATGACTAAAAATTTTATAAGAAATATCGTGCCTGAACACCACATCAAACAAGCATCACGGTTTAATAGTTTCAAATATTTTATATGCGGTTGTTTTTCCTGCCTGGCATGACGTACTTTGATGATTTGAAGACTTAAAATGCTATTTTCAAAATACACCAACTGCGGCACCGCTTTTTGAGGTGTAGAAGAACCAGATTTGGTGCATAATTCGCGTATACAGAAATTGACAGCAAAAAAATTCTTGAAAAATATGTATATAATCTTTTTTGTGATGAGATATTTCATGTATTTCCTTGTTGGTTCCCATTTGAAATGTAAATGGATAAGAGGATAAAAGACGATCTGTCTAGTGTCTGCCATTTGACTTCCAAGCAAAATTGTGTGTAATTTTCAGTTTTTAAGTTCCATAAATTCGACTAACTTCTCATTTTTGTTAATAATGGTTTACCTTTATCAAAACCTAATAATAACTAGGGGTCATCCTGCTTTGCGGAACTTTTCCAGTTGCTTAATTTAATGTACTGAGTTGATTGTTTTCTTTTAGTATATGCTTCCATTTATCTTCTGCAAAAAGGCCTCTTTTCATTATGCATCATAGACTGCATTGGACAATCCTAATTTGTTGTGTTTTTTCTTGTATTCCATCCAGGAAGAACTGGAAGTGCTTGGAAAAACCGAAAATGTGTCAACTATATGCAAGGAGTAAGTACAAAGACTGTTATCTAACATATGGGAATATTTCTTGGTACGATTAACTGTCTAACTTGAAGAAGTTGCTGTTGGCTTTGCCCACTAAGTTGTAAATCTGAGTTTCTTGGTTGATAAGCCTTTCCAACTTGTGGGATGGATGCTTCTCTCAAAAACGGTTCATTTGGTATGTCAATAATTTAGGATGCAATATTATTGCAAGGCTTATATCATTATATGGTTCCTCTGGACATGGTGCAGGTTACTGCAGAACATGGAAAGTAGGTCTGATCCACTCCTCCCAGAGTAACTTCTCAAGCCTGCATCATCATCACTTCTTATTCTATCTCGCCACCTGCATTGTCATCATTTATTTCTTTTCCTTTTTCTCTTTTTTGAACAGAATTCGTGGACCTGTGAACATGCTGTGGGATAGATGGTTTGAAGGGCCTCAGGATCCCCAATCATGTAGATGTTGGATACTTTGACAGGAAGCAGTCCTTCATTTGACTAGCCTGGCAAAAAGAATGCCTCATATGACTGCGTAACATAGACTCTGTTACTTGGTGCTGCATGGATCCATTAAAAAACTGGTGTGACAAAAAAAAATAAAAAATAATGGATCCTTAATTTATTACAGGAGATGCTGCTTCCAATACTGGTTTTGTAAATCACATTCATTAACTGAATTCAAATGATTAGAAGGATCACTTTTTGTGCTTATCATCTAACCAACTGAGAATGCACGCCAGTGGTGTGTGCACACAAGACTCGACATGGGGATGGCATATTTTGCACCCTTCAACCTTAAAGTGGTGGAATTAGGAAAAGTTATGAGCGAATCAGGCCAAGTCATTGTTAAATTTGAATGACCTGGTGTGAAAAAAAATATATTAGAAAAGGAAAATGAAACTGAGGGAAGAAGAGGGTAATAAATCTTGCAGGTTGTAAATATCGCAGGCCCTTAGTTAGCATTAGATCGGAGTTCATGCCTATTCCTGTTGTTTTTAGTCATCTAAATTTTCTTCACAGGAAGTTAAAAATTTGGGCACCTGATGGTGTTTATGAAATATTTAGACTCTAAAAATGAATATAAATAAATAAAACCGGAACAGCTTAAATTTTAAGCAACCCTTTAGACGCGGGAAACGAAGCGGGCTCTGATAAAAGGGTAGCGGATTTTCTTGTGTCTTTATCAGCTGTTAGCCTCTATCTCGAAATGGAAGATCGATGATATTTCAGAAGTAGAAGACCAACCTGCTCGGCAATAATTAATTGTAGGGCATGCCCATCGGGACAAAGAACACCAGTCAGAGTTTGAACATAACAGCGCGGAAAACGGTCTCCGTTCCCCTTCATTTTCAGCAAAAAGCAAATTAAATAGAGAAAACAAAACCAGAATATCTCATTTTACCACAAGTTGACTGAAAGAAAACAAAGACCGTTGCATCATCGTCGTCAGCGTCATCGAAGTTAAGAAATTAGGCTTATGAGTGAATACAATAATCCCATAAAATTCATGGGAAACGCCAACACATGATTATAGTAGTTAGTCTGTGTCTGGGTACGAAGTATGAAGCCATGTTGTTCGCAGCCTCCGATGAAGTCCCCCAATAACTAGGCACAGATGAGTGCGAAGAAAGCATGTGAGACTGGCTATTATCGAAGAGAAAGGCCTTTGCTTTTGCCTTTTGGCCACCATGGGTACGCGTCTCAAGTAAATTATAAAATTGAAACGTCCCTCTCTCCAATCACCCACCCATATGCATAATTTTCTATTACTTTCCCCTTACTTTCACTTAACTTTGTCCTCCCCTTACCTCCGTGGCATAATAACATAATCCAAATTTAGGGTTCTATCATGTTCTTTAATCCTCCAATTGCATTGAAGAAGGAGCCGAACGAGTATAACAAGCTCCAGCTACAGCTAGCATCACTAGAATAGGTTAGTAGTTTATTGCAATTGGCTAATTAATTGCCTTCCGTTGAAGGAAAATACCACCCGCCGAAGATATGTTTACGCTAATTAATTAGACTTAATTAATATTGTTCCATCTCTACTTTGGGTTAAACCTAACCCTAACCCTAACGCTGACCCTGCAATGTAATGGCATATTGGCACACAATCATCCGCTTAGCAGTCACCTTCAGTGTCTTTCTTCTCTGGTTCTACTGGAATGATTCGTATGCCTATGCTTTGGTCTATGCTGCTAGACCCATCAAGCCGATTCTTCCACTTCTTCCACCTTATTTAATTAGTTATCTATATAGGCCATGTATGGGTTGCCAATGAGGATTAATAAAGTTTATACTTTGATTATAATATTAGGCCAAAGCATATATACATATATATACACGCCCCTACCCCAGATAGTTTAACATTGACCTTCTATTCGTATTTAAATTAAAGGGCCCATTAGTAGTTTCGAACGTGTTTTTATGTAATCTTGAGTAGTTTGGGAAAGATTACTTCATCAAATATCAGTGGCTCCACGAGGTGTGTTTTGGGCAACAGCACTTAAGAAATTGAAATTATGGATTAAGCTAAAATTGTAAACCTGCAATAAATGTGGATTTAATAGGGGGAGAGTGCTGTTAATTGAATATGATAATGGCCTCAATTAAGTTGCTTATTTATGGTAGTCTAGCTGTAAGAGCTGATATAGGAACAAGAAGGATCTAAAGCGAAAAACATACTGATTTATTGTCAACTCACCCGCATGTCATGTGCATAGACTCATCTTTTCTTCTTTTTTTCTCTTATCAGTTATCATCATCTTTTTGTTCTTTTGTTTATCTCTTTCATGACAATGAGAAGCAAAAGAGATGCAAACGCATGTGATTGATAGGATGCTACCTTTATTTCTCTGGATAATCCCAAATCGGCCTCTCTTTTAGGATTTAGATTGTGCATGCATGATGATTACGCTATAGATACATCTTATAAAACCATCTGTGAGGGATCAACAATGTGGTGGCAAATTAAAATTGCAGGGACTAAAAAGAAGGGATTAACCTTCCCCAGAATAGGACAAAAGATGCCAAGCGCACATTCACATGAAAAGCTCTAACAGTTCTATATTCAATTTTACTTCATATCTACAAGAACATGGCTTGATTCATTCTCTTCTGCATATAATCATCCTTGTCATGTGGCACACATTCTCTTCTTTGACTTTGACTCTAATATAGCTACCGAAAAGATAAGCTTCAATATATCGTTGAATCTTCAAAGAACAGTTTAATTACGAAAACTGTGTATGCATGATGAATGATTCCTTGTTGCCGGTTGTCTGCAACATTAAGTAACTAGAGACTTAAGCAGGATTGTAATAATTCATTCCTGATTTGAAAGAACTAACAGCCTTGCTTTGGCAATATAGCTAGCCAATTTAATATATCAAGCCACAGTGCAAAATGAAATAGCGACGGGAGTGGCATTAAAAAGATGCCAAGATAAATAAACACAAGGAATTCAACAATTGTTTAGGAAGGGGTGTATATTTAATTATTTATATGTAAAAGAAACAAATAAAAGTGCATGTGAATGGGGGATAGGAATATAGCATAGTCTTCAAGAAAGTGGTCCAAGCCCAACTAGTGATTACTGCACCACAGAACAGGTGGAGGAATCAGAATCCTATTACCCCCTTCATGACTGAGTCATTCAGAATTGCCAAATCCAATTCTGCCAATCACCACATTTCTGCAATTAATATTAATATACCCAGAAAAGACTCTGCACACCCGCCATATGGGTATCTTTTTGGATATGCACACTTGCCTTGAAATAAATTATCATATGCACTTATTATCTGCATTATTTCCTCTTTCCTGTAATGGATTAGCAACATCTTCGTGAAAACACTGAACTTGGAGATTTGAGGCATAACCCACAAGTTGGCGTGATCTCTTGCAAGTCATTTAATGTCGAAGTTATCTTTTTTTATGTAAAGTTGGGAATGGAGAGGATTTTGAGTGAAAGCAGATGGTTGGGAGATTAGGGGAATATATGAAGTGGGTGAGAGACAATTGAAGATGAGATTGAGTGTCTCAGCGTTTGGGATCTGAGCTCTCTTACCGAATTCGTATAACCAAGGTTCTACATGGGAAATTGAGGATGATGGGGACCTCTCATACATAATCGTACATGTATATATTATATAAATACTTTTTGTGATGCTGCCCCCATGAATCTAATAAATGACAGTTTGTCAAAACAGTAATTTGGGAGGGCGTGTTTAGATTTCAGTTATGATGAAATATAGTTAAAAGTGAGTTCGCAGATCTGAGACGCATGTGATTTGAGAGAAAAGGTGAAAAAGGAAGTGGTGCTGCTAGCTTTTATTTCACAACAATCATAGTTAATAATAACACCAGAAACAGTGAAGGGCTTTGAACGATAGTGGGAGGGAGTAGGATCACGTGGAGCCATCAGAGAAGAAGAGCTGTATGGAAGACAATCCACATGGAATTTGCAGCTCGACCCCCGCAACTCTCTTTTCTTTTATTTCAATATCTCAGTTTCGTGTTATATTATACTAAACTAAACAGTTGGTCACAAGATGCAAAAGGGTTATGCTTTTCCTTTTATACATGCACAGTGGTTGATTGAATTTGATTGCACATAACGTTGAATAAGCCATTCATATGGTGAAGACTCAAGTCGCGGGATTTTCTCTTGTCGTTATTGCCATTCGGGGAGCCCTCGAGTCCTGACTTTAATTTCATCTTTTTATTCATTTTGGTTTATACAGGGCGCTCAGATATGCTAACCAAACGAGGGATTAATTTAGCAGATCGAAACATTTATGTGTTCATCTGGAAATTTTCTTTGCTGCAGAGATACGGAGTTGGTTGATAATTGACAGAGTTACTGCCATTCCCATATATATGCTTGCTGTTTAAGGAACACAAACTCAATATCTTAACAGCAATTAATTAACGTGCGTTGCGGTAATCATAAAAATTGGATTTTTAAAATTTCGATGACTGTGTTGTGGGTGAGGATGCATATGATGGATCACGTGAGAGGGGTGGGAGAAAATTGAAAGAGAAGCAAGGTATAAGTGAGAGAAGTAGGGTTAGATGATTGACGAAGTGGATGAGAACGTCCTTTTTCTGGATTGAGGCAGTGTGCGTACATGTATATATCTGACTAACATAATTGAGTCCGATCAAGCGTAACGGATAAATTTAGTGTGTGAGGGAGAGAGATAGACGGGGAAAAAGAGGAGATGGTAGTATACTAGTATATGACAGTCATTGATTGACGGGCCCTACTAACTCTCTCAGAAGGAAGATTCTTCTGATCTTAAGAATAAAAATGGCCTGAATGAACGGAGGAAATGCTAAAAGAAGCCGGAGAACATAGAGAGGGTAGCCCTCTTCTTTTTTTCTTTTTTTTTTATCTTTTTCAATTTTCCTGTTGGTATGGATAGAATATAATACTACTTTATTCCCTTGATACAGAAGTTAATTGAGGAATGGATTTGATTTTAAATATAATATATCAACCGACTTTGTTTTTTATTTTATTTTTTCAAAATATCTCTATTAATTGTAAAAAAATTTCCACTAAAAGATAATTACAGTCATCCAATATACTACCTCTTATGCTTAATACAAGAACATGTTTGACTTTTATTTTGATCATGAATATAATATTTAAATTTATTTTGTCTCTCATATTTATCTTTTTTTTAAGGCAATTTTATAATAATAGTAATTCTAGCCAATACACTTGATTAATAAGGATATTTTAGAAAATACAACACATATTTATTACAAATAACTAACTTAACTTTTTTTTTAATTTACTGAAATTAGTAAATTAATTTTTATATTAAGGACCGAAGATAATACATGATTAAAAATGATAATTTAGAGTATACTTATGACAAATTATCAATTTAATTAATTTTTTAATATCTTCAAAGTAGTCATATAACTCTTATATCAAAAAGACCATATTTAGGATATGATGAAGCTGTGTAAAATGAGCACGTATGTTTGCAATTTAACTATATGTGTGATGTGCATGCACATTAAGGGACATTCATGGACTTGCTTTGTGGCAACATGATGCTCTTTAAAAAAAAACAACCGAGGTACAAACAGAGGAGATTAGTACTACTTGTGGTTCTTAACACAAGAATTAATTGACTAGTTTAAGCAGATTAAAAAAAATTAATTAAATTAGTTATTTGTAATAAATAAATGTGTTTTTTTTTTAAAAATATCTTTGCTAACCACGTATCATTTGATAAAACCTTTAATACGTACAACAACTATAATAACTATCTTATAGATAAACATGAGAAATAAAACATATTGAAATCTTATATTTAAGACTAAATTGAAAACCAAATTAGTTCTTATGTTAGGAATAGGAAATAGTGTGTATATATATGTAGTTTAGATTTAACGTCAAGGTGGGAAAAGTATGTGGTGCGCATAGATGAGACGGGGACTCTGACTCGCCCAACCCACCGATCTCGCGCAAGAGTGACAAAATAATACTGCATCCCACATAGGAGTGGATGGATGTAACTAGCGAGCAAGCGGCAAAGCCTTTGAATTTTATTTTGGCGCCCTTGAGGATGATTTACGGAGGAGAGAGAGTGAAATATGTTTGTTTTGGGGAGAAATTTAAAAATAGGGAAAGAAATGAATGAATGAATGAAGGAGCAGCAGGAGTTCCAATATTACAAGCCTCCATAAGCGGTTCATCTTGTCCTTTCCCGTCCCTCACGTCCAACGCCTTCCACCGCTTTTCTATCTGTTCAAAGTGAAAAGAGGAACACATGCCAATGAGTTTGTAGCATATGATGATGATATGATTGTTACTTTAAGCAGGAGGATATGAGCTTGATACCACTTATTGTTTTTATTTTAAAAATTAAGAAAAAAAACATAGAGGACGTAGCAGCCTGCGAGTACGGGAGGCATGGCATTCCGTTACGGGGAGGGAGGGGCCAAAATGATTTCAGCTGCCTCGTGGGTGCTGGGATAGCATGTTTTGAATGGTACATGTCAGCAATGTCATGGGGGATAAGCGGATGGAGGGCCAGGATGTGTTGTTTCTGAAGTGACTGCACATGAGATGCGTTCGTTCAAAGGCTCACAATTCGAGGGGTTGGACGCTCATTACGGGGACACGACTCGTAGAGAGGCCACGCCCCGCGGTGCTCTTATTCTCTCTTGCCGCATCTCCCCATCCCCAAACCATTACAACCAAAAAAAAGAAAAAGAGCGCCCCTGCGGCAACCTCTCCCCTTTCGAAAAAAAGTGCTCCTCTCTATCAACTCAGTGGGCGCGCGCTTTTCTCTGCGTTTCTACATTTCATCCCCAATTATTAATAAATGCTCACTCCCCACGCCACAAGCACACGTTCGTCATTTTCCATATTCTCGAGGCCATTATGGTCTTTTCTCCCCTCACGCTTCTTCTCTCCCCGCACTCCTTCCTCACCTCCTTTAATTAATTGCTTCCACCCTCCCCTTTTAAAGACCCACAAAAGCGGGAGTCTCAGAGTAACCCCCCCCTGCTACAAAGCGGAATGTGAACATGGAGGCTTCCCTGTGACGTTTTCACGCTTCTCTCAACACTACCAACCCGATATCCGCCAACATGACGACGGGCTTCGGCCATGACCAGAACCTCGAGAAGCAGTTTGAGAAGCAAATGGGCTGCATGGCTGGCTTCCTTCACATCTTCGATCGCCACCAGATACTCACCGGCAGGCGCATCTACTCCACCAAGCGACTTCCCCCCTCCCATGTAACTATTCCTTCTTCTTTCTTCTTTTTAGTTTCTCGCTTCTTTCTACTTCCGCGTGTTCTCTAACTGCTTCGCATCTGCCCTTATTGTATCGTCCCGTCCCTTGCAGGCGGCGAATTCGCCTCCGGAACCGCTTAGCTTTGCTGCCTCCCCGGCTAAATGCAGGGAAGTAGAGGCGCAGCCACCGAGATCAACACCATCGCCCGACCGTGTGAAACAGAGTCCCTCCAGGGAGCCCCAGTCTCCGGCCCCCCAATCTCAAACCAACGTGCCTCTTCCTCTTCCCGTTTTTGAATTCAAGGAAGGCACGAGGTCTTCGTGGAAGTTCGCCAGAGAAGCTCCCAGGCTATCTTTGGACAGTAGAGCAGTGGTGGACGCCAAAGGCACGCTACATCCCAGGGAGATCCGAACGAGTTCTACAATGTTATCGGCCAATCGATGTGAGAACCTGGCTGAAGCTGCGGACAGTGATAGTGAGAAACAGCGTCGATCGACCAGCGTGATAGCCAGGCTCATGGGCCTGGAATCTTTACCTGATTCGGATCCTGAGCCGGTGAAGAATGCTGAGCTCCGAAGATCCGCTTCTGAGTCCAGAGTCAGCAGAGATCTGCTCCAGCATCGTTACTTTGACAGTAACAATATTCAGCGAAAGCAGTTACAGCAGCAGTCAAATTCTCAGGTTAACATTTCCAGCAATGTATCCAGGGACCATGCAGCAGCCATCGACAATCGTCGTGTATACAATATCAGACGGGCAGATCCAAAAGAATTTGCTGTACGAAATGGCAAGACAGAGCCTGCAAAAGCTCCTCCCAGGGGAATAGGACAAAAGAAGAGTTTCTTTGATTCCGCTGACTTTTTCCCCGAGCCAAAGCATACTGTATCAATCTACGGGGAGATTGAGAAGAGGTTGAAGATGAGAGGAATCGATGAGCCATCTAAGGATCTCGAGACTCTCAAGCATATCCTCGAGGCTCTGCAGCTGAAAGGTCTGCTGCATTCCAGGAAATCATTGTCTCAAGCTAACCAGAGGAACTTCGTGTTCGACGGGAGCATCTCAGCGAACGAATCCCCGATTGTCGTGATGAAGCCAGCAAGATCTCCAACTTCATGGAATCGAGCTGGAAGGTTTGGTAGCGACTCTCCACCCTCGAGCTTTCGATCAAGTCCTCGAGCTCGGGGTAACCTGAATCATGCCAACGAGACTCTTCCCACGGTGAGCCCTAGGCGTGAAAGGCCTGAGTTGAATCGGAATGCACGAAATCAATCCAGAGTCAGAAACTTGAGCTTGCCCACTCGCAGCGAGAGCAGTGTGAAGAGCCCAAGCCGGAACAGGCTAACGAACACGGAGGAACAGAGGAAAGGGAATGACTCTGTTGGTCAGAGAAGAATCTCTCCGGTTCATTCCCCAAAATTAGGTTCAAGAAGGAATGTACCCCATCAGCAAGTGACGAATAGATCGCCGAGAATGAGAAAACCGGTGGCTGAGACTTACGAGAAGGATAAGGAGTTGAGTATAGCAGAGGATGAATCATCCACCATCTCGGAGAGCAGCATTAGCACGTCTTCGCAGACAGATACAGAGGTAAAGTTAGCGACAATTTATTCATGAATTGAGCATTGTCATTTTGTGGTAAAAATGCTGAGTCAAACTGAATTTAGATGGGTAAATTATGTTTGTGCAGAGATGCAAGTTGGAGGAGTACAAGGAAGGGAGAAATCTATTGGAGAGGTGTGATAAGCTGCTGCACAGCATAGCCGAAATAACTGCGAGCGAGTTGCAGCCGAGCCCAGTCTCAGTGCTGGACTCGTCTTTTGACAAGGACGAGTGTTCATCACCATCTCCAGTCATGAAGCGGTGCATTGATTACAGAGGTGAGCGACATTCATAATTGCTTGTGGTTCAGCGTCTTGTGTATTTAAAATAAAAGCGTTAATTTTCTAGATTTTGCATTTGTCTTGAACTCTATGGTGACGTCTGCTACCCCCGTAGCCAGCTAGTTTATATGCTTCCTCTTTCCCTTTCCAAGGACAGAGCTACACCTACGGTCTACTTTCCTTTTCCGACGTGGGTGATTCTGGTTGGTTAATTGACTACGTCAAAATGTGCGGGGTGTGGTCCGTCATATCCCCACTCAGGACTCAGGAGTCAATGAGCAAATTAATTGGAAGCTACCACTTCACATGCGTCCGGCCACTGTAATTCTAATTCACTTACATACGCAACGCAAGAAGGCAAAAAGCAACTCTTAATAAGGAATAAAAGAACTAGTGTATCATGTGTAGTAATAACTGTTCCTGTACAATATAAAACATGGGCGATTGACACTTGACAGTAATATACTAGCTGAATGTGAGCATATTTGGCCACTCCAATTCTATGTCAAGCATCGGAGTATTTTCGTTTAGGCGTTGTCGGTGTTGTTAATGCTATTTCTCTGTTCATTACAGAACAACCCGCCGAGTCAGAGGACGACATGTGGAGTGCAGCCATGGGTTTCATGGGAGGAGCCAAATCGGAGGAGACATCCGAGGATTACGACTTCGTTTATGTGTCGGAAATCCTGCGAGCTTCCAATTACTTGCCCGAAGACAGCGACATTTTCCTATTACTGGAAAAGCAGCAGTATCTCAAGGGGAATGACACCTCCAAAGCTTCCACCCTCCAAAGAAGACTCATCTTCGACACCATACACGAAATCCTGAAGCGGAATAAACAACTTCCGCCGTGGAAGGCAATTTCGTGGATTGGGCAGACACCGTTGTTGCAGAGAATATGGTCAGAGTTCCGGCGGATCCGAAGAGAGAAGGAGGAATCAGAGGACTTGTTCGACGTAATATGCGGCGTGCTAAGGAAGGATCTGGCGGAGGACGGCATGAATGGATGGGGAGAATGCCCAGTGGAGATGGGCGAGGTGGTTCTAGACATCGAACGTCTCGTGTTCAAGGATCTCATCGGCGAAACCATACGAGATCTCGCCCAATCATCTAACAGGCTCTCCGCCCTTCGTAGGAAATTGGTGTTTTGAAATCGGATTAGGAATGCGAGGGAATGAAGAAAAGCTAAAATCCCCCGGAAAAATATTTAAAAAAAGAAAAGAAAGAAAAGACACCAAAAAAAGAAAAAGATGAAGAACAAGAAAAGGGGTCGATTTTGGTTGCGTTGCTCGCTTTTCCTCCGCCTAATCATTTTTTATTCCCTTTTTTAGTGAAGGAATTAGGAATTTGGAAGCTGAAATCTAGGCAGACCGAAGGATGACTATTTTATTTGGGTATAAATAAAGATGGCATTTACTATAATTCTATGGGGAGTGGCTGGTAATTGGCCAAAGCTGTGAGTTGTGACCCCCGCCCCCCGGTATCTCGCCGAATGTTCCTTTCCAAACGAATAATGCGGAAACGCTTCCATCGCCTTTTTTTTTTATTGTGTTTTTCATTCAACCTTGCATGAAAAGGTTGCAAAAAAATCCCGAAACTTGTTAGTCGGAATATGTTGAGATTAGATCTATCAATGTCTGTTTACGTAATTATATTTTCACCGTTTTAAAATGGTCCCGAAACTGGAATCCAGTATAATGCCCTTTCTTATTGGCCAATTAATTCATTGGATGACTGGCAAGAAAGTTCAATTTCACTGTTTTATATGTTGTTTTATCTCAATCATCGACAGGAGTCCGCAGTGAAATAGTTCATGATCACACGTGGCAGATTGCATTTTCTCCCAAAACATTTAAACAGCATCATCTAAAAAGGCAAATTAGTTGGACGATTTTCGGTGCTCAATTGACGCTCTACCAGCGTTAACCATCATTTAGTAATTCAGTTGGGGGGTAATATTTAAAGAGCAGACTTTTTATCTGAAAGATTACCTCTGAAAAGTACAGCTGAGAACAATGTAAATTATTAATGTTGCGTGATTTGTGAAATGTTTGGTTTGAGAGAGATAGGAGGGTCCCACAAAAGTGTGAGAAAAAGGGAACAGCAAAGGCACTTGAGCAATTATAAAGGGAACGGGATGCAGCCGTTTTTGATGCGTGAGAGGCTCACTTCACTTGAAGCGACAGATGGATTTCGTTTCGTTTAAAGGATGCGTCATTCTTCTTCCTTTGTCATTCAATAAATAGCTCTTCTCGCCTCACCCATCCAAACCCATGAAATGAATATAACAAAAAACCATTCTACACTAAATAAAATGCAAGTGCCATGGGATTAATCATAAGAAGATCGGTTTGAAGCGAGGCGGGCAGTGGGCACAGAACAAGAAATGAGTAGTTAGTTAAGGGTATGGATTGGGAAACAGTAATACTAATAGCAAGAGAGGCATGGATAAGGATTTATAATGAATCTGGGTCCTTTGTGTCTCCCCAGACCCTACTCTCCCTGTCAACATGTCATGCTTATAACAGGTACTCCTGCTCCACAAATAGCGTGTAATGTATCATCCTCCAAGCACGCTTTGAATTGACCTTCACTGCCCTCTCCACATGCTCCTTTGCTTTTCATGCGCAGATCAGTTCGTTATCTTCCTATCCTCTCTCTCTCTCTCTCTCTGCGCAAATAACATATGTACATATCTCTTTCACCTCCCAACTAATAATATCCCCTTTTATTAGAACAAACAAATTGAAGCAAGCAGTTGAACGGCGTGCAAAATGCGAAGGGGTCCAAAAATTTGCATGATTGGTACCAGCGACTGGATAATGACACCAGCAGGTGGATGGGCTTCATGAAACCTCAAACGGGATCTCAATGTGGTATGAGAAGCTAACACTTGACGGATACCCGATAATATAATTCTTCCTCTCTGTTCACTTCTTTTCTTTCTTTCCTCAATTATGGGATTACGTACTGTTCTGGAATCATTCTAATATCATTCATGTGCCCAGCCAGGGGCTACGTTGGTGGTAGGGTCTGTTCAGGGACAGGACCCCCACAATTCCCAGAAACAACCAAGTGATTTTTCCTCTCGAGTGGGTCCGTAGGGTTGTGATTGCACATTATTAATCCCCAGCCAAACAATCTGCATTAAAAAAGCACAAGAAGCTAAGCTCCTAAACAAGAGGGAGAGGGGTCGTCTGTCATCCGGAAAGGGCACAAACCTAGCAAAGCATGTGTGTTTCCAGACGTGGATGGGTGGAGTTGCAGAAGCACATGCCTCTGCTCTCTGCTCTCTGCTCTCTCTCTCTTACTCTCTCAATCCCTATGAGTTGGCTTCTTTTCATCTAAATACTCATTTAAATCTGTCCAATCCTTGTCCTCGCTGGCTTCCATCTTCACTCTTGTCTCCTTCTTTTGTTCATTAATGGCGAAAGCTTCTTCGCCAAGCCCTATTCCTTACCCCCGTTCATGCTTGATTCAGTATATATTGAATGCCCTGTCCGACCTTTTTGTTACAATTTTGCCACGAGCTTTCATAAAAATGAAAAAACAATTTAACTTCGATTCAACTAAATAAGGAATTTGAAAAGACGCCGTGCTGGAATTGAAATGGAAGAAGTCAGAGACGGGTATGATACAAAAACAGCTTTTCGGCTGGGCATCAAAGACAGTACTGGGCCGAATCAATATTCGAAGCGCTTCGAAAAGGACTTTGTAATTTGGACCTATCTGGAAACCCCAAAAAATGTAGTGGGGAAAAAATCTCTACTTTGGGCCTTACCATTATAAGACAAAAGCGATCCTTTCCGGAGAGGCCTAACATAAGAAAATCATTCCCTTGCCTCTTTTTTTTTTTAACTTTTCTTTTTGCTACAATTTTTTTGGTTCACTCGCTCGGTTTTCGAGGAATTCAATGTTATTACTTAGAGAAAGTGCGCAATTATCTCATTTAGGTTAGTTTAGCTTACGTGTATGATAGTTGAATTTAATTATTGAGTCATCAAGATTGGTTGTTCATTTAGTCAAACTGTTCGGGTAAATAAACAGTGCAAAGCTTCATTATCAACACAAATCTCACTGTTCTTTCTCTCTGATTTTGGGTCTTCGGATGTGTCCAGAAATACTTTTTAAAAACACTTTTTCTTATAAATCAAGACAAATTCCTTAACATATTTATTTTATATACTATCTCCAATCCTAAATATAAGAACTAGTTCATTCATTTGAATAGATCAAAAAAATAAATTAAATTAGTTATTTGTTATAAATAAACAGTCTTTCTTAAAATATCCTTACTAATCAAATATATTGACTATAACTATTATTATTTAAAAAACTACTTTAAGAAAAAATATATAAATATAAAAAACAAGTGAATTGAAATCTTATAATTAAAACCAAAATAAAAGTCAAACAAAATCTTATATTTAAAAACAGAGATAGTACTCCTCCGATCCTAATTATAAGACCCAATTGACTTATTTGAGGAGATTAAGGAAGTAAGTTAAGTTGGTTATTTATAATAAATAAGTGTTGTCATTCCTAAAATATCCTTGCTAATTAAGTATATTGACTAAAACTATCATTATTAGAAGGATTATTTTGGAAAAAATGCATAAATATAAGAGACAAAATGGATTGGGGTCTTATAATTAGGACCAAATAAAAAGTCAATAGGATCTTATAATAAGGACCGGAGGAGTACTATATAAAGGCGCAGAGTAGCAGACATTCTCGGGCCATCGTGGATGACGAGGACTCAACTCCTAGAATGCGAGTAATATCAAACCAAACAATAATGAATCATTCAGGAGCTGAAGAAACTGTTAATTTAGACAAGGCCGTTGCAGAACCTCGGGAAACATTTCAGCAATTTCTTGAAGGACGCCCTCCTCCTTGCGTTGCTTGAATTCTAAGAAAGAAGCTAACGCATTGAGATTTGCGAAGGTTAAATGAACTACGGACAGGCTACGTCCTTAATAAATGGCCACCACTATCTTACGTTCAAGTAAAAGGAAGAATTCATGATTCAAGAGCGCTCCAAATCTCCTACAGACTCCATACAGTTAAACTAAACAAATCCAAAAACACCGACCATATACATTCTAACATTCAGTTCTAATCAAACCAGTCAAGTTTCCCTACACAGCAACCACTACTACCTAACAGTGAAATGAGAAGCAAGGTGCTCATTCTTTGGAAGTTTTGTTGATCAAGGATTTGTGGATATGAGGGATAACTCCACCGCCAGCAATGGTCCCTTTAATCAGAGTGTCTAGCTCTTCGTCTCCTCTTATAGCCAATTGCAAGTGCCTGGGCGTGATCCTCTTCACCTTGAGATCTTTGCTCGCATTTCCAGCAAGCTCAAGAACTTCTGCTGTCAGATATTCCAGAATTGACGCCAAATAAACTGCAGCGGTGGCACCAACACGACCATTCGCTTGGATCCTTTGTTTCAGCTGCCTATGAATACGACCCACTGGAAACTGAAACCCACCCATGCCAATTTCGTCAACTCGAGCAAACAGACATGAAAGCATTCTAGTCAATCATGACAGTCCCAATTTGATACTCTGATTTAACGCTGCCTCAATATTCTTTTGGTGTCGAATGTTACAATCTAAGATGGTAATCTACATGCCTACAACCATTGCCTTGCCCTGATTTGACATCTAAGCGTGCTGAGTCTGAATTTTGGCATTTAAAACTTACATTAAAAATGTAACTATCTCTACGATAACAATGCTTCCAGGAAGTAATCTTGCTAGAAAACTATACTGCGCTCGAACACATCAAGGATTATTTCCCTAAATCTTACTTGCGTTGGGCAGCATCAAACCAAGATTTCTTAATTATTGATAAACTCTAGGCATGGTCGCGTTCCTCCACAGAGGAAGAGCAACAACTGAGAGTGGGACACGTTGAAAAGGTAGGAAAGAGGATAAGCATAACTTTCTTGTTTTTTTGAATGACAGAGGATAAGTATAACTAGATCTGGGTCCGTGGACAAAACACAACCAATCATTTGAACACTGTTAGCCATTAGCAACAATTAAAGCAAGGTGTTACTCGACGTCAGCGATTTATTATAACATAGACGTCCAAATAGAATGAAACGGTGGGAGAGATGTGGGTCACCTGGATTCCGGCACGGGATGAACGGGAAACCGGCTTTTTCTTATCCTTATCTTTGTCCTTGTTAGCGGCCGTGGTTTTCGCAGCAAGAAGACCCTTCCCGCCTTTTCCCGCCATTTCCTACCTGCAGATTAAGTAGACAGGCCATTTCAGAACTTGGGAAGAACCGAGATGAAATAATAGTAATTAAGAAAACAGAGCAGCATAGGCAGATTTCGGGGGAATAAAGGGGCAAAGTGAACGAGTTACAACAACACAAAACTATCGCGGAGTATACAAAATCAAGAAAAATACAAAACATACAATAGATAAGGTGTTTACTGAATAATAACTCTCCGCAGAGGGGAATCACGAAAGGAAGACTGGAAAACAAACCAAAGGACAAAATCAAGAAAAAAACAGGAGACAAACGTTTTGAAGATTCCAGCTTGGTCATATTTTAGGGCTAGTGAAGTGACGACAGCCGGATGGAAACGCGTGTGATGTGACAGCCGGGAACAGTGAGTGGACGATTTTATTTTTTTTAAGGGAAAAAAAAGGGGTTGGCTAACATCCAACGCCCATAGACATGTTTCTTCGAAGCAACAAACAGAGAGAATCAGAGAAATACCTGTTAGTGGTGGGAGACGAAAGAGGAAAAATGAAGTGTGGAGAGGAAGACTGGGGAAGAAATTTAAGATAATTGGTGCGTTATGACTTGACTTTAGGTTGGGATGTGCGAACATTTAATGCGGAATCCGGTCACAAGAAATGGCGGTCACTCGCGTGGGAATTGAACAATCCATCATGAATTGCAAAATATTTTAATTTGACGCTTTTGACTTTTTGGTAAGACTGGGCTTTTCCTTTTGCCTATACTGCCCATATTTAGAAGCCCAAATAATCCAGGCTGAATATGGGTAGCCCAAAAGCAATTCCACCCGGTGGTGGGCTAAACCCAGATACAGAGCTGACTATAAAGCCCCCTACGAAACCCAGTGTTTGTTGGAGATTCGTTCCCTTGTTTGTTTCAAACTCTTACACTGTAGTACTATTGCGGTTTGTTGTTTGTCGCGGGATGCATCATTTGTCTGATACAGGAAGAAAACTAGGAAACAATTGGCTTAAAAAACAAAACAAAAAAAAAAACAAGAAGAAAGAAAGAAAGATGCTCTCCTCAAGGTGAAAGGAACGCGGAAACTGAAGCTAAAGTAAAGCGCCTGCAAGCGCACGGGAAGTTGACGTTGAAATGAAGCATGCCTAATCGTTTAATTTGACGTGTTGTGATTAGCATGTTAAAGTAGTTATAGCTAATATATTACTTCCTGTGCTAATTACAAGATCTTAATTATAGTTTATAAACGAGATCTTATAATTAGAATCGGAGGTAGTACATGATTAGCCCAAAAAAAATTAAAGAAGAATAACACCTATTTATAATAAATAATTAACTTAACAAATGTTCCTAATATATCAAAATTAATTAATTAACTTTTATATTAAAAATCGAAGGTAGTATCAATTTAACTGTGTAATGCAAATAATAGAAAAAAAGTGAAAAAAAATCCTTAAAATAGAAAAAATGTTGCGGCATGGTGATTTGAGATGGTTTGCAAAGTCTTTTTGAGTGAATCCTGTTAGGCTGGGAAAACGGACAACAACGTTAAGATGGGTTGGGGAATATGCCACTAAATGGCATAGAGACGGAAAACTCACGGGACCACAGTAAGCACTCAATTTCATTGAACAGTTCTTCTCCTCGGGAAACCCGCCAACTGTTCCAATTTCCACTTCCATTCGTGAATTTAGATGCTTTTTCCACCCATTCTCCTTTTTTTTTTTTTTTTTTCATTTTTTTGCTTTTTCACTTTTCTTTTCCGCGACTTAACTTTCACTCACACGCTCTACCTACAAGACTTGCAGAAATGAATGCCCTAGGCTCAACCGCCAACTCTGTTTCCAAATAAATAGTACCAGTACATGGGGCCAGGCCAACCCGCATTTTTTGACCCCTTAACATGTTGCTTTCACCTTTTTCTTCCCCTGTTTCTTTCTCTTTCTCGCTTGTGTCGTGCCCTTATTACCCTCGTAGCTTCTCATCCTCTATATGCTTCTTCAGTCCTTTCAGTATCAAATCCTAATAAACAGGGCAGAGAACAAGAAAATTTTGAACGCGTCATCTCGCTTTATCCTCGATAAAGCCCAACATATGCTCTCTGATATCTAAGCCTTTGCTTTTTGTTGCCATTGATGGGACACAAGCGCGTCTAAGCGTAACTGCTCATCCGTGGCCCCGCCGGTGCTAAAGCATGTAGAAAATTAAACTAATGTTTCTGTCCTTTTCTTTTTAGACTAACATATAAAATTTAAGTGGCTTTTCTGGAGTTTTGATGAGGCAAGATACCTGCGTAATGGTGAATTAGTCCGGTGAGAATACGATGTTGATCTGGAAAAATAATAGACCTGAAAGCGACGCGAACCCTGGAATGGAGGATGGATTGAGGAGGAAGACTCAAGACTAGTGAAGGTAAAAGAACAAAAGTGATTTCTCCCCAGGGTCCAAAATAACAGTGATTGATTGATGTTTCACTGGCAAGATGGCTCGGGATGGTCTATGGGCCTGGCCATTTTAACCCACATTACCGGACAACACAATCATGATTGTTATACCAACCCAAACATCTCAATCCATTACATGTCTCTAGCCTAAGCTGGACGCAAGCAGTGATTTATTTGTGAAATAAAATAGATTAAGATGTTATATTTTTAACATTAAAACCAACTTCTCACTTAGTTCATACATCCAAGACCAAGATAATATCAGTGAAGAGTATTTTGAATTTAAAAAAATTAATATGAACGATTAGATAAATGGGTTTTTATACAGAGTGGCAAAGTAACATTATGTGGTACAGGATTTTCAGTCCCCTCCCCTTATTTGGTTGGAGTATTTTTTAATAGAGGGAAGAGAGCCGCTCCCGTCCCCTCATTTGGCTGAAGAAATTTTAAGGATGGGAAGGGCTTCCATTCCCTCCTTTCTTCTTCTTAGCCTTCCCTTTAAAAATAAGGTTTTTTGGATGGGAGATAAGAGAGAAAATATTTAATTTTATAACTAGTATTAGTAAAATAATATAATTTCTCTTTTATCCTCTCTTTGACCCTTTCATTCTACGCTTCTCTTTCAATCTTATAATTTCAATAGCTCTAATCAATTCAACTCCATCCTCCTCTTATATTCAACAATTCAACTAGAAAAATCAAACTGTTTTGCTTAAAAAAAAAAAATTATACAAATCATTGGGACAAAAAAAAAGAAACAATGAAGAATTAAAATATTTTTTAAAAAGTCAATATATAGTAATATTAACTTAAGTTAGATAATAAAAATATTTTAATTAGTTAAAAATTTAAAAAAAAGAAATAAAAGATAAAAAATGTTAAAAATATAATTTTTCTTTTGAAACCAGCAGAATCAACGAATAACATTATGACAAAAAATTTGATTTCAATTTTTCTGTTTTGTTTTTCTCAGTAGGTTGTGGTTGTGGCAAAAGCACAACCTAATATTTTTTTAAAGTTGATAAACTGCTTCATACGTGTTGATAAAATAAAAAAAATTATTTAAATTTTATAAGAATAAAATAGTTAATTTTCGAATAGCTCCCGTCCCTTCCCTTCTTATGTCAAATAAGGTATCATTAAAATGCCTCCCCTTCATTCCCCTCCAATCAATTTAAATAAAAGATTATTAATATTCTTTCCCTCTTCTCTCTTTCCTTCCTCTCTCCTTCCTTCCCCTGCCTTCCTCTTCCCTCCATTGAAATGCCTCTCTTTTCTGTCTTTCTATCAAGCCAAACACAGCGTAAAGTGCAATGGAGAGGCCAGTGCAATTTGCTTATGGAGATGTCAAACTTTTTCTCTCGGGTGAAATTGTATTGCTGAAAAAATACGAACAGAAAAAGCTGTTTTGATGACGGAGAAGAAAGAAACGGACAAATGCATAAAGTGAGGATAATTCTTTTCCATGTTGAGTCGGTGGAGCTAAAGCCTTATTAAATGGTGTCCCTGACGCTGAATTTTACTACCATATATCCCACGCCTATTCAGAATAGACTCGAGACTTTGTACTCGTGTGCGTTTTTCTTCATGCGACCGAAAGCGGTAGGACTCTGGCTTCCATCTCTCTTCGACGGTGTGAATTGGATAGAAGCTCTGAGAGAAGAGAGGAAGAACCTGTCGATGATGGCACTGTTTGATCTCGACGTTGTTCGTATTTTCAGTTTTCCACTGATGGCACTGCGAATCCACGCCTATGGCCCACGCTTCCTCCTTCCTCTTCGTCCGCCTTCCATTTGTCTGAATCAAAGATTTTTGTATCCCTTTGCCGCAACATGAGCTGATAAGCAAATCTAACTTTAGAAGCGTCTAGCAAAAGCGGCAGAACAAAATAAAAATAGAGAGGGATGCGAGGGGAAGAGGAACGAGGAAATGAGGAATGGCACAATAACACCGCACTGTCAAAACAAAAGTACTGTTTATTAGGGTATTTTAAACCAAATCATGGTTTTATGCACAATTTTATGGTATATGTAAAAAAATAAAAAAAAATACTTCTTTTTTTTCTTTTTTTAAAACCAGACAGCCTGCAAAACCCGCAAGTGATGATGATCGGACAGATACACAAGTACTCAAGGAGGGACGGATCTAGAAGCCAGCCAGTAAAGGGGCCAATAATTAAAAATTTCATGCTAATTAATAACCTTATAATGTGATGATCATAAGCTTCATTCCTGCTTGTCACGGGTTAGAACTGCTTTTCTCCTGTACGTAGGGGGATGATGCCTGTCTTTTTAATTAAACAAAATCATAAAAAGATTCATAAAAGAAATAACTTCAGCACCTTTGACAGATAAGAATAAGCATTTTTACGAGAGATGTCATTGAATTAGGAAAGTTTTTTAGCACGGGGGCTTGCATCGTCACGGCAAGAAGATTCGAATGCTCTTCGTCCCTAAATTTCAACCAGCAGAAAAGCTTTTGATGCCATTCAAAGGGGGGAAACAAAAAGGGGGGGAGGCTCTGATGGGGCTATGATCAGTCACGAGGCGGCGATAACTGCGTATCACTCAGGCATGAGGAACATTTGAAATAGCCACCCCTATTTACGCTATGAGAATAGTGTCATATTAGCAAGATGTTAGAGAATATTTGGATAAAAATCAAATCATAATTTTAAAAATAATTTTATAATAAATGAAATAATTAAGTCTATTTTAATTTATGTAAAAACACTTTTTAAAAATGTTTCTGGGCATTTCAAACATTCTGGTAATTTCTTGTGTTTAACTAAATTTCTCTTGACTGATTATAAATGTCAAAAAGTATTTATTGCTTGCTACTCAATTAACAGTCTGGCAAGGACTGATTTGGAGTCTTGAAAGAAAAAATGAGAGGATAATATTCTTACCGCATAGTTATCTATTGTTGGTTGACGTTGTGATTAATTTAATTTAATGAGCATTGCAATCAAGTCTGAAAAAAGAAACATAATTATTAAAAAGTCTCAATAACATTCTAAACAGCATGTACGCTATGTTTGGCTCGATGGAGAGAAGGGGAGGGGAGGGATTTTAATCAAGGGGAGGGGAGGGGAAGAAAGGGGAGGGTAGCTACAAAGGGGAGGGAAGGGAAGAGGAAGGGAGGGGAGGGATTCTAATGATCTCCTGTTTGGATTGATTGGAGGGGAGGGGAGGGAGTAATTTTAATAATACCTTATTTTGTTCTAATAAAAATTGACTATTTTAACCTCATAAAATTTAAATGAATTTTGTCACTTTTTTATTTTGTTAAGATATAACTATATATATATATAATACAATTCACCAATTTTGATTTACAAGACATAGTCACACACTTATAGAATATCAAGATAAAAAGTCATGAGTGATAGATTTCAATCAAAGAAAAGACTTTGAAGGTGAAAAAAAATACCAACAACCTCTTGGAATTAGAAGAAGAAAAAAAAAAAGTTTACAAATGCTCACTAATTTTGTAGACAATTATCTTAATGACCTCTTGTTAGATGCTCAAAAAAACTCTCTTATGTAGAAATGTTTACGACTAATTAGAGGTTAACAAATCAAAAGGGTATATAAGGAATTAAAATATTATCTCTCATCTCCCCTCCAAAAAACCCCACTTTTGGAGGGGAGGCTAGAAGGGAAGAGGAGGGGAGAAGAATCCCTCCCCTCTTTAAAAAACATCTTAACCAAACGAGGGAAGGGGAGGGGCTTCCCTCCCCTCCTAAAAAATTACACCAGCCAAACAAGGGGAGGGGAGCAACTCCCCTCCCCTCCCCTCCAAAAATCCCGTACCAAACATAGCGGTAATGACAAATCTTAAAGTAGAAAAATAACAACTTCTAACCTGTTATTGGGACTTGTTTGAAATTATTTTTTTATATTGAGATTTCATTATAATTTTCTTTATAATTTAGTACGCTGCGTAAGATAACTATTGGCCTTGTGACTTCCTTACAACATAAATTGGATCAGCAAAACAGTGGTTTTAGGTACCATTTTCCAACATAATTATAAGACCCAGTTGACTAATTTTGAGAGATTAAAGAACTTAGTTAGGTTAGTTATTTGTAATGAATATATGTTGTTTTTTCTAAAATATCCTTACTAATCAAGTTTATTGGCTAGACCTATCATTATTAGAGGAACTACCTTGAGAAAAAATACATAAATATGAGAGATAGAGTGGATTGAAGTTTTATAATTATGATCAAAATAAAAGTCAAATGAGGTCTTATATCAAGGACTGGAGATAATATTTCTTTAATACTACCTCTGATCCTAATTATAAGAGCTATCTGACTAATTTGAAGAGATTAAGAAAATAAGTTAAGTTAGTTATTTGTAATGAATATGTGTTGTCTTTCTTAAAATATCCTTGGTAATCAAGTGTATTGGCTATAACTATTATTATTAGGATGATTTTTTTGAAAAAAAATATAAATATAAGAAACAAAATTAATTGAAATTTTATATTTAGAATAGAAATAAAAGGTAAATAAAATTTTATACAAAACACTGGAGGTAGTATTTTGATTGTACTGGCGCTCACGCCAGGTCCAATTTAAGGACTGTTGAAGAGAACTCTAATGCACGATATGCCGGGTTTCCTTAGATGAGAGCACTCCAGAGAAGCGTGACATTGAATCGAAGCCTGCATGATTGGCTGCCAAAAAGACAAATTAAAATACATTGCCGAATCCTAGTACAGATCTTTCGTGACATGCGTGGTCTCGCCCATTATCTGTGAAGTTCGAGAGTCGAGAAGATCAAAGAACAGCACAGAAATATACCCGCACCATATTATATTGAGTCATCTTGAGAGTTTTATTTGTGTTTTATGCTTTAATATCACGTTCTTTCTTCGGTGCCTGATACAAAAGCAAATTAACTAATTTAAATAAATTAAAAATTTGTTGAGTTAGTTATTTATAATAAAATATTGTCGTCTTTTCCAGAACATTATTGTTAACAATGTGTATTAGTTAGAATTATCATTTGATGAAACATTTAACATATACTACTACTATAAAAACTATTTGAAAAAAATAAATAAATATAATAAATAAAATAGATTGAGATATTATATTCATGACTAAATTAAAAGTCAAACTTCTATATTAAAAATTAGAGTCGTAATTTATTGCTAAGTGTTGCTGAAGTATTCCTACTTTTTCATGGTCAACTCTGATTTGTCAAAACCCTCGAGCAAAATATAAAGCCCCTGCAAGGTTAGCTGGATAACCTGGGAAAACACCACCTGCATTTGATTATTATGCCCGATGACGAGAAAATCTCCCAAATCAGTGGACTGAGAAAACCTGTACATTAGATGCAGCCGTCCCCCGAAATGAATAACAGCAAGACTTTCTTTCACTTATCGATATAGATATATGAAACACATGTTAACCGTAAATTTTTAAAAATTTTATTTTTAATAATTGCAATTTTATCATCTGTGCTTTTAAAAAAAAAATCAACTGCTAATATCAGAAAGAAGGCTTGAAGATATGCAGAAAAAGACAGATGGTTCAGAGAACCAAACCCGGGCCACACTTGTCAATCAAACTTAGCCCCTCTTTCTCCCTCCGAATTACTCCCTCCGGTCCTTTTTATGAAGAGATTAAAATTTTAAATGGCTTTGATTAATTTTATAAAATTTTATTTATCTAAATATTTAATGTTTTTATCAGTTTATTTCTAATTAATTTAGCTTGGTCCGATTCAGCTAACACCCCCGAGTGGTATCAGAGCCAGCACAAATCTTGACAGACGTGAGATATCATTAGTGAGGGTGAGTAAGAAGATATCATCTTATCATGAGTGAAACCTCAAACAGCCTTGAACCCGTTCGTCTTTCTTCTTCCTTCATCCCACAGAGACTTCCTTCCTCTGTTCGTAGAACTCTTTCCAGAAAAATAGAGAACCTTGTTGAGATAGATCATCTTCCTGAAGATGCTAGAGTTCAGGAAACAGATCTACCTCTTCTCAGTCCTTACAGTCTTTATCATCGTACCAACCGTGTCACCAGAAATGTTAGAAACCTGATTTCCACCCGAAGACCCCATGTTAAAGAAATTGTCCAGTCTACCAGACTAGAAAACTGTGGTCTTCCTGCCTCTTCCTCTGAACAGTACGTCAATTTTGATATACCTCAACCTTTGATCAATGAGTGGATAGCCCAAGGTTATACTCATCTCCATATTGGTGCTGTACGTCTTATCCTTACTCTTCATGGGAGAAAAGGAATCCCAGCCACTGCTAAAGTTGCTCTAGTCGATACTACTTATACTACCTACAGTAATGCTTTGATTGGCGCTGTACTGACCACTCTTAGCAACGGTAGTGTCATCCTTACTATGGCTCCAGACTTCAACATCAAGCTTTCAGATCCAACTTTGACGGACAGACTAAAAATCCAAGTCCAGATAGTTGGAGCAGAGCAAGATCCCAGAGCTATTGCAGCAACTCTTCATCATCAAGTCATTTATAGACTCCAGAATCATGCTCTTGATCTTCATTTTCCAAACTCCACTAAAGATGCTCTTTATGTGGTTTCTGATAGAGCTGATGATACCTCCATCATCCAGATTCCTCGACAGATCCCAAAAGAAGAACTTGCTCAGTTGATGCCTCTTGAGTGGATCACCAACTATGAAAAACACTTTCATGGTGTTCAAAGGGATGTCCATACTTCTACTCCTCCTGAGATAAAAAGACTTCCAGACGGCACAGTCAAAACTGTCTTCACCAAGCCTGGCCAGGAAGGTTCTTCTGTACCTTCTGGACGTATTTTGACCATCACTCCAGCCTATCTCCCATCTAAGCGAGACCCTCCAATTGCTTGGGTAGATCAGAATGCCAAGCCATGTTATGTGTCTCACATAAATGGCCACTTCATTTGGGATCATGCACCAGAAGAATGTGATCCTGATTGTGAGTGTGATACACCTTATTGGTGGGAAGCATCAGACGATGAAGATGAAGATGGATGGTCTTATCCCATCAGATATGCCATAAAAAGAAGAGAAAGGAGAAGAATACATCTCCTTGTTCCCACAGACGTCACCATCGCCACCATGATGATGATGATCATGGTCCGAAGCAGAAAGCTAGAAGCTGGAAGGCTCCTATCTCTACTGTTCCTTCTAACAGATTATCTCTATATGATCTGCTTAAAGAAACAGGTCACGAAAATCTCCTCCCTAAACAGAAGCCAGATCCAGTGATTCCTGTCATCCAACAATCCATCCCGTGTATAGCAATGATGGATCCGTATGAGCAGGATTTTCCTCCTCTTGAAAGAAGAACCAACAGAGAAACAAAGGTTACAGCAAGACCTTTCTCTGTTCCAACAGAAATCTCTCCTACTGGTGAAGCTAGACCAGTCTCAGCAGCAGAAGAAGTTCTTAACTGGCAGACCCAGAATGCGATCGGCCAGAATAGAACTCTGACAAAGATTGATTCAAAGCTTGACTTGCTGACTCTCAGAACTGATACTCTGACGAGCAGGCTTGACCAAGTCTCTGATCAAGTCAAACAGCTTTATATGACTCTAACTTCTCAGGCTTATCAACTGGATGCAGATCTGAAGAAATTTATCGAAAAGGGATACATTGGACCAGAGTTTACCAGGAAAGAGCAAGAACTGTCACAAATCCGAAAGGATTTACAAAGAATCGAGTCAGATATAGCTAAAGATCATTCACAACCATCTATGACCCTTATCCATCTTACCCCTCTAGTTTTCAACTCCCCACATACCCAGCATCACCTCCTTCTTATCCCAGAGAATCTGATTACAGCAAGGTTTTCAAAATGTCTTATCCTATTTTAAGACAATTGAGAAAACCCCGACAACCAACTTTTTCACCCATCCAACCAAACCCTCCTCCCAAACCTCCAGTACGACCACCTCATTTCCCTTCATCTGAAAGACTTTTCTACCCATCATCCTCATATACTAAACCTATTGAACCAACACCGTCCTCTCAAGGAGTTGTGATAAGAACTCCACCATCATCTCCACCAAAACAAACTCTCCTCCAGACAGAGAAAAAAGAAAAGAAGTTGCAGATCCAAACAAAACCATAGCCACTTTCCAAACTGTGGATAAAGATCAGTCATCAACAGATGGAACCTCTGAACCTGAATCTGATTCCTTATTGAGTACAGTTCTAACTCTGATCCGGAGATATATCATGCTGATATCTCTAAAGTAGCAATGGTCCAGCCAGATCCCACAGTTGAAGATCCTATTGATGAAGACCCATTGTTCCTCAAACACCTGAGCCAAGAAGAACAGACTATAAACCTACTACAGGTCCATGGTTCACTTTTGATGATCTCCCTCCAGAAAAATGGAGAGACAGACTCCATGAGTTCGGAGCATGGATTGACCTGCAGCTTGCCAGGCATGATGCAACTCTTGAGGAAGTTCTTACAGAATTTCTCTCAAGACTAACAGGAACATTAAGAGAATGGTATCAAAGTCTCAGCAGCGATTACCAGAAGATAGCAGCAGCCAGAGTTGATAATGCAGGAACTCTCCTAGGACTCATTCATAAGGAATTCATTGGTGACTTCCAGATCATTAACAAAAGGCATCGCCAAGAATACTTTGAGATGAAATGCTGCTCTTTAGACAAAAGAGACTTGCAGAAACATTTCCAGAGAATGTCTGAAAAATACTACATGCTTGGAGGAGCCAATGATGTCAATCTCAGGCATACTTTTATTGCCTCTCTTCCAGATGAATTACAACCAGAACTTCATAGAGCTATCAATGCACTCCCATAGAAACATGGCTGACATTTCATTGGAGAAATATATCAGTTGGCATTAGCAACTGTGGATAAGCTCTGTGAACAACAGAAGTTCTTCAAAGGAATGCTGAAAGGACAGTCAAAGCTCAGGCATGCATGCAAGAAACAACATCTGAAAATAAAGTGCAAGGATGATAAAGATTGCTCTTGTTCTACCAAGAGAAAATCTCACTATCGTCGATTCAGATATCCAAAGGGTTCTTACTCCAGGAGAAGATCCAGAAAGCCTTTCCTGAGATACTTCAGGAGGCGCAGACCTTACTCAAAGAAATCTGACAGGTGCTACATATGCAAGAAAAAGGGGCATTTTGCAAAAAATTGTCCTAACAAGACAAAAAAGGATGTCAAAATGCTAGAACATTTGCAGACTGTTCTCATGATCAATGAAGATGAAGATGTAGAATCCGTGATCGAAGAACAAGATGCTCAGGATGAAGAGACACAATATTCTTCCTTACTCTGAAGATGAGGAAACTGATTCTGAATCCTTTTCTCAAGAAGATGATAGTCCTCAAGGGTATTTATATTCCCTTGAACAGCCTGTGCATCCGTCTCCTTTCCTTGGTTCCGTGGCTTCTCAGCCAGAACACAACAAAGTCACTCTTAAGCCAAATGTCAAAATTCATATCCTTCCAGGAAGATATGAAAAGCCAATTCCTGTTATTGCTTTATTGATACTGGAGCATGCAGAACCATCATGAATCCTGATATTCTTCCCCCTGAAGCATGGATCCCTTGTGATCAACTTTTCTTTACTGCTGATTCAAAGCCCTTCAAGATTGAATGGATAACTCGCAGGAAGATTGGTATTCAATTCTTTCCAGGATGTGTTCTATGGATGAAAGTTCTTGGTAGTGATCTCCCTGGAAAAGACATTCTTATTGGATTTGATGCTTATAATCATACTAGGAATCTTCAAGTCCTGCCTAAAGGAATTAGATATAAAAATTCTTTAGTGCATATACTGAAGTTCCTAATCTCTTTGAGATCCAACAGGCACCACCAGGATATGAAGATATTCGAGATCATCTTCTCAAGTTTTGTGCTGATAATCATCAACAGTTCTCTCATCCATTTCCATTATGGAAAAATCAAGAGTTTTTCATAAAACTCCCCTTCAAAAAATGAAGACATCAGCCCCACAAAGGCCTCTCATCCAGGAATGAATCCAGAAGATCTCAAGCTCGCTAAAGAGAATGTGCTGCACTTCTCAAACAAGGCCTTATTGAACCAACAAAATCTAATTGGGCTTGTCAGGCATTCTATGTTGAAAAAAGATCAGAAATCAAAAGAGGGAAGAAAAGGTTAGTCATTGACTATAAGCCTCTTAATATTTTTCTTCAAGATGACAAATTCCCTTTACCAAAGCCCAGTTCACTTACAGTCCATCTTAGAGATGCAAAAATCTTTTCCAAGTTTGATCTTAAAGCAGGATTTTGGCAATTGGGTATCCACCCAGAAGATCGACCCAAAACTGCTTTCTGTATTCCAAATGCCAATACCAATGGACTGTCATGCCATTTGGGCTTAAGGTTGCCCCATCACTATTCCAAAAGGCCATGACCAGAATCTTTGAACCTATGCTTGATAACCTCCTCATTTACATTGATGACTTTTACTTTTCTCAAAAGATGAGGACTCCCATAAACTTTTATTGACCCAGTTCGGGGAAATAATTGAAAAATACGGGATTATGTTGTCGGCAAAGAAAGGTGAAATAGGTGTCAACAGCATAGAATTTCTTGGAATGCATTTTGAAAATGGTCAGTATTATCCTGGACCACACATTGCAGAAGAATTACTCAAATTCCCAGACGATAATCTCACCACAAAGCAAATCCAACAATTTCTGGGGATTATTAATTATCTTCGGGATTTATCCCTCATGTGTCAAATCATACCAGCCAGCTGTCCAAACTTCTCAAAAAGAATCCTCCCGCGTGGGGGACAGAGCAGACCTCAGCTGTCAAGACCCTCAAAAGAATTGCACAGCAACCACCTCCTTTAAAGATCCCTGACAGAGGATTACGAATCCTCCAGACTGATGCTAGTGATGACTTTTGGGGAGCTGTCTTAATTGAAGAGATAGATGGAAAGAGATTTTACTGTGGACATGCAAGCGGACAATTCAAGGAGTCAGAAAAGCATTATCATGCTACCTACAAGGAGATCCTTGCTGTCAAAAGAGGAATCGAGAAGTTCAGCTTCCATCTCAGTCCTTATCAATTCAGAGTAGAAATGGACAATACGTCTTTTCCAAGAATGCTTGATCCCAAGGGAAAGACCTTGCCAGACAGCCAGTTACTCCGATGGAAAGACTGGTTCTCTCGCTATAAATTCACCGTTCATCATCTCAAAGGACACCAGAACATCATAGCAGATTTCCTCACAAGACCTCAGAAAGTTTCCCAGCCTCCAAAACTCCTGTCACTCTCCAGACCTCAACCTCTTTTCATCCTAACCATCTCTGAACCAGAAATGCCTCACAGAATGAGAGCCACCATTTTCCCTCCTGGATCCCGTCCTGAATCTCAGCAGATGTCCAAAACTGCAGAAGTACTATGTCTCAAAACCTTTTGTAGATAGAATCTACTGACTCTGATCCGTGCTCTTAGAGTTTTTTGTAGATACCCTGATCCCCTTAGCACTTGTGCCACCTCACTGTTCACCACCAAGGAACCATACCAGAAGAACTTTTATGGTACATGTGTATGTCTCAAATTACACCTGTGCCATAGCCTTCTCAGCTGTAGTCGTCCATGACCACCTGAATGACATCAGAAATGAAAACTCTCCTCTTACAACACTACTTGATGATAGCTCCTCTTCCCTACTGGAGAGGAAAACTCTGGAAAATTCTCAAAGAACATAATATTTGGGACTTACCAACTCCCAAACAAAAAAGGTTTTTCTGTCTGTATACCTTTTTCAGGAACTATGGAATAAGTGCTAACCAGAGGCTCTACACAGACAACCGTCTGATCCTCCAGGTCACCACCCCCTCATGGCCAAGAAGGGAAGCATTGCTAATGGAAAAAATTGGAAAGACATTAACTGCACTTAACCAGCCTGACACGGGAGAAGACACTTCATGTCTATCTCTTGGACCTTTCCCTCCAAACTCACCATCTGCCAGCAACACAACACTTGAAGAATTCCAGAGAGATTTCATCCTGAGTGCTGTCAGACCTCCACCAAATAGGTCACAAGTCTCCACCGACAGAAGCCACGAAGACCCTTATGACGGTGACAACGACTCACAAATTCAACTCACTCAGCCTGAAGGACTCTATCTCCCTCAGCCAAGTTTCCAGCCACAACTCCCATTCCTTGCAGGGGAATCCCAGGATCCTAACCAAGAAGACCCTGATCCAGAACTCGAAGACTACTACTACTCAAGAAGCTCAAGGAGACACTATGACTCAGATGACCCTGACCCAGAAGGCATCATGAACCTATCCCCTAGCCACGAGCCTATCTATAAAGACTAGGGAACATCATCATCAGAAAATCTCCTTTTGGGATACTCTGAAGATAATGCGGGACCCGCCAGAATCCTACTTTATGTCGCTATCTACTTTTACTTTATTAAAGTAGTTTGTCCTGTAGTCTATTTCGTCCTCTTGTAATAAGTGGAGTAGTTGCCATTATTAGGTGTCATTATGAGAGTAGTTGGTAGTTAGTAGTTGTGATTATTAAATGTCAAGTCATAATGACGTCTACTATTACATCTACCCGTCATAATGAGGTGTACTATTAGGACTTTGTCATGTAGTGACCCCGAGCGTCTATATAAACCCCACTCTGCCATCAGTTACAGGCAGAAGGAGTTGTATCGACTTCCTTGTATAATACTAGTGTGCTTTCCTCATGAGTTCTCTCTAAATTTCTCTCTTCTTCTGAAAGCCTCACTTATGATATCTTTCTTCTGTCGCCAGAGATTCTAAGTATGCTCTGCACTTGCCTCTTTAAGAGGATCCTGTGCATCAGAAAATAGAATCCGACCACGATCCATGAAGGAGTGTTT